>NC_081410.1:444101108-444739442 GCF_030272615.1 Cryptomeria japonica
CGCCCCAACATTCGTACGAAACAAGGCTAGGGCTTTTTTGAGCGAAAAACATTACTCTTGATACACGTTCTCGAGTGAAAAGGAAAAAACCTGCCAATGCAAGAATCTCGGGTAAAAATGAAAAAAACCTATCTATACAAGAAACTCGGGTGGAAATGAAGAATCATTGATTGCTCTTCCATACTGGCACGTGGTCAAAAATCATGAACGAATTTTTTTAGAAAAATGCCAGCGACTCAATTCTGTAGCCCGCAGAGGAGTTTTTAAGGCAACCGACATATATTAAATAATAAATATATCATAAGCTCATGATGGATGAGAAATTTATTTCCATTGTTAGTGTTATATATTTATTATTTATATATTAATAAATTAAACAATTGAAATTTTAAATACATTATATTATAATGTTTTTTAAATTTATGATAATAAATTCAAAATTTAATATAATATTGATTTATTTTTAATATTTTTAATATTTTTAATTTAATAAATATAAATATTTATACTAATTCTCAAATTAATGTAATATTATTTTATTTTAATAAATAATATATTTGATCATTTTATTTGTAATCAATTTAACAATGTTAAATTATTTTGACAATTTAATCAATTTATTATTTATATATTTTAAAAAGTTGAAATTTATATGAGATGAATTTAATGTCGATTTTTTTTTTCGGTTTTTTTACCCTTGTTGAACTTCATCCGAATTTTATTGCTGCTGAACTTGAACTCGAATTCGAGTTTGGTGACTTAGATTATAACCAATGCTAAGTGAATAATATGTTGTTAAACTTTACCTTTCACCAATGCTGATGAGGGATGGTTGATTGGATGACAAGATAGATCTGTATCTGATATGATGTTCTGATTTATGCTAATTTATGATACTCCAATCTACAATGTGCTCTTCCTGATGTATCGATATGACATGCAATTAAATGTACGATGATATTGCTTGTAGCAATATTGATTGCTTTTTCTAATTGAGATCCTATATGTCATGCAGTGTCTGATATACAATATCACTTACGGCGATATTTTTGTTGTGTCAAATATGGATGTATAATCTTGCAACAGTAATCTGATGTTATGTCTGATATGTACAATCTTTCCTTGCAATCAATGGTGCTGTGTCTGATGTATATATGTGTGCATTCAGCCGAGGGTGCCAAAGGCAATAATGCTCGAATGAGGAGATCCAAATAGGATACGAGTAATAGACAAAAAAAAATATTTGATGATGCTTGAGTGAGATCGAACTTGCTCTTATATCTTGCAATTGGATAGGATTACACCCCTTTATATTAGATGGGACACAACTCTTCATAACTAATTGGGTTTGTTATACCAATGATATTGATTAGTTTAAGTACTATCTTTATGATTAATCGCTATTATCAGCGATGCTCTATAATCAATGATCTGATATAATTGCTGTCATTTTAGTTGATAATTGATTTCCTTGCTTATGAATTGGCTATCACTATCGGTACTCATGAATCAATATTAAACACCTGAAAATGCTGCTTCTTTGACTTCTTTAATCGCTATTACTTTATACATTGATATATGTCTCATTGAATTATCACTCCACCCAATAATCTACATTGATCAGTTTAGAATACAAGTTGCATCTTCACCCTTCATGATCATTGGTTATCCATAATTAAATGATGCTGTTAATGATTACCATAGCTCGTATCTTTTATTATTCGTCCATCTTTGTTTGATTGCTTCACAGGTTTATAACGCATCATACTTTAATTATTCATTAATCACTATACTTGCCAGGATGTTTATTCGATGACTTCTCTTTAGCGATGATCATCTTCATGAATGTCTATAACTGATCTTTATATGCCTTTGCAATCATTGTTGCAATTTTGTTTCTCCAGAGACTTCACAAAATTGAGTCATTGGGTTGACATTATGTGAAAAGGATGGGGATGTCACACAATCCAACAATGTGATGGAAATATGGTCATTGATGACAAAGGTTTTTGATGTCAAAGTTTGGGAGATTGTTTGTTATATTGGTTTCAATTGTTTGGACGAGTCATGAAATTTTATTATATTGAAAAATGTGTAATTTGAAGCTGAGTAATGGAATTTTTTTATTTTGAAAGAGTTGTCATTGGAGGCTGACTCATGGAAGTTTTAATATTATGATTTAATTTTGTATTGACGACCTATGTGTTTAATGTATTTAATTTTTCTGCATGAAGTGGTATAAAAAGGTGAAGCGAGTTTGTGTGTTGTTTGAAAAAATGTTTTATCATTCGAATACAAAGCAGAACAGATTTAATACAGAGTAGATTTTGTAAAGTATGAAAGTGCAGAAAATAATGTTCATCATTTGTTGAAGAAGCAACATCTAGAAGGTGAAATTATGTAGAAGAGGTTGGTGCATCCTAAAAAAAAGAGATTGGTGTCTCTTGTTGAGTTGGTGCTTAGTTGTGGGGGTTGGTGTCTCCAGTAGGTTGGTGCCTGCAAATTCTGTAAGTTGGGATGGGCATCTCTAGTAGGTTGGTAGCTTCAATTTTTGTAAGTGGGGATTGGTGTCTTGAATGGGTTGGTGCCTGCATATATTTTAAGACCATTTTATTTTTTTGTTGTGGTTGGATTTGGATAGTGGATCCAAGCAGTCCTCCATGGTTTTTCCTTGAAAGGGTTTCCACATAAATATTGTGTTCTTATTTGTGTGGATCTTGCGAGTTTGCTATTATTGTGGCTATTAAATTTTAAATAAGTAAAAGTTTGTCTTATACTGATTCAATCCCCCCGCCACCCTCCCTTGCAGTATGAGTGTGTTTTCATCACAATGGGAACAAAATGATATTGCCTAATACTCTATTGGGTGAGTATACCACAGCTTCTTACATATGTGACTTTATGTCAGTTAAACTTCATTCTAAATAAAAAATGGATTCAAGTATAGAACAACCAGACATGGCCTAAGATCCAATCTTTTGGATGGCTTGTGATATATGGTAAGATTCATCCAGCTGACATTTACAGAAGCGAGAATGGGGTGGTCATTCTGTTTGTCCTAATTGTAATCAGGATGCAGAGTCCATTCTCCATCTGTTCCTCTTCTTTCCTCCAGCTGAGATTATCTGGAGGATTGTTTATCTCTTTTAACAGTTCTAAGCCACAAATTCCTCAATTTCGTAAGTCCTCTTAAATTGAACAATTAGCAATTTGATATACTTATCAGAGAATGGATGCATAATATTATGTATGTACCAGACACATATTAAAGAAAATGTAAATCTTACATATTAAAAATAAAATAAAAGATAAAATATCAAATTGATAAAAAATATGGAGTGATAGGGTATGCATCTGACTAAAGGGAATGATGATAAGTTGCAACCCTGTGAAAGGATAGGTTATGTTTCTAATTAGCAACTGTCGCTAATGAACTACACTTCATAGGCATATAACATACCCTCTCATGTTGGAAAGGCATCAACCTTGGAGTGCAGGTAGGATGATAACCAACATCATTTTGATAAAATTGTAGAATAGTGATACATAGAATCAAATAACTTCACGAACTAGCACTCAAATTGTGTTTACCCAAGTATTGTTTACACAAACTACATGAGTTTGTATCAGAGTTTGTTTTATTGGAGTTTGTATCATGTTCTTCGGTTCTTATCTTTTAGCCATCTTTAATATATATTTCCTTTTCTTGTTTATTTGATTTATGAAGAAAATTGAGTTTCTTAACTCGGAAAACAGTGCCTTTTTACGAAATCAAATTTTAGTAATGTATAGGTGAAAAATGCAATCTAAATTCTCTAAAATCCATGCATTACCTTTCTTGAACCAAGACCAAAGAGCTATTTTTACAAAATATATCTATTTTCTTTTATGATTATGATTGAGATCATTATGGACATACTTTTGGTTATATGACATGGACACCAGTAAAAATTCTTGCACTTTAAATTCAGGGAAGGCACCAATTCAGAATTACCTGCTATAGCAACTGGTTCTCATACTGATGCTATTCCGTACTCGGGGAAGTATGATGGAGTTGTTGGGGTTTTGGGCGCTATTGAGGCTATCAATGTGCTTAGAAGGTCTGTGACACTTGCCTCTTTTCCTTCCAAATTTTGTATAGTCAGGCTACATTTATTAATGATTGTATTTTTCTTTCTTTGAATATAATTTATTTTTCTCCTATCGCTGTGTTCATATTAATTCTTTATTCTATCAATTCATAGATTTTTCTTTGCAAAGATAAATTGTGTTTAGACTTGATTCTAGGGTTCAACCCAAAGAGATACTTCTTATACTTCTTATTGTTTTAGTTTGTATTGTTTTAATCCATGCAGATTAGGTTTCAACCCAAATAGATCACTGGAGGTGATTATGTTCACTTCTGAGGAGCCTACACGTTTTGGAATAAGCTGCCTTGGAAGGTCAGTTCTTTCTATCATCAACCTGTGGACTAGTTTTCATTTTTTTGTTAGCATATTTTGAACTGTGGATAGAAGTAAAGTCCCTTTAACAATAAGTTTCATTATCATCATTACTTCATGCCATTCATTCTTCCAGTTTTATGTGGAAATGATATCTCTGTCACTAGTGTGAAACAACAATGCTCAATTAGAGAATGTGACTGGAAAGGAAGCTAAAAAGAAAAAAGAAAAAAATAGTTGATACTAATTTTTTGTAATTTCTCACATAATGGTTCTCTCTGCAGCCGGTTATTGGCAGGTAGCATGACACTCTTGGAAACTCTTAAAGGGTTAGTTGACAGTCAGAATATATCATTTGCAGAAGCTGCAAAGGCTGCAGGATATCACGGAGCTCTAGGGCTCTCAGATGGCATTTCACTAGAAAAGGGTGCTTACTCTGGATTTGTGGAGCTGCATATTGAGCAAGGCCCACTTCTTGAGGAAGAAGGTATCTATTCTGGAGCATGACATTAGAATTCCTTTTACTGTTGCATGATTCTTCATGTTCTATCTTTTTAAGACTCTTTTTTACCTTAAAATCTAAATCGATTGTAGTCTAATGTCATAGAATAGCAAGCCCCTCTGGATTTTGTCCCATGAAATAGTGGTATTGTGCTTAATGTAAGGCTGTGCACAGAGAATTGCACATTGCAGTCAACAGAATCTTGTAACTATGTGCACAGGTCTGTTTCTTTTTAAGGAAATAATGATCTGTAAGTGTTAGTCCTTGTGGAGGTCTTCTACACCTTAAAAAAAAATGACATCTTTCTTTCATCCAAAGATGCCTAGTGGGGGTAGCAAGCATCTTGGGCCTTTAAACAACATTGGTATAGATAACGGGAGTTTGCAAGGAAATATATTTCTTGTACTCTTTAGGAACCAATCTGGAACCCTTGATGTGATAACTGATGTATAGGGACAACTAGATCTCATTGCTTCTAGTTGAGATTATGTAAACAAACCAGCCTCATCAATTTTGCGACCACCTCTTGTAGAGTTTCAGCTAGGATAGTAAGAGAAGACTGGCTAACTTATGGTCTCAATGGATAACTTTATCACTTCCCTTATCTTAGGCTAGTCTTTTCACACATTATCAGATCTAGCATTGAGTATTAAAAAACAGATGATGATACTAAAAACTATCTGGCTGTTATATGTACTCCCTGCTAATGCATCCTTTGCGGTGGCTTTTATAGATCAGGTTGAATTCTATTGTGATTTCTCCGTATTTACTTTTTTAGTTTTTACAGTTGTTGCTTCAAATCTCTGGTAAAATCTATTTAGTTTGCTTTTTAAGGTTTTTCTTTAAGATGTCTTCTCAATGGTGGCATCTTACTAATTAATTCTTTGGAGTCAGATGGACAGGTGTGGTCATTCATGTATATAATTTTGTTCTTTCTTTACTTTAATCATATCATATCACTTTTGTGAAATGCAGGTATTCCTATTGGTATTGTGACAGCGATTGCTGCACCTGCAAGCATTAGAGTTGACTTCACGGGCAATGGAGGCCATGCTGGAGCTGTGCTGATGCCTTACAGGTTGGATCTCAATTTATGAGTCCATTTATCTTCTGAAAAATATGATTCGTATAAAGAACAATGGGTGTTTTTCCTTGTTAAGTTCATTTTTTGTTTAAACTAGTCTATGGGTTTCCTTACTGTGGCAACTGATTGACTTCTTATTTTGTGAAATTTCATTACTTGTTTAAAAAAAATTTAAATAACTTACTGTTGCACCTTGGGTTTTGGTTTTCTTGCACATCCTATATGTGTGATGTTGAAGGCATGTTTATTGGATAGAGGAACCATAAGTTCAAATCTGGAGAGGGGTAGGACCTGTATGCCTTTTTAAATAATGTTTGAGAGTAATGGGGAAAGAATATTTCTTTGGGCTTCCACAAGTTATTTCTTATAAAGAAAATGGTGCCTTGCTAGTTATTGCCCTAAAAAGTTACCTTTACCTTCACCTTTTACATGGCTTGATCATAAGACGAATCTTACTTAAGCTGTATTCGAGTTTGCATGAATTATGCTGCTTTTCATGTATTGAGAGGTATATTGTTAAGATTAGAACCAGAAAGAATGAAACTCAAAGATCAGAAACTAGAATTCACACACGAACACAAAACACATAAATCTTATCCTGGGAAAACCCTCCACCTGAGGGTGAAAAACCCAGCCACAAAAATCAACTTTTATTAAAGTCACAGACTTGAATACAAAGTCTTCAAATTGAATGATCCAAACATAACTGATAATACTTAATACTCAGAAGATTAAGCCGATAACATCTGAAACATAAGGCTTCTACCATACAACGAACACAAAGCTTCTTTGACAGATATAATAATTATTTCTCAATCACATTCGAAAAGGCAGAGTAGAAATCTATGCTGAAGAAGATGCGATAAAAACTCGAATGCTGAAAGAACACTAAAGTATATATCAAATAGACTCTCACGTCTGATCTCTTTCACATTGCTTGAAAACAAATTGCTACGCATATAAAGAAACAAGACAATGCACGATAATGACCAGTGCGTAGGAAGATGAAACGCTCATACTTCCCGCACCAAATATCCTTGACAACATATACTATACTTGCCGCAACAAAAAAATGGTAATTAACGAAGCCGTGAAGACAAAGAAGCAATTGAACCTTCCAACAGATGAAAAAGAAATGCTACCAACCAGGATTAGGTCGGTGATGGTTGACGAGGTAACCTAAAAGCTTCCAGCTTGGAAAGAACCTGCTGAACAAAGATTGTCAAACAAATAAAAGGAGAGGCACGAAATCAACAAGACAAATACACATCCATCCCAGGAAATAATGATGTCTCTTGCTGCTACAGTACATTAACACTCCCTCTTAGCAAAGGAGTTATCAAAAGATGAAATTTCACAATGTAACAAACACAATGGCTACACCCATATGTGAAAGAAGAAATCAAAATTTTATCACGGATTCTCTCAACGTGATAGCATCATGGATTCACTCAACATGATGTTCACCATGGCTACTCCCATGTGTGAAGTAAACACAAGCTCTCATCACGGAGTCACTCAATGTGATGTTGTCATGGAGTCTCTCAACATGACATCCACTATGGCTACCCCCATGAGTGGAAAGAGCAACAAGGGCTTTCACCTTAGATTTCTCCGTCATAGAGAAAAATGCATTACAAGGGCTTTCACCTCAAATTTATCCAGTACAGAGAAAAAATGCATTACAACATAAAATGAGAATCACTGAAGCTAAGACTCTCTCTCAGCAAAAGCATCATTCTCCACAATGCCAAGCTTCTCTCTAAAATACGAAAAACTTCACTCTAGGAAGTGGCTTGGTGAGAATGTCAGCTGTCTGCTCATCTGTGCAAATGTACTTGAGCTCAACTGCTTTCCTTTGAACCATATCTTTTAAATAATGATACTTGATCTCCACATGCTTGGATCTATCATGAAAAACAAGATTAACCGAAAGCTTTACACAACTTTGGTTGTCACAAAAAATCACAGTTGGTTCCAAGGGCTGCTCAAACAGTCCTGCAAGAAGCTTTCGAAGCCACACTACTTCTCGTGCTACTACACAAGCGCTACAACATATTCAGTTTCTGCTGTACTTTGAGCCACACATGATTGCTTCCTGCTGCACTAGGAAATCATAGCTGAACCTAAGCTAAAACAACAATCAGAAGTGCTCTTCTTGTTAAGCGCACACCCTGCCCAATCTGAATCAGAAAAACCTTGCAAGTTCAGACCTTCACAAGAAGTTTATTTCAAACCATATCCCACTATACCACGCACATATCTCAATAAATGTTAAGCTGCAACAAAATGAATCTGCCTAGGCTCACACATGAACTGCCTGAGAGTGTTAACAACATGACATACGTCAGGCCTTGTATTGACTAAATACATTAATGACCCAATCAATTGCCTATACATTGTAGGATCAACTAAATCTGAACTAGCTGCAATCTCATGTAACTTTTTCAGATTTGCTTCCATTGGAGTTGCCATAGATTTGCAATCTAACATATCAAATTTTTTCAAAATGTCAATTGCATATTTCCTTTGACTCAGAATAATCTCATTTGATCTTTGCCACACTTCTAAACCAAGAAAGTAATGCATAAGATCGAGATCTTTCATCTCGAATTTAGAAGCTAACTCTTTCTTATGTTTAGTGATAAGGTCATCCTCTCGAGTAAGAAATAAATCATCAACATAAAGAACTAAAATTAAGGCTTTATCATGAATTACCTTGAAGTAAATATTTGGATCTACATCATTTTTGAGGAAACCCTAGCTCAATAAATAATGTTCAATCCTTTCATACCATGCACGCGGAGCTTGCTTAAGGCCATACAAAGCCTTTTTCAATCTGCATACATGTGATTCTTTCTCATGAATCACAAAACCATCTGGCTGCTCAATAAATACTTCTTCTTCAATTACACCATTCAAGAATGCTGTCTTTACATCCATCTGATGAAGCTTCCATCCTTTAATTGCTGCAATAGTGATGATAGTTCTAATTGAAGTGTACCGAGCTATAGGAGCAAAAGTATTCTCATAGTCTATACCTTCCTTTTGAGAAAAACCTCTAGCTACGAATCTAGCTTTATATTTTCAACGCTTCTGTCAGTTGCATGTCTAATTTTTAACAACCACTTAGAAGAAACAACATATTTACTTTGAGGTCTAGAAACAATATCCCAAACATCATTCTTGATGATGGATTCATATTCTTCCAACATTGCATCTCTCCATACTTACTATTTTGAAGCCACTTCAAAACTTGAAGGCTCGGATTCAATAATATGACTCATTAAAGCAACATATCCTGCAAATTTATGAGGTCTCTTACTTTCTTTGAAAGTACCACAAGGGGCTGAATACTTTTCAGCCTCTTGCATAGTATGCTTGGCCTACAAAGGTCTCTTCTTGTCACATAAAACATTACTTGGTTCAGCAGGGGTATCTATAGGATCAACAAAATCAATAGGATCTTCTAATTCAGGAGTCTCCCTCTGAATCTCAGGAGGGGAATTAGGGGCAGCAGTATCCATATCTTGAGAAATCTCATGATCTTCACTATCAATTTGTAATGTCCCTACTTTGAAATATAATTTAATAATAAATAATAAAAAAATTAAAATACAAAAGAATAAATATAAAAATTAAAATAAAAATATAAAAGAATATGATTAAATATAATTAAAATTTGATTAAAGCTATTGAAAGGTCAAAAGGCATGAAATGATAAGATATGACTCCCTCAAACGTGAGATATAAAAGGGAGAAGAGAAACTCATTTGAGGGGGGAAGAATTTGGAAATAAGAAGTGCACATCTGATTTAAATAAGAAGTGCAGACTTGATTATGAAAGGTTATGTCCCTTTCAAAGGGCAGACATAATGAAGAGTTGCACTTCTTCAAAAGGTGCTAATGGTGAAAGGGTGTGTCTCTTGCCAAAGGGATATAAAAAGGAGAAGAGAAACTCATTTGAGGGGGGAAGAATTTGGAAATAAGAAGTGCACATCTGATTTAAATAAGAAGTGCAGACTTGATTATGAAAGCTTATGTCCCTTTCAAAGGGCAGACATAATGAAGAGTTGCACTCCTTCAAAAGGTGCTAATGGTGAAAGGGTGTGTCTCTTGCCAAAGGGCATAGATGATTAAGAGGTGTGACCTTTCCCTCACATTGAGAGATATAAAGGAAAGGAATCAAAGCATCCAACAACATCGCCATGGATTGATCAGATCAGAACTGTTATTAAGTTATAGGTAATAACATCTTTGTTCTTGGTGGTATGCATGGGGATGAGCTGAGTATGTATGCTTGATATATGAAAACTGATAATGTTCTTATGCAGAGTTAATAGTAATATTAATATGGACTGCAATATGTATGACAGTCATACTTAATTTCATATATATTCATAATACATAAGAAATTAGTATACTTATAGTCTAAATCATGTTATTACTGTCAGTATTTAAGAAGATGAGAATGAGATGTTCCAAAGAGGGGCAGTCTAAATCCAAGCAATTGGTTAAGTCCCAAGATAGGGTGGGGATCAACGACCAATAAGCCTTGAGGGTATAGACCCAAGATAGGTAAGGGCTTGGATCTGTAAACTTTGAGGGAACCTATTGTATTTGGTCTCTAAGCGCTTTGGTAAAATCGATAGACCCTTCTCCCTTAAAACTGAAGTAATAGCAGGGTCTGATATCTATATTAAGAACCATGAATAATGAAATTAATCATTTAATGAAGAAAATAAATAAGAACTTGCTAATAACTAATTGAAAAATATCAATCAATTTTAGTATATTGAAATAGATCAAGTAGGGGACATTACACAATTTCCATAGAAGACCCTTTAGATCTTTTGCAAGCTACATTTTATTCAAATGAAACATCTTTGCTGATTTCAATCTGCTTTTTACCTGGAATGTAGACTCTGTAAGCTTTAGAAGATTCACTATAACCAACAAAAATTCCCTTCTTACCTAAAGGTTCTAGCTTAGACCTCTTATCTTTGGGTACATGAATGTAAACTGGGCACCCAAAAATTCTGAGATGACTAACTTTTGGTTTAATACGTGAGTATGCTTCTTTAGGAGTCATATTCTCTAGAATTTGATGTGGACTACGATTCTGAATATAAATAGCTGTCCTGCAAGCTTTTGCCCAAAGAGATATTTGAAGGCCTTGATCATGGATCATGACTTTCGCTGCCTCAACAATAGACTTGTTCTTCCTTTCAGCAATTCCATTTTGTTGAGGATTATAAGGGACACAAAACTCCCTCTTAATCCCAACTTCAATTCAAAATTTTTGAAACAAACCAGAAGTATATTCACCCCCATTGTCAGATCTTAAAAATTTGATCCTCTTATCAGACAAATTCTCTACTTGAGCTTTGAACTCTTTAAATCTAAATAATACTTTATCAGATTCTTTAGATTTTAAAAAATAAATCCATGTCTTACGAGAGAAGTCATCAATGAAAGTAACATAGTACCAAAACCACTTAAAGAAGCAACAAACATAGGACCACACAAGTCAGAATGAATCAGCTCTAGAATTTCTTTTGCTCTACTTTCACTAGAGTGAAAAGGACTTTTAATATTCTTACCTAGAGCACAACCTTTGCAGACTCCATTGTAATCTTGATTGAGCTTAGGAAGACCAATGACCATCTTCTCCATAGAGGAAAGAGTTCTGAAATTTAGATGAGCAAATCTTTTATGCCACAACTCATTAGAAGACATAGAATCATGTGCTAAGGCTTGAATAGGGCGAGCTGAAAGTCTATATAGGCTATCATGACAAACACCAATTTCACGAGTTGTCTTGATACTAGTGTTCTTCTTCCAAGCAAGAACTTGGCCTTCAACAAATGCAACTTGATATCCTTTATCTTCCAATGCTGAAATAGAAATAAGTTTTCTGTTGATTCCAGGAACAAATAGCACATCACTCAGATGAAAAGGAATTCCTGAGTCTAATTGAAAGGAAGTGGTTCCAGCTCCTTTTATAACATGCAAATGAGAATATTTTTCGATTAGATGTGAGAGATGTTCATGATATCCAGTAATATGGCGAGAAGCTCCACTGTCAATCAGTCAAGTATTACTATTAGAGGGAACATTACTTGAAAGAGCAGAAATAAATAAGAAACCCTCTGAATTTTCACTTGATTCTCTATGAGGAGAAACATTTTCAACATTTTTGTTAGCAACTTGATGCTTGGGTCTCGAGGGACATTCTCTAGCAAAGTGACCAAATTTGTCACATCTGAAACACTGAACCCTTGAGAGATCCTTCCTCTTCTGAGGTTCAGGAGCTGAATCGGAATTCCCATCTTCGTTCCTTTTGAAATTTCCTTTCCTTCATTTCCTTTTAGAAGTATGTGCAGAAAGAACATGATCTTCTTCATTGTGAGATTTTCTGCCAATTCCTCTTGCCTCCAATATGCTTTCCTCTTGAATACAATTAGCTCTCAATCGATCAAACTTGGGTAGTTCATTTCTTCCACTAATTCCTTGAATGGAAGATTCCCAAGAGTGAGGAAGGCCATTCATGGCCAACATAACCATATCTTTGTCCTCAATAGAATCTCCAATAGCATTGAACTGATCCTTCAATTCTGTAATCTTCATAAAGAAAGAAACAACAGATTCACCTCTGGCCATTTTAATATGAAGGAGTTGATGTCTCAAGGCTAGAGCTCTACTAGTGCTGTTGAATTCATACAAGCTTTGGAGGCACTCGAACATCTCTTTTGCTAAACCCAACTTGAAAATAACAGGTACCAGATGATCCTTAACAGAATCAATTAGTATCTTTCTTGCCATGAAATTATTCTTTCTCCATTGTGCTTTCTCAGAAGCATCAAAAGGTTCATCTATAACAAACTTCACGTAGTTGAGAAGATCATTCTCTTCAAGCACAATAAGGACTTTGAATTTCCATGAAGTATAATTAGCTGCACCATCCAACCTGTCTTCAACTTTGAGTCCATTCACCATTGTGAAAACTTGAAATAAACAAACTTAGCTAAAGCAAAGAAAATTTCAAAGCTAATCAATCTGGTTCTGGATCTTTTCTTTAGACCTGCTTTGATACCATGTTAAGATTAGGATCAGAAACTAGAATTCACACAAGAACACAAAACACATAATTCTTATCCTGGGAAAACCCTCCACCTGAGGGTGAAAAACCCAGCCACAAAAATCAACTTTTATTAAAGTCACAGACCTGAATACAAAGTCTTCAAATTGAATGATTTGAACATAACTAATAATACTTAATACTCAGAAGATGAAGCCGATAACATCTAAAACATAAGGCTTCTACCATACAATGAACACAAAGCTTCTCTGGCAGATATAATAATCATTCCTCAATCACATTCGAAAAGGCAGAGTAGAAATCTATGCTGAAGAAGATGCGATAAAAACTTGAATGCTGAAAGAACACTGAAGTATATATCAAATAGACTCTCATGCCTGATCTCTTTCACACCACCTGAAAACAAACGGCCACGCATATAAAGAAACAAGACAATGCACGATAATGGCCAGTGCGTAGGAAGATGAAACACTCATACTTCCCGCACCAAATATCCTTGACGACATATACCATACTTGCCACAACAAAAAAATGGCAATTAAAGAAGCCGTGAAGACGAAGCAATTGAACCTTCCAACGGATGAAAAAGAAACGCTGCCAGCCAAGATGAGGTGGGTGACAGTTGATGAGGTAACTGAAAAGCTTGCAGCTTGGAAAGAACCCGCTGAACAAAGATTGTCAAACAAATAAAAGGAGAGGCTTGAAATCAACAAGACAAATACACATCCATTGCAGGAAATAATGATGTCTCCTGCTGCTATAGTACATTAACATATATAACTACAACAAGCATTAGGATGCCAACTTTGTGAATTTTCCAACTCTTGTTCTACAGAGTTTTGGAATGGCAATTGTTTTTTAAAAGTTTGTGGATGATGGGGGGATCATGGTGCAAAATTGCAATTTATCATTTATGTAAACTCAATCAATTGAACCTGCTGTTGGGACCTCAAAATTTTTGCATAATTTTGAGGGCCTATGTAAAATTTTGCTCAAATGCACTCAGTTTTGCCCCTGTAGAATAAGCCTGAGTTGCTCTTTTTGACGGTTCATAATTTTGAACCCATTGAGTTTCATGGGAAATCCCTTTGGGGAAGTGTTAAGCACCTTGTAGAGATGGTATGATTCTATTTGCAGCTTCCTTGGACCATATTTGATGTGTTTGTGAAGTCTCCTTTGGAGGTCCTGAAGTTGGCTTGCTGATTTGTAGCAGTTTACCTTTTTGAGGGGCCCACTTTGAGCAATTGTATCTTTGTGCCAATTGATTGTCGAGCCAAACGGAGAGTTGTCCATGATTCTTTGCTATTTTTTGAAGCCCCATGCCAAGTGGATTAGCCCCATGAATCCGTTTGACAAGTTTTCAAAGTTGATTCTGTTTGCAAAAAGTTCACTTTTGCAAACTGGACTGTGTCAAGCAGGAATCAATGGCCCCCTTTGTGAATTTTTATTTCGCACCCAGTTGACCTGTAGTTCAAAGCAAGTGTACCCCTTGATTCTCTATAAAATTATCTACCACTTTCCTAGTTTGTAGTCCCCCAACTGATCATTTGATCAATTTTCAAGGTCCATTCCAAACGGACTTTTTTCAGGGATCAGAAGCAACACTTTCCAAATTTTCTAACTTTGGAGGTTAATGTCTTTTGCCTTGGATATCGTAATGATGATCCCTCTGATGCTTTGGATTCTCAGTATTACATTCTATCAGGGTGCCGGGTTTCAAATCTTGATCAGTTGTCTGGATTAGTTTTTGAAGCCGGTTTTAGACAGTACTTAGGTGTTTATGGTCAGATGCCGAAGTCGCAAAATATCAAGATTGATGATCCCGAACTCAGTTTCTTGGATCCAAAACATCTCCAGTCAGTGTGTTAGAGCATTTTCAGCCATCTAGTTGTTGGGAAACAATTTTGTTTTTAGTCAGGCCCACCTTCGGGCCCGAATAATGATCAATCTAGTGAGGCCAACTAGAGCTTATTTAATTGAATGAGTATTATTTAAATTATATTGATTTAAATAGTATTGTATTCAATTAGTTTGGATAGATAGGGGAGTGAGATGAATTTATTTAAACAATTCATTTGATTTAAATATGGGATTATGTGAAAAGGAGAGAGTCAAATAAGCTTAAGCCTGACCATGTTGAATGTGCTCAAGTCATTTTGAAATGATTTGATTTATGAAATTGAGGTCCCATTTAATAAAAAATGTATAGTGGTGGGCCCACGAGGAATGAAAATAACTACAAGTAAAAAAATTTCTTGGGCTTTCCACGTTTCCACCCCACAAGGCCGAACGAAGTGAAGGAGGGTGCTAGTGGGGGAATGGTGATGGAATATATCTCCGTCGCCACCCCACTCCACGTGCAAGGTGAACCAAGAGAGATTGTGGGCTAGCGGGGAGGGGAGACTTTGTCTCTCCCCGCTACCCCACAACCCCTAGGCAAGCAGCTTGGGAGGCTTGCAGGTTAATGAAAACACAAGGGGGGGCATATCCCGCCATCCCGTAGGGTGGGTCAGGAGATGATGAAACACCCACGAGGCAGTGTAAATCCAACAAATTAGGGCAATGTGAGGAACAAATGCAGCAAGCTCATGCAGATTTAGGGTTTCGACAGGATAAACCACATTGGATGCTAGCTACAGTGGATGCTTGCAGGCACAAACAATCATTTTGAGATAATGGCAATATTCCCAGGGTGCTTCAGAAACGAAATGAGTATTTTAGTGGGCGAGTACTAAATGCAGTGATGAGTGGATTATTTAGAATATTTCCATGGCAGCCCAAAGATGATTCCAGCCTAGATGGTAAGTGAACACAAAAGGAGTTTTACTAAACACTGCATTCACAGTGCCTTGGTAGCCACCAATGCAAAATGTGAGGGATACAGGGAAAGCGTGTAGCATTAGCTCCTCCTGTTCCTATAGTGGTATATGAGCTTTGGAATAAGGTACGAATTCCCAACAAAGCAAATAATCTAAGTTACCGATTTGTGTACGGATACGGAAACAGATTCGGATACGGATTCGCGGATTTGGCAATTTTTTTTTCTTCTTGGGTATAGGTATGTCCGTACATATATATATTAATTATATATATATATTATATATAATAATATATACATATGTCATATATTATATATATGTTCAAACTTACAAATATGAAACATACAATGTAACTTTCCCATACAATGATACATAAATGATAACAGATAAATCTAAGTTACCGGTTCTTCCCCTTTTGGCCTTGGTTCGGGTCCTGGTTCTTGTCCGGTCTTGGTTCTCCCCGGGTTCTCCTTGGGTTCCTCTCGGGTCCTTCCCAGGTGGCCGGGTTCCCTGTGGGTCCAGCATCGTAGGACCCACAGGGAACCTGGCCACCTGGGAAGGACCCGGGAGGAACCCAGGGAGAACTCGAGAGGACTTGGGTGAACCCAAGAGGACCCGCATGAACCCAGGCCCATGGGTTCCCAAAAACAGGGCCCACAGGTTAAAAAAACAATAAAAAACAATAAAAAAACAATAAAAAAATACTTTTTTTATAATAAAACTCTAATTCGCCCCTTTATGACTTTTTAAAAAAGACTTGAAACTTGAATATTATCTTTTTTGCAAATTATGAATATGATATTAGACTTTAGTTATTAGTTTACTGATTACATTTGCGATATATGAAAATTTATTGGCATTGGCAATTATGGATTTATGATTTATCATTTATGTATGGAAAGTCACATTGTATATTTTATTTTTGTATGGATTGTATATATTGAACATATATATAATATATGTGTATATATTAGAGAAACGGGACTCGCCCAGACTCGCCCGGACTCGGCGAGTCCGAGTACGAGTCATGCTCGGCGAGTCCGAGTACGAGTCATGCTCGGCGAGTCCGAGTACGAGTCATGCTCGGCGAGTCCTAGGGGCTCGGACTCGGACTCGTCCGAGTCTGGTGAGACTCGCCGAGTTGGCGAGTTTGGCTCAAACTTGCCAAACTCGGCGAGTCTTGAGCCCCAAACTCGGCTACTGCCTAGCTTAAGTCAAATGACAAAAAAAAAACATTTTAAAAAGTTTTTTAAAAATGAATGGTCTCGTCTTTGTTCACTACAACCTCTGCTTGAGAATGAGAAAAATTAGGGTTACAACATGTCAGCGAATAGAAAAATAACACCTGACGCCTTTATTAAATAAAAAGTTTTTTTGGCCTCGCGGGCGCTGCCCCTCGACCCCGCCCTGTATCGCGACAGGGAGCACGCAAGGGGCACTGCCCCTTGTCCCCACAAGGGGCGATGCCCCTTGACCCCACCTTGGGGGCGCTGCCCCCAAACCCCCATCGAAAAATATGGGGGGAAACTGCGTCGATAGAAGTAGGGAAAATTTAACCTCCGAGTTTGACACTGATTGGATCGACCAAGTAGATATAGAGGTTGAGACTGTAGCCATGGCAGAGGAGGAGCGGAGAGCACGCGCACAGATTGGAGATTCAGAGGCAAATAGTGACACGGATGTTCCTGATGTTGGTAAGCATGGCATGGTGTCACGGGGAGCAGCCGTGTCTATCCAATCATCCAGGACCTACCTTAGACGCCTTTGCAGGGGGCCGGGGCCGGAGGGTGCTGCCGTGCAGGCTCCTTTGAGCCATAGGCTTGTAGTTGTATTTACCTTTGGTATTTGTATGAAACATTTGATGATGATCATATGATGACATGGATTTTTTATGGTGTTTTGATGATGATCATATGATGACAAGTTTTAAATCTTTAAAAATCTCTAAATTTCTTGAGTTTTTCACTTTCTCGAGTCTAGCCGAGTCTGGAGCCGAGTTTGACGCCGAGTCCCGAGTCCGAGTCCGAGTCCGAGTCCCGTTTCTTTGGTATATATATATATATGTACGGACGAACCCGTACTCGTACCCAAGATTTTTTGTTTTTGCCGAATCCGCGAATCCGAACCCGAACCAGTAACTTAGAGATAAATCATAAACCATAAATCCATAATTGCCAATGCCAATAAATATTCTGATATTCATATATCGTAAATGTAATATCATATTCATAATTTGCAAAAAAGATAATATTCAAGTTTCAAGTTTCAAACTGATTCAAGTTTGTTTATACTTTTTTGACCTATAATTTTCATGTTTGGTTATACTTTTTTGACTTTTATGACCCGTGGGCCCCGTTTTTGGGAACCCACGGGCCTTGGTTCTCCCGGGTCTGCCTGGGTTCTCCTTGGGTTCCACCTGGGTCCTGCCCAGGTGGCCGGGTTCTTTGCGGGTCCTGGCCACCTGGGCAGGACTTGGGTGGAACCCAGGGAGAACTAGGCTCGGACCAGGTTCGGGCAATAACCAGGACCTGGACCCAGCCTTTTCCCCAAGAACCGGTATCTGAGCAAATAATGGAGGGATTTTGCCGACGTTGCGGTAGCAACGCTATGGTGAACACATATATCCATGGGCATCGAATAATGTGGGAGGTGAGCACTACGTTTTCCAGCCACTTGCAGAATGGAATGTCTTTTGTTGACAGAGGACTGTGAGTGTGAAATGTATGAAGAAAGGTTGGAGCCGGTGTTTGCAATGCTTCATGTGGCAGCCATGTATCAATTGTTTGTTGCAGGAGAAGTGTGAAAGCAAGATTTCGGGACTTAAAGTTTTGTTCACAGTATGCGTGAGTGTGATTATTTGAAAGGAGTGTTTTGTTGCAGAAACCGCCATGATTGCAGGGCATATGAGATGTTTGTGGCAGGGTTTGATGCTAAATTTTGTAGACCCGAGTTTTCTTGTATATGCAAGACTGATCGAATCCACAACGCTCGCCAACATTCTCTCTGTTGAGGCTAAAACGGGAACTCTGGCAGAATAATTGCATCCATCAAAGCACAAGATAGAGAAATTCTGCCAAGTATTGAGCCTGCTCTGATGGATATACCCGTAGAATGTGGAAGCATGGGTGAATGCTTCATAGACATACAGTCTCAATGGTCTTAACACGAATGGAAAGGCCGCTTTATGGCAAGGAACAAAGTGATCTCACTACCGTAAAAGCAAGAGTCAAAGTGCAATGCTCCAGACCACTCAAAATGTGAAATATAAGAACGGGGTTTGATTTGGGTTCACAGAGGGATGTTATACAAAATGATATATAATGAACCAATTTTAGTGGAGGATGAATATTTTTAACTTGTCACAAGCTTCCTTAAGTGGATGAATATTTCATAAGGGCTGTGGATTAACAGGAAATGGTTGCAACAGGGAGAAATTATCTTATGTCCCCAGTATAACACTGCTTGAATATTTATTATAGGTGACAGGGGTAAAGATGCAGTTAAGAATATCTATCACTACAATGACATATATGTGCACAAAAAATATTAAATGTAGAAACGTTGCAAGAAGGGAATATACCATTCACAGGAAAATATGCAGAATTTAAAAGTGACTGGTATTTCTCTAGCAAGAAAGGGAATTATTTTTCACTAAGAGTTGATAGAACAGAGTAATTACTCTCAGCCAATGAGAAGCATTTTCAGTCAACAATGTGAAAGTGGTGAGATAACAAAATGAGACTTTTTCACTCGAGCAAGGAATAAAAGTTTTCATTTTATCCAAGGGGGATTATTTTATTTCTGAGTATTCAGAAATTAGCAGAAAATAACATTGACCGAGTATGTGCAATCAAAAGGGGAATTCTCCATTTTGGTCAAAAGGGGGATACATGTAAAAGTCAGAAGTTTTGCAACCCAAAGAAGTATTCTTCAGTTTTGAGAACAAAGAGAAAAAGTGAGCTTTTGCAGTCAGTGCGACAGGGATCAAATATAGCAATATTGGTCGAAGTGCAGGGGGTTGAATTGACAAGTGACCAAGATGTTATTTTTCAGATTTTCAAAGTTTCCAGCAAGGGTGCAGGTGCGAAATATGGCAAATGTTTGATTGAAGAGTAGGGTTGAATGTGACAAATGATTTCAAAGAGTTTTTCCAGATGTTGAAGTGTCAAATTCAGAATCAGAGTGTAGGTTGAAGACCCAGTTTGGATGAAGAAAATGCAGATTTGAAATTGAAGGCAACAGGGACAGGGACATGTGTCATTCTATGATGCATTCTAGGGTTTTCTTTAGATCTTTTCTCTTGTCTATTTATTTCTTTTCTTCCTCATTTTGAAGGGTTCTAGTTCTGATTTTCTGTAGAAGCAGACAAACATTGTAAGATTTTGGTGAAGTGTTCTTAGTTAGGTTCAGGTATATGAAATTTAGTCTCAAGCTTGTGAAATTTTCTGTGTTTTGAAGTGTGCTTGATGGTTTTGTTTATCAGATAACTATCTCCAAGTGAGAATGTAAGCTTCTTTGAATGGAAATAATCAAGTATTATCTACATTCTTCCAGCACATTTGCTGTTGTGAGTTGCATGTCATGATTGCTTTCTTTTCAAGGATTAGAGTAAAATGCTTTCGTGGATGTAATGAGACCTTTATGTTCTCAGATAGATTTCTAAGAATGGTTGAATGATGAACTTTTGGTAACCTTGTTATTACTAGGTGATAACTTGTGTGATCTTCAAAGCATGTTTAAATATAACAGCATAGGTGGCTCTTTCATATGACTCTATTGCCCTTTTTGTGGCACTGGTCAATATTTCACAAGTTCTGGTTCAGTTGGTCCAAACCTTCTCAAAACCTTTTATTTATGTTTTTCATTTCCGTTTTAGGAGTAGGAGTAATGTAGAAAAACTAGTCCCAATGGTTGCACAGATGCTGATAAACTGAGGTTGTAGCGAAAACTAGGAGTTTATGTATCTTTCCTTGGTATATTTTCATTGGGATAATCTGCTGTAGCATGCAATGTTTAAGAATAAAGTTGTTGTAGGTCATTAAGACATTGCAAGGGAGACGCACCTTGGTTTTGCAGAGCCTAAAGTGTAGGAGATCTCAGTCTTGTGACTGAATCTCGTTCGTTGGCCAAATCCTTTTCTAAGTCTGTCGATAAGTTAGTGGCTATTCCTTTAGGACTTAGAATTTGTTGATTTGGGAACCAACACCCGCATTAAAACTTCCAAATATCAACATATTCAATTTTATGATTTCATCAAGATTGCAGTAATAATACAAAGTGTCAAGTACAATTACTAGTGCCTAAGTGAGCTAATTGGCCCCCCACAAATGTCATCGCATACTCCTCATTGCTAGAACTACTAGACTCATCTAGCTCTTGTGATTGGAATGCAATCAAACCTCTTTGTGCAACTAGATCCTCATCAATTTGCATTGGTTCATCTGGATCTACATCTTACTGAATTGCTAGACTCTCGTACTCAATCAATAATGTGACTAGTGAAATGTAAGACACTATATACAACCGCAAGTTTTTCCGCTCTTCTAGTGGGAACTTATTGCTCTTGATGGGTGGATGGAGCTTTACATAGCCCAACTATTTTTGTTTTAGAGGAAGTAGACTTACGATAAGGGGCAAATGGTTAGTGTGGTCATCATTGACGGAGGTCCATGCAAACGTCACCATGTTATTTGTTTCTCCTCACACAAATCTCCCTATCTATCTTAGCCATACTTACATATCCCTTGAGTGTGGGAAAATTGGTTCACTCATACATGCCTAGTAGACAACTCGAAATATCACGTACAACAGATTTGAAGTATTATATATAATATATTATGTATTAAATAATATATAATATATAATATATTTTTCATATATAATATATAATATATAATATATTTTTCACATATAATATATAATATAAATAAACAAATTTTAAATAATTATTTATTGGTAATTATATTTATAATAATAATTGTTTTATTTAGGATATATATATATATATAAGTCATAGATGACACACTCGCAGAGTACTCGACGAGTTTCAAAAACTCGCCAAGTTTTTGAGCTCTGCGAGTTTTTCTGACTTTAACTCACAGAAAAAACTCGCCGGCGAGTTTCTTTAAAAACTCGGCTAGACTAAAAAAAGAGGCCCAAACATGTCAAAAAATTATCAAATCGAGTTTTTTTAAAAACTCGGCTAGACTAAAAAAAGAGGCCCAAACATGTCAAAAAATTATCAATTTTTGTTTTTTTAGGTCAGTCTCATTCTCTTCAATAGAATATACACATGAAATATAACATTTAATTATAAGTGGCATTTCAATATGTCTTTTTCCTTTCTTATACTTTATGACACCCGACGCCTTTATAAAACAATAAAAGTATTTTTGGCCTCGCGGGGCGCTGCCCCTCGACCCCGCCCTGTATCGCGACAGGGAGCGCGCAAGGGGCGATGCCCCTTGACCCCAACTTGGGGGCGCTGCCCCCAAACCCTTGTTGAAAAATATAGGGGGAAACTGCGTTGATGGAAGTAGGGAAAATTTAACCTCTGAGTTTGATTATGCTCCAAGTCCATATCACAACATAATTAGAATTGAAGAAATCTTGGTATTATACATTTTAGAGTTGAAAGTTTGAAACTATGAGTATGAATGATGAAATTTCAAATATTGTGCGTTTGTAGATCTCCACCAAGATCTAGACCTATCTCTCTACCCCTCTTTTTCTCACCCTCAGACCTCGGCGAGGGGTGCTACTTTCAACCTAATTTTAATTTGCAGATGCTACTTTCAACCTAGTTTTACCTCTCCTCTAGTTTTACCTAGAGCTGGGAAGAGGAAGTTGTAATTGTAATTTGTAATGATGTATTTACTTTTGGTTTTACAAAAACTGTTTACTATTTTGCTTCCAGCCATCAGCATTCCTCATGAGAATGCGATTTTGTAGACACTTTGCATTTAAATATATCTAGAATCAGCTTGTTTCTTTTGTGCTATCATTTATTGACTCATTGGATGCATCTTCTCATTAAATTTGCAAAAAAAAAGCTTTTTTTACTAAGTTTAAGCGTGTTTTTAAGTTGCCAAGTTTTCACCGAGTTTTTTTCCTAGGGGCTTGGCAAGTTGAGCCGAGTCACGAGTAGTTCAACTATGTATAATATATTATAAATTAATAGATTAGCTACAGCAGCTGCTGAGTCCACCAGTCAGCTCCAAAGATAAACTTCACAGTCAAGCAGCTCCAATAGTGGGAATTCAGATCCAATGCTTGCCTCTCTAATGCCAAGAAAGATGGGAAGCTTGAGGAAGAACGAAAAAAATATAAGGTATGATGAATTAGATGAAAATCTAAATTTTGCATTATTTTCTCAAAGTGATCCTGTACATTTTGAAGAAGCTGTAAATAAGAAAAATGTTTTGAAGCCATGGATGGATAAGGGACGAAAAATTAAAATGAAATCTGTTAAAGAAAAGAAAAGTGAAAAAAAGATCGCAAGGGAAAATAAGATCAAAAGGGAAATATAAAGACAAGTGGCAACTGGCAACCGACAATTGGTATGTGAAAGTATCGAAAATTATTAAAGTGCCAAGAAGTGTTCAAATCCTGAAAACTATTAAAATGTCAGGGAAAGCAAATATTAAGAGGTGAAAAGAAAGAAACAAAAAAATTTAAGTTTGAATATAAAAAGAATTAATGAAGTGAAGGTACCCTCACCACTTTATAATTGACATCTCGGCAAGCTTATAAATTTTATCTTCTGTGAGAGTATGTCTTTTGTTTTTGGCAGAGGCATCTCAATGTGTCCTTGGCAATAAAAGTTTGGCAGCATTCGGGAGAGATCCACACTATACGACTTGCATTTTTCAATGTGTGGCATCAACCTTTTGACGATAGTGTATGATTGAGAGTTTGTTTCATATGGCTCTTATTCCCTTGTGTATGGCTAGCATTGTCCTACATACGGTGTTTGTACTCTGTACGGTCACCACATTCTATAGTGCGACAAATTTTTACTATATAACGTGCTCTCCCTTCCGTATGACAAGCTCCTATTTCAATCGTGTGGTATAGTGTATGACCTCTAAGCAAACTGCATCAAGACCCCTACACAATATGGCTTTCACAACCCCATTGCTTCGTACAAGTGATATAGCTTGCACGCTTGGTAATTTTGTTGACACGGAAATACATAGTACAACTTTGCATTCACTCTCAGCAAATTCACTATCGGGCGCCTGGGCAAATTTCCAATTGCTAGGGTAGTTATCATAATTGTCTACAAAACAGTATAATTGAGGTCCATTGGGTTTTGTAGAGAACACACGTCTAGAATACAACGAGCAGCAATAAAGGGAAGTGACTTGCCAGACCTCAAATTGCAGGAGGAAAGCATAGAAGTGATGACATAGTCACGATTGATTTTCTCACTTGGGAAAATCTTATAGGAAGTGAATGCAAGAGTTGGTGGTAGACGAGGGTCATCCATTGAAGCTCGCGTTCTATCATGTATAGCTGGACAAAGCAGTCCAATTGCCATTCTTGAACTTGAATGAGTTTGAGCCCTATCTACGTGCCATGGTAGTCTAGTATAACCAAGTCAAACGGGAATCCATCATTGACTATCGTAGTTGCCAGGTGACAATTTCCTTGGCCCTTCGACTTCACCAGAGTGGTTGGCATATCTTCAATGGGGAGCTATGTGGGGAAACCTAAGAAAGTGAGCCCACAACATAAAGAAGCACTTATGCAATGCGTGTGCAGGCAAAATTTGACGCAGGAGGAGCACGACAACATTTGGGGCTTAGGGGGGGAATAGAGGGCTCAAGAAAAAATTTCTGGCTAGTAGAGTGGAAGTGTCTGTTGGACCTCAAGTGTCGACTAATGGGTGGTAGTCATGCTTTTGATGTTTCTTTTTGGATGATTGACTTCATGATCCAACTTAGCATGGGCAAAGTTTATAATTGGGCAAGAGGACTAGTGGAAAGGATCCATGACTTTGTCAATTCAAGGCACAAAGGCTTTTACATGACCCAACACACCATTGGGTTACTCAATGCAACTCATATGTAGGTGCCTCTAGACAAATGGGGAAGATTACAGCCCATTGGACAGTTGGAATCAAGATGGCCAACCATGTTTTATTGGGCTAATTTGAGAGTTTAGGTGGTTGGAGAGGAGGTTGTCCCATGAACAATACAACCACCAAGGAAATGGAAGCGTTAAGAAGAAAGCTATGAATGTGTGGCAATTGCAGTCTCGTCCTTTACTGAGGACACCACTATAGAGAATGCTAGTCTTGAGAGTCCTAGTTCAGAGGATGATTTGGCAGAGACTTATTCAGTTCTAGTACAACCACCCCCTTCAGTGACAACTACCATCGTCACATTCTTGTTGGCCATACTCTCACATGCCATGCTCTCGACAGTCTCCCATGTGAGAGTTTCTACATGGGCTGAAGGAGTAGTTGCCACACCAGTGATAACTGCTGTTGTGGTGCTATATGCCACACCAGTGCCAAGTGCCCCGTGCCCAGTAATGCCAGTTGCCGCTGAAGCGACACCACAAAGTGGAGAATTGGCTTAGCAAGTTCCAAGTGTCATCAGTTACCCTACCATTGCCATCACCAAGTCTCTTGAAGGAGAACTTGGATTCTCTAGTAGTTGAGGGAGGAGAAGTAGAGCACAAAAGAAGTAGAGTAGCGGTTAGTTGAATGAGAAGAAGAGTATCTAGCACTTGCAGGGGAAGCAAAGCAAGATAGACCAAAAGTGGAGGCAATTCATGCTGTCGAGACACTCGTTGAGCCCATGGCTAATTAGCCTAGTGAGCTTGGTGAGCAGGAGGGTGCTACTACTTCTCAGCCTATAAAGGCCAAGACCCCTGATGGCGAGGGTTGACATGACTCTTCTAGTGAGGACGAGACCTAGGGGATGCATATATAGATTTCTAGACTAGACCCCCATGATATCCTTGGTACTGTGCAATGCAATATGGCAGAATTGGAGGATATAGCCTTGGTCATGCATGAAGTGGAAGAATTGTCTCAATAGATGGATATTGGTCTTGCCCATTTGGTGGCCACCAAAGCTGAAAATATCCTTGCATTTATGTAAGTAGATTGGGAGGGGAGTTCTTTCGTTGTTTTGTATCTCATGGATGGCCTGTTGTGGAGACCCCAGCCATGCTGGTAGCATTGCACCCACTGCGACCCACTATGGTCGAGAGGCACAATCAAGTGCTCATTGCACTTCATGGTATGGAGGCATGCTTCTACGATGTTTTCAACAAAATGAAGAGGGTGACAACTTCTCTGGAGGATACTGATGTAGCTAGGGTGAGTGCAGTTAGACAAGTGGAAGGTGCTAGGAGTGAGTTGTCTGCCCATATTAGCATATCTCAGCAGCTTGCCTGGTAGACTCAGCTCACCATTGTGGAGCATGAGCGCTGTATAGTTTTGGAGGCCACCTTGGCTGAGAGGGAGGCACAGTTGCTTGAGTGAGAGAGTTTACTGGAGTAGCAAAAGGTAGAATTTGTAGAGAAGGATGCCAAGTTGGCAGCACAAGAGTAGCAACAGAAGGCTACAATTCAGGAGTTGGAGCAGACAAAGTGTGACTTGATGGAGGTGGTTCTCATGGTGAATGGGTCACAGGAACATGAGCTTGTGGTTGAACGTGACTTGAAGATCCACATGGAGTAGGTGCAATGCCTTCACTAGCGGCTCTTGACTTTTGGTACCACATCCATTCTGGTGTCCTCCACTTGCCCAAGGATGTCTTCTCACCCTCCTCATTAGTTTTGTTGTTGTATATAGTCCCGTTTTTTCTTTCGTCATCTGGAAGATGACTTCTTTTTTTTTTTTTGGGGGGGGGGGGGGGTGGGGCTGATGTAGTTGGCAGATTATGCTGAGTTGTTTATAAATAAATGTTGGTTAGCCGACAGTCTTAAGTATGTATTAGTTAGCTGGCTATGTTATGTGATTGTGGTTTTTGTCCCCGAGGAGTAGTTGTCACTTGGCAGTTCTTGATGGTTGGTAATCTCAACCAACTGTGGACTATTTCTATACTCATTTTGGATGTCTCAAGGACCTGTTATCGTTGTTATACACATTGCATATTGGAATGAATGATCTATCCTTTTAAACTATATTGTATTTGGAATTGTCATGTTCTAATATTCTATGTTTGTATGTGATATTTCCATTTACTTTGTATGTGAAATACTATTACTTTAAAGGAGTAAACAATCAACAATATAAAATAATTTTTGCTGTCCAAATGCTTCTAGCACACTTGCTCAATCAAGAGGGTTCTACGCCCAACATTTTAAATAATTTCTTCAACTTTAACACCTAGTTTGCAACTTTTGAAAGCTCAACGCATCACGCATGAAGTCAAATCGGCCATAATAAAGCACAAATTGAAAAGCAAACAAAAAACACTGAGAGGGGAGGTGGGGGGGGTGAATTGGTGTTTAGTATTTTTAATTTCAGCATACACAACAATCATTGAACATGAAGAGATAAATGTAAGTGCAAGGCAAGAACACAAGGTATATCTCGTGGAAAACCCTTTTCGGGGAAAAAACCATGGCACTGAAGAACATCTATTAAAAATGGGCACCAATCTTGATACAAAAGTAAGCTACAACTCACAATATGAGCACAAACTCAAGAGAAAGGCTCCAACCTGTTGATGTGTCTAAAATCGCTGGACTTGCGACTTCATCCGGCCAACGCAGAATAGAATGTACTCGCTGAGTATCCTATCCTCTCCTAAGATAAGGAAATCCCTAATGCTGTTTTTCGTTTGATCAAAGGGGACGACCTCAAGGTTTCGATTGTTAGGTCTTGACTGCGGGATTGCTCAGTGGTTTGATGTGTTTTGTTGGAAACACAAAGGGGACTTACGGTGATATGGATAATTGTTGGATGAGTTCCCTAAAACTTTAACAGTCTCGTTATCGATTGGTTTCAGTTGCATGATACTATTTCAGCAGGACTGCGGATTCTTCTTGGTAAAAAAAGGGGAAAAAGAGGGATAGGGAAAGAGAGGTATAGAAAGTCTAAATTATTTAACTAAGATAGCATATTTAAGAAAACAGACAGATACCTCCAAATAACTAGATTAAACATTATCAGCCATTTAAGCACAATATTTGTATGAATCTGGTGCGATCTTCAAGGA
Source organism: Cryptomeria japonica (assembly GCF_030272615.1). NCBI lineage: Eukaryota > Viridiplantae > Streptophyta > Pinopsida > Cupressales > Cupressaceae > Cryptomeria > Cryptomeria japonica. Next base: position 444,129,243 of record NC_081410.1, read on the forward strand.
AAATATGAGTTTTCATGCTATTAAACACAACATCAAAACTTTAACATTCATTCAATGAGTATTCAATAACCGAACTAAGCATATGAAAGGTTCAGATTAACCATGCAGAAGGAAAGACAATCAGTCAGTCCCTAATGATATGAACAACGAGGATTCTATCGGATGTTTATCTAGAAAATGCTATGAAAATGAAAGAAACATAACTGAGTAATTCAAATTAGTGAAGAAGGAAACCATGCACTCACAATGAAATTTGAAACAGTCTTAACTTTGCATTAAATCTTGTAAATTTCGCCAGAGCTTCAGCAACAATCCATGAACTTCTTACAAAATGAGGGAAAACCAGTCCCCTTAAATAGGCTTCAAAAATAGATGAATGGCCAAGATCTAATCTAAACAAGTGGCCCAGATTCATCCTTACAAAAAGTACCCATACCCATAAATGGGGGGGAAATATCAACAACTATCCCAAAGGGAGCAATAACTACCTAAAAAGGTAATTAAAACTCATCCAAAGTAATTTAAAAAATGCACATACACATAGATTTAAGTTTACAGTTGACTTGGAAGTCAAATATGACCCTTTGGCCAAAAAGTGCACTTTTCAAAATTTGAAAGAAAAAAAGCACTTTCTCTTTTCCAGCTCTAGATTGCTCAGTGATGAACTTGACCTCGTCGTGCAGATACTCTCCCCAAATATCCTGATCAACTGCACGCTCTACCTGAACGTAGTCCTGAAATCTCAGGCATAACTTGAATAATTCGGTCATCGGCGGCATAGGTGGGTTGAACTTTTTGTAATGGATACCTTGTAGGAGGCTATCCAAATTCTCCAGCTCCTCTCTCCAGTATGACTTGTGATTTTCAAAGCATGATAAGTCTGCTTGAAGCTCAGAAGCAAAATCTAGATCCTCTATGGAGTATGCGACCTTGGGATTGAGCCGGTCCTCCCACTGCTGTTGTAGCTCACTGTCCTCCATACTATTTTTCCAACCAGGAACCATGGATTTGAGGATCCTCTCACCAAGGTCCTTCACATTTGATAAAGTGTCATCGCACTTATCATGCATTTTATTGATATTATACCTCATGTCGTCCTTCATGCTGAGGGTCCAATACCAGTCTTTGAAGGTAGTGACACTATAAGGATTTAGGATAGTATCAGCAGCAGGGATCTGAGAACAGGTTCAGAATAGAGCCCTAATGAGGGGCAATGTCTTGGCCATCGCCTCATGAGTGCTATAGCATTCTTTCTTTAGCTTACACATTTTGATAATAATGGCTTCCCTATGCAGGGCCATTTCGCGCAGATCCTTGAAGAGTTGCTCTCCTCTTTCTTTAATGCCTTGCATCCATTCCTTGACGGCCTTTGCAGTATCCCATACTCCTTCAAATTCTGTCGTGGTCCTTCGTGCCAATGCTGTCGGGGGAATGCGGGATTCGGAAGCATTATGCAATGGTCTCAGGGGTTGATCAGTGTACCCCTCGGCCTGTTCAGCACGAGCTTGATACATGTTCTTTTCAGCTGTTATTTCTTCAAGTTGCCTGAGCATGTTCTGTACTAAATCCTTGAATTCCTCCTTTTCCTGTTCCTTAGTGGCTTGTCCAATGGGGACATTCGTGATGCTATAATCAGCAAGTGTAATCTGATCTGTTGGCTTGTCTACAAGCAGGGTGGCGATATGAAGGGTATGGTTCCTTTGCTCATCTTTGGTTATTCTGGAATATGCCTTGGGCCTTTTCTTCCCCTTGGCCTTAGCTTGGTCCATACGTGAGAAGATGTCCTCCAAATCGATGGGTGGCTTGGTGGCGGCCTTGCGCTGAGCTCGGGCAATTAACCATTCTTGAGGTATAGTTTGGGCTGATGCTATGGTTAAATTGGCACTCCGTTCTTTGATTTTTCCAGCTGGCTCATCGCATATTTGCAGCTGTTTCGTTACAGGAGGAGTAGAGGAAGTGTCAAGTTCCTTGCTCGTAGCCGAATTCTCTCCCACTTCACTGAACAACTGCCTAGCATTTTCATGTGATGGTTGTTCCTTAGTCTTTTCGGCCTCGCGAGTATCATCTGTCCTTTGCTCTCCTTCAACAGTGGAGTCATCCTTAGTGGTATTATGGAGCAGCAATTCATGGCGGCTCTGTTGGGTGGGTTCATGCAACTCAATCCCCTGAGTGGATGGAATCTCTCCTTCCTCAACTTGGTTATCAGATTCGGCTGATTCAATGGCTCTTAGCTCGACATCCAGCATGTCGGGTGTAGGAGGATCATTAGCTCCAAATGCGTCAATATCACTCTGGGAAGGCGGAGCGAGTATATAATCCAGTTCTACTACATCATTAGACGAACTGGGGTCCCTTGATGATGAAGTGACCTCTAGTCTCCTAATAGGGATCTTTTCCCTTCTTGATCTTTTGGATGGCCGAGTTCCTCTGCTGGCCTTAGCCTTCTTCCTTTTCTCAGGCTTTTTGATCTTTTCCTTAGGTGCACTAGAAGTTCCCTCATCTTCGGAGGACTGAGAATCAAGGTTACCCATCAAGTGGTAGGTGAACTGGACTCCCTCGTGTATAAGTCGCTCAATCTGCGGGTGCAACCATTGGTCAGTATATCTCCCTGGGGCTGCCATAACTGCCTCAAAATCAGTGATTGGATCCTGTGACCAATCGATCCCTGGCAAAAGATGCCTTACTGCCTCGAATTCCCGGACTTGCAGGCAATTTCCTGAATTTGTGAGTTGACCTGGGACCCGACGGTATCCATAGAGTCGCATTTGCTGCACACTCAGCCTCGAATATTCACGCCTTCGGACCTCATAGTCATCAGAGCAGTTCTTCCAATAATCTTCAACTGACTCTTTTGCTCTGTATCGCCTGCCATAGGCCCTCTTTGCCAGATTGTCGTGATCGAAGCATTTCCTTGGAAAATGCTCTTATAGGCCATAGGAGGCCAACTCTGCAAGGGATTCCTCCGCTTGAGATGGGTTCTTTAGATGGACATCCTGATTGCCTATGATCATAGGGAATGCAAATCCAGACTGCTTCCTGTCTCTGAGTAAGGTGCTTGCCGGACATGACTGCCTTGTGACCTCCAGGAGAACTATCTTGTCGGTTGGGTAACGCGGAAGTCAGAAAGGAGCACCCTCAAAGCTAGCTATCCGGATGGAGAACCTTGGGAACTGGATGAACCAGGCCCCATACCTCTATACTAGAATAGTAGCTTGCTCTGAGAGCCTTATGTGTAAACCTCCCTGCATCAGCCTAACCAGGCACATTGTGAAGGCGTCATTGACGCGCTCATATTGACCAACTGCATAGGCAGGGCTGCTCTTTTCTCTTTGAGCTATGTCTTGATAGTGTAGTTGTGTATAACAATCGTATACCTTCACTTGATCAGGCCCATTCCCAATTTCACCCTTCATGATCAAACCCGGCAGCAGCTGGTTCCTGGCGAACATGTAGACCAAATAGGAGGTCATAGTGAAGTACTTCGTCTCAAGTTCGATCAGCTGAGTGTGGATGTTGTTGCTTATGATCTGGGCCCAGTCAAACGTGGATTTCCCAGTGAAGACCTGTTCTGTGAAGTAAAACATCCATTCTTCAAAGTAATTGGACTGGGGAAGTCCCATAATCCTGCTGAGCAATGTGACCATGGTCTTTTTCCCAATCCTGACGCTTGGAGGTCTTCTCTCCTTGTACCACTCTTCATTTATCAGTGTTTTGCATTTGGCAGGGTTTACATCATACGCCGCCTATGCTTCATCCACAGTTGTTGCTATGGGGTTGTTCGGGAAGGGAATGTCAAATGCGTCGCCAATGGCCTTAGGAGTGAAGTTAGCGAGGACCATGTTCTCGAGGAGCACCAATCTAGAGCTTGGTTGGTAATGTCGAGCAGCCTCTACTACTAACTCATAGTTTTGTACAACCAGGGGGAATCCTGCTACCTGGGCAATGCCACTTTCCATCATCCGCCTAGGCCTGCCATAGGCATTAGGGGAGAAGACTCGGTTTCTGAAATCTTGAATATCAATATGGCCCAGTTCAGTATCACCGACATTCTCCTAAACACTTTGAACTTTTGATTCCCTCAGTTCTCCTCTCTGATACTGATACTTCATCCTTTCGACTCTGTGAGGGATATCTGACTTGGATGCTTGTGATGTCTCGGCTGCAGCAGGTGTCTTTGATGATTCTATCGCCGATTTAGGCATTTATCCTGCACAGCTAGATGCGGATTACGAGGTGATATAAAGGAAGTAAAGTGGTTTAGATAATGGATATGCCAGCACACAAGGATCAATTCGAAAATTGAATTTAATGAACAACATGACACCTCAGCTTAAAAGCTTGATTGATTTAAACATGAATAGTTATGAAGCTTTTGATTGCGAATTTATAGTTAGGCATTTTTAGGATCAATTTTCAAAATGGACGATGCTTTAAAATTTTCCAAAGTCTAAAAATGCGTTTCGGTTAATTTCTAGGAATAAATTCTGATTTGATTGCCTTGTGCGACATCTTATAAACAGAAAAAGATGCGGTTTTGATTTAATCCTTTCAATTTATTTTGCACATATATCTATCCGATTTTGCATATATTTGAATGATTTTGAGAGAGGCGGAGCGAACTTACTTGGCGAAAATGAATGGCGTGAATTCGCCCAACTTGCCTTGCAAGAATGAATTCCGAATTTTGAATGAGAGTCTGCAATTTGAATTTTAACGGTTAACTCCCTATTCAAATTTTTGCGCCCTTGGTTTGAAAAGAACTTGCAGTTTTAACACTCAAACATAGTGTTTTATTAACTTGGTGATTTTACTTTGGGCGATCTTCGCCTTAGGCAATTGGGTTAGTGGCGTTTTGCACTTTGCGGGGTTTTGCATGCTCTTGCAAATTCCTTAAAATCAGGATACTCGTACCCCTTTTGGTGATTTTCGAAGAATGGGGGGGGGAATGGTAAGAAATCATGATTTTTGAGCTTCAAAGGGGCTTTCAAAGTTCATACTTCAATACCTATGAGGCTTTCTCTTTCTGCGTCAAAGATGGGCATTTTGACCTTTCGACATCTAACCCGTGCCAACAAAAATTGTAGAATGCCTTTGGATAGCGAACTTCGGAGTTTTGGAGGGTTTTGCGAGCTTTATAAATTTTCACTTTTCTCACTGTGTGACTTTCGGGATTATCACTCACCTTGCAAACTTTTACTTTCGCACTTTTATGCCCTAAATCGCGAACTTCGGCAGTTGGATGGGTTTTGCAAGTTTCACTTTTCACGCACCTCTCTTCACAATACGCTTTTCGGCAATTTGAAGAGGTTTCAAACTTTTAATTTCCACGCGATTTATCCCCTAAATGCGAACTTCGGCAAAATGGAAGGGAATTTGAAGTTTTACTATAAACTTCGGCACCTTGGAGCGTTTTGCCAAGTTAGGCACTTTGATGCACTTTCCCAATTTCACACTTTTAACTTGAAATGCCATTTTTGGGGTTTTGGCCCGTTTTGAAAACTTCAGCACTTTTAGTGCACTTTCAAACTTCTAACTATCACAATTGCCCCTCCAAATCGTGATTTTCGGGGATGTGGAGTTTTTTGAAAATCCTTTTAACTTTTCGCATTTTGACTCAAAAGTGCGAACTTCGGCGTTTAATAGTGTTTTAAAACTTTAACTTTTACATCTTCACTTAAAAGTGCGAACTTCGGAGTTTTGGAGGGTTTTGAGAATTTTGCACTTTAAGCATTTTTACCCAAAAGTGCGAAATTCGGCATTTTGAAGGAGTTTGCAAAGTGCGGCACTTTAAGTGTGTTTTCAAACTTCGGTACTTTGACTCTTTTTGCCAATTTCGGCGATTTTAAGCGTTTTGCAAACTCTTAAACTTTTCGCACTTTCACCTTTTAAAGTGCGATTCTCGGCGTTTTAACTAAGTTCGGCATGTTGAGGTACTTTTTAAACTTCGCACTTTGAAGGCATTTTGCTAACTTCGGCGTTTTTAGGCGATTTGAAAATTTCGGCACTTTTAAGTGCTTTGCAAACTCTTTTTACCTTGTCGCGTTTTTTCCTCATCATGCGAATTTCGGCCTTTTAGTGCAAGTTTTAGGATTTGGAGGAGGTTTTGAAAATTCACACTTTTGCATCCTCTTATCTCTCCTATATCCTCTTACGAAAATCAGCGTCTTTGGGTCCTCATGCGACCTTCAGACGCTTTATCCTTTACTTGGCAGACTTCGCCAGTTTCTAGCATCCTACACCTACCTTAGGCGATTTTACAAGCTTAAACGATCTCTTGGAATCTTCACGCCCAAAGGCTCAACTGACCCCATGGATTCACAAGCTCTTCCGATCATAACATCATCATTTCATGGACCGATTATGGGTTCACTCAAAAGGACGCGAGACACTCTGCGCGGAACTCGACAGGACGAAGGTGAAAAGGCCCAAAAAAGGAAAGGGGACCCTGTCAGCGGCAGGGAGTGTGTGCAACACACAACACAACCTTAAAGAGCATCAACTCAACTGCACAGAGAAACAGTTTCAGGAATTTTATGGACATGTAAGCTCTCTGTTTTACTCAGAAATGAGTAAAACTCATATAAAAGATCATACTGACTGATATGAAGTGCACATCAATCAACACTTTCTGTATGCATTTACTGGAAACTACCATCCACTGGATATTTAGCCACCTTATTAACACCCAGAAACAAAGAAGTCTCCAAATAGTTCACAATTTACTTCAGCTCAGAACTATCTTCCAAGATTCGAACGTCTGAGAACACAGTTTCAAAGAAGGAAATTTTGACACCTCCTGTAAAACGAATACAATTACTCAAACGGTACCCTCTACACTAAATGATGCAGTCGATTTCATTATTTCTGCCAAACACTGCATGATGACCCAATAAGAAGTGATCAGACATTCACATATTCACCAGATCAAGTGTATGACGTTTTAGCTTTGTTAATCAATCAAAACAAAAATCGCCAACACTTATATTACATAGCCACTCCGCTTCCACATATTCACGCCTCCAAGAACTTCAAAAATCACATGCATATCACTGGTGTTAAAAAAACTCACGGCCTTCTGTATATTCTTCAACACCCCAAAACTTAGTCGCGCAAATACAATATCTCAATAACATCACACACTTATTTTTCTAAAAGAGACGGAATACCATTTTTAGACCCCTGTAACCAAACATTGCAGAGGCGATTTCTTACAACTAACACACTGGCAGACCTCTGAAGCATGAAAGAACTTTGTCAGAAAAGGAATACACACATTTCTGCCATTTAATCTTGAGCACTGAACATTTCTGCCAAAAACGTTTTTTACAAAAAAAATACATATCATTCTTATCGTGGCATCCACACAAATGCCCAGCCAATACAAAAATAATAATCTGACAGCTCCAGTATATGGAACACAGCAGCGATTTACACCTTCAAATCAAACAATTTTTTTTATAAAACGTAAAACGTTTTTCAGGAAGAATCAATCTCCATAATATTTACGATTATTGTTTAACTAGAGGTTAATGTTTTCAACAGGAACGTTAATTTAGGAAGAAAACAAATAACAAAACGCCACACATATGCTGCAATCTCCTGCAGCCTCAACCACACACTCAACGCATAACCTCAGAGAAATGGCTTTCACCATAGCAGACATATCCAGAAGAAGGAAACGGTTCTGACTTCATTACGTGGAACATACTGAAGTCCACTACACTCATTCGTGGTTAAGACACTCTGGCAAACACAAACACACAGGAAAAAGTCTGCACACCAACTCATCAGCACAAACAAAACTTCTGTCCAGTAGCCAAATTCACTTTCACTGACATCAATGACAAAATGATCTTCACAAATGCCATGGTTGTGGAAAGACATACTTGCCTAGTATAAGCCCACAATTTCCAATATTAATAATTTTCCTCAATCCCTTTGTAAAATTGCCCGAATCTCTTCATTGCTCAAGATATATAATTCTAGTCAACTCTAAGAAATGATATTTTACTCCTTTTTACTTTTCCAATCCTTTATTCCGAAGAATCTAATCATACAACTAAATAATAATATTTTAATCACCAGCATTGAGTCTAAAGGTTCCTAGTGTTGCTACCCATTGCCATATCTTAAACAAAAAAAAAGATTATAAAATGTAAAGGTTAAATCTGAGCAGTTAGCTTAATAATTGATTTTTTTTTTAAATACTAGAATAATAAAGTCTTAGAGTGAGGGGAAAACAAAACAAATATCTGAAATGAAAAAACACAAACAAGAATATTCAATATTGTTAGGTTGCAAATACTGCCGAAAAATCATCAGTTGTCAAATCGGTCCAAGGTCACACAAAATCCGTTGAAATAATTTGCAAATGCACCGAATCTTGTCAATATGTTTAAGGAATGAGAGCTCAAAGAAGAAATTCTGAAAAAAATGAAGTGTTTTTGATGCTTTTTTGGTTGCAAACTGTTATTAAGCATTACCAGGTGAATTTTTTGGTTAAACTTGCAAGTTTTGGTGAGTTAACGCACAAGTTGCTTGCTGAGAAATCATCCAAAACTCATAGGAAAGTTAACTTGTAAGTCACCTAAATATTTGTCTGATGATTACTTGTGAGTTTGTGAGTTTTTGTGCGATTTTTCAAACTATGCTATCAATAACATCAAGATTGAACCATCATCTTGTTTGTTAGGCTGTTGTCTGGCAGTAAAGTGAAAAGCTTATTGCCAGAATGTCCCAAGTTAACAAATCAATGGGCATATTAAATGTAATATGGTGGAGGACATGACTTTCTTTGAGTTGGCAAGCTGGTGGTCTGGAGTTTGTGAACCCACTGTTGCTTGTGGAGAAATTCTAGGTAGAACTGAATTATTTATACTTAATGTGCAGTCTCCGCCCAGGTCAGGTACACCAAAAATTGACATGTGGGTCGATAATTGTTTCAACTTTTGAACCTTACTTTTCAATCCAAAACAAGCTTCTACTAATTTTTGAAAGTGAGTGATTGGATTTGTGATCAATTAAAATCCTTCAACAAACCTCTTGTAGTAGATGCTAACCCAGTAAGCAAACTTCAGAAGCTTTCTTCAGTTAAGAACAATTCAGTAACATTTCACCAGATTCATCATGATTTACCTCCCAATATGATATGCCCTACAGTCATAGCAGGTCTTAAAACTGAAAAAATAAGGTACTCAAAAATTCATTCATGGGGCATGAAGTTGAGCAGCAATAATCAAATCTTTGAAGGGGAAACAAACTAATAGAACATTTCACTTGCTTCAAGAGGTTCACTATCAACAACTCGTGTCAGCGAGATGTTGAAGACAAGCAGGTTGTTCCATAGGAAATGAATGATAACCTCATGCTTATTGGATACGTTGATCTGTTGATAATTCTTTTGTCTCAATCTCTTGCGTTTGTCATGTTGCTGTATGAATTATGTGAGAAGCATGGGCTAGATGTTGAAATCAAGTGAGGAAATGCTATTATGGCAGGTTGTGGAAAGATACAGTGCAATTACAAAGCGGTGGCATAAATGGGTTTTGTCTTCAAGGATTGTAAGACTAGATTGATTCTACTTGTCTAGAAGATGCAAGAGGAGTCATGCCCTACCACCAAGCAGCTAAAACATTGGATATGTTGCCTGAGAAAGAAATAAGGAATCAAAGACTGTTGAGGTCAACAAAGAGTTGACAAGGAAGGCACAGTGAGGATGCAAAGGCTGTTGAGGGAAACAAAGAGTTGGAAAAGCAAGGTGTTTTAGAAGAGATTAGGGAGAGAACTAACCCCTCTACAAAGAAGATATGTTAATTGTGTTCCACAATAAGCTAAGGGCAAGGGACTAGGTGTGAATTTATAAGTTAATGGTGTTTGCCCTCTCGGGTGAATACTTAAAGCATGAAGTACATAATGCAGAACAATGCCATAGATATCAGACAAGTATCAGATATGTTATTCCATTCATAATTCGTGTGTCCTTTACAAGTTACAATGAGGAGTATATAAAGATACCGAGGGGGTGCATTGCAACTGCCACCCCTCGGGTGCCAACTAACAAACCCAATTTACGACTTAATTAACTATTCGTATTCCCGTATACAATAATGCGGCTAACATCATCCCCCCCAAAAAGAAAAGTCGTCTCCAGGCGAATGACAACAAAATGGAGAATACATGGAGCTCGCAAAATCCAGAAGAAGAAAAAAAAAAAACTAAGTGCAGAAGGCGTCCTTGATGAAGAAGGCGCTGGTGGTGGTGTAGTAGTGGACGCCAAGCGCCCACGGAGCTCATACACCTGCTCCGTCCTCCTCTTGAGATCCGGTTCCGCGACCATCTGCCTCTCCATAGCAGTCTTTACCATGTAGGCTGCCTCGAGCACCTCCTTATCCTTCTTGTCCACATTTTCCAGGGCACTGACCAACTGAGTCTCCAATAGCTCCCTCGAGGCCCTCTCCTCCTCCAACTGTGCCAGCAAGGCAGACTTCTCTGCTACTAAATTGTCCACCGCTGCCTGGTTCTGTGCCATGGTAACCTCTAGCTCGTGAAACTTGGTAGCCAGCTCCTCCTGAGCTGTGACTGCTGCTACCCTCAAAGCCTCAACTGTAGTTGCCATTTGTTGTGACCTCCGAAAGGCCTGCTCTACCTCTCTCACCAATGACTGCATCTGGGTCTCACCAACCCCCTCCGTGAGGCACCAAGCCTCTAGCATCGTCAGGCTCTCCGTGCCAGGCCACCCAGCACGCTCAAAACACCTCTCAAACTCAGCTTGGCATCCCGTGCGGGCAAAGGTCAACAACCCTTCCATCTGCTCAACCATGGTCGCATCGGCCTGGAGCATGGTAGATGACACAAGCCGCTGTGCTCCCAAAGTCATCTCAGTAATAAACTGCTCCAACTCTGTACCTTGCTGACTTCCCACTGGCACTTCCTCTGCTCTGTATGGACTGGTTACTACCACCGCCGGGGGTGAAGCAACCCTCTAAATTGCCCTGCTGCTCGGGGAACTCCCTTCCTCGAGATCAATGACATCCAAGGAATACGCGGTCCGCCCTGGGGATAGAGTGGCCTCTCCCGGTGCCATGGGTGCCATCTGGTAACGGCTCAACTAGCTAGTGAGGTCATCATGAAGAGTGCCTGCTGTTGTCATTGCCTCCTGCATATATCCGGGTAAACCTGGCACATTCTGTCCTACCACATCCGGTAACTTGTGCACCATGGAAGCCTCTGCACTCGCCAAGGTCTCCACCCGTGGTGGTGTCATGGCTATCGTCGCTTGAGGCTGCCCAAAACTAGGAACTGGTACCGTGGTAACTACACTCACTGTCCCGAAGGACCGCAACACCGCCAACTGACAAGTCTCTAGTAAGCGGGCTGGTGTAAAGTGGACCTGCACCTCCGATGCTACAGTAGACCCTACTGTACCTGCAGACTCCATTACCCCTTCTTCAGGCAACTGGTCGCCCCTTCTCCCTGTCAGTCGGAAACTCCCTCCGCTTACCTGGGAGGTCTCTGCGGATTCCTCCCTGCCACTGTCTGCATCCTCAGCCTCAGACTCTTCTGTGTCGGACTCTGTATCGGACATGGCGGCCTTCTTCCGTTTTGTGCCCAAACGTGCCTCCATGCCATGTGCCAAGACGTCTAAGTGTGACCAGTAGAATATGGACGGCTGGTTTGGTGCAACACGGCCCTGTGGCTCCAATGGTTGTGACCCCGGGGTGATCTGTGTGCGGAGTGCGTCCAGAAATAATCCAATGGCATGATGCGGCATGTAGAACTTCTTGCATTGCAGCGTCATGAACTCCTCCATCCTATCCACCAATAGTGACGCCCAGTCATATACCACTCCATTGTGCAGCCCGTTCATCAGCACTATCTGTGCAATGGCTATGTCCGACGCGCGGGTGGCACCTGTGAGGCGACTCTTCACCACGAACAACAGGCATCACCATACTCCCTTGGCGAAAAATTGTTTCTTCACTCCTCGACTCTTGCCTGCACTTTTGAGGCTATCTTTTTCGGCTTGGGTAAGGTTATCGCACAACATCAGCTGGAGCAGTGTGGCACGATTCTCGGGGGATATTTTCTAGGAGGTGTCTATCTTCTTTCCTTTTATCCTTGGTATGCCAAATACCCTAGTGAACTCGCCTGCCGTGAATGATACTGTTATCTGCTGATGTTGGTAATCAAATACCGACTGGTGGCGATGTCTGTCATAGCTGCCAATCATGGCACGCAAAACCCCCTCAAAGTCTTTTATCGAAAAAACTGGCATCTGGACCGCCTAGTGTACTTGTGCCTGGCAAAGGCTCTTCTTTATTAAATCATCCGGAGGTGTCTTTGCCCACCAGTTTCGACAGTCGATTCCATTCAAACCCTCGAACATAATATTATCTGCCGTTATTTCATCTCTGTCCTTTATCGCGAAGGGTTTGGGACGATGCCTCTTGTTTTTTTGACTGGTGCTCATATCGAGACTACCTGCAATGCGCAACCCAGATGGTAGAATCCGTTTGCCTGTGTCTGCACTGGTTCCTTTTTGCCCTCCCTGCAACTTGTCTTCTAACGGCTGCAACCGCTTTCGCCAATCTGTCTTGTTCCTGTTTGTGTCCATTAGTACAGAGTACTTCAATTCTGCTTTTATAACCCCCTTTTTTTGTTCTCTCTTTTCTCCAAAAAATAAAAATAAAAACCGTTCCCGGCACAGACTCGTGCGGGTTGGTGCCGGTTGCGGTTGTGCGGCTCTGTGTGGCTGAGCTATGGTTGTATGGCTTGGCGGCTGGGGGCTGTGCAGCTTGGCAGCTTGCGCTGGCGTTGTGCGGCTTGGCGGCTGGTGCTAGCGCTGTGCGGTTGGCGGCTTGGCGGCTGGCGGTTGGAGGTTGTGCGGCTGCGCGTGGAGGTTGCGGGAGTGTGCGGCTTCGGCATTGTGCGGGCTGCGTGTGGAAGTGTTCGGCGCGGCGGGGTTTTATTGGCGGTGGGCGGTGCGTAGTTGGCAGTTGGCGGCGTGTGTGGACGGCGGGGTGTATGCGGTGTGTGCAGTTGGCGGTGTGCGGTTGGGGTGTGCGCTTGACGTGTGGTGTGTGGTTGGCATGTGCGATGACCACCACACTGTGGCATCCACCGCCGGTGGCCCCACCGCACGGTGTTGTCACCGTCAGTGATTCCACCGTATGGTGGGCCCACTTTTTATTTATTTATTTTTTATTTTTTTTTATTTATTATTTTTTTTTTCCAAACATTTGTCATGGTCCGGGCTCTCTCCGTTCGTGGTAGATTTTTAATTTCGACCCGTTGACGGCATCTGGTATCTCTTCCTCGTCCGACGTCCACAACTTAATTGCCCCATTGGTGTTGACCTCACATACCTTGAATGGTCCTAGCCAACGCACTTTGAATTTCCCAGGTTTAATTTCATTCCTTCCGTTGAATTTCAATATCAACTGCCCAGGAGTAAACTTCATTCGCCGGAGATGCTTGTCGTGCCAAACCTTCCGTCTTTGTTGGGTCGTCTCTATCGCCCATTGAGCCATCATCCTTCGTTCGTCCAATTTGTTCAAAGCATACAGTCTCTCCCTCAGGCTTTCCATGTCGCCAAGTCAATTATCGATGGCGATCCGGAGACTCGGCACCATGAATTCAACTGGCACCACAGCTTCTTGTCCATACATTAGCTGGAAGGGAGTCTGTCTCGTAGTTACCTTGTAAGTTGTTCGGTATGCCCAAAGTACTGACAGTAGGTGCTCCTCCCAGTCATCCTTCTCCACTCCGCAAGACTTATATATCACCGACATTATTATTTTATTGGTCGCCTCGCCTACCCGTTCGCCCGTGGATAGTAGGGGCTTGATAAGGAGTGGAAGATTTTAAACTCCGTTGTTAACAGTCGGATTATGTGATTTACAAAATGGCCTCCTCTGTCACTCGTCAGTTGGATTGGAATCCCATACCGCATAATGATGTGTTCATAGATGAATTTTGCTATGTTGACCGCCGAATTGTCGGGTAAGGCTCGTGCCTCCACCCACTTGGTCAAGTATTCTGTTGCCACTACAATGTATCTGCATCGTCGAGCTCTACTTGGTTTTAATGGTCCGACGAAATCCAATCCCCATCTCTCAAAAAGTTCCTAGGCATTCGATGGGTTGAGGGGCATAAAATCTCTTTTTAATGGTCATCCGGCCCGTTGGCATGTATCACAGCTTGTTACCCACTCCCTGGCATCATTATGTAGTGTCGGCCACCACAATCCTGCCAACAGAACTTTCCTCGCCGTGGTGTCGGGCCCCATGTGTCCACCTGCGGGCCCTTCATGTGCTTCTTTCAAGACGCCCAGAATTTCCTCTTCTAGGACGCATTGCCGTAAGATTTGATCGGGCCCCATTTTATACAATAGGCCATTAATGAGTTGGAATGTCCTGCTCCTCAGTACCAGTTTCGTTCTTTCTCCTGGTGGCATCTCCCTCGGAAACTGTGATGTCGACAAATATTCCCCCACGCTTGCGTACTAGGCAGGGAGAACCGCGATGCGAAATAAGTGAGCGTCTGGAAAATCTTCGTTTACTCCTTCGGCTGGTTCTCCTGACTGAATTCTCGATAGCTGGTCGACTATCACGTGGCTCTTCCCAGGTCTTACTATAATGTTGAATGTAAATTCTTGCAGCAGTAGCAGCCATCGACTGATTCATCCTTGGATAATTGGCTTGTTCACCAGATACATTAAAGCTTGGTGGTCCACATAAAATGTGAACGGGGTGGCGAACAAGTAATGTCGAAATTTCTGGACGGAGTACACCATCCCGAGGGCTTCCCCTTCTGTGGTGCTATAATTTTTCTCTGCCTTCGACAGGAGTCTGCTTGCAAAGTAGATTGGGTGATCTAGCCCGTGGTCGCCAACCTGCGCCAGTGTGGCCCCTATGGCAAAGTTGGATGCGTCAACGTGTACGTGAAACTCTTTGTCCCAGTCAGGATAGGCTAGGATTGGCGCACCCACCAACCGTGACTTCAGTTCTTGGAAGGCCTCCTCCTGAGCCGTTCACCATATATATCATTCACCTTTTCTTGTCAGCTTGTCCAAAGGGCAGGATACTCGAGCAAAATTTTTGATAAATCGCCTGTAATACCCTATGTGTCCTAGGAAGGATTTGACTCTCGTGACATTTGTGGGTGCCTCCATTTCCACTATCACCCGAATCTTGTCTGGGTCAGTCTTGAGTCCAGCCTTACACACTATGTGTCCTAATAGCTTCCCTCGAGGCACCATGAATCTGCATTTTTTGGGGTTGAGTGCTAGGCGAGCTCGCCTGCATCTCTCCATGCATTCGCCCAGTGCGGCCAAATGTGTATCTTGGTTGCTGTAGATGGACCAGTCGTCCAGGAACGCCCTGAAGTTCCCTACTGACATCTTTTCAAATATGTGAAGGATTATTCTTTGGAAGGTTGCTGGTGCGTTGCATAATCCGAACGGCATTCGATTATACGCGTACATGCCATCCTCCACTATGAAGGTAGTTTTTAATTTGTCTTCGTTGGCGATGGATATCTGGTTATACCCAAAAAATCCATCCATGAATGAATAAATTTCATGACCGGCCACTTCTTCCAAGATGCTATCTGTGAACGGTATTGGAAACAGGTCTTTTATGGTGACCGCGTTAAGGCATTTGAAATCCACGCAGATTTGTATTTGGTTTGCCTCTTTTTTAAGGGATATCACTATGGGTGATACCCATTCGCTGGTCTGCACTTTAAAAATAATCCCGGCTTCGAGCATACGTTCAATTTCATCATTTACTCTTGCCGCATAGTTTTTATTCATTCTGTATGGCCTCTTCCGTACAGGTACGGCCCCAGGTACGAGTGTAATTTTGTGTACGCACAGTTCTGGCGGTACCCCTTTGAGGTCCTTATACATCCAAGCGAATACATCTTTGTATTCCATGAATATTTTGAATGCCACGGCCTTCAGGACTGGGTTCCAATCGTCACCAACCAGGATGTTTCTTGGCTTTGCTTCCGTGCCGAGGTTTGTAGGTTTTACCGATTCTTCGTACTGGATTGGTTTTGTCATGTCGAAACTGTGTGTTGGTACTTCATTGACTGGGGCATCCCCTTCGGTGTATTCCCCGTACGCTGGCGGAAATTCGTTCTCGTCCAAATTCTCGTCTACCTGCAACATGTTACACCCATACAGCAACTCGTAGTCCTCCATTTGCTAGTGAAAAAGCCCATCAAGGGAATCGGTCTCGTCCTCAGAACATCGTTGGATTCTGAGGACGCCTTCCTCGTTCGGTTCCCTTCCATACTTTCCTCCGTCAACTCCGCCTTCTCCGTCTGATTCCGACTCTGACGCGAGTTCTTCACTCACAAGTTGTGTCTTCAGGTCGATAATGAATTTCCTCCCGGCTTTTTCGATTGACATGTTACGCTTCCAGTTGTGATTTGCTCTGGCTGCCACCAACCACCCTCTGCCCAAAATGGCGTCGTATCCTTTCTTGGCTAGCGGAATCACCACGAAGTCGAGGGCAAATGGTTGTCTCCTGATGGTCACTTGTTGTGCCATGAGTGTTCCAAGGGGTTTGATACCATGTTGATCTGCTCCCAGTAAGTTAAAGGTTGACAGCCATAGTGTTGGTTTGCCAAGCTGCTTCCAGGTTTCTTCCGGAAGCACATTCACTCCGGACCCGTCGTCGACGATAGTGTCAGTCAGAATGGTTCCCAGTATTCCCATTTCTACCACCGCTGGGTGTCGGCCACTGTATAATGTCAAGACCAATGGGTCTGTAGGTGTTCTGCCGGTACCATCCGTATTCCGGGTTGCCTGACTGTGCGGGGTTACTTGGACCGTACGTAGGAGTGCCGTACGTAATTGTGGCATCGTTTCCAGGAGGTCCTTCATTTTTACCGGCACTTCAATCTGTAGCATTTGCTTCAGGATATTCTCCTCCGCCTCAGATCGGGAGGTACTTATCGCTCCCTGAGTGCTCCTTTGTGCCAACATTTCCTTTGCCACTTCCACCTTGGCCTCTTGCACCCGCTGCTTCTCCGTGCGAGGGTTCGGGTATGTGACCTTCTTTGCCTGTGCCCGTGTGATTGCCAATACCCGTTCCTCCGCCCTGTCGATGTTGAGCAGGTTTACTCCAGACTTTGGGCATGTTCCATCATCGTGGTCTCCAGGCCCACACCATTTGCATAATTTTTGTGGAGTTTCTTCTGAGGTGCATTCCCTAGCAAAGTGGCCCCATTGATTGCAAGCTCGGCACTGGATCATTGGCCGTCCCTTTGCATCATATTGGATTCGGCTCCTATTATTATTATTGGTCCTCCCCCCTCGCCGGTTGTTCCGGTATCCGCTAGATGATGCATTATTGTTGGCGGTTTGCGAAGTTCTGGCAGCCGGCTGCCCTTGCGTGAAGAGAACTTGTTGGTTTCTGGTTTTCATATTGTAGGGATATTCCTTTGTCAAATGTCCCGCAATCTGGCAAATGTCGCAGAAAGCCTTCTTGGGACAGGACCCCTTGGTGTGTCCGTCACTCCTACAGTCGGTACACCACACTTCATTTTCTTCCGTCTTACCTGTACTCCCTTTCATGGCTTTGAATTCTTTCAGCATTCGTTCCATGTCCTTTTGGAGCGCGTGTACCTTTTTACTCGATTCGCCATTGCGACTGCTCTCCCCGTCAGAATCTTCATCGTCGTCAGATGAATATTTATTACTTTTCTTCTTCCTTGATGTTTTGTATTCGCTTTCTAGATCCATCGCCCTGTTATAGGCGTCGTCATATGACGTCAGGGGTACAATCTTCATTTTTTTCCTTAGGGAGGATTTCAAACCTTCCACGAACCATCGTTTTTTCAAGCCCTCAGCCGGCTGGCTCTCCATTTTACCCAACAATTCCTTTAGTCTCCTGCTGTATGCCCGTACTGTCTCCTTAGTACCTTGCTTGGTACTGTATATCTCTGTTACAATTTCGTTGTCATCATGGAGCAACCGAAACTCCTCCGTGAATTCCTTCTGTAGGTTAGCCCATGTGGCCACTTTTTGCTTATCTACATCGGAGTACCAATCTATGGCGACTCCACGTAACGTGGCTGGAAACTGTTGTACCTAGTCATTCTGGTTTGTCACTCCGTTGGCAGACCAAATGGTTTTGCATGTACGGCAGTGCCGTAAGGGGTCTTCCTTGCCGTCCCCTGTGAACTTTGGCAATTTTTGTTTACTCGCCATCCCTGGTCGTCTTCCTGGGGGCGGTTGTGTCTGTGTCTGTAGCCCTGCGCTGCTTCCTTCGGTGGCGTTGGTGGTGTGTCTTGGAGGTACGGTGTTTTGCCTGTCGCGTGTGGCACCTACACCCGTACTGTTGCCCTCCCCTTCGCTCTGACACGCGCCTACTCCTGCTTCCCGTTGGTGATCTTCACTCTGTGGCGTAAGGGATAAGTTCCTAAACTGATCCCGAGTCTCCTCGATTAGATTTCGCCGTAAACTTGTTTCTTCTAGAAATTCTTCGTGGCTCCGCGTCCTACGATGATCTGGCGATGCTTAGAAATTTCCGTCGGCCTCTGCACCTTCCGTGACACCTCCTTGGTTCCCCTCGGGCCCCCCTTCGCCAGGTCATCCTTTGGCAAGTTGCCTCAGCCTCCGTCTACGTTCTACTTGCTGCTCCAGAATCAAGGCCCTCTGCGCGGCCTCCCACTCGTTCGTTTCTGGTTTTTTATTTCTATCTTTATTCAGTAGGTTTGGCATTAATTGTCGCACATTTCCATAACTCTCAATTCGTAAATCAAAACATGTCTTCATTAATTCATCTGCTCAAGTACAACTCGTGTCAATGACACTTTTATTTGAAAATAAAAAGTTTAATGTTCAATTCCCTCCTGGCCTGGCGCCATCTCGTTCCGTTTCCCGTCGGCTGTTTTCTTCGTAGTTGCGAAGGATCTGTTGGCGTCGCTCTTCCTGGGCAATCTCCTCCAGGTGCGCCTGTTGTGCTAGTGATGCTTGTGCAAGCAAACGGGGGAGGTGGTTCATCAACCGGTTCACTGCTGGGCTAACCTCCAGAGCTGTCCACATGGCACCTGGTGGGATTTCCGCCTCCGCCGCCTCTCGTCGGACGTAGGTCTGGATGGCTACTTGGAGTAGAATTGAAAATTCTCTCGTTGCCGTGTCTTTGCCTGTGTAAAGTTCCGGTTGCGCGTCATCCGCCTCCGGGTTTATTTCACCAATTGGTAGGCCCATTGTGTCTATGTGCCATCCGTGTCTTCCGTTCCCGAGTACGTCTAGGCAACGGCGCCAAATGTTTGCCCTCTCGGTTGAATACTTAAAGCATGAAGTACATAATGTAGAACAATGCCATAGATATCAGACAAGTATCAGATATGTTGTTCCATTCATAATTCGTGTGTCCTTTACAAGTTACAATGAGGAGTATATAAAGATACTGAGGGGGTGCGGGCGCCAACCGCCGCATCGCAACTGCCACCCCTCGGGTGCCAACTAACAAACCCAATTTACGACTTAATTAACTATTCGTATTCCCGTATACAATAATGCGGCTAACAAATGGAAGTTCAACATTGAGTGGCAAATTGGAAGAGCGAATTGCAAGGATCTTTTAGAGCTTGGTAGATCAAATGGAAGACAGTATGACTATTAGTGTTGAAAGGATAACTATAGCATGATATTAATTACCCTGTTTTTCTAGAGGACACTGCAGGTTGAACAGTCAAAAAAAACTAGACTGGACCAATTGAATGGATAGAGGGGGATTCAGAGGAGCAACATTAACATCATGGCAATTCCATCTCCACTTGCATACTGTTAAATGCTACCCAAGTTCACAGGCAGTGGCAACCAAGACCCATTCTTTCACTAGAACACTTGTAAAAATGTACGGAAAATCAATGGTGAAAATGTACGGAAAATCAATGGCCAATTAGACAAAGCTTATTAGATGAAGGGGCTTCCAGAAAATTTGAAAGGTCTTAACATGGATTGCTGCACGGATTTGGAGCATCGATGATATTTCCTGCACTGTAACATCAATCAGAATCCCAATACCCCTTCCCTTACTGATACGCCACCAGAAATGACCCTTGATACTCTTAGTGGTTGGATTAGTTTGTTTTTGTAGTTCTTATTACTAAAATTCACTTTCTAATTGGAAAGTGATCCTTGTCAGTTTATGAATTTTTGTGAACATTCACGTTTAGAATATTAACCATAATCAAAATAAATTACTATCTATTTAATCAAATGACAACAAAATTATGCCAGTACAAAATGTATAATTCATAATGAATTGGATTAGTTCTTGACCCTATGACTTCTGATACAACTTTGTTGCAACTTACTGTCTTTGAGTCGTTGCCAAACAGGAATGATGCAGGACTGGCTGCTTCTGAGTTGGCGCTGGCAGTTGAAAAGCATGTTTTGGAGTCTGGCTCTGTGGATAGTGTAGGGACAACAGGTGTGCTATTCACTTTTCTTGCTATGTACATGCTGCTTGGGAAACTTGAAGTTTAGAAAATCATTTTGACTGTCATAAGCTACATCCATGTAGTTCCATTGATGATTTTTCTTATCAATTTCTCATACTCATTACTCTTAAGTTGGAAGCTTTTGGTAATTCCATCTATGTATAATATGTCATATGATTTTTTGAATTTCTAGTAATCATTTGCAAGATCACAAACAAATCCAAGATGAACATCATAGGCTAAGCTGAGTATTAACCACATAGCGTTTTCAAAAAACGTTGTACATAAAATTTTTGTTGCAAGTTTCATAGGACTTGGACTAGAAGGGTTACATTCTTTGCATGCTAATATTGTTACGATTCACAAAATCTATCTTGCCAACTTTAGAAAATTTTATAAAGCAGGATATTCTAGACGATGTGTGTGTGAGGGTGTATTCATGTGCGTGTTAATATACATTAGATTATATATGTTAGCATTTTAATTTACACCTTTTGATGTTACACAAAATGGAACAGTGTGTATAGTAACCATTCTTCAAATTATAAGGGATTGTGCCCTTTAACCTAGAATCCAAGGATTTTGAGTTGCACTATAAACAAACTAAAATTGTAACCCATCTTTTTGTTTATCAGTTTCAGGAACAAGGCTCAACACTTTTGCACCAGTAAAGAGGTTTGTATATAAAAGCTATCTACTGCAGAAAAAAGATTTGACACAAGAAAGGAACACTTGCAACTTTCAATAAAATACGTAGATTGAAAATCACAAGTTTGAATAGGATTGAAATTGAAACAGTATTAAAATTATGACTATGAAATAAGTGTGAAGGTTTGTTCTCAAAGCCAAATGCTTCCTCTAATAACATCCACAATACCAATATTTTTTAATTACTAGATTTACTTAATTCATAAAACAAATAGCTTCAAAGACAATGACTTAGTGAACAACAATATCAGCACTATGCAAATTTGAAAATAACTATTGGAAAACTAAGTGCAAAATGACACTTATTATAAAACTTTGAATGGAAATAAATAATTTTTTTTGAAAATAACTATTGGAAAACTAAGTGCAAAATGACACTTACTATAAAACTTTCCATGATTGGGTAATTTGAATTGAACTCTCGCCAAGTCTGCATTTATTGTCATCCTTGCCTTGGCCTTGGAGTCTAGGTAGTTAATATTCTTGTACTTTGGAGAGGCTAGTGGTGTCTCTTGAGCCTTCTAGCTCATGGGAGAAGTTAATGTGGTAGATGGGGAGGGTTGTAATAATTTAGAACAAAATAATGATGCCCCACAATTGAATGGCCTGCATCCCCAAGTGGTAATTTGGTTGCTTCAAAGGTGCTGTTCAAAGAGGCCCTGATTGCAGATTCTTGTGAGACTTCATGCCCTCCATCGGTGGCCTTCAATGGAGGACTATGAGTGGCCATGGATTTGTCACTTGAAGGCAGAGGACTTCTGGGAAACGGAATGGGTGGAAGTGGAAGCAAAAGTCTCATCCAAGGAGGAGACAATAGAGGAGGAATTGAGGGTAAGGAACCTTCCTTTGCACCAAGAATTCTCTCCATTTCTCCCAATGATGAAATGGTTAATGCTTTAAAAGCAGAAGAAACTAGAATAAGTGTGATGCCCCCATCCAAATTCTAATACAAAACAAGACTTATTAGTATTGTGTTGCTAACTTGAGAAAGCTCCTTGTATTATCTTTACAAATGAGGACGCATATAAAAGATAGCCAACTAGGAAAGAACTAATTTAAAGTCTTAATGCTGGGTGACTCATTGCTCGTATTTTGGTTGATTCATATACTTAAGACAAAGATATATATTTGAGGGATTTGCAGTTAGTTTGCAGATTGAAATATCCCCTGCAGTTGGTATGACTGAATATGCAAGGAATATTTGCTAGCAACCTGTCTTTTCAATCTGCGTGTTATGCAACTTTGATTTTTGCTGTTATGCTGATATGTGTCTCAGAACTTTCAGATTGGTATGGAGTTTATCAAACACATACTTGTCATGCAAGATCGGCTATAAAAGACTTCTAATTGATAAGACAATTATCAAAGATGCATATGCTACTAAATTATATAATTCAATGCCAATTTAGACACACAAAAGTACACCTACAGCTGACTGACATTTGGAAAAACAGTTGGCATGCAATCATATAACAACATGTGAATGATATACAACCTTATCTCTCCTTTATTTAGAAATCACATGCTCATTACATTGGCCAGCTTGTACCAAAACACATTGACTAATAACAATGACCACTTTCAGATTGTCTGAAGACATATGATAGCCCATGGACTCATGCATACAAACTGAGATTACCAATGGAATATCAATATCAAATGAACCTGGAATATAGCGCCTTGAAGAAGCAAGCAATATCTTTGATCTTGAAGCGTCCAATGTCCAAATTCAACCCTCTTGCCAAATCGCCCCTGTTGCTGCTATGGAGGTCTGAGAATGAATGAAGGTTCAGCTACTAGTCCTCAATCTCCTCTCCAAACTGTTCGCCTTCCCTTCACAAGTGTAGTTCCATCTTCATTGATGAGAGTCGATGCTAAATAGGTGAGTTATGAGCAAAATCGATGGTGAAGGCTGACTGCCATGATTTTGTCTCAGATTGATATAGCACTGATTCTTCCACAATGCAACCTCAAAATGTCTCAAAAGAATCGCCTAACTCCCCCAAAATTATTGCTGGACTTGGTAGGAGGATTTGATGCCTTATTGGTGAAATATAACCCAAATCGTGGGTTAGGAGGAAAGAATACGAACTTGCTTCAGACCTGTAATTCCTAACAGCAAACTCACAAGTTCACTTCAAAATGTTCTGCAATAGGATTGCCTTATTCCTCCAATCAAAATCGATACACAATGGGCACTCAATCTGAAAATCTGAAAATACCATGAATGCATCCACCATGGAAATGTAGCAAACTCAATAAGCTCTATATGGAAGACTGATTTGCCTCCCACTCTCAGCTGCAACCCCTCGGAAGGTCTTTCACTCCCTCGGTTATGCTATCTATGGGAGTTTTCGTTTCCAAAGACACTCTTCTGCAGAAACTTCCTGGTTCTACAAACCCAATCAATTCAATTATCAACTCCTGGCTGCCTTGAAGCTCAACTTGATCTCCTTTAATACTTTTTCACCCCAATATCCAGAAGCTTCTAGAAGTGACTTTATGATATATTTTTTTAATTAGTCACTTTATTAATTAAATATAAAGTCATCTTTTATTTTTTAATTTATTTGATAACTTTATAAATAATCAACTTAATATTATTAATTAAAATAATTAATTAAGCTATCCATAAAAAATAATAATAATTATTTGGACAACTTAACTAATTAAATTAATTAATCGATTCTTCTCCACAAATGGGGACATTACACAAATGGTCACTAATGATAGCATAAAACAAAGGACAATGACCAGTACATATGCTAAAGAAGTCAATAACAACAGCAAACCAAGAATCATTGATCAGCGATTTTATTAAGAAGACTCTGCCACTTAGTATCACTGTAGCAATCCAGAATATAGGGCCAACTACAAAATGTTTGTTGAGAGCAAGCACAAGGCAACAAACTATTTAAGGATTAACATATTTACTTAAAGCAAGCAATGGCAAAAGTGTGTGTGCAGCAATTAAGAGCTGCATTGTCTTTGAATATGTAGAAGACAGATTTGTTAATAATTAACTCCTCCTAATAGATACGACTTGTTAAAGAAGCAATTAAATAAAAGAATAAGGTAGCGATTATAGAATGCAACACTATGTACAAGGTGCGATTCATCTAGTTGCCTCTAATTAATCCGTGTTAAAGCCAGCAATGCTTTCAAAAGGGCGCGATTTTTTTATGAGTCTATTCCTCAAAGGTGCAAATCATTATAAAGTTTTATTAGTTAAAATGAAGCGACATTTAATATGTTAAAGAAAACAAACATGTATCAAAAAGGTGTGATTTAGTTAATAGAGACTTTTCAAAGGATGAAAAAGACGTGTCATAGAGAAGCATTGTGTCTTCCAAAGAAAGTCACACTCGGATAAAATAATGAAGATATATATAGAGATTACAATTGGGGAAGAGAAGTGTGCGTTTTGTGAATTAAGAACTATATTCCCATTGTGGAGCGCTCAAGGAGCAGCAAGGAATCATTCCTAGAATCATAAGAAATTAGTATTATATCAGACATGGCTTCTTAAAATAGCTTGCATGTTTATAAGGAATCAAATCACGAAAGGCAATCAATTTTGGGCCTATAATATTAGCACATGGGCAGAAATAATACTCAGACTTATGCATGATTTTAAGGTAAAAAATCAGGAATAGCAATATTGTTTGTAGCAGATATATATTTAAGTTTATGCTTGTTTTTAAAGACATTATTCAGGACCGGCAATCTGATCTGATTGAGGATCATCTTTTGTGCATATAATTCGGATTTAATATCAGAAATCCAAGGAATCTATAACTCTCATTGTTATTTAATATCTTCTTATTGATTTGTAATTGTCCATTTGTTGAATCTCTGGTAATTTAGTAAACTTATTTCAAGCCTCCTACAAGGGACATTACATTAAGAAATGTGGCAATATTTCTTGTGTTTCTTGATTCCGACCTGTTGCTTTCTTGCAAATTTTTCAATGATTGATGTTTTCCTCTCGGGTGAATAACTTAAGGCATAAAGAACATAATGCAGACTAATGCCGTAAAAATCAGACCAGTATATCAGATGTTCTATTCATAATAAGTGTATGTTACAAGTTACATTCCGAGGTATAAAAGGGTACCGAGGGGGTGCGAGCGCCAACAGTCGCACCGCAACTACGACCCCTCGGTTGCCAACTAACCAAAACAATTACACATAATTAACTAATCTTATTCCCATGTACAATAATACCGCCAACATCATCCCCCCCAAAAAGAAAAGTTGTCTCCAGGCGACTTACAAAAATGGAGATAATGCAATCTATACAATATACATATATGAAAAACTAGGGAGGGGGTTGAGGAAGTGTCCCTGAAGCAGAAGGGTAAGATGTCGGTGTCTTGGCCGCCAAGCGGGCGCAGAGCCCATACACCTGCTGAGTGCGTGCAGTCACATCCCGCTCCACCACCAATACTTTCTCCAAAGCTATCTTCACCATGTGTGCGGCTTCCAGCAACTCCTCTTTTGTATCCACTGCCTCCGTCGTGCAGACCAGCCGAGTCTGCTCGGCCACCAGACGAGTCTCTACCTCGGCCTTTGCTGCCCGGGTCTCAGCCGTCTCTGTGCGGGCCATCTCTAGCTGTGCCAACAACTGCGCCCTCTCGGCTGCCCATGAGGCCTGCTGGCTAGCCACATCTCTCTCCAACGCGACGCGTGCAGCCTCGCGGGCCATAGACTCCTGCTGTGTACGCCTCAATGTATAATAGGCATCCCGGTAGACCTGCTCGATCTCGCGGACAACTGCCGCCACCCGACTCTCTACAACGGGCTGACGCAGCCTCCAAGCCTGGAGCATCCCCTCTGTCTTAGTAGTTGGCCACCCCTAAGACTCAAAGCAGGTAGCAAAGGCTGTCGGGCAACCCACCCGCATAAACTGTAAGACCTGCTCTAGCTCCACCACCACCTGCTACAATGCTTGCGTCTGGGCAGCGGCCACCACCCGCCTACCCCTCGTCACCATATCAGCCATGTCAGCTAGATAGGTCTCAATATCCTCCCCCGTCTGCGCCGAAGGCTGTGAAGTCCCTGGTGGAACGGGCACAACTGTATCCTACTGTGAAGGTACCTCCTCCGCCACCGAAGGTGTACCATCTCCTGGTGCCTGCCCAGCAGAGGCGACCTCCCCCACCTCGTTCCCAACTGTGAGTCCATGTGCCTCCCCTGATGAGTCAGCCAAGTCGACTACCTCTGCTCTAGTCTCTCGACATGGTGAGAATACAACAACTCCCTCCTGTTGTGCCAGTGTCATCTGAAACCGCTGTGTGAGCCAGCTCTGCATAGCCTCGAGGTCGGCACGCATCTCCGTGACCGGGGGATGGTTCGCTGTCGTCGGCTCCTCCAACAAGGAAGCAGAAACAGTCACCATTGCATCACTACCCACGACGTCCAACCGCACCTGAGGCTCGGTATCCACCACCTCCACCTCGGTCAACCCCTGCTCCTCAGTGACCACTACCCGATGCGGTGACTCCTCCGTCCTTGACTCTGCCATGTCCTCAGCGAGTGCCGCCGTGGTTGGGCCCAGTGGTTCTCATGCTGGAGGGGACCAAGTGTAACAGGCATATGGCTTTGCCCGAAGGCTGGAATACAGGTGCCGCCCACTCGAGATGATGGCATAGGCGTGCCCATCGGTAACAGGGGTGGGGCAAACAGGACTCATACAGGCTCCTCCGTCGCTTGGCTGCTATTGTCCTCCTCATCTTCCGCCCCTGAATCCTCCGCGCTGCTGGAATCCCTCCCGCTGTCAGGCTCCCCTAAGGACGAGGCCATATCTATCGCCCGTTTCCGCTTCGCGGAAGAGTGCCCAATGTCCAAGTGCCTCCAATACATTATTGGAGGCTCTCTTGCTGTCAACGGTCCCTGCGGCCGTACCTCCAACTCGTCCTCCGGCACTGCTTCCCACGTGGCCTCCAGGAACAACCCTATAGCGTAGTGAGGCATATAGAATGTGCGATGCTGGAGCGTCAAAAACTCATACATGCGTTCTGCCAGTAACGCGGCCCAATCATACACGATGCCATTCATCAACCCATTCATCAGCATAATTTGAGGGAGGGCGATGTCCGATGCCCTACTCGATCTTGTCAATCTGCTCTTGATGACATCCATAATGCATCTCCAGTGTACCTTCGCAACAAAAGTCTTACGGATTCCACGACCCTTCATGGCTCTAGCCACGCTATCTAACTTTGCTGTCGTCAAGTTTCGGGAGATTAATTTAATCCACCGCTCCTCCTCCCGCGTCATCTTTTTGGCCTTCAAGTCTATTTTCTTGCCCTGGCTACCCAGAATGTCGAATACCCTCGTGAAATCCCCTGCTTTGAAGGATATAGTAACATCCCTCCGGAGGTATTCAAACGTGCTGGTGCATGTGTGCCTGTCGAAGGTGTCCACCATGAAGCGTAGGGCGCCCTCGTACTCCCGGATAGGGAACACGGGCATCCGAACAACCCACTCTACTTGTGCCTTACGGAGGTTTTGCTTCACCAGGTCATTGTCGGGGGTGTCCTGCCACCATTTCCGGCATTCCAATCCATTCAGGCCTTCAAAAGTGATATTTTGTGGCGTCATTGTGTTTTTCGCACTTATGGCAGCCTGTGGTGCCTTCTGTTTTTGCTTTTGTCGGGTGCTGGCATTCATGGTGCCGCCTGCAACACGTACGCCTGATGCTAAAACCCTGATATTGCTATCCCTATCCCTCTGGAATTGTCAAGTAAGGCCTGTGCCTCCACCCACTTGGTCAAGTATTTTGTTGCCACTACAATGTATCTGCAACGTCAGGCTCTACTTGGTTTTAATGGTCCGACGAAATCCAATCGCCATCTCTCAAACAGTTCCTGGGCATTCGATAGGTTGAGGGGCATAAAATCCCTTTTTAATGGCCGTCCGACCTGCTGGCATGTATCACAGCTTGTTACCCACTCCTTGGCGTCATTATGTAGTGTCGGCCACCACAGTCCTGCCAACAAAACTTTCCTCGCCGTGGTGTTGGGCCCCATGTGTCCACCTGCGGGCCCTTCATGTGCTTCCCTTAGGACGCCTAGAATTTCCTCTTCTAGGACGCATCGCCGTAGGATCTGATCGGGCCCCATTTAATACAATAGGCCGTTAATGAGTTGGAATGTCCTGCTCCTCAGTACCGGTTTCCTTCTTTCTCCTGGTGGCATCTCCCTCGGGAACCATGATGTCGACAAATATTCCCCCATGCTTGCCTACCAGGTGGGAAGGACCGCGATGCGAAATAAGTGAGCGTCTGGAAAATCTTTGTTCACCCCTTCGGTTGGTTCTCCTGACTGGATTCTCGATAGCTGGTTAGCTATCACATGGCTCTTCCCAGGTCTTACTATAATGTTGAATGTAAATTCCTGCAGCAATAGTAGCCATTGGCTAATTCGTCCTTGGATAATTGGCTTGTTTACTGGATACATTAAAGCCTGGTGGTCCACATAAAATGTGAACGGGGTGGCGAACAAGTAATGTCGAAATTTCTGGACGGAGTACACCATCCTGAGGGCTTCCTTTTCTGTGGTGCTATCATTTTTCTCTGCCTTCGATAGGAGTCTGCTTGCAAAGTAGACCGGGTGATCTAGCCCGTGGTCACCAACCTGCACTAGTGTGGCCCCTATGGCAAAGTTGGATGCGTCAACGTGTACGTGGAACTCTTTGTCCTAGTCAGGATATGTTAGGATTGGCGCACCCACCAACCGTGACTTCAGTTCTTGGAAGGCCTCCTCCTGAGCCGTCCCCCATATATACCGTTCACCTTTCCTTGTCAGCTTGTCCAAAGGGCAGGATTCTCGAGCAAAATTTTTGATAAATCACCTGTAATACCCTATGTGTCCTAGGAAGGATTTGACTCCCGTGACATCTGTGGGTGCCTCCATTTCTACTATCACCCGAATCTTGTCTGGGTTAGTCTTGAGTCTAGCCTTACACACTATGTGTCCTAATAACTTCCCTTGAGGCACCATGAATCTGCATTTTTTGGGGTTGAGTGCTAGGCGAGCTCGCCTGCATCTCTCCATGCATTCGCCAAGTGCGCCCAAATGTGTATCTTGGTTGCTGTAGATGGACCAGTCGTCCAGGAACGCCCTGAAGTTCCCTACTGACATCTTTTCAAATATGTGAAGGATTATCTGTTGAAAGGTCGCTGGTGCGTTGCATAATCCAAACGACATTCGATTATACGAGTACACGCCATCCTCCACTATGAAGGTAGTTTTTAATTTGTCTTCTTCGGCGATGGATATCTGGTTATACCCAGAAAATCCATCCATGAATGAATAAATTTCATGACCGGCCACTTCCTCCAAGATGCTATCCGTAAAGGGTATTGGAAACGGGTCTTTTATGGTGACCGCGTTAAGGCATCTGAAATCCACGCAGATTCGTATCTGGTTTGCCCTGGTTTGCCTCCTTTTTAAGGGATATCACTATGGGCGATACCCACTTGCTGGTCTGCACTTTAAAAATAATCCCGGCTTCGAGCATACGCTCAATTTCATCATTCACTCTTGCCGCATAGTTTTTATTCATTCTGTATGGCCTCTTCCGTACAGGTACGGCCCCAGGTACGAGTGAAATTTGGTGTATGCACAATTCTGGCGGCACCCCCTTGAGGTCCTTATACGTCCAAGCGAATACATCCTTGTATTCCATGAATATTTTAAACGTGGCGGCTTTCAGGACTGGGTTCCAGTCGTCGCCAACCAGGGTGTTTCTTGGCTCTGCTTCCGTGCCGAGGTTTGTCGGTTTTATGGACTCTTCGTATCGGATTGGTTTTGTCATGTCAAACCTGTGTGCTGGTACTTCGTTGACCGGGGCATCCCCTTCGATGTATTCCCCGTACGCTAGCAGAAATTCATTCTCGTCCCGATCCCCGTCAACCTACAACATGTTACACCCATATAGCAGCTCGTAGTCCTCCATTTGCAAGTGGAAGAGCCCATTAAGGGAATCGGTCTCATCCTCAGAACATCCTTGGATTTCGAGAACGCCTTCCTCGTTCGGTTCCCTTCCGTATTTTCCTTTGTTAACTCCACCTTCGCTGTCTGATTCCGACTCTGAACGCGAGTTCTTCACTCACAAGTTGTGTTTTCAGGTCGATAATAAATTTTCTCCTAGCTTTCTCCATTGACAACGTGTTACGCTTCCAGTTGTGATTCACTCTGGCTGCCACCAACCACCCTCTGCCCAAAATGGCGTCGTATCCTTTCTTGGCTAGCGGAATCACCACGAAGTCGAGGACAAATGGTTGTGTCCCGATGGTCACTTGTTGCACCATGAGCGTTCCAAGGTGTTTGATACCATGTTGATCCGCTCCCAATAAGTTGAAGGTTGACGGCTAGTGTCGGTTTGCCAAGCTGCTTCTAGGTTTCTTCCGGAAGTACATTCACTCCGGACCTGCCGTCGACGATAGTGTCAGTCAGAATGGTGGCCAGTATTCCCATTTCTACCACCGTCGGGTGTCAGCCACTATATAGTGTCAGGACCAATGGGTCTGTAGGTGTTTTGCCGGAACCATCCGTATTCTGGGTTGCTTGACTGTGCGGGGTTACTTGGACCGTACGTAGGAGTGCCGTACATAATTGCGGCATTGTTTCCAGGAGGTCCTTCATTTTCACCGACACTTCAATATGCAGCATTTGCTTCAGGATATTTTCCTCCGCCTCGGATCGGGAAGTACTTACCGCTTCCTGGGTGCTCCTTTGTGCCAACATTTCCTTCGCTGCCAACATTTCCTTCGCCACTTCAGCCTTGGCCTCCAGCGCCTGCTACTTCTTTGTGTGGGGGTCCGGGTATGTGGCCTTCTTTGCCTGTGACCGTGTGATTGCCAATACCCGTTCCTCCGTCCTATTGATGTTGAGCAGGTTCACTCCAGACTTTGGGCAAGTTCCATCATCGTGGTCTCCAGGCCCACACCATTTGCATAGTTTTTGTGGAGTTTCTTTTGAGGTGTATTCTCTCGCAAAGTGGCCCCATTGATTGTAGGCTCGGCACTGGATCATTGGCCGTCCCTTTGCATCATATTGGATTCGGCTCGTATTATTATTATTGGTCCTCCCCCCTCGCCAATTGTTCCGGTATTCGCTAGATGATGCATTATTGTTGGTGGTTTGCGAAGTTTCGACGGCCGGCTGCTCTTGTGTGAAGAGAACTTGTTGGTTCCTAGTTTTCATATTGTAGGGACATTCCTTTGTCAAATGTCCCGCAATCTGACAAATGTCGCAGAAAGCCTTCTTGGGGCAGGACCCCTTGGTGTGTCCGTCACTCCTACAGTCGGTACACCACACGTCATTTTCTTCCGTCTTGCTTGTACTCCCTTTCATGGCTTTTAATTCTTTCAACATTCATTCCATGTCCTTTTGGAGAGCGTGCACCTTTTTACTCGATTCGCCACCGTTGTTGCTTTCCCCATCAGAATCTTCATCATCGTCAGATGAATATTTATTACTTTTCTTCTTCCTTGATGTTTTGTATTCGCTCTCTAGGTCCATTGCCCTATTATAGGTGTCGTCATATGACGTCGGAGGTACAATTTTCATTTTTTTCTGTAGGGAGGATTTCAATCCTTCAACGAACCATCATTTTTTCAAGCCCTCAGCCAGTTGGCTTTCCATTTTACCCAACAATTCCTTCAATCTCCTGCTGTATGCCCGTACTCTCTCCTTGGTACCTTGTTTGGTACTGTATATCTCTATTACAATTTCGTTGTCATCACGGAGCAACCGAAACTCCTCCGTGAATTCCTTCTGTAGGTTGGCCCACGTGGCTACTTTTTGCTTATCTACATCGGAGTACCAATCTATGGCTACTCCATGTAACGTGGCTGGGAACTGCTGTACCCAGTCATTCTGGTCTGTCACTCCGTTGGCAGACCAAATGGTTTCACATGTACGGTAGTGGCGTAAGGGGTCTTCCTTGCCGTCCCCTGTGAACTTTGGCAATTTTTGTTTACTCGCCATCCCTGGTCGTCTTCCTGGGGGCGGTTGTGTCTGTGTCAGTGGCCCTGCGTTGCTTCCTCCGGTGGCGTTGGTGGTGTGTCCTGCGTGGACAACTGGAGGTACGGTGTTTTGCCTATCGTTTGTGGCACCTACACCCGTACGGTTGCCCTCCCCTTCACTCTCACATGCGCCCACTCCTGCTTCCTGTTGGTGATCTTCACTCCGTGGCGTAAGGGATAAGTTTCTAAATTGATCTCGAGTCTCCTCGACTAGATTTCGTCGTAAGTTTCTTCCAGAAACTCTTCGTGGCTCTGCGTCCTACGATGATCTGGCGACGCGTAGAAATTTCCGTCAGCCTCTGCACCCTCCGTGACACCTCCTTGGTTCCCCTCGGGCCCCCCTTCGGCAGGTCATCCTTTGGCAAGTTGCCTCAGCCTCCGTCTACGTTCTACTTGCTGCTCCAGAATCAAGGCCCTCTGCGCGGCCTCCCACTCGTTCGTTTATGGTTTTTTGTTTCTATCTTTATTCAATAGGTTTGGCATTAATTGTTGCACATTCCCATAACTCACAATACATAAATCAAAACATGTCTTTATTAATTCACCTGCTCAAATACAACTTGTGTCAATGACACTTTTATTTGAAAATAAGAAGTTCAAGGTTCAATTCCCTCCTGGCCTGGCGCCATCTCGTTCCGTTTCCCGTCGGCTGTTCTCTTCGTAGTGTTGCAGGATTTGTTGTCGTCGCTCTTCCTGAGCAATCTCCTCCAGGCGGGCCTGTTGTGCCAGCGATGCTTGTGCAAGCAACCGGGGGAGGTGGTTCATCAATCGGTTTACTGCGGGGCTAACCTCCAACGCTGTCCACACGGCACTTGGTGGGATTTCTGCCTCCGCCGCCTCTCGTCGGACGTAGGTCTGAGTGGCTACCTGGAGCAAAATTGAAAATTCTCGCGTTGCCGTGTCTTCTCCTGTGTAAAGTTCTGTTCGCGCGTCGTCGGCCTCTGGGTTTATTTCACCAACGGGTAGGCCCATTGTGTCTTTGCGCCATCCGTGTCTTCCGTTCCCGAGTATGTCTAGGCAACGACGCCAAATGTTTGCCTCTCGGGTGAATAACTTAAGGCATAAAGAACATAATGCAGACTAATGCCGTAAAAATCAGACCAGTATATCAGATGTTCTATTCATAATAAGTGTATGTTACAAGTTACATTCCGAGGTATAAAAGGGTACCGAGGGGGTGCGAGTGCCAACCGTCGCACCGCAACTACCACCCCCCGGTTGCCAACTAACCAAAACAATTACACAAAATTAACTAATCTTATTCCCGTGTACAATAATGCCGCCAACAATTGAATTAACTTTGATTGGGGTAAAAAGATGGGTATTCAGGTTGATTTTTTGTCAAATGTACATAAAGGTTTGTTTGTTATTTTCTTTCGAAATCATAGTATGCAAGAACGGGTTATTAAGGAGTTTTGGAATATTGGGAAATCCTTGTTCAAGGCCTTCCCATGGACTCCAAAAGGTATCTTGGAGGAAGTGGAAGCCAGGTCGGCTCCCAACTAGCTTGAAATAAAAAATGTTCCTCCACAATATTGGAGATTTATGCCACAAATTTTGAAACCTATTGGGAATGTGATGCAAGTAGAGGAATCTAGGGTTACATTGCCTCATCTCAATGCTAGGGTTTTAATTGACCTAGACCTTGAGGCTATAATCTCGGACAAGTTGTCTTTGAGCATTGATAACAAAACCATTATGTGGGAAATTGAAATTTTGGGAAACCTAACAACATGCTTCTTCTGAGAAAAAAATGGGCATCTTAGGAAGATTGCCCTATGATTAAGCAAAGGCCGGTTGGTGCTTTTAAGCCAAGTGAAAACCAAAAAGACGTTTCCAAGGTAGTAAATTTTGATCAAAACCCTTTGGCAAAGGGGAACCCAAAAACTATTGATTCTAATGTGGAAAGGAATAAACTTGGTTCTAAATTTCCTTTTGATGTGGAAATGGCAGAAGGAATAGAGCCCCATATGGAAGAGTTGCAAGTCTCAAAGGCCCTAGGGGCCAAGACAATGTCTTCAGCAGACCTTGCTTTTGAGGATGAACTTGAAATTATTCTGGCCAGGGGCCTAATTGCTCCCAAATCCTACCGTTGCCCTCCACCTGGACAAAATGCTAACTCTTCTCAGACTAGGAAAATTGCTCAGTAGTTGGCTTGGACTCAATTCTTGATAAGGGTGCTCAAATAAAAAAGATTATGTGCCCTCCTCCCTAAGGGGGGTTTGATGCACTACAGGCAAGTGATCCTTCTCTCAAACTTGGGGATGGGGCATCTGGTCAAGAAATTGTTTTGGCTAATAAGACATTTATCTTGGATGATGTTTGTGGTCAAAGTCCCTTAGGGGGTCAAAATGAAAAAATAAGAAGGAAACATAAAGAAAATCCTACAGTCTTAGACTCTGAGTCTGAGAAAACTGTTACGAAAAAGGTAAAGAGATCCCAAAGTGTTTTGATCGGCTTTATAAAAATTTGAAGAACCCCCCCTCCTGATCCCTAATGAATTTAGACATTTGTAGCTGGAATGTTAGGGCGTTGGAAACTGGAGACATGAAATATGTGGTTAGGGCTTTCTACAATTCATGGCCTAACTTGTATTTCCATGTCTGCAAGAGATTAAAGTTGTAGGGTTTCAAGCTTAGAATGTGATGAAATTTATATGGTAGTGCTATTATCTTATATCATGATAAGGGTAAAGGTGGCACTGCTATTTTGATGCATCATAAATGGTGGGATAAGGTAGAACATCATGGTACCTCTCCATGTAATAGATTGGTATGGGCAATTATTAACACTATAGAAGGGAAAATTGGCATATGCTCTTTGTATGCCTCTTATGATTATAGGGAGAGGTCGGATCTTTAGAATTGGATGGCCACAAAGCTACCAAAGATCCCATGGATTTGCATTGGAGACTTCAAAATGATAGAGAATAAGGAGGATAAGAAAGGTGGAAAAGAGGCTTTGTGGAAAGGAGATGAATTGTTCTTTTGGTCAAAGCTCAAGAGACATCTTAACTTGTTTGACCCCCTTGCTATGAGTAAAGAATCCTCCAATGCCATTTGGTTTACTTGGTGCAATAATCAGGCTTTGAACAATAGAATTTATTCCAGACTTGACAAAGTGTATGTGAATAAGAGTTTCTTTTCCTTTAAGTCCTCTAATGGGGAAAATGCAGTCTCTATGGTCCCAACTTCAGTATTTGACCACTCCCTCATTGTAACCACGGTCATCTGGAATGCCTCCTTTGCCCCTGTTGCTGCTCCTAGACATTGTTTGTTCAAACTTAATACCTCTTTTCTTAAAGAGGACACCTTGGGTGCTATTAAAACAATTACATGTCTTACCAAATCTCTCCATAAGAATAAGAATCCTATTCAAATATGGGAGGCCCTAGTTGAGGTCTTGAGAAAGTAATTCCAAATTGTGGGGAAAAAGGCGGCCTTAGACAAGAACAAGATTGATAATTTGCTCAATCAAAAACTCGTATTGCTTGAAAGACGTGCAAAACAGTACTCTGGATCCTCTTTTGGAAGCTAGGATGATTAGAACCAAGACCACCCTTAGGAAAATTTAATGTTACTAGTTTCAGGGTCAGAAAATCCAGGAAAAAATGAATTGGCTCAAGGGTGATAGGGGTTCCAAATACTTTTTCAGCCTTGTCAAGTTCAAACAGGACAAAGAGCTTATTGGCCCCATAACTCATGAAGGTCATAGTTCTAGTGATCCAAAATTTTTAAAGAAAGCCTTCCATGATTTTTTGCAAAATATTTTTACATCAGAGTAGAGTATTAAGAATCAGTAGGCTAAGTAATTTTGTTTGAAATTGATTCCAAACATAGTAGACGCTGAAGCTTTAGATAGGGACATTAATGTTCTTGAGATTGTAAAAAACCATTAGGTCTCTAGCCAGTGGAAAATCCCTAGGTGCTGATGGGTTATCTGTAGAATTCTACAAGAGGAACACAGACTGGATTGGCTTAGAATTGTTGGAAGTGTATAATGCACCATTTTCTAATAGCTTTTTGGGTGAGAGTATTAATAGGGCATCATTAAACTCGTCCCCAAGGACAGGGATAAGACTCAAATCAGAAATTGGAGACCCATAACATCGTTGAATGTCTCATATAAAATACTGGCTAAAACATTGGTTAGAAGGCTTACAAATATGTTGGGCAAACTTGTTTGAGTGTCTGAAATAGGATTTCTAAGGGGAGGTACATTCTTGAAAACTTGATTACCAGTTGGGAGGGAATGCATTGGGCCAAACAGGATAGACATTATGTTGCCATGTTCCTCCTTGATTTTGAAAAAGCTTGTGACAGGATTGAATGTGTAATGTCCCCACTTCACTAGTTGCTATTTAGATGCATAGATTTGCCTGTCAACCATCTCCGTAGGCAAATTCACAATGTAGGGGATGATTTGTTAGCCAAAGGGGACCAATACTTAGTCAAATTTTGCTTTGGTGAGCTATTTATAATAAAACTTTATAATATTGTGTTATAAAGTTACTTTTTCTAAATTTAGAAAAAGTCAATAATTGTAACTTTATAAGCTACTTTATCATTGAATAAGTAACTTTATATTAAAAGTTACCTTGCACACTTCCCTAGGAGGTTTTTAATAATTAAAAAAGTGGTGAAATGTTTATGATGGGCTCACCCTCAAGCGCCACTTTGGAGGAAATAAGATTCCTTGGAATCTTTGAAGATGCCCTTTTGAAGTTCAATGGGTGTTTGGAAGCTTATATTGAAGGAGGTGATTCATTTTGGGACATCTTGATTCATGAATTTGCTTCTATTTGGGTTTTTTGAGGTCTGCAACAGCGCGTATCAGCTTGGCAGCCATTGGAGGACGAAATCCCTCCAGAATTTGATTGTGTGGACGAAACCCCACACTTCTAGCATTACTACAGTAGCACTTTGGACGAGCAATTGGACATTAGAGGTGATATTCAGCAGGAGATTCGCCATTTGCAGCCTTGACAAGTCTGACCTTACAGTTCTGAGCAGTTTACAGACATTATCCAGCAGGTTTTGGCTTCCAAATTTCTAGATCATACCTTCCAGGGCCAGCTGTACCATTATCTCTTGCCTGGGGCCACAAAAAAACAATCTCAAGGGTTTTGATTCATTCTTTTGGCTCAGAATTCATTTCTCAATAAAAGGTAGCAGCATTCCAATTGTCTCTTCAGCTAAAGAATCACTTGTATGGGCAGTATGAACATTTTCTTGGGAAAAGTGTAATAAATTGAGGGGTTTGTAGTTTGTAACTAGCGCCTGTCAAGAAATCCTATTAGGAGTGTAAACTCTTCATATAATTTGTTTTGGTAATTCTTTGCTAGCATAATAAAGCCTATTGGAGTGGTTAGTACTTAGTGGAGACCCTCCTGTTAGTATTCATTCCATTCCAGTCAAATAAGGAGCTCATTTAGACAAGCGTTGGACTCTTGGTAGGCCAACTTTGGCTCTTGATGTTTCTAGAACTGATTTTCAAATGTTTGATAAATTGCTGTTAATAAATCAGATATCGCTGAATTTCAATTTCAGTAGTTATTCTTTCTTGTATTGCACTTGTCTTCCATTCTTGTTATAGTACTTCAAGCAAAAAACACCTAAAAAGCATAAAACTTCAAGACACACACCAAAAAATCAAAATACCGGCTGCTGATCAGAGAAGTTAGGTTCAGAAAAACAAATCAGATTGTGTAAAATTATAGCTGGCATCTTTCAGTGGTATGAGAGCGATGATCCTGCCAGCCTGGGGTCATCGGAGTGATTCTATGCATTGGGGCAGATTTGTTATTTACAGGGTGTACACACGTAGAAGGGCTCAGGCGGATTTGAACTTTGTAATTGAACAACCTACATAGACTAATATGGGTGACATTCCAGAGGGTCACAGGAGCCCTCCAGGGCAGGAAAGACAAAATCCTCTCGATCCTGATGAGATCATGAGAAGCTTGGCTGATATGCAACCAAGAATTGTCCAAGCTCTTGATAGATTACAAGATACATTGGATAGGATGGATTTGGGAAATCACAGGGATAGGCGCAAAAGGCATAGTAGATTAGTTTTAGCTGCAGGGAGTCGTGGCAGCAGTTGGACCCCATCTTCCCTGGGAAGTGCATCTATTTCACCACGGAGAGATAGGACACATACTAGGACAGCCGATAGACCTATGCTTCCTCGGTTCAATCCTAGAGATGAACCACCATTGGCTGATCCACAAAATGGAGTGAGTTTTCAGGATATAGTTATGGCTGCCAGTGATGAGTGGGCTCGACTTCCGGCACACATCAGGGATGCTTTCCCTTTGCATCAATATTGTATGTAGTGTAGAGATTCTATGAGGGGACATAATGATAGATGGCCTAGACAGGAGTGGAATAATGATTTGAAGAAAGCCACAGACAAGCTTACCTTATCCACATTTGATGGCAGTGGCTTCATTAGTGCACAAGCATGGGTCCATAAGTTGGACATATACTTATCTTTGAAACCTATGGCTGAAGATGAAGCCATTCATTTTGGTGTCCTACACTTGAGGGAGTTGCATACGATTGGTGGCACCATGGATTGGTCACTCTAAACCATGCTCTCATTCACTCATACTCAGAGTTCACAGAGAGACTGATTGCCAGGCTTGACATGAAGAATGTGGAATTATATTACAGGGGCTTAGCTCTTGAAGCAATCAGGACATGTGGAGTCTTATATTAATGAGTTTCAGCGCATAGCAGTGATGGTGCCCGAGATGCCCGATAGGAGGGTAGTGATGCTTTTCATTGAGGGTCTACATGAGAGACTCCATGGTTTAGTCAAGGCTTTAAAGCCTAAGAATTTGCAAGAGGCCATACAGATTACATTAGACTTGGATACCTCACCTCCACCCTCCACTTTTCAGCAAAACAAAAACTTTTCCAAGAACTCCAAACCCTTCCAAAAGACATTTACTTTGCAGAAGGGAAACACATCTTCTCCTAAGATTGATTAGGAATCTAGGAATGAATTGAGAAAAAAGAAGTTGTGTTTTACTTGCAAGGAGCCCAGGGAACCGGGTCACAGATGCCTTGGCAAAGGCAAAGCCCACCTCATTGAGGTGAGCTCAGATGTGGAGTATGAGCACATACATGACACTGATGATGAGGGGATACATAATGAGCCACCACAGATAGAGCTTGATCCTATGAATGCACAGGCTACGACCAATGCCACTATGGTCACACTTTCGAGCTATCCTAAGTTCCACGCCTTCAGACTGAAAGGGACTCTATAGGGGCAGCGTGTAGTGTGTTTGGTGGATACTGGAGCAACCCATAATTTTATTGATCAGCACTTGGTAGAGAAACGTGAGTTACAGTCAGAGGAATTTTAAGGATTTGGAGTAAAGGTTGCAGATGGTGCAGTGTTGGGATGTACCAGGAGGATTCCTCAGCTTAGCATTCAGATGGGAGACTACACATAGACAAATGATATTTATGTTCTACCTTTAGAGGATTATGATATAGTTCTTGGTATGCAGTGGCTATAGGGAATTGGCAGATATATCATAGACTGCCATAGGATGCAGTTGGAATTTCTAGCTGATGGCAAGAAGAGAATATTGAGGGCATTGTCAGATGGAGGCCCCAAGGAGGTTTCTTCACGTAGGATGGAGACTATTATCAGGCATCGAGACATCCTTTGGGCTACACAGTGCTTTATCTCATCTAAGGCACCTTCATCTCAGGATGGCAAAACTTATCATATAGATATCCAACAGATTTTAGATAAGCATGGGGTAGTGTTTGGTGATATACCCCCTGGTGTACCGCCTGATAGAGGCTTTGAGCATGTGATAGAGCTAGAAGAGGGAGGAAAGCCGGTCATGACCACTCCGTATTGCCATCCTAAGACCTACAAAGACGAGATAGAGAAGACCATCAGAGAACTACTGGATATGGGATTTATTAGACCAAGTTCCAGTCCTTTTGCTTCTTTATTAATACTGGTGAAGAAATATGGGACCCTTCGCATGTGTATTGACTATTGTGCACTCAACAAGAAAACCATTAAGAACTGGTACCCCATTCCACGCATTGATGAGCTATTGGATGAGTTACATGGCGCAGTTTATTTTTCGAAGATTGATCTTCGATTTGGGTATCATCAGATTAAGGTGCGAGAGTCAGGCATCCTCAAAACAACTTTCAGGTGCCATTACGGTCACTATGAGTTCTTAGTGATGCCTTTTGGTCTCACTAATGCCCCAACTACATTTCAGTCATGCATAAACCACATATTTAATAAGCATCTGCATAAATTTGTGTTGGTATTCTTTGATGGTATTAATTTATAGTAGATCATGGGAGGAACATCTGAGACACTTAGATTAGGTGTTGAGCATTATGGAATCACAATCTTTGTATGCTAAGACGTTCAAATGTGAATTTGGGCTCACAGAGATTCTATACTTGGGTCATGTGATTGGTGTGGATGGAGTCAAAGCTCATCAAGAAAAGATCCAAGCCATTCTTGATTGGTCACCTCCCCAGAACATTTCAGTGTTACGTGGTTTCCTTGGGCTTTGTGCTTATTATAGAAGGTTTGTTAGAGGATATTCACAGCTTGCAGCACCATTGGTAGACCTTACTAGGAAAGGGGCATTTCGTTGGACAAAGGAGGCATAGGGGGTGTTTGATAGACTTAAAGTAGGTGATGAGCACTTGTCCTGTGTTGGCACTTCCTGATTTCACCCAGCCTTTTGTACTTGAATGTGATGCTTTAGGAGAGGGTGTGGATGCAGTACTCATGCAAAATCATCATCCTATTGCATATGAGAGTAGGAAAGTGAAAGACAATGAAAAATTATACTCTACATATGACAAAGAAATGTTGGCTATCATGCATGCATTCACACAATTCAGACAATACTTGGTTGGAAGGAAATTTATTGTTAAAACTGATCATAACAGCCTTAAGTACTTTTTAGAACAAAAGGATCTCAATGAGAGTCACCAAAAGTGGGTCAGTAAGATCCAAGCATATGATTTTAACATTGAATATGTCAAGGGGAAGAAGAATGTAGCTGCTGATGCATTATCTAGGAAGCCATCTATTGCTGCTCTTTGTTCATTGAATGAGATGTCAGCTGATTGGAAATCTCAACTTTTGGTAGAATATTCCAAAAATCAGCATGCTTGTGAAATCATGGATGTGATCATTCAGGATGATGGATACACGGTTGTGGATGATGTGATTTACTATAAGGGAAGAATTTATTTGGTTCCGGAATCTAAACTGAAAAATCAGATTTTACATGCTTATCATGATACATATGTAGCAGGACACCAGAGCTATTTCAAGACCTACAGGAAGATTAGAGAGAGGTTTGCTTGGAAGGGCTTCAAAGATGATGTTTTACAGCATGTGCGGGAGTGTATTACTTGCCAAAAAAAATAAATTGAAAATACATACCTTGCTGGTCTGCTGCAACCTTTGCCCATTCTAGAGCAGAAGTGGATAGGTATTTCAATGGATTTCATCACTAGACTTCCCAAGGTGCAAGTGAAAGATTGCATATATGTAGTAGTGGACAGGTTGACTAAATATGCTCATTTCTTTCCCATAGCAGTAGATTATACAGCTTCACAGGTTGCTGATGTATTTTTCAGAGAGGTATTTCAGCTTCATGGTCTTCCAAAGACCATTGTCAGTGACCGTAATGGTAGGTTCATGAGTTCCTTTTGGCAGGAATTGTTTAGACTCAATGGCACAGAGTTGACTCCTAGCACTAGCTACCATCCCCAAATTGATGGTCAGACTGAGATTGTGAATAAATGGATAGAGGGGTACTTGCACAACTATGTGTCAGGACAACAGTGTCCATGGGTTCGTTGGTTGTATTTAGGACAGTTTTGCTACAATACGACACATCATATGTTTATTGATGTCTCCTTTCCGTGCTCTATATGGTTATGATGCTATGACATTTATGGATTTGGCACTTGGGGATTGTAGAGCACCATTGGCACAGGATTGGCTTTAGGAGAGTCAAGACATTCTTAAGTCACTTAAGGAGAACATTCAACGAGCCCAGAATCAGCAAAAGCTATATGCTGATCGCCATAGGATTGAGAGGTCATTTGAGATTGGAGACATGGTGTTCTTGCGTCTCCAACCTTATCGGCAGAGTACTTTGAAGATGAGTGGGGTAGAGAAGCTTAAACCCCGATTTTATGGACCATACCATGTGTTGAGGAGAGTTGGGGAAGTGGCATATGAGATTGAGCTATCACTAGAGAGCAAAATTCATAACCTCTTCCATGTAGCTTGGCTCAAGAAGGCAATTGGATAGGGTATCGTGACTTCATCAATGTTACCACCCTTGGATGAGGAGGGGAAGTTGGTTATGGTACCGGTTGGAATTTACGGAATAGAGTAATCCTGGAATACTTGGTTAGATGGAAGGATTTGCCCATAGAGGATGCCACTTGGGAAGGAGAAGCGATTTTGCAACACCCAGCTCTTCAGTTGCTTGAGGACAAGCAATCCCGAGAAGGAAGGACAATAATGTCCCCACTTCTCTAGTTGCTATTTAGATGCATAGATTTGCCTGTCAACCATCTCCGCAAGCAAATTCACAGTGTAGGGGATGATTTGTTAGACAAAGGGGCCCAATACTTAGTCAAATTCAGAAAAAGTTAATAAAATGTAACTTTATAAGTTACTTTATCATTGAATAAGTAACTTTATATTAAAAGTTACCTTGCACACTTCCCTAGGAGGTTTTTAATAATTAAAAAGTGGCGAAATTTTTATGATGGGCTCACCCTCAAGCCTAGGCACCACTTTGGAGGAAATAAGATTCCTTGGAATCTTTGAAGATGCCCTT
Source organism: Cryptomeria japonica (assembly GCF_030272615.1). NCBI lineage: Eukaryota > Viridiplantae > Streptophyta > Pinopsida > Cupressales > Cupressaceae > Cryptomeria > Cryptomeria japonica. Next base: position 444,172,331 of record NC_081410.1, read on the forward strand.
TTGAAGTTCTATGGGTGTTTGGAAGCTTATATTGAAGGAGGCGATTCATTTTGGGGACATCTTGATTCATGAATTTGCTTCTATTTGGATATTTTGAGGTCTGCAACAACACGCATCAGCTTGGCAGCAATTGGAGGATGAAATCCCTCTAGAATTTGATTGTGTGGAAGAAACCCCACACTTCTAGCATCAGTACGGTAGCACTTTGGACTAGCAATTGGACATTAGAGGTGATATTCAACAGGAGATTTTCCATTTGCAGCCTTGACAGGTCTAACCTTACAGATCTGAGTAGTTTCCAGATATTATCCAACAGGTTTTGGCTTCCAAATTTCCAGATTATACCTTCCAGGGCCAGCCGTATCATTATCTCTTGTCTGGGGCCACAAAAAATAATCTCAAGGGTTTTGATTCATTCTTTTGGCTCATAATTCATTGTCAATATAAGATAGCAGCATTCCAATTGTCTCTTCAGCTAAATAATCACTTGTGTGGGCAGTATGAACATTTTCTTGGGAAAATTGTAATAAATTGAGGGGTTTGTACCTGGTGCCTGTCAAGAAATCCTATTAGGAGTGCAGACTCTTCATATAATTTGTTTTGGTAATTCTTTGCTAGCATAATAAAGCCTATTGGAGTGGTTAGTACTTAGTGGAGACCCTCCTGTCAGCATTCATTCCATTCCAGTCAAATCAGGAGCTCATTCAGACAAGCTTTGGACTCTTGGTAGGCCAACTTTGGCTCTTGATGTTTCTAGAATTGCCCCATTGCACCTGTCTTATTTGTTATTGCTGCAGATGCCCTCCACTACATTCTCAGAATGAGGCTTATTTCTTTTCATTTTAAAGGCATCATGCTTCCCAATCTTGATCAACTTCTTAATCATTAGTTTGCAGATGACACTGCACTGTTTATAGAACTCTTTGAAAATAACTTTGATAACACTGTGAAAAGACTGCAAATTTTCTATGAAGCCTCTGGGTCTAAAATTGCACCACATAAATCCATTGTGATTGCATGGACTGATGATTCTCCTACTTGGTTCAGTAATAAAGGATTGGGGGTGGTCTAACCCCTACAAGTCGGTTAGGTATCTTGGTATTCCTTTCTTAGTTTCCCCCTCTAAAAGATATGTGGGAATGGTTATTTAAATAAATTGAAAAGAAACACTTAAAATGACAAACACACCTTCTCTTACTAGCTGGGAGAATTCAACTGGTGCAAAAGGTGTTGGTCTCCCATGCTATATATCATTCATCTGCTTGGGTGTTTGCTAATTTTTAGTTCAATAAGTTGCCGAGGATTTTGAGAGATTTCCTATGGTTTGATGGTAAAGGCAATATGAAGAGGCACAATGTGTCTTGGGCTTGGTGTTGCCTGCGAAAACTTTAGGGGGGGTTGGGATTGAAAGATTTGAGAATTCAAGGTATGGCTCTTGCTTCCAAATGGATCTTTTTTGTTATTCATGGTGATGAACCTTGGAAGGTTTTAATCAGAAACAATTTAAATTTTTCAAGGCCTAAAAAGACAAATTGTGGTCACATATTAACTTGCAAGACATCATTTTCGGCCAGTTTGAGGGAAGGACCTATGGCTTTGTAGTCTTTGGCTCCCTGTGGAAGGCATGTGCATAGGTAAGGCACCTTGTTTCTAATGGGTATGAAGTCTTTTGTTCCCCTCCTACTATGTCATTGAGAGATCTATTTGGTGGGGCTTGGCCTTAAATGGTAAACTCTTAGCCTTAACCTAAGGCTGCTTTACTAAAATTTGGGAGTCTAAGGGAGTTAGCATTCCGTAGGGTATCCTGATGGATGACAAGCTTGGTACTTGGTAGCAGCTCCAAGATAAATTTGATCTGCCTTTATCTCATAAGAAGACTTACACTATGATTTGTAAAGCCTTGGGGGATTGGTTCCTTGTTAAGCAGGTAAGTGAAGATGAGAAGATGCAGACTATTAGATGGCAAGATGGCACTACTTCTAATGATATCTTTGTTAGCAAGTTATACAATATGCTTGTTGGCTTGAGGGACATATATGCTAGGCTTAACAAATTCTGGAATTAGACTGGCTAGACTCTAAATCAATTAAAGTTTTGACTCATCTTTGGCATAGACCGACTAAACCTAAAAAGACTTGTTTTCGATGGCTTTTCTTGCTCAAAAAGCTTCTTGTTGACAATTATTTGCAATTGTATGGGCTGCCCACTAGGATTTGTGATTTTTGTAATGTAAATGAAACCTTTGAGCGTTTGTTCTTTGAGAGTAAACTTGCTATTGCTCTTTAGTCTCTTATGTTTGGTTTACCTGTTTGTTGGAACAAAACTGATGGTTTTTCTTGGGCTGAGATTTTAGCTGGTTATGTTGATAAATTTGATGTTCTTTTAAACAGATTTTGGTTGATTTTGACTACTAAGATTCTTTGGTATTTGTGATAAAGGAGGAATGAAGAGATTTTTCAGTTCAAAAGAAGGTTCTTTACTGAGTTCAACAGCAAACTCACCTACTTTTCTATAATGATGCAGGTTTCAGGAACAATGAAGATACCTAATGACAAATTAATGATCTTGTTGTAGGAGGGCGTAATGTTGTTGTACAAAGTAGATATACAATCAGCTCACTTCTTTCCTCACGGGAAGAACAAACTAAATAAGGAGGAGTTAGACTTGCTCATCAAATACTTGGAGGAGAAGTAGATCACCAAGAAAGACAGAGGAAGCTAACAATGGGAAGCAAAAGACTTATGAAAACAAATGGGATATCTTTGTTGACCTAGATATTGTTCCTCCACTAGGCACTTATGACTGTGATAAGGCTGCATGCAGCAACAGTGTAACTGGCTCTTGGGATTAGGACTGTTTTAGACTTTGTTTGAACAATTAGATCGGACACATTGCTTACCTTTTGTTCTTTTTTGAGCTATTGGTGATCGTATTGATCTAACTTGGGGCAAGGGCTCCTTATAATGTAATCTGCTTTGAAACACTATCTTTAATATAAAAAAAATAGCAAACAATAATCAAGTCTTAAAAATTTATACCATTGAATAGCAATCAGGAGTGGTACAACTCATGCTTCGGAATGGTACGACCCACATCAAAATACATCAAAAATCTCCATCTCTACAACACCCCAAAAATTGAAACTTTGATTTGAAGCACAATGGTGGTCTTTGTATGAAACCACTCAGCTAGGGGGGTTTGCATCCCTGAAACTAACAACTCCAAGAGGGTTTTCATCCTCAAGAAGGTTTGCAAGAACTCAGGTTCATTCCCAATAGCATTCACAAGTCTAAACTCACAAATGAGCTCACATCGTCCTTAGTATATTTTTGGAGGGAAAAATAATTATTTGAAAATAATAATCCAATATCTTCAAAATGAATTTTAAGAAAGATAATATTATTGTTTTCATGTGCGAAGGCTCCTTTTTCTCATAGGCGTCCACTTTTGAAGCGCATTATCACCTTTTTAGAAAGATATTACACTTGTCACTTTAATATTTTCATTAGAATTTAGGAGTGAATGTTTTAATTATTTTACTTGGGTTGTGGAAAGCACTAAAACAACATTGGTATCAAACTTTGATCATACCAACATGATATTCAAGACTTGGGATGATGATTCGAGCCAACTGAATGACTTACTAAAAATAAAATACTCTAAGAAGTTTGGAGAGCTCACCAAAAGTCGAAAAATCACTTGTGAAAGTGTCATGATGATCCACACCATGAATTGCTCATTGTCATGTAAAACAAGCTTTTAATACTAAACATATTGTCTCTAAGAACTTTGGACTTCCCCTTTTCTCACCAATTAGCCTATGAAAAACTCAAAAAATAGGCTAATTGTCTACCAATTAATTAAACTTGAGAAGGGAACATTGCAGACTTGCTTCCCCAAAATTGATTTTCCCTAAGAAATTGTAAATTTGGATGCTGCAATATTTGCTCTCTCCCAAGTAGCAACTCTGAAGAGGCAACTGCATTATGTCCATGTGCTTTATTGAGGTGTGATACATGGAAGACATAATGGACATGGCTGCTTTTAGGCAGTTCTAACTCATAAGTGCTTCTCCAATCTTCTTGGAGATCATAAATTGACCATAGAAATGTGGCTTAAACTTTTCTGTTTTACTCTTCTTGAGAGTAGATTGCCTATAGGGTTGTAACGTCAAGTAAACCATATCTATTAGAATAATATCTTCGCTATATTTGTTTCTATTATGTTTAATGGTCAATATATTGTAAATCTTGTATAATTAGATTCTTTCTAATTCCGACGATCGTTTCTTGTAATTCTATTTAATGATTAGTTTGATCATTAGTAAATAACTTCTAATTTTACCAATTACATCTATAATATGGTATCAAAGCACAAGAAAATATTTTCGAAATTTTTCAAAATTATTTCAGTTTATTCTAAAAAACCCGCCTAGGGTTTTTCGGTCAGATTTATGTCTATATTTTCGTGTTCATTTTTTGAACTCAGAAAACGCGATTTTTTCGCGTCTGTTTTTCTGCGTTTGTGCATTTCGCGTTTGTTCTCGGCTCTCACACAGCCCGCGCGATTTTATTTTGTGCCTGTTCTGCTCTTTGCACGATTTTTCGCACTCGTTTTTGCCCGCGATTTCGTCTTTCGGCGTCGGATCTGTTTCTGCTTTGCGCGGACTTTCAGTGACATTTTTCAGCACCCATTTCCGTTTCTTTTTTGCACGTCTACAGGTTGTGTTTCACGCCGTTTGTGGGGCCTCGACGCAAAATTTATGTTCGCGATTTTACACCTCTGTGTGTGCGTGATTGCTATCTGGGTCTTCAGCTACGCTTTTCGTGGTGACCTTTCTTCTTGTCTAGGCACGATTTTATTTTTTTACGGGTGTGATTTTCAGCTGCAACGCTATTTTTAGCGTTTGGTTCAATCTTTTCTATGCCGCCTAGGTTTTTTTCACAAACCCTCCGTACTTGTTCTGCGGCTTAGGTTTTCTAAAATGGGTTTTTCTGGGTTTTTTGAAAACTCATTTGGGTCATTGTCAGAATTTTCTGGGTCATCAGCAATCCGTACATTGGAATCTGTGCCGCCAATTTTTGTCAAGATCTATCTTGAAGTCGGTGCCTATTTTCTGTCTCTGTTTTCTTGCACGCGTCGCGTTTACGCGATTTCATGTGTTTCCATTTGCCTCGATATTCGTGCCATTATCCGATCAACCAACTTTGACCTGAGTTTTTCATAATGGCATCTTTGACGAATATTCTGTTCTAGGGCAATCAAAAATTCAATGGTAGAAACTACAATACTTGGAAACAGTGGATGCTCACCATTTTCGTGTATCGCGTTATTGATCACTTAGTGCTTAGCAAGGTCACCCGTCCCACTGTAGCCGGTCCTAAACAGACAAAGTTTGATGAACAAAATCGTGAAGCAGTCATGCTCATCAAGCTCTCAGTGACCGAGGATCAACTTCCTCAGATACCTTCCGACAAAACAATTGTCGAGATATGGGAGCATCTCAAGATGCTACATGAGATGTCTGATAACTGATAAGAGAAGAGCCTTCTTTCTAAAAAATATGCTTTTCTCTATTGTCATGGATGAGCGCAAATCCCTTCAGGATCATCTCAATCGGATCAAGGATATTCGTGACCAGTTGGAAGCCATCGGCCGAAAAATGGACATGGTCGTGATAACTCTAAAGAGCTTACCAAAGTCATATGAGCATTTTGTCGAAACAGTCAACGTCACCTCAATTGGTGTTGATCTGAAGTTCGCTGATCTATGCACTAAACTTCTGTAGCAAGATCGGTGGAAGTAGCAGTTGGGTAGCGGTAATAGCTCATCCACTTCAGAACAAGCATTCGCAGCTAAATCCTTCCAGAAGGATAAAGGTAAATCACAGTCTTCTCAGTCTTCTTAGTAGAAACCCTCTGCTCCGTCATTAGAAGGCTCGAAGAAGAAAAATGTTCAGTGCAATTACTGCCATAAATTTGGTCACATGAAGCTCGAGTGCCGTAAACGCTTGGCTGCACAGGCTAAGCAAAATAGTTCGCAGCCGAAAGCAAATGTAGCAGAGCACATTGAGTAAAGCGAGTCTACCTTTTACGCCTTCATGGCTAAAAGATCTACAGACCAAGTCAAATCCTCTACCTGGTATATAGATTCAGGTGCCTCACTCCACTTCACTCATCGCCGAGATTGGCTCATTGATTTTTCAGCCGCACTCAGATTCAATTATCTTTGGAGGAGGGGAAGAGTACATCGTTGTCGGAAAGGGCAATGTACAGATTTAGTTTGGCAGGAGGAAATTAATTTTCCTCGATGTGTACTATGTTCCAGGAAAGGAACTCAACCTTCTGTCAGTCAGTCTTCTTAGACATTCTCCTTAGCTCCATGTGACCTTCAGTGCACATCAGTGCAGTATCATTGATCGGGAGACTCAGACAACTGTTGCTGTGGGTCTTGAGGATTATGGTCTATTCAGACTAGTTGATTTTGGTGATTCTTTGGAGCTCGCCATGGCAGCCAAGCACTCCTCTGTTAGTACACTTTGGCATCAGCGGTATGGGCACTTAAATGTGCACTATCTTTCTCAGCTTGTTCGGGAAGATGTTGTGATCGGACTGCCAGAGATCCAGACCCAGAACCTCGGAGTTTGTGAAGCATGTCAGGCTAGCAAACAACATCGGACTCCCTTTTTGGATGGTGACTCTTGGACAGCCTCTAAGGTACTCCAACTGGTCCATGCTGATATTTGTGGACCTATGGCCACTCCTTCTGTCACTGGGTCCAGGTATTTTCTACTTTTTGTTGATGATTTTAGTAGAAAGATGTGGGTGTATTTTCTTCATCAGAAATCAAAGGTTTTTGCTATTTTTCAAAAATTTAAAGCATTAGTAGAAAAAGAGTCTGGTAATCATATTGTAACTCTTTGGTTTGATAATGGGGGAAAATTTCGTTCTTTTGCTTACTCCCATTTCTGTGAACAACATGGCATCAAGTGCCAACTAACTACACCTTACACCCCTCAACAAAACGGTGTCGTTGGGCAGAGAAATGACACGATTACCAAAATGGCTCGGTCTATGCTTGAACACAAGAGTGTTCTGAAGAAATTTTGGGTTGAAGCAGTTAATACTACAGTCTATCTTCTAAATCGGTCTCCTACTGTGGATGTGAAGAAGAAGACTCAGGAAGAGGCCTGGTCAGGCCGCAAGCCTAGAATCAGTCACCTGAAGGTTTTTGGATCCACTGCCTTTGTTTGGATCTCTGATGCAAAATACAACAAGTTGGATGCCAAGAGTCAGAAACTCATGCACACTGGCCACAGTGATAATCACAAAGCCTACCGATTGGTTGATATTGAGACAGATCGTGTCATCTTTGGTCGGGACGTAGTTTTTGATGAGGGTCGAGGGCCATTTCAGCTCTCTCCTCTAGTTGTGGATTCATAGGATCAGTTTTTGAAGGCTTCAAACTTGGGTGTTCGTCTTCCATTAGGTCCACCTGATGGGAGGGTTCCAGCTTTTCCAACTCCCGCACCTTCACCAATTCCTTCTCCTGCAGGATCACCTAGACATGCAACTGCACCACCTGATTCTCCACAAGATTCATCTGATCTTCGGTTAGATGAACCTGATCCTATTGCGCCTCCTGTATCTGATGTTGGCACTTCTACTCTCCGGCCAAAATGGTGGGCTAAGACGCTTGTTGATCTTCATGATGATGAGCTCATCGAGGGTAGAACTTGTAATATTTCCACTAACTTTTTCGTTTTTTGAACACAAAAAATACTACAATGCACCCATTAAAGTTAGGAAATATAATTTCAGTACTGCTGAAAGTAAACCTTCCACTTTTTGATCACCAAGAGCCCAATGTGGGAAGGTGAGAGCATACGGTGATAAGGGGTTCGTTAGCTCACTGATTTGCTGGAAATTACAATGCAAGTACAATACTGGGTGGCAAGCCAGCCCCTTCCACTTTTCAGCAGAATGAAGACCAAGAACTTGGCGGTAAACCAGCCAAGGTAACAAGAGCATAACCAAAACCAAATCACTCTACTGGTTATGCAGTGGGACGACTTTTACATAAAAACTATCACTCAACCGCATATTTCAGCGGGAGGACAATATCACTCAACCACTTACTCAGTGGGAGGACAAAGCTGAATTACAAAATATGAAGGCGGCTAAGCCATCCTCTTCCACTTGTTTAGTGGGAAATACCATATAATGCAACTAGAATGATTGATCAGTACTACTGAAACAATCTTACAAAGATAGAGATGCGAGAGAAGATAGAGTTAAGTACATATCTCAAGCATTCAATATCAAATTCACACCACAAAATCACTACTTGTTCTGAAATCAAAGTCAATACAATGCAGAACCAGCCACACCCAAATCCACCAAAATGCTCGTAACTTTCTCAAAACTGAATGAAATCATGCCAAACCAAATGTAAATGAATAGTATAACTTAGGCGATTAATTCAATACCTTGAAACAGGAGCTTGAGAGTCACAAGAGTGATGTACGCAACCAAATGCAAATCTGGAAATGGCAATTTAGCTGAATATTTCGATTTGCAACCATAAATTGAAGATTTCCCCAAATGCCATGCCAATGTAGAAGAACTATTGTCTCTCCAATACACTTCTAATGAGCCTTCACCCAAAACGATGCACCCAACACGCAGATAGCTACGAACAAATTACACTTCCAGCCAACACACACCAGCAACACCAAAAAAAACACAGCAGCACACAACTCTTCAAAAACACACCAAATGCAATCCCAAATATCACGAAATAGTTCACAAATTCGAACCAGAGCTAGGAGTGATGTCTCACACTCGAAATTGGAAAGAAAGATCTAGGAGGTTTTCACCCTCGAAGAAATTTGGAGTCATTCTAACAGCATAACGATATATTTTCTGTGGATGATCAAATGAGGAGCCAAACACCTGTATATATAGATTTTCAAGTCTGGAATTCAAATGAAATTGCCTCCAAACTCACCTCTTTCAAATTGCATTTCATTTCATGTGGTGGACCCAAGTATGGCACCCACTTCCCAAGTCAAAAATCGTGCCTAGGAGAGAGGACCATGATTTTGGCATAAAATAACTTTGATATATAAAATAAAGTCTCCTTTCAATCATTAAATAATTCGCCTACGCATGACTTAGGAAAAATATCATATTATGCTCAATTCCCCATAACATCAATCAATAATAAAATACGTAAATAATAAACCTTAGGATAAGGAAATAATATTTAATTAAATAGCTTATAATTGCAATATTGATTATCAACAAAATCCGGATGAGGCTGAGCAATGAGGAGCACTGAACTGTGCTGGATCAGGACCAAAACTAGGACTACCAAAAATAGAATGCCCAAATTGCCACTTACTAAAAGTACTAAGTCATGAAATAATGCTCCAAAAATCGTGATCTTCGCAACCAGAGAAAGAGCTTGGCAAGCTTAGTAATACTGCACCATGTGGACAACCAAACCCTAACTTACTAAAAATAGTAAGTTCACATTTCATCCCTGACAAGCTTGGTCTGAACTCCATAGAATATGGAAAACGTAATTTCTCCTTTCCACATAGCCTACGGGTCTCCGGAATAGGCCAATGGACCACTGAATGTATCATCACAAGGAAGGGGACATTACAATCCGCCCTTCCCAAAATTGCTTGTCCACAGGCAATCGCAAGCTAGGATGCTGTAAAACCTCCTCATTCTCCCATGTAGCATCCTCCACCGGTAAGTCTTTCCACTTAACCAAATACTCTCTGATGGTCCTCCTCCTCAACAATCGTTCTCTGACATCAAGGATGGCCTCAGGAACTAGCACCAATTCTCCCTATTCATGCAAATGAGGCAAATCAGAAGAGACTATCACATTGTGCCCAAGCGCCTTTTTGAGGAGTGACACGTGGGAGACATTATGTACTCGGCTACTTGCTGGTAGGTCCAACTCATAAGCCAGAATTCCCACTCTCCTGATGACCCTGAATGGTCCATAAAAACGTGGCTTGAGTTTTTTCGGTCCACTCTTCTTGAGAGTAGATTGTCTGAAGGGCTGGAGTCTCAGGTAGACCATATCATCAACCTCAAATGAGCGCTTAGTACGTTGCTAATCAACATACAACTTCTGCCGATTTTGTGCATTTTGGAGGTTGTCCTTCAATGCCTTCAGAATATCTTGACATTGCTGAACCATATCCCTAGCCTGAGGTGCTCTGCTATCTCCAAACACCAAATTAGCAAAACTAGGGGCCTCATATCCATATAGTGCCATGAAAGGTGACATCCTGATGGACATGTGATAAGTGTAATTATAGCAATATTCACCAAGATGTAGCCATCTTACCTAGGCCTTCTGCTGCTCTGAAACTTAGTTCCTCAAGTAACCTTCCAACCACTTATTTACTATCTCCGTTTGTCTGTCTGTCTGGGGATGGTAACTCGTGCTTGGGGTGAGTATAATAACACACAATCTGAAAATCTCTTGCCAAAAGGAGCTTAGGAACTTGCTGTCCCTATCACTCACAATATTTTAGGTAGCCCATGTAGCCTAAACACCTCACAGAAGAACAAATCAGCAACTTGAGCTGCTGTAAATGAGTTGGTGATGGCGAAAGAATGAGCTGATTTTGTTAACATAGATACAATCCTTCCAACTAGCCTTCGGCAACCCAATGATGAAATCCATAGAGACACTTTCCCATTTTTGACTGAGAATTGGCAATGGTTGCAATAAACCAACAGGTGTTGTGTGTTCGTCCATAGAGACACTTTCCCATTTTTGACTGAGAATTGGCAATGGTTGCAATAAACCAACAGGTGTTGTGTGTTCATCCTTGTTCTTCTGACAAGTATGGCATTCCCTAATGTACTTCAAGACATCTATCTTCAACCCTTTCCAAGAGAATCTCTCTCGGGTCTGCTTGTAAGTCTTAAAAAAACCTTGGTGACCAGCAAGAGGAATGTAATGGAAAGTCTGCAATACTTTCTCCTTCAACTTAGATTCAGGTAGAAGAAGGATCCTTCCCTTATACAAAATCAATCCATCAACCAAACTATACTTTTCACTATGAAAAGTGCCTTCAACAATGCTGGTTGCAAACTGTTTTTGGCATAATCAACAAGCAATAGGTCCCTCCAATCAGCAGTGAGCTCACATATAGAGCTTAGATGGGGTCTCCGTGATAGTGCATCTGCCACTATGTTGTTCTTCCCTTTGACATACTCAATGTCAAGGTTGTAAGCCTGAAGCTTACTAACCCACTTCTGCTGCCTTTCATTCAAATCTTTCTGTTGCATGAAATGCTTAAGACTGTTATGATCAATCTTAACAACGAACCTACTTCCCACTAGATATTGCTTGAATTTCGCAAGGGCATGCATTATGGCAAGCATCTCCTTGTCATAAATTGAATATAGCCTTTTAGGTCCTCTCAGCTTTCTACTTTCAAAGACAATATGATGCTTGTTTTGCATAAGAACTGCACCAATGCCTTCTCCTGACGCATCACACTACAATTCAAAAGGCTTGGTGAAATTTGGTAAGGCCAAAATTGGGCATGAGCTCATGATCTCCTTAAACTGATCAAACATTGATTGTGCCTTTGCAGACCACTCAAAGGCCCATTTCTTAGTGAGATCTGTGAGGGGGGCAGTCAACTGAGAATAACCCTTCACAAACCTTCTGTAAAAACCACATAGACCCAAGAATCCTTTCAAATGAGTTATGTTCTAAGGTGGTGGCCAATCAAGGATGGCTCTAATCTTTTCAGGATCTAGCTTCACACCCTCTGCACTAATGATGTGCCCCAAGTAGAGCAACTCCTTCATTCCAAACTCACACTTAGATTCTTTGGCAAACAATGATTCAGACTCCAGAATGCTAAGAATTTCATCTAAGTGTTGTAAGTGCTCCTTCCAAGACTTGCTGAAGATGAGGATGTCATCAAAGAATATGAGTACAAACTTCCTCAATTGCTTCTGAAAGATCCTATTCATGCAGGATTGAAATGCGGCTGGAGCATTAGTCAAACCAAAAGGCATGACTAGAAATTCGAAATGCCCAAAGTGGCATCTGAAAGCAGTCTTCTCAACATCAGAAGCCCTCATTCTGATTTGATGGTAGCCTGATCTGAGATCTATCTTGGAGAAGTACATGACACCATGCAGCTCATCAATCCTCGGAATGGGGTACTGATTCTTGATGGTTTTCTGATTTAGGGCTCGGCAATCCATGCACATACGCATGGTCCCATCCTTCTTCTTGACCAATACAATAGCTGAAGCAAAAGGGCTCTTGCTTGGCCTAATGTAACCCATGTTTAGAAGCTCCTTAATGGCTTTCTCAATCTCGTTCTTTTGCTTCTTTGGGTAATGGTAAGGAGTAGTCATGATAGGCTTAGTACCTTCTTCCAACTCAATGATGTGTTCAGTACCACGCCCAGGCGGCCTACCCGAGGGTGGAGTCTCAAACACCTTGCTCCTCTTTGAAATCAAAGCCTGAATGTCTTCAGGATAGCTTCTCTTTTCTTCAAGTGAGTTAGATGGCATGACCATACACTTAGGAGGTCTTCTAAGTGGCGGATTTCCAAAGACCTTGCTCTTGTTTATGATTAGAGCTTGAATATCAGTAGTGTAGCTGTCCTTGTCTTCTAATGGGTTTGATGGCATTATCAAACATTCTGCTGCCCACTGTACTTGGTTATGACGGATCAGCCTCTCCATCCTCTTCAGGGATACAATCCGAGGGCCTCCATTAGACATCCCTCGCAAAACTACCTTCTTTCCTTCAGTCATGAACTTTAACTCCATGGTTTGCAAGTTAAGAGTGATCTCACCAAGAGATCGCAGCCACTGAATGCGAAGGACCACATCATCGGTCCCTCCAATATTGACAACATAGAAGTCATCCTTGGCTTCATAATTACCAAGCTTCATTGACATGTTTGACACCATCCGTTTACAACAAATGGTTGATCCATCATCTACCATTGACTTCATAATTACCAAGCTTCATTGACATGTTTGACACCATCCGTTTACAACAAATGGTTGATCCATCAGCTACTATGACCTTGAAGTCTTCAACATCAGTGATAAGGCCTCTCTTGGCGACAATCCTAGCATCAATGAAGTTGTGAGTTGCTTCGATATCAATTAGAGCAACAAGTTGATGCTCTCCCAATGCTCCTCGAACTCGGAATGATTCATTCTTGTGGAAGCTAGAGAGCTGGGCAACTATACCCTTATCATCTTGATCACTTTCAGGCCCTTCTGGAGCCTCTTCATACTCGGTTTCCTTCGAATCAAGCTGCTGTTCTGAATTTTAAGAATCTGATCCATTTGCACCTAGACATGCAGCTGCACCACCTGATTTTCCACAAGATTCATCCGATCTTGTGTTAGATGAACTTGATCCTGTTGCACCTCCTGTATCTGATGTTGGCACTTCTACTCTCCGGCCTAAATGGTGGGCTAAGATGCTTGCTGATCTTCATGATGATGAGCTCATCGAGGGTAGAACTTGTAATATTCCCACTAATTTTTTCGGTTTTTGAACACAACAAATACTACAATGCACCTGTTAAAGTTAGGAAATATAATTTCAATACTGCTGAAAGTAACCCTTCCACTTTCTGATCACCAAGAGCCCAATGTGGGAAGGTGAGAGCATACGGTGATAAGGGGTTCGTTAGCTCACTGATTTGTTGGAAATTACAATGCAAGTACAATACTGGGCGGCAAGCCAGCCCCTTCCACTTTTCAGCGGGATGAAGACAGGGAACTTGGCGGTAAACCAATCAAGGTAACAAGAGCATAACCAAAACCAAATCACTCTACCGATTATGCAGCGGGAGGACTTTTACATAAAAACTATCACTCAACCGCATATTTCAGCGGGAGGACAATATCACTCAACCACTTACTCAGTGGGAGGACAAAGCTGAATTACAAAACATGAAGGCGGCTAAGCCATCCTCTTCCACTTGTTCAGTGGGAAATACCATATAATGCAACTAGAATGATTGATCAGTACTACTGAAACAATCTTACAAAGATAGAGATGCGAGAGAAGATAGAGTTAAGTACATATCTCAAGCATTCAATATCAAATTCACACCACAAAATCACTACTTGCTGTTCTGAAATCAGAGTCAATAAAGCGCAGAACCAGCCACATCCAAATCCACTAAAATGCTCGTAACTTTCTCAAAACTGAATGAAATTATGCCAAACCAAATGCAAATGAATAGTATAACTTAGGCAGTTCAATACCTTGAAATAGCGGCTTGAGAGTCACAAGGGTGATGCACGCAACCCAATGGAAATCTGGAAATGGTGATTTAGCTGAATATTTCGATTTGCAACCATAAATTGAAGAGTTCCCCAAATTCCACGCCAATGTAGAAGAACTATTGTCTCTCCAATACGCTTCTAATGAGGCTTCACCCAGAACGATGCACCCAACACGCAGATAGCTACGAACAAATTACACTTCCAGCCAACACACACTAGGAACACCAAAAAAAATGCAGCAGTACACAACTCGTCGAAAACACACCAAATGCAATCCCAAGTATCACGAAATAGTTCACAAATTCGAACCAGAGCTAGGAGTGATGTCTCACACTCGATACTGGAAAGAAAGATCTAGGAGGTTTTCACCCTCGAAGAAGTCTAGAGTCATTCCGATAGCATAATGATATATTTTCTCTGGATGATCAAATGAGGAGCCAAACACCTGTATATATAGATTTTCAAGTCTGGAATTCAAATGAAATTGCCTCCAAATTCACCTCTTTCAAATTGCATTTCATTTCATGTGGTGGATCCAAGTATGGTACCCACTTCCCAAGTCAAAAATCGCGCCTAGGAGAGAGGACCATGATTTTGGCATAAAATAACTCTGATGTATAAAATAAAGTCTCCTTTCAATCATTAAATAATTCGCCCAAGCATGACTTGAGAAAAATATCATATTATGCACAATTCCCCATAACGTCAATTAGTAATAAAATAATTAAATAATAAACCTTAGGGTAAGGAAATAATATTTAATTAAATCGCTTATAACTCCAATATTGATTATCAACAAAATTCGGATGAGGCTTAGAAATGAGGATCACTGAACTGTGTTGGATCAAGACCAAAACCAGGATTGCCAAAAATAGAATGCCCAAATTGCCACTTACTAAAAATAGGAAGTCATGAAATATTGCTCTGAAAATCATGATCTTTGCAACCAGAGAAAGAGCTTGGCGAGCTTAGTAATAGTGCATCGTCTAGACAGCCAAACCCTAACTTACTAAAAATTGTAAGTTCACATTCCACCCCTGACAAGCTTGGTCAGAACTCCATAGAATATGGAAACCCTAATATCTCCTTTCCACATAGCCTACGGGTCTCCGGAATAGGCCAATGGACCACTGAATGCATCATCACAAGAAATGGGACATTAGAAAACTGCTCAGAAAAAGAGCAAGCAACTTGATTATGTCAATTTTGCTCTCATGGCCAACATTCACAGTGTGTATGAACCTCAAACATACACAGAGGCGAAAGCGATACCTGAGTGGGAACAAGCTATGGCAACTGAGCACCAAAGCTTGCTGAAAAATAACACTTGGGTTCTGTCAGATCTTCCTCCAGGCAAGAAACCCATTGGGTGCAAATGGGTCTATAAGGTAAAATACAAGGCTGATGGTACTTTAGATAAGTACAAGGCTCGTCTTGTTGCCAAAGGCTTCTCTCAGCGTGAAGGCATTGATTACGAGGAAACCTTTGCTCCGATTGCAAAGACAAGAACCATCAGATTAGTCCTAGCCATGGCAGCTCACTGTGGCTGGAAGGTCCATCAAATGGACGTCAAGAGTGCCTTCCTGAATAGTGAGCTACAGGAAGAGGTCTACATGACGCAATCTCCTGGATTCAAGGTTGCCGGAAAAGAACACCAGGTGCTCAAACTGGTGAAAGCACTCTATGGCCTGAAACAGGGTCCTCGAACATGGTACATGAAGATTGATAAGTACCTCACAAATCAGGGTTTCTAGAGGAGTCCTTCTGACTCAAATTTGCATGTCACGACTACTGGCAGTGATATCATCATTTTGGTTATTTATGTTGATGATCTGACCATCACTGGCAGCTCGGAATCTTTGGTTCAGGGAATCAAGTAGAATTTATGCCAGTCTTTTGACATGATTGACCTTGGCCTTTTGCACTACTGCCTAGGTGTTGAGGTTTGGCAGCAGTCTCATGGCATCTTCGTTTCTCAGTCCAAATATGCCAGGGCTTTGCTAGACAAGTTCAAAATGTAGGACTACAAACCTACATCTACACCTATGGAGAGAGGCCTGAAGTTGTCGGCCAAATCTGGTTCTCCAGTTGAGAATGAATCCGATTTCAGGCAACTACTGGGCAGTTTAATATATCTCATCTCCACTAGACGTGATCTGAGCTATGCAGTCAGCTACATATCCCGCTACTCCTACATCAGAACATTGGGTTGCAGCGAGGCGGATCCTGCGCTTTGTCAAGGGCACTTCAGACTTTGGTATCCTTTATGGATGAATCAAAGATCCTAGACTCATCGGTTACACAGATTCGGACTGGGAAGGCTCTGTCGATTTCAAAAAGTCTACATCTGGATATGTCTTCAGTTTGGGCACAGGTGCTATCACTTGGACCAGTAAGAAGCAGTAGGCTGTAGCTCTTTCATCAACTGAAGCTAAATATCGTGGAACAGTCAAAGTAGCTTGTGAGGCAGTTTGGCTTTGACGGATGCTTTCAGACGTCCAACTGTCTCAAGCCGGTCCTACACCCCTCCTCTGTGATAATCAAGGGTTGTTGAAACTCGCTAAGAATCCAGTCTTCCATGAGCGGACCAAGCATGTTGAGCTTCATTGTCACTTCACCCGCAAGCTGGTTGAAGATGGATCTGTGGATTTGTAGTATGTTCCTACAGAGGACCAAACTGTAGATATTCTCACCAAGTCCCTACTTCCGGATAAGTTTGCTAAGTTCAGGGGGCTGCTTGGTGTTGTAGGCAGATTGACCATTAAGGGAGGGTATTAGAATAATATCTTCATTATATTTGTTTCTATTATGTTTAATGGTCAATATATTGTAAATCTTGTATAATTAGATTCTTTCTAATTCCGACGATCGTTTCTTGTAATTCTATTTAATGATCGGTTTGATCATTAGTGAATAACATCTAATTTTATCAGTTATTACAAATGTAATTATATCTCGAACTTCAAATGCACACTTTATACAATGCTAATATACATACATATTTTGTTGATTTTGAGCATTTTGGAGGTTGTCTTTCAAGGATTTCATGATGTCTTGACTATGTTGCAACAAATCCTTAGCTTGGGGAACTCTACTATCACTAAACAAGAGGTCAACGAAGCGAGGAGCTTCATATCCATACAGTGCTATAAATGGAGACATCTTAATAGACATGTGACAAGTAGAATTATAACAATACTCACTCAAATGAAGCCATTTTACCCAATCTTTTTGCTTCCCTGAAACATAGTTTCTGAGATAACCTTCCACCCACTAGTTAACAATCTTTGTTTTCTCATTAGTTTGTGGGTGATAACAGGTGCTAGGGGTGAGATCAGTCCCACTCGATCTAAATATTCCTTGCCAAAATAGACTTGGGAAGTTACTGTCCCTATCACTAACAATGTTCTTTGGCGTGCCATGCAACTTGAATACTTCTCTAAAAAATCAACCACTTGAGCTGCTGGAAAAACTACAAAAATAATAAAAAGTGTGTAAATATAGTCAATCTGTCAACAATAACATAGATACAGTCGTTCCCTTGCACTTTTGGTAAACTAATAGTGAAGTCCGTTGAGAAACTTTCCCACTTTTGATTGGGAATGGGGTAAGGGCTAGATTGTGGTTGTGTCACATTTTTTTTGATCGTTTTAGAGGGAGCTACAGAAGAGTGTATTCTCATCTATTCGGTTTTACAGCCAAAGGGGTGAAGGTTTGTGAAGAGATAAAGGAGAATGAGAGGGTAGAGTGTTATAGATTGCAATTATTCCTTGAGTGTCGATTCAATTTCCCACAACAGTACTTAACAATAACAGAATCTGCATACTCAATTCCAGGCTATTACCATAAGGATTGCTAACTTTCTTTGCAAGAGACAACTGGAAAAAATGTTTCCTTATTTGTCTTCTTAGCCAAGGAGGAAGAAGTATTTGAGAGAATAGAAGCAAATTTTGATGTCTGTAGTAGTATAAATTGGTTGCCTCAGAAGTCATGGTTGCATCTCAACAATAATAAACAATTTATAATAAGCAATACACTGGGTTTCTTGGACACACACACATACTGATTGCTCAAGGAGCAGAATTGAAGAACTTTATACAATGTTATCCACACCCCTGGGAGAGAATTGGAATAAATATATTAGATATCATATCAATTACAGTATAACCATACATAATTGAAATGAAAAGTTGCAATCAATATTCATGATAGTATTCTTGTTTGAAAAAAGTAAAATGATTATATATTTTTCTTCAATATTGCAGTCATCATATTACTAAAGAAGTGTTTTAATACTCTGAATGGGCTCCTTTATTTTTGGAATAGATGTTCTCTAGTCCTGACTTTGGTAGTTCTGGTATATTTCTTCCTAATTTTTTCAGCTATACAATTCATATCCCATCCATAGAAGAAACACTTCTTTATTCCTGACTTTTCTCAGTCCTTCATCCTAAGACAATGTAATTCATAACCTTAGCCATTGCATACATGATCTCAACAAGTGTGTAAATATAGTCCGTCTGTCAACAATAACATAGATACAGTCCTTCCCTTACACTTTTGGTAAACTAATAAAGAAGTGTGTTGAGATACTTTCCCACTTTTGATTGGGAATGGGTTAAGGGCTACATTGTGGTTGTGTCACATTTTTGAAGATCATTTTAGAGGGAGCTACACAAGAGTGTATTCTCATCTACTGGGTTTTACAGCCAAAGGGGTGAAGGTTTGTGAAAAGATGAAGGAGAATGAGAGGGTAGAGTGTTATAGATTGTAATTATTCCTTCAGTGTTGATTCAATTTCCCACAAGAGTACTTAACAACAATGGAATCTGCATGGAGACAAGCTTCTTATAGGATATCCAATGAATAGAAGTCAATTCCAGTTTATTACCATAAGGACTGCTAACTTACTTTGTAAGAGACAACTGGAGAAATTGTTTCCTTATTTGTCTTCTTAGCCAAGGAGGAAGAAATTTTTGAGAGCTTAGAAGCAAATTTTGATGTCTGTAGTAGTATAAATTGGTTGCCTCAGAAGTCATGTGTGCATCTCAACAATGATAAACAATTTATAATAAGCAATACCCTGGGTTTCTTGGACACAAAACACACATACTGATTGCTCAAGGAGCAGAATTGAAGAACTTTATAAGCAATGTTATCCACACCCCTGGGAGAGAATTGGAATAAATCTATTAGGTATCATATCAATTACAGTATAACCATACATAATTGAATTAAAAAGTTGTAATCAATATTTATGATAGTATTCTTGTTTGAAAAAAGTAAAATGGCTATATATTTTTCTTCAATATTGCAGTCATTGTATTACTAAAGAAGTGTTTTAATTCTCTGTATGGGCTCCTTTATTTTTGGAATAGAAGTTCTCCAGTCATGATTTTGGCAGTTCTGGTATATTTCTTCCTAATTTTTTCAGCTATATAATAAATATCCCATCCATAGAAGAAACGCTTCTCTATTCCTGATCTTTCTCAGCCCTTCATCCTAAGACAATGTAATTCATAACCTCAGCCATTGCATACTTGATCTCAGCAAGATCATGTAAGATGATTTCTGAAAGATTTTAAACTTGGAGTGCTTTTCCATAAATTATTTAATGTTGCAAAACCTTTTGTTATCCATAGCAATTCACTTCCACTACATATGGTAGCTATACATTTTATCTCTAGGCCACATATATACCGTGTGTGTTTTACTTTGCTAAATGCTCTGGAAGCAGCCATATGAGAGCTCATGGTTAACAATGGCAATAGTTATTTCCATGAGATTATTAACCACCAAGCAATGCCATACATCTATTAATAAAGAATATGGACACATAATGAAGATATTTCTGCAGCGACTATTGCCATAACACGATCAAATTCATTGTTCGCTCAATTATATAATAAGACACAAAGATTATGCAAATTTTAAAACATGACTTTTATCATAATATCCAAGCAATTGACTACCATGCCATAATCATATATATCTCTATATGCCACAAGTTATCTTCCACTATTTTGAAGAAATTATTGTTCAGTCTGCCATCACCTAATTGAATATTAAATATGTAAAACATGCTATGTTGGGACCCCTCTTGAATGCCCGGAAGATATAATTTGAACAATAATTTTTGGTTTTTCATTGACTAGCATTATAATAACGTGGTTTTCTTACTGTTCCCTACTAGAAGGGGCACTGTTTTGTTCAATTTCCTTTTAAATAAATGTAACATGATGCTTTTGTGTATTTTGCATCTTAGTCTCCTTTCTTATTTCTTGCAAGGTGTCATGGAGATTCACCCAGGAGCAGTTAATAGCATTCCAAGTAAAGCACATGTAGAGATTGGTATGCTTTTAGCTCACCTAGAATTTGTGTTATTGATTTTTTTATACTGTTGTTTAGATGATTAATCTCAACGTATATTTCCTTGACTGCTACCATTAGTAGTTGAATTCCCAAAAATGGTAATTTGATTTTCCTTGTTTACTTAGATCCACATGGAATTTGGAGAAACTCGCTTTACAATCCTATGTCTTCATTTGCTTCATGGTTATAGTGTAAATCCTATTATGCTTGATTAAGATTTAACAAAGTACGAAAAAGTAAAAGAGCAAAATTTTCTCATCATTTTACTAATGCTATTTTGTTAATGTTTGTAGAAGTATTCTCTTTTGATTATATTGTGCCATATTTAACAAAGGATATCTATATAAATATAAATTAAATAATGAAAGAAGCAATATTATAGAATTGTCTTAGCTAATAATTTCATAAAGGGAGAAAAGAAGATGCTTTATTTGTGATCCAATTTGTGCACAAGCGTTTGTACCTCATGTTGCCTATTTGTGTTTAGGGTTTGGATTCAACAGTTTGACAATTGTTTTTCTTGGGTTTGGTAGGGCTGGATTTGGGAATGGGGAACCAAGGACCTAAATTTGAGGAGAATAGGGGACTTGTGGCACACATGATATATAATGTAGTGTCCCATTTTCAGGTTCTCTACTTTGCAGTTGGCATTGAATTTTTGGGTTTGTGTCAACTTGATTAGAGGGGTAACTTGATGTTACCAATGAGATTAGATGGTTTAGTGGAGTTGCATGACACTTTCAGATGTTATTTCTAGCTTCCGGTGTGGTCTCCAAGATTCTTGACGGAAGTATCTATTTTTAGTAAGTCACCTAGTTAGGTCCAGTCATCATCATTCATCATCGGTATCACTCTTGCACAGTCGTTTTTTGATTCCAATGCATTGTGACCATTGTTGCTACTTGGGTGTAATTGTGAGCTATATTTAATTTATTTTACTAAGTTCACCATTTTAATTTATTTATTTTATCGAGCACCTCAATATCATAGATCATTGGAAAGAGAATTGAAAGTTTTAAATGATAAGATGTTGAAAAGTAACTTTAAATGTTGGAAATGTTTTAAAAATAAAATAAATCACTTTTCGGAGTTTTAAGGCTTATTGTTGTCATTTTATGACACCCTTGGTCGATTAGCAAGAACTGATTAGAGATATGCTCCATGGACCAGCACTGCCCCAGTTGATCAAGGACATAACCAATGGAATTATGAAATGTTAAGTGTTGTCTTGTCAAGAGGTAGAAGTTTTCAGGCCCTTTTCCTTCCTTGAACACAGAATCTCGAAATCCCGAAATTCCCAGTTCTCAAGCCCTTTTCCTTCCTTGAACCCAAAATTCCTAGTTCTCAAGCCCTTTTCCTTCCTTGAATCTAGAATCCTGAACTTCCCAGTTCTCAAGTCCCTTTCCTTCCTTGAACCCAGAATCCTGGAAGCCCAAAATTCCCAGTTCTCAAGCCCTTTTCCTTCCTTGAACCCGGAATCCTGGAATCCCAGAATTCCTAGTTCTCAAGCCCTATTCCTTGAACCTAGAATCCAAGAGTCCCGTAATTCCCAGTTCTCAAGCCCTTTTCCTTCCTTGAACCTGAAATCCCGAAATCCCAAAATTCCAAGTTCTCAACCCCTTTTCCTTCCTTGAACCCGGAATCTTGAAATTCCCAATTCTCAAGCCCTTTTCCTTCCTTGAATCCGGAATCTTGAAATTCCTAGTTCACAAGCCTGCCCTTCCTTGAACCTGAAATCCTGGAATTCCGGGGCCCTCGATTACTCTCCCCTTGCAGCAGGGCCGGAAGTCCGACTTCTAGTGACATCAACACTTCTCGATGGCGTGATCAACACTCAAGGCTGTTAATGCTCCTCCAACTCCTGCGACTTGTCTACTTTCATTCGTGGAGCTACAGGGGCACATTTAATGATTTTTGCAGGATTGCCATCAAGTGGAGTCTAGGGGCATGCTTATTTATGGTTATTTGATGGCCTTCCTGTTAGATTTGCATGCTTTGACTTAGAACAATCTACATTCTAGAAGTACTTTTTTTCTTGGGATTTTCTTGTTAGGGTATGGCTAGGTTGCTTGCACACACACCATGTCAGATCTGTGCACCTCCTTGCCTTCCCTAACTGACATTCCTCTGTGTATGCTAGGGTGAAGGCTTCTCCTCCTTGACCATTGGTCTCTCCTTTGTGACTAGTTTTCTATATATAGGTTGTTAAGCCTCATTGTAAAGGGTTCTCTCCCTGCTGGCTCAAGCTACTCTTTGGTCTTTCACTTCTCTTGAAGATTTGTATATTTTCTTACATTTCTGCAATTGTAAATTTGGCCATTGGTCTTAGAATGAATTGAAATTATCATTCTTTCTTTACTTCAACTTATGCATGTTGTGTATGTTTTTCATACCTTCATTGTAAGTGTATGTTTTGTGGCTTTCTTTCACGTATTTGTTGTGCTAACTTGTTTTTGGGTGTGACTTGTGGGAAACCTTCTCCCCTTTTGACATTCAGCAAATTCTAACCTCCATACATGCGTTTGGGGCTATGTTACGCTGAGTTTCCGAGACGGGGGGACAGGGAAACGGGTTTCGGGGACGTTTTTTTTTTTGCTCGGAACAGGGGACGGCAGGGGACAGCTAGCTATATATATATGAATAATGAAATTTAATAATAGCAAGTAGCAACATAATAACATTGAGAAGATAAATCATTAAATATTACCTTAGGTTAGGATTGTCTTTCCAAATGTATCTGCATTCAAAATGGAACTTTACTTCTTAGTAAAAAAATGTGAATACTGGTGAACTTTATTTGTGCTTTTTTTATTCGCCAATAGAAAGAAATACAGGATTTGTCATTTTTTATCCATTTCCTATTTGTAAATAAGAAAACTATTATCTGTTTGTACAGTTATGCATGAATACAACACATCCATCTGTCGTCGAGAGCCTATTTTGAATTTTCACCTGTTCGTCATATGCCAAATGGTGAAGCCTCAACTAATTGTTCCATTGGTGGTTTCTTTTGGTTTTTACTTATGCGTGACTGTCCCATATGATATCACCGGTGATAATAATAAAGTTAATAAACTTATTAACATTTTTGCAGACTATAGATTATAAATTAGAATTTATAATTTATTAATTTGTAATTTTTAAATTATAAAATTATTATAATATTTATTAATAAATAATAAATATTATATTATATAAGCGATTTTTAAAAAATAAAAAAAAATTACTTTTTAATAAAAAAAGTACTTGAACAATCAGGGATCCAAATTTAAAAAATAAAATTAATTGCTCTTAAAATAATAATAATTTTTTGAATTTTAATTTTTTCTTTTATTGTTGTATGAGCTGGAAACGGCTAGCCGTCTGACGGCTTGGGCGTCCTTTGCCATCTCGGGGATGGTCAATGGTCCCCGGGGGAAATGTTGACTGTCCCTAAGTTTCTGGAAAATTTTGGGGATCGGGGACGGCTGGGAAACGTTTCCTTCTTCCCTTTTCCTCTGCAAGCTCTTAGGATAGGTTTGGAAATACAATTTGGAGTGTTGAGTTGGTTCAAGACTTGCATTTGGATTGAGAAGGAAGTCGGCCTTCTCTGAATTTTCAACACCCTTGCGCAAGGTCCCACATTTCAGGGTTGTTTCCATGTTTCACAAGGTTGCCTAGTTGATAGCTCAGCAAGGGTGCAAACTTTTGTGACAACACTTTGTTGGTTGAAAATTTTGTACACCTGAGGGATGTGCAAAATTGTGGTTTCAGCCACAGTGTGTGAGTATGATACTCTCCTAATTTAGGGAAGGCTCCCCCTATTTACAAAGTAAACTAATCTAATATGGGTGAGACAACAGTCCTTATTCTTCTTTCAAGAAAAACTATACTCTTTTCTCTTCACAGAAAATTAATAGCAATTGGAAATAAATAACAACAAATACAAAAATGAGACTTTTTGTAGGATTTTTGGAACATAAAGAGAAGCAAAGTTTCCATGAAAGCACAAAGACCTCCGTCACTACCCCGGGACAGGAAAACAGAAAGAAAGCTCAAAGTCTTCAACTATCTATTCTCCTATCAACCTTTTAAAATGATTTTCTACTAACCAAGCACAGTATGTAGCAGCTCAAAGTCTAACTACATGATGCACCTCTTATTCACAAACATAGAAAATAAAAGCATCACAAAGTCTACAAGTTACCCCCTTGGCTTGAGCTTTCTACACTAGCTTCAAACGTGATAAACAACTCAAAGTTTGCAAGACCAAGTTTGAAAACCAAACCTATATCTCTAAACGCAATTAGCAGCTCAAAGTTTGCAAGATTGAATTTAAATCCCTCTTGAACAATAGAACAAAAATCACAATCAACTTCAGAAAATGTCATCACATAACAACTTGAATTGGCACAAAGTCTCAACACAACTTGCCTCTTTTATTGAAAGCAATCTAATTTACATCTAAGCTCAAAGTCTTAGAGTGCACATACAAATTGGTAGAATTTTGTTGCATTGCCAAAAGATAAAAATTACAATAGATCCCCTCAAGTATTTATAGGAGGGGAGCCTTGAGAAAAAGGTGGGAGGATCCTAACTAACTTGAGAAATTCTCTCAACCACCATGACTTATTCCAACTACTAAGTAAGACTTATTCAAAATTACAAGTCCTATTCTAAATTGACTTGTAATCACAAAAGTGCAAGTGATAAACTTGCAATTACAAAATTGTTTTTTTTTTACAAGTAAACTTTGTCGAAAGGAAAACTACAATTCTGAAACTATTCTATGTGATCGAAGACACGACTCTAATTACGTCATCCTCTGTTTTGAAAATCTTCATGCTGCTACAAGACACTCTATGATCGAAGTAAATGACATCTTGAACTGGAACAAGAACTTGCACCTTTGATAGTTTTTGTGTCTTTAACCAGCGAACTCCAACCTTTCTCATGCTTGGGGTAGTACTGAATTTTCAGGAGAGAAGTTCTTTGCAAGGTTGAAGTAAGAAGCCTATCTCTGTCTTGAGAGCATTCAACCATTCATGTCACTTATCCATCTCCTTTTGTGGCTCCATCATGTTGTTGTTCTTTCTCCAATCTTGGAATCTGCTTGCAAAACAAGGCCCATGCCTTAAATTATTGATTTGGTAGTCCATGTGTGCAAACAGGACTGACATGGGTGAAACAAAGGGACTGCAAAAGTGGGGTCAAAGCTCAATTTCAGGTTTTGAAGATTGCATTACATGTGTGGAAAAACAAGAGCATTGACTTGCAATTGTGGAGGACGAACATGCAACTTCATGTGTAATGGGAAAACACAAGTTTGCACTTGTAATTGCATGTTGGAGACTCATTTTCAAGTGTTTTTGAGTGCATTTTGGACCAATTTTGGGTTCTGGAAGGCTGACTGCAAGTGAAGACACAACTGCAATCGAATTTTAGAATTCCGACTGCAAGTAGACTTTAAATGGGAAAAATGAATGAAGGTGTGAAATGAATGGATGAAATGGGGTTTTGACATGAGGGGAAAATGGAAAGAATGATTTTGACCGGTAATAGAAAACTTTATTGGACAAGGAAAGACACATTTTCAGCTTGACAACTTTGGAAGAGGGAAAAAACTTCAATTTGTAATCAGATTTATATAACCCGAAATCTCGCTTGGTCAAAACAAATGAGCTTGGGGGAAACCCTAATGCTCCTATAAATAGGTGAAGAAGCCAACACGTTGGTATCCCATGCAGCAAACAAATCGGTTTTGCATTCATCCAACTCCACAAAAAACGGCTTGGAAGGATAGATACGTTTGATGTCAAACGCTCTTCAATGAATGAAGGATGCAAAACGTGTTGCAAATGTAGCAACAATGGCGGAATATGGGCACCCAAAACATGGAGCTTACACAGCACAAAATAGAGCCAAAAACCCCCACATTTATTCACAACGTGTTTGCCAAAACTGTTGAATCCCAAAAATGTGGCACCAACCATCGATCTCCAGTAGCATAGCAAGAATGTGAGATGGATTCAAGGGAATAATGCCACAAAAATCAGATTTGTGAGAGCAAGAATGCAGATTGGGTTTTTTCTCTCCAACGACAAGCAAATGTGCCCTCCAAAGATGCAATCGGGTTTTTAAAACCCCTTTACAAGTTTTAGATTGCATTACTTATCCTTCACTTGAACAATTTCAGGTTTGAAAGGAAGAAGAGCAAAAAGAAATAACAAAACAACTTGTAATAGGGAAATAAAATACCCATTACAAGTTTTAAAAACATAAAGGAACACAAAGAATTGTAATAGGGAAATAAAATCCCCAGTACAAGTTTAAAATAACCAGTGTTCCACGGGTGTTGGGCACGGGGGGACCAAGGGCCTAAGTTTGGGGACTGCAGGGGGATGACAGCGGGGGGGCGGGGTGGTGGTGCTGATATAGTTATACATATACATATAGTACTTGAAAAACTAGTTTTGAAAAGATGTATGACGGTATAAGAATTACATTTCAAATACCAAGATTTCTTCAATGCTAATTGCGAATTAGTAATTGCTAAATAAAATTTGACAAATGAAATTGTCAAATTGGAGATTTCTATTATATTGAAAAAGGAAAATATGAATATCTGATGCCATTGCAAAGTCTATAATAATAAAGATGATTACATGATTCATCATTACAATGAGTAGCCAAATACAAATACGTGTAGCAATAGCATTACAAAAGAGACTAGAGTCAAAGACAAAATGACAAAACTCAAAATGTAGCTAATGGAGGCCTCTAATCATCTATGAACTCCTCCTCACTGGAACTGTTGGACTCCTGAAGATCAAGATCCCTCAAGCTCACACCAACTAGCCCTGCATCTGAAGTGGTAGGATCATCCTCATCAATCTGTGAAGGCTCCTCTGGCTCTACATCCCATCGTGCCACTAGATTCTCCTTGTACACAAGTGTCTTGCAGTCCATGAGATGTAAAACACTGTGTACAGCCACAAGCTTCTCTTCTCTCTTAGAGGTAAATCTGTTCCTCTTAAGAGAGTGGATGAAGCTATATGTAGATCAGTTCCTCTCAGCAGTTGAAGAACTAGAAACTTGGGATAGCAGACGGATGGCTAGAGTGGTGGTCAAAGATTTCGGGTCCTCCTGTACTATAGCGTCTATATCCATCTTTGCCGCATCTGAATAACCTCTAAGAGTGGCAAATCTTCCCCATTCAGTGCGAATTGTGCCGGCATCTCTAGAATCAAACATCTTCTGTACGCACCTAAACAAAACCGCCTTCACCTCATCAGCCTGAATCGGTGTCACTCTACCTGGTCTAGCCTTGTACCACTTAGGATTCAAGGCAAAGGCATATGCAAAGGAGTGTTCGACTTGTCCCATCTACGCTGAATGATAGGCCAGATTTGCTCATTGTAGAATGCTAGAGAGGGGTACTTCACTCGCATAGCAGCCCTCATCTGGTCAAGCATAGAGTCAATGCACTCATACACCTCTCCAAGGTGTCATGTCCCCTCTTTAGCTTTGTCTATCAGAGACATGTGAGTCAGCTTATTATGGGGTCTTATAGGCTGGCAGTGGTGGATAGAGACTCAGTGAGGATATTCAGTGTTTGGGATTTGGTGTTCTGGCAGTAGTAGACCAGTTTGGAGCAGTTCCTTAATTTTAGGAGGCAGTTCCTACATTTGTGGAGGTTATTCCTACTATTTAGGAGGTTATGACAGTATCCAGGGTTGGGTTTCCATAAGACTATTCCTTGGTTTCAGTTTCAGAAGATTTGGGTATGTTTCCTAGTTTCTAGGAGCATCCCTAGATTTTAGGGATAAGATTGCCAGTGGATCCATGATTTTCGACTTCAGTCACAGACAGGTGGTAGGTTCCGTTTCAGGCTTTTGGAGTCATTTGAGCCTTCTACAGCTATTTGGGTTATATTTTTAATATATTTAAATATTTCCTAAGTTAGCGTTTAATTAATTAAATAAGGCTACGTTTATAGCCATTTTGGAGTAATAAAGGGTTTTTGACTTCATCTGGATGCATATGCCCATGTGTGATAGCTCGTTGGAAAGGTCTTGAACTTTTCTAAATGTTTCCCATTTATCAGGGACCCTTTTGATGAGCGGAATTCTTTTATATTAAAAAAGTGGCGTTTTCTCTATACTTGGCGACTAAAAATGAGAAATAAGACTTTATAAGCCTAAGCGCACTTTTCATACACTTTTAGGGTTCGAGCTAGAGGGGAGGAGTTATAAGGAGATGGTAACCTAATTATCACTTATCTTTTACACATTTCATCTTTGATTTGGAGAATTTGCTTTGGAGGCGATTCAGCATCTGGGACGAAAACCCAGGGTCTTGCCTGTCTAGGACGTAGCCCCCAGCACAGTGGTTATTTGGTTCTTGCATTCAGTTTTCAGTGCCTTGGAGTTGGTACGATATCTTTTCTGAAGGATTCAATGAACAGAGTTAGGGTTCAACGTGGAGATTGGGGTTTCCGGCTTGGCATCACCTAACAGCCGTACGGCTGTACTTTGCAACCATTTCTCTTCCCACGTGGAGCTATGTAAGAGCTTGGATGTTTGCCGCAGTCTCCTTCTTGATTACAGTATTCACGCTTCATCCAGGATGCACTCATTGTTATTGTAATCTTCTTGGAATTGTTTGGAATCACTATCTGGATAATTATTTGATTTAAATAATCAGAAATCTGCTTGGTACGATTCTGATTTGGCTGTGTATGAACATTTATTTCCAGTACTCTTTTCATGTACTTGTTCTTCAATTATTACTTGCTGAAAAACTATCAAAAACACAAAAATAAACAAACCTTCTGCAACTTCTGTCTATTCTCTAAAACCATCAAAGGAAACACAGGAAAATATAGTTTATTAATTTAAAAACTACAGCAGATCAGCAAGGGGATCCATCAGGGATCTTTCACAAGGTTAGGTGCATCCCCATACCCATATCTAATCACCTGGAATACTAGAGAAATGATGGAGACAATGTATTTTGCATCAGTCCAAAACACATCACTATCTCCTTCACCCTTCTCCCCTGCTCTATCTTGGCCTCAGCCCACCTATTCCACTCATTAGTCATAACCATGAGTTGCAATGCCTCTTGCAACTCAATCATTCTCTCCAAGAGAATGAAATAGGATGCATATCTGGTCTCAACTGGTTTCAAGAACTCCTCCTTTGCGAAGGTCTTGAAGAGTGCATGTGAAGTGTGGTGGTTGCAGATAAACATCTGCACATCTCTTGCATCGGTGACCACTCCTCTAATCCAGTCAATCTTCCCCATGTCCTTCAGTGCATTGTTCATGGCATGCACACAACATGGGGTCCACCAAATGTGTCTATAGGCTGCCTCAATGAGTCTCCTTGCTGCTCTACACACATGGGCTGCATCTGTCACTACTTGGACCACATTTTGTGGCCCAACCTCCTCAATAGCCTCCCTGAGGACCTGAAACTGGAAATCAGCATCTTTATGATGCCCTGTACAATCAACTGCTCTAAGGAAGTATGGGCCCTCTGCACATGTGACCATGACGTTGATGAGTGGACGATGGGTAATGCCCGTCCACCCATCCATAACTATGTTGCACTCCGATGCCACCCAACATGCCTTCATCTTCTCCATCAAAATATTGATGTTGGAATAGCATTTATCCAAGATCGAGGTCCTCATTTTCATCTCCCCTGGTGGCACATAAGATGGTCCTCCCTTCACCACCATAGCCATCATCTCCCTATAATAAGGAGACCGTGTAACATGAAATGGAATGCCATTGGCAAAGAAGAACTTGCCAATGGGTTCATCTATCTGATCTCTTAGCTGCACATTAAACATATCAGCAATGGGGTTACTCTGTGGTGTCTGCAACCTATGTTTCCCTACCCTAGCGGCACTAGAAGTGGATGTGGATGGAGATCCAAACATCTTTCCTCCCGTTTGCGAAGCATGAGAAGTATGTGGCGGGTTTTGGTTGTGCTGAAGGGCTGCCCTAGCAGACAAAGTAGTAGGCTTTGAAATATTTGTGTCATCTGGAACCCCTTAAAGCCTGTTAAACTCAATTTTGTACTATATATTTTTAGCTTCCTCCAAAAACTTACAATGTCTCACACCTTTTCGTCTCCAAAAATGAAAGTGTGCATTCACCCTACTAATGCTACCAAACCATTCAGTGTCACAAATGTTGCACTTCCACTTCCTTGTTTCTCCACTTGAATGTGATGTGCCTTGTACTGATATTCTTGAAGCAAACTGTTTGAGAGGAGACTTAGGATCAAAATGACCCCTAGCATACAGTGCCAACAACTCTTAAGGGCAACCTGTACTAGCTGGTGCACTCGCCATAGAACTAGATTGGGCTTCAGGATCAGCCCCATGGTCACCCCCCTCATTTTCAGGTTCATATGTTGAATCATTCTCACTATGAGAATGGATTTCCATCTCATCTTCACTCATGCCTTGGGAGCTCATTGTGAAATTGACACTGCATTTCACAAAATAAAATAAAAATTAAAATAAAAATAAAATCAGTGTAGTTTAACAATTTTTTTTTTTTCCTATTCATCTCAAAATGAGATTTGATGTCGAATCTTGAGGGTAAAATGATGAATGATTCATTCATCATTCTGCCCTCAAGATCCAACATCAAATTTTATTATTTTTATTTTTAAATTAAAAAATATCATAAATTGTAAATTTTATTTTCAAAATTGAAATTTTAAATTTCAAAAATGATGAATGATTCATTGATCATTTTGCCCTCAAGATTCAACATCAAATCTCATTTTGAGATGAATAGGAAAAAAAAATCCAAAAATGACATTGAACAATGAAAATAAAAAAAACAAGAAAAAATTGAAAAGCCCTACCTTGTGCTTGAAAAATCTCTCCAAAATGCAGTAGAATCTTCTTCCTCCTCTTCTTGTTGCTTCTTCTAGCTCCTATCACACTTGCAATCACTTTTCTCACCCCTTCAATCAGTCTTCTACAAGTTTTTCGTCCTCTTCAGCTTGCTGGAAAAATAATCAGTCTTTGAAAATGAGAGTGAAATCAACAAAAAAACATGGTTTTGTGTTGTTTTGGGGGAAAGGGTGGAGCCCACATCCAATTAGGGTTACCCCTTAACCCCCCAAAAAGTACATTTTTAAAAATTTTAAATTTAAAGCATTACATTTCCGTGGGGGTGACGGGAGATGTCTGGCGTCTCCCCGTCCCTTGAGAGACAGGAGATGCCCAGAAGTCTCCCAAGGAGATGTCTCCCTGTCTTTGGCGGCGTTTGGGTGGCTGTGGCAAGATAGCGGGGGACATCATGTCCTCGTCCCCCCGTCCTGGAGACGTCCCTGTGTCCGAGACGTGGCCAAAAAGGGGGGGGGGACATGTCCCCGTGGAACACTGAAAATAACACAACATAAATAAAAAAGATGAAAGATCCGTGATGGATCTCTTTTGCTAATCTGTTGTAATTTTTATTATTTTAAATTGATTTTTCTTACTTATTAATATTTTCTTTCAGAAATAGACAGAAGTTGTAGAAGGGTTGGATTCTTTTTGTATTTTGATGATTTTTCAATGAGTAAATAATGAAGTACAAGTACATGAACAAAGTACTGAAAATGAAGTTCATATACAACCAAGACAAATTCGATTCAAGGCAGATTTTTGAATATAAAATCAAATATTTGACTAGATGAAGATTTCCAATAATTTCAGGAAGATTACAATCAGGAATAATCCCAACCTGGATGCTGAAAGAGTAACATAACCAGGAATGAAGCTGCGGCAAGATTCCAGCCCTCCAAGTGTTGCACGTGGGAAGGAAAGTGGCTGCCAGGTACAGCTGTACGACTGCCAAGTACACCCAACTAGTTAGAAACCCCAAACTGAACTCCGTCAGAATCACTGAACCTCCAGAAAGAATGCCATACAATCTCCAAGATGCTAATAGATGCAAACAAATCCAAACTGCTGTATTGGGGGCTACGTCCCAAACAGGCAAGGCATTGGGGTTGGCGTCCTAGATGCTGAAAAGCTCTTCCAGTGCCAAATCTCAAATCCAAGATGTAAAATGTGTAAAAGATAGCAAGAATTAGGTCTCAACTTCCTTATAACACCTTCCCACTTAGCTCGAACCCTTAAAGTGACTCAATGGGGCGTTTAGGGTTAAAATGTTATATTTCTCATTTTAAGTTGCCAAGTGCATAGAAAACGACCTTTTTTCAAATATAAAGAAATCCGTTCACCGAAAGGATCTGAGTCAAAAGAGAAATATTTAGAAAAGTCCAAGACCTTTCCAACGAGCTATTACACCAAGGGATATGCATCCAGATGAGGCCAAAAACCCCTTATTACTCCAAAATGGCTATAAACATAGCTTTATTTAATTAATTAAACGCTTAGGAAATATTTAAATATATTAAAAATATATCCCAAATAGCTGTAGAAGGCTCAAATGACTCCAAAAGCCTGAAACGGAACCTGTCACCTGTCTGTGACTGATGTCAGAAATCATGGATCAACTCGCAGTCTCATCCCTAAAATCTAGGGATGCTCCTAGAAACTAGGAAACACACCCAAATCTCTTGAAACTGAAACCCCAACCTTGGACGCTGTCACAACCTCCTAAAAAGTAGGAACTGCCTCCTAAAATGTAGGAACTGCTTCCTAAAATCAAGGAACTGCTCCAAACTGGCTCCAAACTGCCTGTAAAGCCAAAATCCAATCACTATATGCACTGAATGAGTTCCAATCGACCTCTGCTAGCCTACGAGACTCCAATGATAGGCCAACTCCTCCGCCTTTGATGTCCACTCTAGAAAAGGGACATGACAAAAGACTTGTAATAGGGAAATAAAATTCCCATTACATATAAACATAAGACATAAAAAACACTTTAAAAACTTAAAAAGACTTGTAATAGGGAAATAAAATCCCTATTACAACTTAAAAGCACAATGTAGGAACTTTTATGAGAAGTTACAAGTTCTCATTAAACTTGTAATTTTAAATTCACTTGCAATTTGTCTAAAAAATTCCTACAACAACTTAAAAGACAAAAAGGGAAAAGGAAAATGAAAAACAAGTTACAAGTTACAAGTTTTAAATAAAGTGCACTTGTAATTGCTCGAAAAAACCCCTACAACACAAAAACATAAAGGAAACTCCTAACTTGCAATAGAAAGAAACTTTCCCACCTGCAGTCAGGAAGAAAAAATCCAAAATTGAAGGAAAGACATAGCAAACGAACTTGAAACACGATGAAATTTGAAATACGGATCGATGATGAAGTGAAGAACAATCCAATTCAGCAAGAAGCAAAATTTTTGCCTCGGGAAGCATGCCTTGAGAGTAAAATTTCCAACTTGCAGTGACTGCTCTGAAACCTGAAATTGCACAAAAAGCTAGGAAAATGAAGACCAAAACTCACCAAAACTTGGACAATGATGGCAAAGACACCCCCCAATGATTTGACACTAACAAATGTGAGTTGTGCACCTCGTAAAACGTTGGAGACAAAAATAACACATTTTAAGCAAAAATTTGTAGGGGTTGTCACATTTTTGAA
This sequence comes from Cryptomeria japonica, assembly GCF_030272615.1. Taxonomy (NCBI): domain Eukaryota; kingdom Viridiplantae; phylum Streptophyta; class Pinopsida; order Cupressales; family Cupressaceae; genus Cryptomeria; species Cryptomeria japonica. The sequence goes on from NC_081410.1 coordinate 444,206,591, forward strand.
AATTTAAAAATGAGGACAACACACTTATTTAATTAATAAAGTGATTTTATAATGGACTTTCTGAAAAGTTCCCAAAAAAGGCTTATAAAAAGGAGTTTGAGAGGTCATTTGGTATTATGCAGATTTATGTTATCTCTCTATTGAAACACTTGGAGTTTTGAGAATTAGACTTGGTTGAAATCAGCCTTCTGTAGGATGAAAACCCTCTTGGAGAAAAATAATTACAGTGGTGAAAGATCCACCCTGGCTATTGTTGTGTAGCTCATTCAGAGATGTAGTTTGAGCATAAGGTTTACAATTTTGAATGAAGAATAGATTTCGCAATTTTGTGACTCTTGCAAGCAAGACAAAATTGTGTTAATGGTTGCAGAGACTTACCAGATAGTCTAAGGGAATTTTTATCTAGTCATTGGAGTATGATTTACAGGTTTGGGAAGTTGTGTTGAAGTTATTTTTAAGCTGCTTGCTGCCCAGTTAAATATTATATTCCTTTCAAGCAAGTTGTGCGTGTCCAATCTGCCAAAAAGGAAATTGATTTACCTTATTAAACTAAATACTTTTGGAAACTGGTCGGAACTTATGGAAAAGAAATCATATGTATGTAAACCCAAATAGTGATGAAGCATCTAAATAAGACAAAACAGGTTGAATTTGGGCGTGAGGTTGAAAAGGGACGATATCATGAATTGGGAGGGGGGCAGTTGAAGGTAATCATAGGTTATAAGAGATTTTTAATTTGGCACATCATTTTTGGAGAATAACGTGGAGGGGAGATTTAGTGGTACTGCTAGGCAAGAATTTTCTAAGAGGACATTTGTCTGAAGATTAAATAGAGACAAGAGTTGCTGCTTATTTGTCTTGTTGTGGAGACATGGAATTAACTAAGGCAGTTTTGGCCTTAGAGTGTGCATATGTGTCCCTTGGATCTAGCATGACTACCTTATAGGTTGAGATCACCTGCTGACAACGATACCATCTAGTAAAGGTAATGACTAAGCTACAATAGAGTAGTCTATCACATGTGGGTAGCAATTCAGCTCTCCACTGCAATTGTATTGAACAACTTTTATTTAAAATCTATATGATGAAGAACTCTATTATCAGTCCCATTTGTTATGTTGTTCTTACCCATGAAAGTTAGTTGATTTGTGATTGAGGCATCTATTCATGTAATATCATTTAAATTCAGACCAGAAATAAACAAATCAGAAAATTCTATAATCAGCAAACCAACAAATTGTTTGACAAAATAACTCAGTAGAAAGAGTGAAAATTTTGGGTTAAAATCCATAGGGGTTATTACATATAAGATTAAATACTTTAATATAATTAATAGTGAGTATATATATAACAAATATATCAATATTTATGATATATTACATTTTTTAGATTCATAATATACTATATAATATTATTACCGTAGTTGGCAGATTCTAACTTTGCAAAAGGTTGTTAGAGCATAAGTTTGTGACTTGGCAAAAAACTTAGCAACTTAAAAATTGCTTAAATTTCTTTAAAAGCACATTCTTTTGCAAATTTTAATAAACAAATACAAATGAAACCCTTGTTCATCTAAGATCTTGTCAATCTTAATTCACATGCCCTAGGTGCCTACTCCAGGCCATGAAGGGCCTTCGTTAGTTTGCATACCTAATTCTCCTTTCTTGCAACATGGAATCCCTGAGGCTGAGTCAGGTTCACTTCTTCCTCCAAGTTCCCATCGAGAAAAGCACTCTTTATGTCCATTTGTTGGACTTTCCAGCCAAGCTATGGTGCCATGGACAAAACCAATTGGATGGTGCTCATTTTTGTTGTAGGAGCAAAGGCTCTTCATGTCCATTTGTTGGACTTTCCAGCCAATCTATGCTGCCATGGACAAAACCAATCGGATGGTCCTCATATTTGTTGTAGGAGCAAAGGTTTCCCCATCATCAATACCTTTTCTCTATGAGATGCTTCTGATGATGAAGAATATGAATATTGAATATTGATTGTAATCTGAATTTTCATTGTGTAATGACATTTTGAGACTTGAGATACTATTATTATTTTTACAAATTATGAATATAATATTAAGAGGTATTTAAAAATTCTATTTATTGGCAATTATCACTCTTCTTAAAGTTATAATTTTTAATTTTGAACTTTGAACTTATATATATATCAGCATTACTAGACTCGTTGAGACTCGCCTAGACTTGGCGAGTCCGAGGTGCGTCAAGCTTGCCGAGTCTTGGGGAACTAGACTCAAACTTGGCTGAATCTTTCCCAAACTTGGTAGTTTGGGGACTCGCTAGACTCACCGAGTCTAGGCAAGTCCCGATGCCCAACCTTTGCCGCGTGGCAGTCAATAAAAAAGTCAAAAAAGCATAAAATAAAATGTTTGAACTTTCTTTTTTTTACATATATTTTCTCCTATACCCTAAAAGCAACATTTCATTTTGAAGGCAGAGTAAAAGGATGAAAGAGAGTTGTGAGCAAAATTTAGAGTGCATTGTAGGGAAACCAGCAAGGAGGTAGAGAAAAAATCCATTGTAGAATAAAATTTGGACATCTTTGTAAATATGTTTGGTGCATCAAGAAGTATCTACTAACAATTGGAGGGAGCTCTCTACTGATTTCAAGCTCGATTCAAGAGGTGAGTTTGTGTTTTGATGGTTTTTTTTTGTGTTTTTTAAACCAAAAATTGCATTTTTCTTTACATTTCATCTCTTCTTCAATTTTATTTTCTAGATCAAAGAAAGAACCCTAGGTGTGTTTGATTTTTTTTTTGTACAAACCCTAGGTGTTTTTTGTAAAAAAATCTAATTTTTTTTAGTTGCAAAATCTACATTTTTTTGTATTAACTTAATAATTATAAATCACAAATGTTATTTTTTTTGTATTTATATGTTATTACAGTAGCCTTGAGATTTTCAAATCATCTTTATCACAATGTCCAAAAAATTGTTAGAAGGGATCCATGTTGGAAACATACTAAAATTTTCCTTGGTCAAAAGAAAGGAGAGGTAAAATGTTATTATTGCAGAACAATTTATCATGGAGGAGGCATTATACTGTCTTGCACATATACAAGCCCATGATGTTGTGCCATGCTCACAAGTGCCTCTTGAGGTTATTTGTGTGGTGCAAGTACAACTAGAAACATTTGAGCTACAAAAAGAAGTGAAAAAGAGGCAAAGAGAAGAGATGGCAGGCATTGGTGGTACTGGAGAGCCTTCTTCCATGCCTCCATTTCCTCCTTTAGGTGTTGGGCTTGGTAGTGCTAATGTTGGTAGCGGTGTTGGTACCGATGTTGGTGCTAGTGGTAGTGGTAGTGACAGTGGTAGTGGCATTGTTAGCATTGAGCCTAGAGTTCGTAAATCTAGGATGGATTCATATCTTTTGTCACACACTACTATAGTTTCCCAACTGTTGATTCAGAGCATGGGTTGGAATAAGGACATACATGATACAACTAGATGTGCAATTGGAGACTTTTGGTACTATTGCACCATTCCATTAAATGCAATCAAGTAATTCTTTTTTGTTTGATTGTTTTAAAATTTATAGGTTGATTCTTTGTCTCTTGAATTTTTATATTTATAGATATGTCAAAATCAAATTTAAACTCTCAATTTTACAATACTTATTTTATTTAATTTATTTGTGACGTGTTAGGTCTCCTTATTGGCAAAATATGGTTGATGCCATTAATGTTTGTGGCGTAGGGTTCAAAGACCCTAGTGAAGTTGACATAAAGAGCCCAATTTTGACACAAAAGGTGGCTGATGTAAAAGCCACAATAGAGGAGCAGCGGTTGATATGGAGGAGGAAGGGTTGCACCATCATGACTTATGGTTGGATTGATAGAAGAAATAGGACCTTGCTAAATCTTCTTGTTTCTTTCTTAAGTGATTGTACTTCCTACAATGCATTGATTTAGTGATTTATTTTTTTAATTTATGCTTTATTGAATCATTGATTTTGTTTCTTTTTCAGGTGGCACCATATTCATCAAATCAATTGATGCTTCATTACATGCCAAAAATGCCACATTCCTTTGTGAAGCTTTAGAGGAAGTCCTAGCTGAGGTGGGTGACGAGAATGTGGTGCAAGTGGTGACAAATAATGCAACAAGTTATATTGTTGCAGGTAGACTATTGATGGAGAGGCACCCATCATTATTTTGGACTCCATGTGCTACCCATTGCCTTGACCTCATATTGGAGGATCTTGGCAAGCTTCCATGGATCAAAACATGTCTGGAGTTGGCCAAAAAAATTTGTAAATTCATATACGATCACACGCGAGTCCTCAAACTAATGAGGCAAAGGAGTTGGCTCATCCTGGCATAACTCCATTTGCAACAAAGTTCATCACATTATAATCCTTGCTTTAGTCAAAGGGAGCTTTGAGGCGTATGTTTGTTAGTGAGGAGTGGACTTCCTCATCCTATGCTAAGACGACTGTAGGGGTTGATGTTGCCAATTGGATTTGAAGAGCCAAGCTTTTGGGTACTTGCTTTGTAGATCGTAAAGGTAAATGGAAATCTAATTCTACATTATGTTTTAATTTTTTTTCACATTTTTTTATTTGCATTTTTTGGTATATACTTAAGTTAACATTTCACAATAATTGTAGTTAACTAAGCTTTTGGTAGTTCTCCTACAAGTTGTTGATGGGGAGAAGCCCACAGTGGCAATTATCATTCTTCTTAAAGTTATTTATTGGCAATTATCACTTGTAATGTCCCCTTCTCCTTAGTTCGCAAACATTCACGAGGTTGGCCTATCATTTGACCCTCGTAGGCCAAGGAAATTGATAAGGGGGTCGTTTTTGCCGCAGCTTATGGCTTCGCATTTATGTCTACATGATTCTATGGTGAGAAAAGGAGATTACACGTATGATGTCACGTGTGCACTTTAATTATAATGTAATAATATTTAAAAGTGCAAATAAATTAATAATGAGTAATAATAATAAAGTTAAATTAAATTATTATGAAAGGAGAATCTTCTACAAGGAGACAAATCGGTTGGAGGAAAAGAATAAATAGAGACTATTGGTGCATTGTTGATCATCGGTTATTTGACATCTTCTCTTGTGTAGACTTGTGGAGCCAAGGGTTTCTACAGACTTGATCATTGGGAATGATACCTCCCTATGATTTGCATAACTGAGGTGGTGAGAGATCCTCCGAGGGGTTGCAGCTGAGAGTGGAGGATAAATTCAGTCCTTCACATTGTGCTTGTTGAGTTTTTATTGCATCTTCATGGTAGACAATTTGTGGTGTTTTCAGCTTATCCATATTTGACATATATATTGCATTGATTGTATTGAGGAAATAAGGTGATTCATCTTAGAATGCATTTGAAGGTGAATAAGTGAAGTTGCAGGGGTAAAATCAAATCTGAAGCAACTCGAACTACATCCACCATTACCACGATTTTGCTAAGATCTTCTTGTTTGAGCATCGAACTTGGCATTTGGTGATAGCGCTATGATTGGAGAAGGAAAGCGATCATGTTTAGGGTTTAAGAGGAGACTTTAGAGCTGGAATTTAATTATTATCAGACCTTTACACTTGCAGCAGGGGCTATTTGAAGATGCAGTTGTTTTGGCATAGTGGAGGCTTCAATCAACACAATATTGCTTGCTTCTTCAATCACAAGCTTAGGCGATGTTAATCAGGTTCTTTTGGCATCATTATTTCTTGTAATTTTCAGTTGTATGCATACCTCAATGGCTGCCATGTGTCTTCAGACATTCTGAAAATTCATTGTTAAGTTGCTAAGTGTTTTGGCACTTGTTGGTCATTGTAATGAACCAATTGTCTCATAAATAAAGGAGTGATAAGGTTGCATATCATTTGCACATTGTCTTATGGTTTCATGCCAACTGTTTGTTAATATTCCAGTCAGCTGTAGATGCATGATTCTTACATTCAAATTCATGTAATTGCATTGGAAAACTCAAAGACAAGTTGCACAATCATCCTAGAGGGTTATGCTATTGTTTGGTAGTTGTTTTCAAGTCACACTTTGATGAAACTATGTGGTTAATGCTTCCAAAACAAGTCTGAAACTTTGCAACAGTCAAAACAGAAAAACACGCAGGTTATGTAGACTGAGAATTAGAACAGCAGGTTGTCAGCCAATTGTTTGACAATATTCCTTGCATTTTTATTCCTATATAAGCAGGGGATATTTCATCACTCTTCTATTTATTTATTGCATTTTATGTTGTTTGGGTTCTAGGGGAGAGGCTAGCCATCCCTTTCCATACCCCAAAAGATAGGTGTTTCAAAAACATTTCCATAATTTTTTGATGATCAGGGGTGGCAAGTGGATGCTTCCTAGTATTCGTGCATCCTTGGAATGACCTCTATAGATACTCAAAAAGAATGCATCCCTGTGGTATACAGCTATTCTTCACAAGTCTTCTAGGACCTTTCACACATGTACATTGTTAAAAATCATTAGGCAAAGGGACCCATAAAATGCATGGGCATATCCAAGCAATTTTAGTGCTAGTGAAAAGAGATATGCTAACACATCAACATAGAGGTGTACACCCTAAAATTTGTGCTTCTAGGTTGGCAAAGCTATTGGTGCATTTGATATTTTATAAGCTAACCATGACCTACATATATAATCAAAGTGGGATGATTCCATTCCTAATTCTATATCCCATATATTGTTTATAAGTAGGTAGGTGGAGCTTCTTTAATGTAACATATGGAATCATCCTCAATAGAAACTCGAGACCAAATGATATGATAAAGCTGTTAATTAAATAATCAAGAAAGAAAACAGCTGCAAGGTTGAAGCAGTCCTTACCCTGTTAACTTAGTTAGGTTAGAACTGGAATATCCTTGAGAAACTTGTGTGACTGAATATGAGCCTATTGGGGTCGAAAAATTGGTTAGCTCTTGTTATGGATTATGTCTTCAAATCTTAAGTGATGAAGCTTCCTTTAACTGGTAACTCTCTTTGAATTGCATGGACTAAGCTATAACTTCTAGAAACAAAAGTTAATATACAGTTACTATCATGACATACTATAGATTCTTTGATTGGAAAGCAACACAATTATATTGCAAGGTAAGTAGTGACGACATAAAGAACTCAAATACACTTCATTTAGATACCAGACTGCTTGTTGTATAATGTATGCAGCAGTTCTTGACTAAAATCTGTTTAAGAATATTTCAGTATTGTTATTTGTAACATCAAGAGACTCATAAATTAATCTGGTTTTATTTCTTTTCAGACACTAGAGATATTGATGAAGAACGCAGAAACACTATAGTCCATAAGATTTATCAATCCGCTTTAGAAATAGCCAAAAAACGTGGGGTTACACTGTCAGAGTTCCATATTGTGAATCAGGACCCACCAGCACATTGTTATGAATCTATAATTGAAGCAATGAAGGACACATCCAAGCATCTGAATTTAAACTACAAGCTCATGATCAGCAGGGCATACCATGATTCTTTATTCATGGCCAGGTATTTACTTTTAGTAGATGTGGATTTCAACTTTGTAATTTTCTGAATCTGTTAATGCATCTGTTTCTGCAGATTTTGGTTATCTAAAAGTTGTGTTAAATTAATAAATGAAACCACCTGATTGTATGTATACCTAATAAAAATAACCAACATTAGGGCCATTGCTACTCATTTGACTTTATTTGTTTTGGTCTCCACAGGATTCTACACAGAAAGTTGTAAGAGTTTTATTTTTGCTCCCTCATTTGAATTCTTCAAGGAAAAATCCTTAAAATCAAGTTCGCTTACTTTTCCATAGTCTTGTTTGGTCTAGATTTTTCTCTTTGGTATAGAGGAATAGGCACTAGCCAGGGCCCCATTTGTGAGGTCCTAATTATGCAGCCCGTATAACCTCTGGCCACATGAGCATCCCTTACTCGTGCAGTGGTTGAAGCCAGTGATTCAAACCTGCAACAACTATCCATGTGTTTCAATGGCTTATTCGTCTGGTCTACACCTCCTGGGCCTTGTTTGCTCTAGATTTTACTGTTTGGAGCTCATCATATTATCCTCAGCCTGTATTGTAGACCACCCCATTATATGCACAACAGTTAGGAAGCCATGGAAAAACATCTACTGCAATATCACAGATATTTTTAAACGTTAGATACCATGGAACTAATCTTAATTTAAGTGATTTGGTATTTAACATTGTATTGCCACAAACTTAATAAATAGTTCATTTTCTGCAAACAAATCTTTGTTTATGAATTAAGATTTAGAATTTAACATGACTATTGGTATATCTGCATATTGAGGACTGACCCAGCTTCAAGCCAGATTTCCAATTTCTTTTATAGACAAAATTCAACCCTTTTACTGATTGGAGCTGAAAGTATGTCATTTGTTATGGGAACAAAGAATGTCCTGCAAGATCATTCAGTTTAGGATTCACCCAAGCTTGAAGGAAGATTTCCTAGTTTTCTTCTACAAGTTTCAGTAGTCTATAAGTTGGAGATGAAAATCATTGATTCATTTCATGTAATAACCACCCTAGAAATTGCTTCCAAGTATCCCCAAAGAATTGCAAAATATGGTAGTTTCAGCTCACAGGCATTTCGTCAAACACTTTGCACGCTGGCTGGTCTGAGATGGTTTCCAACTTGTTTTTGAATTGGTTTTGTAAATCTAATTTGCAAACCATTGATACAAGAATATTACATAAAATTAATCACAATGAATTTCTTTGAAACTTTTAGTAGTGCTGCAGCAATAGCGAATAGCAAAAATTTTCATACAGCTCTTCATATAACAGAAAATATTAATATTTTAATCTTGCTAACCTCTTTTTAGTTACTAGCAGATTTAAACAATGAAATTTGAAAGTTTAAATTCCTCCAAAGAAGTACGGCAGTCCACATATGTGGTATGGCCCCAGCATAAACATGAGTGGCAGCTCTTTTCAGGTCCTCAGCACTGTCCTTCCTGTATTTTTTCAGCTTTAAACATGCATATATATGAATGGCCCCTATGAAGAGTGTACACCGGGTCCTCAAAAATTCATCACCACCTTCAAATGTGAGCTACGATTTCTTCTAGAGGATTTGTGGGCTCTAGCAAAGCAGCGCTAGGAAGGAAACTAAGGCTTTAAACCTTCTAATTAATAAAATCAGCCCCTCAATAATATCATGTGATAAGTTGGTATTGTTGGCCAGTGTTTCAGCTATATATCAAATTCCTGCACAATGAATTTGATTTTTCCCACACTCGCACACACAACATAAGTAAGTTTACCAACTCCCTATAAACTTGGCAAATCTCAACCTGTAAACTGGCAACCTGTGAAAATGATAAAACCTTTAGCACAAGCATGAAATCTAGGTGATTCCACCTCCAAATTAGCTAGAATAGATCTTTTACTACCCAAACCAATCTTCATCATAGGGGTTTCTGTCCCTAGGGCTGAAAAGCTGAACAACAACTCAAATTCCCACAAAGGGTTTCACCAAAGATGAATAAACCAGAATAAATGAAAAAAAAGCCTCTTTGCCTCTTTTATAGCCTTTTGGGTGAAGTGAACGTTCTGAAAAATATAATTTAAAATCATTCTATAAATAATAATCCCTTTTTACTCTCTAAAGTGACTTTATTTCAATATTTTCTTTTACTGGCACTAGAGTCACTTTTAAATTCACCTTATAGATAATTACTTTAAGTTGTCCTTCAATTTATCTCTTTTCGACAACCTAACAGTTAATTATTTAATCATTAAATTATTTCCTGCACACCTTGCTGAAGATGCAGAAAATACAGAAAAGGTCCGAAAGTGAAATCTGAGGGAATCAACATACTCGGGAACACACTGGAGATCCAGATTACTAAATATAGATACTTTCTGAAAATAGAGTCTTCGTCCAAGAAGTTTGGAGTGCATCATAAATGACACAACTGCTCTCGGAAAGTATCAACGGACTGAACATGACCCTTAGAACTCAATGTTAATAACTGAAGTCCAAAGCGATAAGGATGTTGCTCTCCGAGAGAGTTGTAGTTCCCTGGGAATTCTGAAGAGGCCAAAAAGGGGACGCTACCTTTCATCTAATAGTGAACATGGTTGTGCAAAACAAGCATGGTGGTTAGAAGAGCTACTTGCAGGTAAAGTCGTCCCCCTCACTAACTGGAGCCAAAAATATGCCATTTAGTATGTGAAGAAAGACTATCTTGCAACCTCATGGAGATTGAGAATTCACCCAAGTTTAAGGCAAATTTCTTAGATATTTTGTAGACAAGATTCATTGTCATATCAATTGGAGAAAAATGACATTGAGTGCTTCTCCATCCAAGAGAGCATGTAGCTTTGCAAATCAAACATGGCACTTATAAATTTATAATATCTGCTTGCAGGAAAAGTCAAAGGTTGCAGTATGCATGTACAAGCTACAAAATCATGGGCATTAATAGATATAAGTCCGAAGTTAAATGATAGAGGGAAAGGCGCCATAATTCTTGGGTGACAAAGCAGATGAGCAGCATAAAGAATAAGTGCCATATTGTGCTCTCTCTTGCACAGAAAAATATTTGAGCAAACACTAACAGAAGCACAACAATCCAATGCATCAAACTTCGGTAAGGAGATATTCAAGGACTTTCCCAAGTTAAGGTCACAGTCTACTTACTATCAGATTTTGATTAATGACAACAGCCAGAGCAAATCCAGCAAGTCTATTAGGCCTTCAGCTTCATACCATCCTCCAGGGTCATGTGTGACAAACTCCCTGTACCTGATCCAACTTGAAGACTTCTATCCAACAGGCATATTTCTCAAACTATCTGTGTGGCTTCTTCCAGCAGTTATAAACAGTCTCAAGTGTACAGATCTGATATTATTTTCAAGACCAATAGACCATATATAAAAGTTCAAATTCAAGGTCAACAGTCAGTTAGTCGACTTAGTTCTTCATGACTTTGCGACTTACATACCCTTGGAACATACATATACTTGCTGCTTTAGATTAAATAGATCCTCTTATGATCACTTTGGAAATCCAGAAAGTCCTGGTTTATAATAGGGTTAGTCAGTGGTGCAATGGGAGTGAACAAAAGACCCTTGCACAGTTTATCCAAGTTGAATTGCAGGTTCTGGAATGTTAAATTAAGTCCTTCATATTGAGCAACTGGGACTTACAAAGGAGGCATAATGCTGGCATTGTTTTCTGCAAAGTGCAAACCGAGCATAAGGTTTGAAACAATGTTTGGACATTTCTGCATCCCACTTTGGTGCATTGTTCAAGTGTTAGTTCTATGCTTCCTGCAAGGTTATTGCCCATCATTTAATGAAAAATGCTTTCTATATCAAGATAATTTCACAAATGTCTGGCTTTACATTTTCAAAGATCACCTTTGGGATAGCATATATATTATGTTCTATGTAGATGTGGATAAAAAAGTCGAATTTTATTAGTCTCTTTGTTTTAAGAAATTAGAATTATGTATAATATTCACCCCCAATCATCGATGCTGCATAGCAAGATCACTCCATACTTCCAGTTATCTTTAATGACAATGCCCCAAATATCTGAAAGAGATTTGAAGGGAAACAATCAAGATGGATAGCTCCATATTTTGTGTAGGAGAATACTATAGTGTGTAACTGTCTTATGGATTTTGTCACAGTCATTTTCTATGGAGGTATGTGTTGTGCGTTGCACACGCTCCCTGTTGTCGACAGGGTCCCCTTTCCTTTTTTGGGCTTTTCCGTCTTTGCCCTGTTGAGTTCCGCGCAGAGTGTCTTGCATCCTTTTGAGTGAGCCCGTAATCAGTCCGTGAGATGATGATGTTCAACGGAGGAGCTTGTGAATCCATGAGGTCAGTTGAGCCCTCGGGCACAAATTCCAAGAGGTTGTCTAAGCTTGTAAAATCGCCTTAGATAGGTGTGGGATGATAGAGACTGGCGAAATCCGCCAAGTAAAGGATAAAGCATCTGAAAGTCAGATGAGGACCCAAAGACGCCGATTTTGGCATAAGGATATAAGAGAGATAAGAGAGTGCAGAGGTGTAAATTTTCAAAAAACCTCCTCCGTATCCTGAAATTCGCACTAAAAGGGAGAGATTGCATGATGTTTTTAGAAGTTTGCAGGATTTGTGAGAATGGTGATTTTCACCAGCTGAAAGGTAAAAGGGGGCGAAAGTCTTAAAGTGCCCCAAAGTGCCAAAATTGACAAAACCCACCCAAGTGCTGAAACTCGCACTTTTTAGTGAAAACGTAGTAGATTTTAAAAGTTTGCAAAATGAGAAGAAACCCCGAAATTCGCCATATGGAGGTAAATTGTCAAAATGACGAAATTGGCAAAATGACGGAAAACGCCGAAATTGGCAAAGTGACTAAAAAGTCCGAAATTGGCAAAGTGAGCAAAAGGTCCGAAGTTTGCAAATGACCAAAAAGGTCCGAAATTGACAAAATAAGTAAAAGGTCCAAAGTTTGTAAAAGCACTTAAAGTGCCAAAACTCGCAAAAGCCTCAAAAACGCCGAAATTGGCAAAAGGTTTAAAAAGTGCGAAATTTTCAAAACGCCTGAAATTGCCGAAATTGACAAAAGGAGTCAAAAGTCCGAAGTTGGCAAACTCCTTCAAGATGCCGAAATTCGCACTTTTGGGTGCAAATGCGAAAAGTTGAAAGGTTTGAAAAATGCTTCAAAATGCCGAAGTTGGCAACATGTCTCTAATCCCCGAAATTCGTATATGAAGGTAAGGTGCAAAAAGGTATAAACTTGCAAAAGCGGTCCCAATGCCGAAAAACGCGATTTGAGAGATAAGAGAAAGTGCCGAAGTTTGAAACCTCCCCCCATTCCCCGAAAATTGCATTCCGAAGGCATTAATTTCGTCATAGTTTGATCTCTACAATTAGGCATTTGTTTTTTCTTTATCATTTCAGCTTGCACATTGTTTGAGATTTTGTCTATTTCCTAAGGTTATCTGATTGAGTACATTACAAACTCCCACTTAGAATTCACGTCCATTGCATGACGATATCTAAAGATTGATTATCTAACAATAGTCGACTCCTCAAAGGTTCTTCATGTTCGAAGTAGAGACTACTAAAAATAACATGTGCTATATATAGCTCCAACTGAAAATAGATTTTTTAGAATATGCTTTTTTTTTGAAATGGTGATGTCTACAAATAGACTTTTGGAAAGGTGGCCTGAAACTTTTGCAACATGATCATGGCTAACGCTCCAAAACTCTGAATCTGTGATAGCAAATGCTTTGAATTTGCAAATCCTTTGAATTTGCAAATCCTTTGATTATTTATCAACACCAAACCCTACATACAGCCTTGTACTAAGACTCACAACTTTGAATATTCTGAAAACCATTCTATATTTCTTGCCATCATGAACAATTCTATCAATCTGAATCCAAAACCTTTCTTTGAAAATACTTTGAAAATACTTTGAAAAAGCATTTTTTGACCTTGAAGAATTAGAAAACTAGGAAATCAACCATCATCACTCTTGAAGAAATTTCACAACAGAATTGAAAATTCTTTACAAATCTGCAATAATCAGAAAATAAGCCCTGTTTCCTGCTATGAACAATAGAGTTAAATTATTTGACGAATCTTGAATTCGTGGCCTCTTTCACATATAAGTATTGTTTAGATTTTTGAGTCTTTTGCTTTTCCTGCACTTAGATATACTATGATTAGAAAAGCACCATATTTTTTGTAATTTTTCTATTTTTAAACCAAAAATAGGTGTTTGAAATTTCTGCATGGTTGACTATTCTTAGTAAGGGTGGTATTTAGGAATATCAGCACTTGATTTTCTTTCGTAGATGGTGGGGTTTATAAATGGTGATTCCTTTGAAAAAATGTGCTAATGTTGATCTTTGAAAGGGGCTTGATTCACTCATCCACCTACCACTTGATCTGAGCTCTCTTTTACTCAATTACTACTCCTTTAGGTGCAATTCACTTATTCACTTTACATGATTTGAACAAAGTTTTATATTGGCAACGATAGGCTTAAAGTGTGCCCACTTTATCACCTTTCAATTGTTAAACTTTCTTTCATATTTATGCACGGATCACTTAAGATGAGTTGTGTATCACTAAGTGCAGTACAAAATGGCCTCATCATTTCAACTAAATACTTATCCATCCCTTAGGTGCAAATCACTTAAACAATTGCCATTATTTTGGTGCAAGTAATTGCTGGTTTGGTCATTTAAATGTGTGCTCTTTTTTAAAATCCATTCCTTATTTTTCTTGTGTGCAGTTTAATGTTGGCACTGCTAGTTTCATTGAGTGCCTCATTCATTTCTTTGACCTTAAATCCTTTTAGGTGGAGTTTTCTTGACACTCTGCCACATTTTTATGCTACTAGTGGAACTTCATAGATCATATTGGAAATGCCATTCGAAAAGAGTGCTTCCTTCATTTGGGCAGAGTCTTGTGCATTTATGAAACACTAATCACTTAACATTTTCCATCTTGACCCTTGGGCCTTGATTTCTTATGTTTTTGCCATGGTTAGTTGGAATTTCTTTGGTACTTGAAAAAATGGAATTTGGAGCAATCTGCAAGCATTGTTTGTTGAAACACTGGACCATGACACAAGTGTCATGTCCCCTCCTGGATCGTTATATATATATGAAGAGAAAGAGAGAGACCCTAAATCAAGAAATTATTATTATTAATTTATATAATAATTACCAATGAATGATTATTTAAAATTCATTAACTAAATATTATTTATGAACATGACTTGAATATTATATATTATCAACATAATTTATATATTCAATAATTAATAAGAATACAATTAAAGACTAGTCTAAAGATGGCCAATGACCATTAAGTATGGAACGATGAGCATAGTCTTTGATGACCACACCGTAATTGACAACAATAACTAAAAGACACAATAGGCAATTAAAAAAAAGTAATTATGCAAGGGAAAAGTGACCAATATATTGAAGTCAAGAAATAGTAATACAACTGTCCAAAGCCAAAGTAAGTACAACAACTCATACATCAATGATCATCAGCAGTAGCATTTGATAATTAGGTTGTAACAAATTTATTAGCATTCGTATTCAAGACAATCCATGACCAGCAAGTGTGTGGAGTGGTCAAAATAAAGATTTATTAAAAGATCGATTATGTTGAAGAACAAAGAATCATTCCTAATACAGAGACTTTGTTTATACAAGAAGCCTCTATTATACAGCAAGTCGACTTTAATATTATTAGTGACTAATGACTAATATACACATACGTATCACTAAGAGATGCGAATTATCATCTATACGTATTACTAAGAGGTGCAACTCTATTTATACGTATTATGATGAAGTTATACGATTTGTTTATACGTATTACGAAGTCAGTGCTTTGTCAAGGAAAAGATGTGAATTAATTTAAGAGCAATTAGATTATGATGTGGTGCGATTTCTTAAGGAAATGTTTTATCTTTAAAACAAATAATTGTTTAATGAAGAGTCATATCATTTGTAAAAAGCTATACCTTTCTAGGTTAAATGCAAGATATTAGAGTGAGAAAAATCTAGAATGTGGAGGGGGGGGGAAGAATAGTAATACGGAAATTATTTCAGATAGAGAAAATATTAGAGTGAAGTGAGATGTTAGATGCTGAAGAATAATCAGAAAAGAAGGTAATACTGTTTCGTGGTGTGCATCAGACTGAACACATACAGATCAGCCACAAGAAGAGTTTATATGGAAATGAACAGCAGATTGGACTGAAAATTGTGAGAAGATTATCTATAAGGGTGTATGGTGTACGGAGTTTGAAAAGAAAGACAGATCAAAGATATACACCAAGTGTGTGTATAATAAAAGAAGATCTTTGTGTGACAGTGGTGTACGTGTAGAGTGAATAAAGAGATCTTTATTAGAATATCTTTCAGTTTTAGCGTAGAGGATAAGGAGGACTGCTACATGGTTAGAGAGAAAGGTCTGAAAGCTACGACAACAGGTCACGCACAGTTAAGTCATGAATGAATATTTTATTATATATGTTAATAAATATAAATAATGAACATGTTATTACATATGTTAATGAATATAAATAATGAATACTTTATGTTAATGAATATAAATAATGAATACTTTAATACATATGTTAATGAATATAAGTAATGAACAGTTTAACACATATGTTGATGAATGATTTTCAGATGTTAATGAATATGTATAGACATATGTTAATGAATACACATCAATGAATAGTTAGGAATATAAGTTAATAAATGTGAATATTTGATAATGGACATTTTTTGAATATATGTTATGGAATACATGTTAAGTTAGGAATATGTAAACATGAATGGAAAGTAGTAATCAATTATAAAATGTAATATAAATGTGATTATATGATGGAGGCCATAGGGAGGAAACTCCCTTAGCCTAATGGAGGGATTATGACAATCCCTGGTAGGCAGTATATACTGAATATCTATATGCATATATGTATGGCTTGGTTGACAAAGTTCATCCAAGAAGAGACGGATCTGGCCGGTCCTCTTTGGCAGACTTGGATGATGAGATGCATCATCCAAGGCAAGGAATTGATCATATATGATGGTCTTCCTTGGTATGGCTTGGGTGTAAGAAATTACATCCAAGACAGGAATCGAATTAACCTTCGATTTCTTGGGTGGCTTGGGTGTAAGAAATTACATCCAAGATAGGAATCGAATTAACCTTCGATTTCCTGGATGGCTTGGGTGTAAGAAATTACGTCCAAGACAGGAATCGAATTAACCTTCGATTTCCTGATATGGCTTGGAACCAAGATGGGTTCCAAGAAGGCGAGCTCCACAACCGCCTAAGGACATGTCCCAGTGCTGCACTCGTATCCTTTTTAAGAATTGAAATTAGTGTTAATTAACTAATTGAACTTTAATTGTAAATTAGATTAGTTATGTATATATTTTGTTGTGTTCTAACAATCTGTTTTGCAGGACAATGATCCCTAACTTGTAGGGACATTACAACAACTACCTTGTGACTTGAACAGAAGGCACTTCAAACACAAAAAGTGATAAATTGATGGCAAATATGAACATCGAGTAGTGCAAACATCTAGTTCTAGATGGGTACAACACAATTTACAAAAGTAAATGAAAATTAGAAAATCTAATAAATTAATAATGGGGTTGATTACTTTTAACTTTAAAATTTACCTTGAGAATCTTTTGTATTTTTAGAAAAAATTCCATCAAAAATGTTTTTTATGACATTTTTCTCTAGGTATTCTTTGCGTAAGGAGAGTCTACCCACCATGAGAGAACAAACATCTGCTTAAGAGATATATGTGAAGTTATATTGATTTGCAATATGAGGAATTTGGTGATAAATCATGTGGCTCTTGATTAGACAATCTCCCTTCTCTTATTGTTATTACTTATTTCTCAGTAGGCAAAGCACCCAAGGGTAGTTGTAGATATATTTTATGATGATCCTCACCTATTCCACCATTGTTTTCACCCATTTAAGTTTCTCTATATCTTCAAGTAGATCATTACAATGGGCAACACAAGGACTTAAAAACATAGTAGGGTGCCTCTCCTCAAGAAATCTCCTAGTTGCTAGGTATGATGTTGCATTACTAGTTACAACTTGAATGGCATTCTTCACACCCACTTCCATTAACACCCTATCCAAACATATTGTGATGAGTCTATATTTTTCACTCCATCTATTGACTTAAAAAGCACCAACTATTCAATTGAATCCCTAGGAAATTGATTTATGTGCAGGTTTTGTCATTCGTCCACCCATCAAACAAAATAGTGCATCCCTTTTGTGCCAAATCCTCGTGTTTTTCACATCCTTGTCCAACAAGGACCACACAATTCATGAGTCCATTCCTTGGACCCTTTTCTACTTATAGTCAATGCATTGATCAATGATCCAATATGGGATCTTTGCATCATTGAATGCCATCTCACTATGATACAAAAAATAGAACATATTGTCCTCACCTCATGATGCTTCAAGTGAAGGTTGTGCACTAGGACCATAATGAGGAACAAAGAATCCCTATAAGTGTGACTACACCTAAATAGAATAATTTGTAGTGGATGTGCTTTGTATTTGTGGGCAAAGACAAAATCCCACGATATCAATGTTTGAGTTTAGACAAGAATTCATCACATCTGCATTGCCTCAGCAATCACTTCCTTCTCAATTTCTTCCCATACAGGATGGCCTTCATCACTCATGTAGTCTGAAGTTCTATCTATTTAGCTTGTATACCTTACAAACTAATTCACATAAATGTTTCAATTAAATAGAGAGAGAGGCCATCTTTTCAACATATTAACTAGACTTCAACATGAATCCTCTGTAAAAGAAAAATCAATTTATATGACTAGACTGAAACCAATTAATTGAAAATTAATATAGTTCAAAATTATACCTCTGGGAAGTGCAACAGTATTTACAAAGACAATTTTCAAGAACTCAAAGTAATCAAGCATTAGACTAGTGGTTATCTCATCCAACTTTACTCACACATTAAAAAATCTCTTAATATTATTTTTCGTATTTAAGAAAATTTCTTTTCTTTCACAATTTAGACATTTTCAAATGTTAACTAAATTTATATTTCATAGATACTATTTGTATATCTTTTAAAAATAAGTGTTTTGATTGTTCCATTACAGGATTACACCAATGGGCATGATCTTTATTCCATGCTATAAAGGTATGGATTTTGAATTTACTTATATTTTTTAATATTATGTCCTTCAATGCATCATTTATAGAGATTTTATTATCTTGAATTAGGATTTTCGATTCTTCTCATGTTGCTTGGTTAAAATCTACGCTCTAGCTATTGCTATTAGTTTAGGATTGATATTTTTCCCAAGTTCTACTTCCGAGTTATAGTAGCCACCTTTTTTCTTCGGTCAATGAATTTTGGACTTGGAGTGTACTCCCTTTAATAAAAAATTAATAAAATGAAAAATTTGGCTTAACCCTTTAGAAACCTACTAATTCTTTCCCTTTTTTCCCTTCTTGGTTTACCTTAACATCATCTAATGTTTATTATTCTTCTAAGAGAGGGGATCTCTTTCTTTTTTATATGAGCCCAATCTTGATTAGATGGAGATAATGATCCCAGTTTAGCAAATCAATTGTGCCACTTCACATTGTAGGCTTTCTACTTGGCCTAATGTTGCCTTCACCTCATTGTTTATCTTTGCCATTTAAGATGCTAAATTCTCATAGTTTTTTTGTTGATAGGGAGGTCTTGATTGGTTGAGTCTGCCTACTCAAGAAGAGCCCTTACAATCCAATCACTTCTACTGGTGGGAACACAATCAATCAACCATGAACTAAACTAGAGAATATTTGTCCTTTTTTTCTCTTTTGTCAAAATCAAGATTGGATCCACCCTGTGATGTCCCCAAACAAGACTCCGTCAAGTATTGTTGATATTGAGAAAGCTCCTTGTATTATCTTTATAAATGATAATAGTATTCAAAGCCAATACAGAAATCAGAAGAAGAAGAAAGACATGATTGATCAGCAATTATAGATGAGCTTGGTGATTTATAAGCCTTACTATATTTGTCGATTTCCTCAACCTTGAGTAGCAGACTCAAACAAGCGATACAATAAGGTGAACATAACTCTGATGTGAAAATGCAACATATACATTTATGATATCGCTCCAAGAAATCGTGATATGAGCAGCGACTGAGTTTAAAATACAGCAGTTAATGAGAAGCAAATATATTATAAAGAAAAAAAGACTAAGATTTGTTCAAGACAACATATAGATGAATTAAATGACACGGATGAGAAAGGATAATACAGTGCAGAGAAGTAGCGATTGTGATAAACTCTATATCATTACTGATAGAGTAGTAAAGAGGCACAAGTTAGCTTTTAAAGGCAGTGATAAAGAAAGGGAACAAATGCAGAAACTAATGAGAATAACGAAGTCATCAATAATTAGCAGTGATCATACAAGAACATCGATTAGCAATATCGACCCAGGGTGAGAATAATAAACAATACTTGTCATGAGGAAGCACGATAATAACCGGTCAATTAATCAAGAGACTTAGGTGATGAACATTAATGATGGCGACATTACATAAACAATAAACAAGGGCAGTAATCAGCATCTACAACAGTGATTTGTTTATATAATACAAAAAAGAATCAATATAACAATTCATGCCATCTCTATTAAAAATTGAATATTATTTATTAACAAATGATAATGAGATCTGAATGAAGGGGCGCTTCTCCTTGGATGAACGTCTGCCTCCATAAAGTCACATCTTTCCAAAAGACATGAGAAGGTAAAAGGGAGGGACTAAGGAATATGAATCGGGGAGGAAGAATGGAATTCTAAAGGTCATTTTTACTGGAAGCACTCAGAGAGCATTTGGCAGCCAAGCGAAGGGGGAATAAGTCTCTTTTACTGGAAATTGGATCACTCATCTTGAGCAGTGCCTTTGGCATGTATCACTTGCTTAAGGACCATGATTACATTTCAAAGGCATAATATCCATATTGATATTTTTAAATCACTGATATTATTCCTGCAGTGACGGTTCACCTCGGACGAGTACATAGAGCTGCAGTTGGTAAGGGGATAAAGAGCAGTGGCCATCAATCATTTTCGTGGGAGGCAGAAGCATTCACGAACAAGGATTGGTATACATATATGGATATTCACAGCAACGATTATGATTTCTAGAAACAAAAAGACAAAGAGGTATGTTGACAACTAAAAACAATGACTGTGCCTAAGCGGTGAAGAAACATCAATAGGAAGACCCCTAATATAGTGATCTATTACCTCACATTGATAAGGACCGAATTAAGGGACTAGTTGATTATGTATTGTGGAATGGTATAATTCTCATAATGAAAGGGTGCCATGTATGGTATAGACAATCCCATCTGATTACATGTACTGCAGTTAGTAATTAACATGAAGGGTGCGATTAACATCAGGGCATGGGTGTGAAGAGAAGAATGGTGAGTGAAATGAAAAGGATTATTCATCACAAGAGGGTCATATGAAGAAGTAAGAAGATTATCTTATGCAGATACATATGAAGAAGTAAGAAGATTATCTTATGCAGATACATATGAAGAAGTAGTAAGATGCAGATCTGAATGTGATGTGTTTTAGGTGTGATTTCAAGGACAACGAAACATATGTACCGAGTATCATTGATAAGGAGATAGATTGTAGACTTCAGAAGGAGGAGTATGGGAACTTTATTTCAGATTTAAAGAGAAGAGTATGAATTCATTGCAGATTCAAAAGAGAGCATGAGAAGACAAATAGCAGATTAGATGAGAAGAACATAAGGAGTTTGAGATTATATTCATGACAGGTTTATGATCAGGCCATAACCGATGTAAAGAGTCATAGATTTATAGTGAACAGTTTAATAGCACAAGTGTAAGGATATAGTAATCAGTTTTATGGGGGATGTATAAATCCATTGTCAAATTAGAGAAATCTATCAAGATAAGTTCTATCTTCCAAAGCTATTCTTAGAATTTTAAGTTAAATATTATAATGAAATGTTTTCAGATTTGATAAAATTATATCCATAAATATATTACAATTCTCACCTTAAGTTGGAATTGTTGTCTCAGAACTGAATTATGGTAAATCCCAAAATGGGGACGTTACACACCCAATAATGGTGTGGTTCTACCTCTTGCCAGTAGGTTGCAGTCTTTTTGGATTGCTGAGTTGATGAATAGGCAACTTGACTTGTGTAATTAAATGCAAAATGCCCATATTTAAAACACATGACACCTAAAGGGGGTGTTGACATAATCCAAGACTTGCAACCAGCACAACCATTTTTCTTCAATAAAATTGACTCTAGAAGCCCCTTTTACAAATCCATCTCAATGCATATCTCAACAAAAGAAATATGAAATTAGTCCTTGGTGTCCTTTGAAGCATGAAGAAATTTAACAAAGTGAATTATCAATTGCCCTCAATTCTGAATCTATCCAAGATTGTAGTGGTAGGTAAGGGAGGGAAATCCACATTGGTATTGTGGCAAAAAGGTCTTCCTTTGGATCAAAAGAAGGGTAATATGATTTTAATCACAAGAAGTTTTTATCCCAATATCATGGTCTAGAGACTAAGATCGTATTTCGATCTTCCTTAGTCTCACAATTGATAATGAAGAAACCTTTCTCACAAGGAAACGAATCAGTTTGAACCAAAGTTCCTAGACTCGGACTCGGCTCTGACTCGGCAAGGCTGACTCGGCTCGTGACTCGGCTCGGACTCGGCAAAATAAGAAAACCCTTGAAATTTAGAGATTTTTAACGATTTAAAACTTGTTTCATACACCCATTATTTAATTAAGATTAAAGACACTATAACATCATCAAATAGAAGCTAATTTGATCACATACATAAACATACATCCATCACATGCATAGAAATGTAAATTGTAGCTGAAGGAATTAGAAAACATAGATATATAGAGTTATAAATGTTGTCCAATGTATATAAAATCCATGACTTGAAATGTTCCCAAACATATATGTAATTGTAAAGTGTAAACAAAAAGTCTATGGCTCAGGCTCAGGCTCAGCCTCGTCTATCTGCCTCCTAGAAAGGCATCTAAGGTAGGTCCTGGATGATAGAGTAGCCATAGTCTTTGCCTGTGATGTGCCAGTCTGAATAGGTGTTGTGCCTGATCGTGCTCTATCCTCCTCCTCTACCATAGCCACAACCTTAGCCTCTTTGTCTTCCTGGTCAACCCACTCAAGGTCCTCATTAGTGAAGATTGGATCGGTGGACTCAGTGAGCCAATTGGACTCGGGGTCGACTTCCTCTAGAGTGATTGGAGAGGAGTCAGTGTCCAAAATCTGTCTGGTCCTAAGATGGAGGTTGTAATGAACAAAGAATAGATCATTCAACATCTCCATAGACAATCTATTTCGCCTCTTTGAGTGGATGTGCTCGAACATGCTCCAGTTGCGCTGCATGGCTGGCTCAATATGCGGATGGCAATTTTTTGAAGGTTTGGGGTTGAAGGCCCAAACATTTGCCACCATCTATCTGAGATAAGGAAAAGAAAAAAACATTAGTCTTATTTCCAACTTTAAAGGTAGATTATAAAATGAAAAATTAAAATGCATATGTCATAAACTTTAGAATTTTCTACTTGGCTGCAATTTTGTTCGACCCTCTTTGCACAATTGGCTAGCAAAGATCGCCCCTACTGCATTATTAAATTCATCCATCTCGAGCAATGTAGTTGTGATATCAGTGCCCATCCGTTGTACTACTGAATATAGCCGCTAAGAACCTCCTCATCTGCATTGAAATCAGCACGGAAACGAAATGATGGATTGAGGTAATAAGCTGCTACATGGATGGGCCTATGAAGTTGGTTATGCCATCTTCTATCAATTATGTCCCAAATGTGCCTATACTTATCCTCAACTCCAGCATATATAGATCTAATGGCCTCCTTGGCCCTATCCATGCCCTGATATATGTAGCCCATAGCGGGCTTCTCCCCATCAACAACTTGTAGGAGAACTACTAGGGGCTCAGTGACCTGCAAATAATGCTAAACAAAAATAGTTAACTCACAAGTGTGCATGAAAATAAGAAAAATTGCAAAGTTGCACAATGCAAACAAAACAAAAATATGCATATAAATTTATAAAATTACCTGCACGATCTCTGCACAAGGGGTCCAAAAACCTGGCTCATCAAAAATGCAATTTGCTACATCCATCCCTGCAGTGGTCGTAGCATAGGATGAGGAAGTCCACTCCTCACCAACAAACATGCGCCTCAAAGATGCCTTTGATTTTAACAAGGATTTCAATGTGAGGAAATTCGAGGCAAATCTCGTTATACCAGGACGAGCCAACTCCCTTTCTCCCATGTATTGCCTCATAATGCTAAGGACCAATGCATGATTGTAAATAAATTTGCATATATTCTTGGCCCTTTCAACGCATTCTTTCACCCATCCAAGCTTACCTATATCCTCCAGCATGAGGTCAAGGCAATGGGCCACACATGGAGACCAAAAGATTTTTGGGTGCCTCTCCATCAAAAGTTTTCCTGCAACAATTTTAAATTAGTTAAAGAATTAGATGTGATAAGTATCAAGAAATTTTACCATTAATATTTAAAAGTTAAAAGTTTAAACTTAAAAGAAAACTTTTAAAGTTTACCTGCAGCAACATAACTTGCTGCATTATCCGTCACCACTTGCACCACATTTTCTTCCCCCACCTCATCTATAACTTCCTCAATAGCCTCACATAAGTATGCCACATTTTTGACATGTGAGGAAGCATCAATGGACTTCAAAAACATGGTGGATCCTGAAAATAAAACAAATTAATTATCAATAAATTAGAATGTAAATTATTCAATTTCAATCACAATGCATTTAGAGAAGTAAAATGATCAATCACCTCCACTGGAAACAAGAAAATTTAGGAGTGTTCTATTCCTCCTATCAGTCCAACCATCTGTATGATGGTGCAACCCTTGTGGCTCCAAGATTGGC
Source organism: Cryptomeria japonica (assembly GCF_030272615.1). NCBI lineage: Eukaryota > Viridiplantae > Streptophyta > Pinopsida > Cupressales > Cupressaceae > Cryptomeria > Cryptomeria japonica. Next base: position 444,231,143 of record NC_081410.1, read on the forward strand.
GGTGCTCCTCTAGGTCAACTTTCATATCTTCCACCATTTCCAACAAGAGAGGGCCACTCAACTCAGTATCACTAGGGGCTTTAAACCCCACCCCACAAATGGTTACTGCATCAATCATGCCTTGCCAATAAGGAGACCTGTCACAAATTGAAATAGATTAAATAAGAAAAGTTCAATTTCAATTTCAATTTTCAACTTCAAACCATAAAATTTTAAATTTTAATTTAAAACAATCAAATAAAAAAGTACCTGGCTGCAATAAATGGAATGTTGCAGAAGTACCAAAACTTGCAAATTTCTTTTCTTCCTGCATCATGGACCTCCTTGTTCCAAGACATTTTCTCAAGCGAGGGTTGTGCGCCAGCAGTAGTGCGTGGTACAAAAAAATTGTCTATCTTGGATTTTCGCACTCTAGGACCAAAAGTGTGACTAGTAGGAGCAGAAATAGAAGTACTAGCACTAGTAGAAGCACTAGGACGAAAGGGAGGCATAGAAGAACCCTCTCCAACACAACCTATGGATGCAGCTGTGGATGCGGATGCGGATCTGGGTGGAGGGGAACCAATATGACATAACTCCTCTCTTTGTCTTTTTTTTGTTTGCTTATGTATTTCAAAATTTTCTAATTGGACGTAACAAAAATGGACTGCTTCGGGAGGTGCCTTGATACAAGGCTCAGTATCATGACCATGTATGCCAGCAATATGATATTTCAATCTATTTATCCCCCCATAAATTTCCTTACAAAAACTACACTTGGTTTGATTTCTTTGTCTACCAGGGAATTCTTCAATGTATTTCCATGCCTCATCTTTTTTACCATGTTTCCTAGGCTTAGGTTGTGGAGGATTAGGATGAGCCATTAGGAAAAAAAATTGTTTTCAAAACGTGAGGGCTGCTGGAATAAGACAATTTTACAATTCACCATTTGAGCATTGTGTTTGACAAAGTTTTAAATTTAAAATTTTAAACTAATTAAAAAAAATCAGCAAAGTGCCATAGACTAATTTGTGCATTGTGTTTTTTCTTGAAAATTTTCAAATTTCAAAGAAAGAAATTAAGAATTGAGAAAAATCAGTAAACCTTAGATTTTTTTTTAGAAACAATTGTAAATAGATGTATACAATTTTTTCAAAAAAAAAATCTAGGGTTTGCTATGCTATTGTTCTATTTATCTCATTGTGATTGATCATTGAAGTATGCAATATAGATTTGGAAAGTTGAACTTAAAAAAAAAATAACAACAAAACAAAAAATCCATAAATATGGAAAAAAAACCAACATAATCAATAAAAATTAACACTTACCTCTTTCGAATTTGTTGAGAAGTGTTTGAAATGAGCTTCTATGGACTCCTTGATGCTCTCAATGCAACTATAGTGCTGCCCCAATGTGATTTGTGCAAGCTTTTCACGTCTTCCTCTCAGCTGGTTGCAAAACTATGGCTTCCTATTTTTCTCTCTTCCTCTCTTTTTTCCTCTCTTCCACTCATAAAAGTGAATTGCAATCCCTCTTAGGGTTATAAGAAAGGGAAATGAAAAAAAAAACATATAAAAATGTTATATTTTTTTAAAGTTTTTGTGACTGCACGTTTTGACTTGACGCGGCAGGGTCACGAGCTTCGGACTCGGCGAGTCAGGGTGTGACTCGCTGACTCAGCAAGTCAGGCGAGTCACACCCCCTGACCAGTCCGAGCCCAGGTCAGGGTCACCGTGACCCGACGGGGGTCACCTAGCCCGCTGACTCACGTGACTTGCGTGACTCGCCGCGAGTCACGGAACTCTGGTTTGAACCTTGCTTAGCTACTTCCACTGTTTTGAAGCCCAATCATGTAAACCTTATAGACTTGGTCATAGTGTAATGTTCACTTCCCAAACTAAATTATTTTTACCTAAAGAAAACATGAATTTACAAGTTAGGGTTAAGATTTGAACTTACCAAAAAATAACTTGCTAAGTAAATAATTTTTCACATGTGGATCTTGCATATAAAACATGAGAACAAATACAATACATACTCATATCAGAGTTAGATCAAATAATAAATTTATAATAGATGGAAGCTAGAGAAAAAGAGATGAACGCTTGCTTGGAGCCATTTGTGTACCAAGCCCAAGAAAGATTGCCTTTTGCAACCTTCTTGCTTCACCTAGCAGCTCGCCGGCCTACCTTTCAAATCTACTTCTCTTATTGAACAATTCTTGTGGGGGAGATGAGTAGGGAATGCAACCGGGTTACTTGACTCCTCCGTTTAAGGGCCATCCAAGCTTCGATGCCACTTTGGTCATCCAAGGATGGCTTACTTATGAGCCCCTCGTCACCCCCTTATTGCATCCCTACCCTTCCTCCACAAGGGTACATTTATGTTGCAAACATTCATAACATTAATAAGCGAAGACATTTTCCATATTGTCATGTTTGTGATATAACTAGAATGACTTAAGCATGATTTATTATCTCGTATCAAGTATAATTCCCTTTCAAGCATATAATGAGTAACCAACCATTAAGAATAGAATATAATTGAGTAATAATAGTAGAGCATTGTATTTAATGCATTATAAGGACTAGATTACACTTACCTATATCTAAGAGGTGCTAAGATATCATCTATGTCTATGCTGAAGAGATCTAGACTAATGTGTATCCATATCATTTGCCAATATCTGATAACCAGTATGATAATATTTATATCTATTTAATCTGATAAACAATATGATACCATTTATATCTGTCTAATCTAATAAACAGTATGATAACTGTTGTCATTTTTTATGACATCCTTGGTCCATCAGTAAGAACCGATCAGAGATATGTTCCATGGACCAGCACTGCCCCAGTTGATCAAGGACAAAGCCAATGGAAGCATGAAGTGTTAAGTGTTGTATGTAAGGAGGCAAGTTCCAAGCCTTTTCTTCATGACCTTGGAATCTCGGAACCCCCAAGTTCCAAGCCTTTTCCTCATGACCCTGGAATCCCAGAACCCCTAAGTTCCAAGCCTTTCCCTCATGACCCCGGAATCTCGGAACCCCAAGTTCCAAGCCTTTTCCTCATGACCCTAGAAATCCAAGTTCCAAGCCTTTTCCTCATGACCCCGAAATCCCAAAACCCTCAAGTTCCAAGACTCCTCTCCCCTTGCGGTAGGACCTGATGTCCGACTTCGGATGACTTGCAACACTTCCAAGTGACGTGATCAAGATTGAACGTTTGCTCTTGCCGCCGTAATCAATCAGAAGTAGCATTTTTGAAACCCGCTCCAAGCAGCGAAATTTAAACGAAACCAACTTAATTTTCTGCTTCAAGTAGCATTTCGTTTCCAAAAGACCAGGCTTTGTTTATTGCAATGTCATGCTTTTTCAAAATTCGATGTTCCTGTTGATCTTTGATTTTAAGCACTAATGTCGTCCTTTGTTTTGGCTAACCCGTTTGGTTGCTTTATCTCATCTCGTAATCTGTGTCCAGTTGTGTAGGATAGATGCCTAGATTGGCGGTTGAATCCTCAAAGACACCCGGTGCAACCGGAACGTCTCGGGTTTCCAAGTCTAACATTCCCCGCAAGGGCGAGAAAATGAAGTACCAATACCAAAGGGGAGGAGTTAGGGAGTCGAAGGTCCAGAGTGTATGGGAGATCATAGGAGACATGGATTTGGGCCACATAGACATTCAAGATTTTAGGAATAGGGTATACTCTCCAAACGCCTATGGCAAGACCAGGCGGATGATGGAGAGTGGTATTGCTCAGGCAGCGGGACCGTGCAGAATTATGAACTAGTGGTTGAGGCTGCTAGGCATTATCAGCCAAAAACCAGATTAGTGGTGCTAGAGGGGATGGTCCTAGCTAATTTCACACCTGAAGCCATTGGGGAGGCATTTGATATCCTATTTCCTGATAATCCTATTGCTACAACTATTGATGAGGCGTAGGTCGCCTATGACATGAATCCTGCTAAATGCAAAACGTTGATAAACGAAGAAAAGTACAAAGAAAGAAGACCCCCAAGCATTAGGATCAGTTAAAAGACCCCCAGAAGTGATTTTCATAACGAGTATGGTGATATGGTTACCTTACTCAGCCAGGTCATGGCACTCCCTCAATCTAATCTTTTTGAGGAATGGATGTTCTACTTTACTGAGCAAGTCTTCATTGGGAAGTCTAAGTTCAATTGGGCTCAGATCATTAGTGACAATATCCATACACAACTGATCGAGCTTGAAGAAAAGAAGTACTTTACCATGACTTCCTACTTGGTTTACATGTTTGCCTGACACCAGCCACTAATAGGGTTAATCAAGAAATGTGAGATCGGGAATGGGCCGAATTAGGTAAAGGTGTATGAATGCTACCCTCAGCTACATTATTATGACATTGCTCAAAGAGAAAAGAATAACATTGCCTACGCAATTGGTTAGTATGAGTGTGTCAATGATGCCTTTACAATGCGCCTAGTCAGATTAATGCAAGGAGGATTGCATATGAGGCTCTTAGAGTAGGCTATCATTTTGATCCGGAAATATGGTGCGTAGTTTATCCAGTTTCCTAGGTTCACTTACATTAGAATAGAAGTCTTTGAGGGAACACGATTCCGGCTTCCACGCTATCCATCAGACAAAATAGTCCTCGTGGAAGTTGCAAGACAGGCACACCCAGCAGGCAGTCTACTCAGAGATAAGAAGCAATCCGGGTTCACCTTCCCCTTGATTTTGGGTACCCTTGATGTGCATCTCAAAAATTCGGTGCAAGCTAAGGAGTCCGTTTGCTGAATTGGTGTCTTATGGCCTACAGGAACATTTCCTTAGGAATTGCTTCAATCATGATAAATTGGCAAAGAGAGCCTATGGCAGGCACTACAGGGCAAAGGTGTCAATAGAGGATTATTGGAGCAACTTTTCCGATGACTTTGAAGTCCGACGGTGTGAGTATTCTAGGCCAAGTGTCTAGCAGATGCGGCTTTATGAGTACTGCCAGGTCCAAGATTAGGTGACGGATTATGGTAATTGCTTGCAAGTCCGAGAATTTGAGGCAGTTAAGAACCTCTTGCCAGGCATTGATTGGACTTAGAACCCAATCACAGATTTTGAGGCAGTCATGGAGGCTCCAAGGAGGTATACCGATTACTGGTTATCCCAACAAATCGACAGACTGACCCATGGGGGGACCCAATTTACATATAATCTAATGGGTAGTCTTGATTCCCAAACTTTGAAGGATGAAGGAACCTCAAGCGCGCCAAAGGAAGAGGTTGAGAAACCTGAAAAGAAGAGGAAGAAAGCAAGAGCCAATAGAGGAACTCGAACATCAAAAAGAACAAGGAGAGAAAAGATCCCTATCAGGAGGCCGGAGGTTAGTTCATCATCCAAAGACCCCAGTTCAGAGGATGATGTGGTTGAACTTAACTACATACCCGCTCCACCTTCATAGAGTGATATTGATGCATTCGAGGCAAATAATCCTCAAACACAAGGTGAGCAAGATGGAGAGATAAGGGTTGTTGGCCCCGACGAACCTAGAAATCAAGTTGAGGAGGGAGAGATTGCACCTAATCAAGAGGCTGGTAAGCATGAGCTCACACAGGGAAGTAGGCATGATTCGCAATTGAATAGCAGCAGCAAGGATGACACCGTTGTTGAGGGAGAACAAAAGGGGAATGAGACTCATAAAAACACCACCTTGCTAAGCTACTTCTTCTGCTGCTATACCCATGCCTCCATTTTCATGCTTTTTCTCACACAAATAGTCACTTTTCTTGATGATCACCTATTCAATCTCTTTTCCCTGCATTCTTGTGATTGGGTTAGTTAAAAATACATTGATAGGGTCTCATTCCTCAAGGAACAGTAATGACATAAAGAGGAATGAGCCCTAACTTATCATTTTGACACCAAAATAACACAAAATGTGCACCTACAGCAGTGTTCTTTGGGACAGTAAAAATAAATGATTCAAAACAAATGTAAAAACCTTCAAAATGGATTCAAATGCTCAACAACATCCAAAGGAATCACCAGCAATCCATTACCAATCCAAAAATGAAAGAAAATAATCCAAAACTTGCGAGTAATTTTCAAAGAAAAGAAACGGGACTCAGACTCGTCTCGGACTCGGCAAGGCCAACTCGGACTTGGACTCGGGACTCGGCATTAGACTCGGCTCCAAACTCTGCTGGACTTAGGAAAGTGAAAAACTCAAGAAATTTAGAGATTTTTAAAGATTTAAAACTTGTTTCAGACACCCTTTATTGAATACACCTTAAAGACACAAAAACATCATCAAACTCGGCTCATTTGATTACATACACAAGTATACATCAATCACATAAGCATAAACGCAAATTGTAGCTGAAGAAAATAACAAACATAGATATATAATATTGTCAAATGTATACAATATTACAAAACTCATGGAATAAAAAATCCATGTCATCATATGATCATCGTCAAATGTTTCATACAAATACCAAAGGTAAATAGTAAATACTAAATACAACTACAAGTGTACAAGCCTATGGCTCAAAGGGTCATGCACCCTCTCGCCTTGGCCCCCTGCGAAGGCGTTTAAAGTAGGTCTTGGATGATTCAGCAGCCATAGTCGCTCCTCGTGACACCATGCCATACTCACCAACATTAGGAACAACTGTGTCACTCTGAGTCTCAGTATTTCCTGTCTCTGCTCGTGCTCTCTGCTCCTCCTCTGCCATGGCTACAGCCTCAACCTCTATATCTACTTGGTCGATCCAATCAATGTCATCATCACTAAAGACAGCTGTAGGAGTCCCAGGAGTTGTCTAATTCTCATTGGCCCACTCTGCTTCAAGATCAACCTCATCTAGAATGATAGGAGAGATGTCAACTAATGCATTCTTTCTCATTCTTAGGTGGAGGTTGTAGTGAACAAAGACGAGATCATTCATCTTCTCCACACATAATCTATTGTGCCTCTTGGAGTGTATGTGCTCAAACATACTCTAATTGCGCCCACAACTTGATGCGCTGCATGGTTGGCTCAAGATGCGAATGGCCCAACTTCTGAATATTTGGTGTCGTTGGGCCAAAAAAGCTCCACCAATGATCTGAGTTTGAAATGAGAAAAATAAATAAAATCAGTCTCACTCATGAACTCATTTAACAAGTTACAATATAGTATTGAATAAAACTAAAATTAAGCCTTACAATTTATTTTTACCTAGCATCATAGTTGTCCTACCATCTTTGGCGACAGGACGAGAGAAGGTCTCCCCTTGTGCATCTGAGAACAACTGTAGCTCTCGAAAAAGGTCTATCTAAGAAGTACCAGCAGGTCCCATCTTCTCCATGATTGCATATAGCCCATTAAGGACCTCCACATCAGCCTTGAAAGAAGGGATAAAACGGAATGTCGGATTCAGATAATACACTGCTGCATGGATGGGCCTATGAAGCTGATGATGTCATCTCCTATCAATGATCTCCCAAATGGGACCATACTTGCTCCCATCTCCTCCATAGACGAATCTGATGGCCTCCTTCGCCCTATCCATGCCCTCATATATATAGCCCATTGCGGGCTTATCTCCATCCGCAACTCGCAACAAAACCACCAAGGGCTTAACAAACTGCAAAATTGAAAATATTGTGTAATTTAGAAAAATGAGCAAATAAGAGAATACATATAATAAGTTATAAAACATGAAGTTAAATTGTAGAATTTATAAAAAAATTACCTTCACTATCTCATCACAAGGGACCCAAAAGTCTTGCTCATCAAAAATGCAGTCTGCCATATCTTTCCCTGCAGGGGTGGTAGCATAGGATGAGGAAGACCACTCCTCGCCGACAATCATACGTCTCAAGGCAGACTTAGACCTAAGCATGGACTGCAATGTGAGGAAGTTTGTGGCAAATCTTGTGATTCCTGGACGAGCTAACTCCTTCTACTTTGTGTATTGTCTCATAAGAGCCAACACCCATGAATGATTATATACAAATTTGCAGACATTTCTTGCCCTTTCTACACATCTCTTGACCCATGGGATTTTTCCGATATCCTCCAACATGAGGTCAATGCAATGAGCAGCACATGGAGTCCAAACTATAGATGGGTGCCTCTCCATCAATAGTCTACCTGTAGCAACATAATTTTTTGCATTGTAAATTGTAATTAATGGAGGTACAAACTACAAGATAGTAATTAATTTGCAAACAAAATTAGTTTGTAATCAAATTTTACCCACAGCAACATAATTTGCTGCATTGCCGGTCACCACCTGTACCACGTTCTCCTCACCCACATCTTCAATCACCTCCTCTATCTGCTCACATAGGTAGGTGGCATTCTTGCAATGGGCGGAGGCATCAATGGACTTGATGAAAACGGTGCCCCCTGAAATAAAAAAATAAAGCTAGGTCAATGATCATTCAATAAACCATTAGATAAAAAATAAAAAATTAAAGACTATGAAACTAAAATTAATCAATCACCTGCGGAAGAAACAAGAAAATTAAGGAGAGTTCTATTTCTCCTATCCGTCCAACCATCAGTCATGATCGTGCAACCTTTAGTGCTCCATATCTGGTGTTGTTTATCTAAATCCTTCTTCACATCATCCACCACTTGAGACAAAATGGGTCCCCTCAAATCACTCTCACTAGGGGCTTTGAAACCCGCCCCGCATATGGTAAGGGCATCAACCATTTCTTGCCAATAAAGAGACCTATCGCAAAGAAACTCCATGAGATAAGTTAAGTATAAAAATTAAAACAATCAAAGTTATCAAACATAAAAGTTAGTGAAACATTCACTTGGCTACAAAGAATGGAATACAGCTGTAGCTCCAAAACCTGCCAACTTGCATTTTAGCAGCATCATGGACCTCCTTGTTCCAACCCATGCCCTCAAGCGACGGTTGGGACCCAGGAGTAGTGCGAGGCACAAAGAAGGAATCCAACCTAGATTTATGAATCCTAGGTCCAATGCTAACACTCCCACTACAACTACTAGTGCTAGGAGCATGAGAAGTGGTGGTGGCACTGCCACTTATAGAAACAGAAACAGAAGCAGAAGCGGAAGCATCGGCAGTAGCGAACTGAGTGGGGCGATATGGAGGTAAGGAAGAAGGGCCTCCAACACAACCTAACTGTGTCCCTCTTCCTAAAATTGTCTCTCTCCCAATGGCCGCTCGATCTTCCTTTTGTTTCTTTTTCCTTTCAATTTCCTGAACCATTACATAACATTCACATACGGCCTCAGGGACTACTTTTAGGCATGGTTCGGCATCATGTCCACGCATACCAGCAATATGGTATTTCAGCCTATATATACCTCCATGGAATATTGTTTTGCAAAACATACATTTTGTTTGCCCCTTTCCTTGCCTTGGAAAATCCTCATGATATTTCCAAGCAGGGTCCTTTCTAATGGGGGGTCTAGAAGCTGAAGTAGACATTTTAGGATAGTTTTGTGAAACTTGAAGTTGAGGCAAATAATAAAGTGAAGTTTGTTGCAATAAAACATTACAAATACAAAATAAAATTAACACATATTTAAAAAAAAAATAATTTACAAACCCTACATAGTACAACACTACAACTACATACTACATGCTACATACAAACATACAAAAGATTTTGAAATAAAATGTAAAACTTTCAAAATAAATGAATAGAAAATGGAATTTTTGCATACAAGAAACAAACTAATCTTGAAAAAACCAATCTTACCTCTTACAACAAGCTTGAAATGAGCTGCAAAGTCTTCCTATCCAACTCTTGATGCACCAAATCCAAACACAATGCAACTCCAATGTGACAAATTGAAGAAAACTTGAGCTTCCTCCTTGCTGGTTTTTCTTCTATGCACCCTTGTTTTTCATCCCAACTCACTTTACTCCTTTTTTTGCAAGTGAATGAAATGAAAGTGACTTTTAGGGATAGAAGATAATTAACAAAAAAAAACGGAATTAAAAAAACATTGCAAAGTAATTTTTTTTTTGTCTTTTACTTTTGGCCCACGTTGGCCGAGTCTGGGGCTCAGGACTTGCTGAGTTTGGCTAGTTTGAGCGAAACTCGCCAACTCGGCGAGTCTGCCGAGTTTACTCGCCAGACTCGGACGAGTCCAAGTCCAAGTCCCTAGGACTCGCCGAGCATGACTCGTACTCGGACTCGCCGAGTCCGCATGAGTCCTGTTTCTATGATTCAAAGAGAGCAGTCCGTACAATGCAACTGAGATTCCTTCCCAAAGTTCAATCTTACTTCTCCAGGTCGTGTAGCATGAGTTATAGACCAACATAAACCTTCCCAAACCGACCATAACCACCTTTCCCCTTAACAAACATCTAAACCTCTTGTTTGGCTAACTAACCGTTGGGTTTCAAATTTGAATTTGGCAATATTAGACATAATACTCTTAAACCCAATTTATCAACACCAAAGGCTTTATTTGAGCTTTATTACATCAAAAATGACTCAACACAACCTAATTAAACTAATTAGGCATCCTTTGTGCCATTTTTACATATTTAGACTTATTGACCCCTATTAGGTCCATTTGCACTCAAAACTCATTTCATTCTTCCTATTACATTCAAATGCCTTAATAGGCTTTATTGCATCATTTTTAGGTCCTTCAGACCATTGACTCCATGTTCTATACCAAAATGGCTTCATGTGCCTCCATGTCACAGGTTGTGCTCCTGCACCATGAGGCTGCTGCAACATGCCATTGAATCCCATGTTTCCCCATTGGCATTAACACAAAGGACCATAGCTGAATTTGACGAAGTGCGTGATACCGCCAAGGCCAACAGGGAATGGATTCAAGGCATTAAGGAAAAGGGAGAGCAAATCTTCAAAGATCTGCGAGAAATGGCTCTCCGTAGGGAGTCCACTCTTATCAAAATGTGTAAGCTGAGGAAAGAATGTTATAACGCTCATGAGGCGATTGCCAATGTATTGCCCCTCATAAGGGCTCTATTTTGGACTTGCTCTCAAATCCCCACACTTGATATTATCCTAGATCCCTATGATGTCAATACCTTCAAGGAATGGTATTGGATTCTCAACATGAAGAACGACATGAAGGATAATATCAACAAAATGCAAGATAAGTGCGATGACGCTATGTCAAACGTGAAGGATCTTGGTGAAAAGATCCTCAAATCAATGGTCCCTGGCTGGAAAAGTAGTATGATAGACAATGAGGTGCAACCACAGTGGGAGGACAAGCTGAAAACCAAGGTCACCTACTCCATGGAAGACTTGGAATTTGCTAGTGGGCTACAGGCACATATATCGTGCTTTGAGAATCATAGATCATACTAGAGAGAAGAGCTGGAGAATGTAGATAGTCTCCTAGAGGGTATTCATTATAAAATGCTTAATCCTCCTATGCCTCCAGCAACCGAACTGTTCAAGTTGTGCCTAAGATTCTAGGACTACGTTCAGGTAAAGCGTGCAGCCGATCGGGATATCTGGGGAGAGTACTTGCACGACGAGGTTGAATTTGTGGAAAAAGAGTCCACAGCAGGAAAAAAAAAAGTGCTTTCCTAAAGTATATGTTTCTTTTTAAATCTTAAAAGTGCACTTTTTCAGACATAAAGTTATTTCCTAACTACCAAAGTTATTGTAAATTTTGAGCTCCGTGCATGTGCACTTTTTGGAACAGCTTTTTGGTAGTTATTAATTTCCTTTTTGGTAGTTATTGTTTCCCCTTTTGGTTGTTAATATTTTGTCTCCCATTTATGGGTATGGGCAGTTTTAATTAGAGGATGCATCTGGCCCACTTATCTAAGTTTAATCTTGGCCATTCATCCATTTTGAGAACTCTATATAAAGAAGTTAGTTTCTCCTTCATTTCAGGCAGAAAGTTAAAGATTGTTGCAAAAACTCTAGCAAAATATGTACAAAATTTAATGGATGTTAAAGCTGTGTCTTTTTTACTGTGAGTGCATGGTCCTCTTCTCCATCTATTTTATATTTCTGCAATTGTATTTATTTTTCAAACAGTTTATTTATGCATGTATTTGATAGAAATCTTGGTTCATACCATTAGGAAATAGTTGATTATTATTCCCTCTGCATGGTTAGTCTGAGCCCATTTTTGTGCTAAGTTCAGTTGTTAGATTTGAATGAATGGGTGTAAGAGTCCATCATTTGTATTTAGTAGCTTGAAAATTCAAATCCCTAGATGATTGCACTGGTTTTTACCTAGTTGTGCTAATTAGCTGGCAAAGTGATTTCTAGTTATTTTAAGACTTCCGTCTATGTGTTCAAATATGTTGTCTTAGTTAAGTTAGCTAGCTGTTCTTATTTACTCTTTATCCTTATCCCCCCCTTTTCCCTTTTTTATTAAAAGAAGCCCGCAAGTCAAGCTGAAGTAGCATCAATTAGAAGCAAATCAGATGAAATAGGACTGTAAGATTTTAGTGAACCTATGCGAAACCAATTTTGTCTAACCGTAAGTCCCCTTTGTGTTTCCAACAAAACACATCAACTGCTAAGCTGGATACAGTCAAGACCTGACAACCGAAACATTGAGGTCATCCCCATTGATCAATTTAAAATAGCATTAGGGATCTCCTTATATCAAGAGAGGATAGGATATTTAGCATTCTATTCTGCGTTGGCCGGATGAAGTCATAGTTCCGCGACCTTAGACACGTCAACAGATCTGTGGGAGTGGGTTGGGGATTTAGTTGATTTCTCTATGCTACAAGTTCTCTTCGTATATCAGCCTCAATGCGTCGTGCTATTTGTTCTTCTTCCTCAAGAATAAAGTGCATTCGAAACCAGTTAGGAGCGTTTCTTCTTACTCTCCACACTAGGGTGAACAATTTTGTAATGACATCTTCCTGCTCGTCATGGAAGCCTAGGTCTAGTTGCAGTACCGGATCGGGATCATTACCTGGATCAGGAACACTGCCTGGAAGCACCACTTTGCATCATGTTAGCAAAAATTAGATTTATTGAGGGTGAGCAGGTGGTGATTGATTGATTGGTTCAAGAGCTTGTCGTTGTAAAGCTTCAAGAGTTGTCATTGAAGGATGAGGAATCTTTGTTCCTCCAAATCTCTTTCAATTGCCTCATCAACTTGTTGACCCTTTTCTTCCTCTTTAGCAATAACGTGGCTCACTTGTTTGAATTCAGCATAATCTATTTGAGACTTCTAGGCAAGCAAATGCAATTGAGCAATGTTGTTTGTCTGTCCTGGGTCCGGTTGTTCAAATGGCAGATCAAAGGGAAATTCATGGGGTAACACCATACTGCATCATATCTACTACCTTAACTTGTGAGCAATTCATTGTTGTTTTTGGCCCTCCTAGCACCAATTTATGTTGGTGTACGTTTCATCATTCACCGAACATTAGAATAAAATGTCAAGGACACTCTACCCTCTCTTGAACAAAATCGCGTGTGCCAAGATTGCATGAAGACCACACGCCGACTCTAAGGTTTATATGTGTGAACTAGTGGCTTTATGTTGGATAGCTTCCTTGGTTATGTATGCTAAAATACAAGGGGGACTTACGCTCAACTGATACCATTCACAAGTTAGTACTTAGATGAATTTGACAATAAATGCTATCCCTTTTTTTTTTTTGATTTTCAATTTTAGACTTCAAAATAAAGGATAAAAGGAGAAGGGTTTAGAAGTTCTATGCTACTCCTAAGAACTTGAGAGACGGTAAAGATTAGGTGAAACGAATAATAATACTCTGCTTCACCACTCTAAGGACAACTACACAAAGTGCAATCTTCTTGGGTTGTGCTCAAGATTTTCATACTACTAATAATACCATCCACGAACAATATTTATTCAAAGTAGAAGTTAAAGCATCCACGATATAAGCTCAGGCTAACTTTACACATTAAATAAAAATCATTTATTCAAAGAAAGTATGAGCAATTGTTTCACTAATCTATACTATCAAATCCTTCATTCATCTAACAACTTTAAAAAGCAAATCTATTCTATGTTGAAGAAAATATGCAACCATGCAAATACGTGATAACAATAATGCTTCAAACAAAACTGCAAATGAACTCATATTACCAAAGTAGCCCTTAGCAACAATTTCATAAATCTCTCCACACAACAAAATGAGAAATTAAGAGTTTATATAGAGTTCTAGAAAATAAATGAAAGGCTGAGATCAATCTAAGATCAATGATTGAGATCAAAACATAACCCTAATTAGGGTTTCCCAAAATAATATCAAGGACAAGTGCCGCAAGGAGCTATCTTCTAGGAAGGTGCATCCTTATCCCCTTGAGTGGCAGTATGTTCAAACTTCAATGAACCTGGACACAATCGGGTTGACCTCCTCCATCGTGACATGTGGCAGCATATTCACCTTGAATTCCAATCCGTCCAAGTCATCTACACTCGCGGCAAAAACAATCTCCCATTCAAACTCTTGTCTTTGGAAGGCATCCCGGATGGACAAGAAATTTGATGCCTTTGTCAAATTCTGTTTTAGGATTGGTCCAGTGATGGCAAAGAAAATCTCCTTAGTTCGGAGCTTTAGATTTTCCATTTGCATATCATTTTCTCAGATGGTCTCCTTCTCAAGTAGATCAAAAGTTACAAGGAAAATCTTGTTTTGAATTTCTCTAATCTGCTCCTCAGCCTTAATACTATCAGCCTTCACTTTTTATAGGACTTCACTTTGTGCAACCAATGCCCAGTACCATGTGTTGAAATCATATGTAGCCCCTGCTGCAATTATTTTTCCATCAATCAATTTTTGCTTAGGAATTCCTTTCAACACCCTAAGGCATGGGATAATCCTGTCCTGAACATCATGAAGGTTGTCCCATGCTTTTGCCAGGCTCGCAATTCTAGAGAGTAAAGAGGAAGTTTGTACATACATTAACATTAACTTTTCCACAAAAGTGGCTACTTCTTTGTTGTTGCTTGCCATCCACTCTTTGGCCTCTCTAGCTGTCACCCTTTCTTCTTCAAAATCTCCAATTGCTTACTGTGAAGGATTCAAAAGTGGAGGAGCCACTGTATCGCCTTGATTAAGAGGCTTGGTTAGCTGCTGAATATACTTTTTTAATCGCTTAATTTCCTTCTTGTATTCTCTTTTCTTTCCTATTTCTTTGTCCAGTCTCGCCTTCATGGAAGCGACCGAATTGTCCAAGTCTTCAACTTCTTGACCCTTTGTAGTTGGTCCTAAGTTGACAGGGAGTAATGTCTTCCTTTGCCTTGTCCACTTTCAGCACAACAATCTGAACTGTACAACAGCTTGTTTCATCCCTCTAAATTGTGGAAAACCTTTTGGTTGGCTTCTTTATTGCTACCTTTCCTAATCTGGCCAAGAAATCGGCTTCATCATCTTCTTCATGGACTTCCATAGGTACTTTTATTTTCAACCTTTCTTTCCACCAATCAGGAATCATTGGTTGTTCAATACCTTCCTCTTCCTGATTACCTTCTTCACATGGAATATCCTAAACTCCTCAAAGAGCGGAAATCATTCCCTCTTGAAATTCCTCTCCCAAAATATCCATCTCATTCTCGGACTCAAGTATTTTCGTGCCTATAGGAGATGGGGGCTCTTGATCTTCCTCATGGATTGATTCAGAATCTCCTCCTGGATTGAAGAAGAAATCCTTATCTCGGCCAGTGATTCATCCTCAATAGCTAATACATTTTTCACATTCCTGGATGTAGCTGAGTGGGAGGGGGCTGATTTCTGCCTCTTTTCAGCTGGTTCCTCATACACAATTTTCTTCCCCTTTGACCTTGTAGAGCCATCAACTGCCTCCTTCCTTTTCCTGGAATTAATGCTCTCAATTGGACCAACACTTTGGGATGCTCCTTCGTTAGAAGAGTATGATTCCATGACGCTCATTAAGTTATAAGTGAGAGTCATATTCTTTCACTCTAGCACTTGGACTTGTTGATCAACCCACCATTGTGAATACTTGACAACTGGCTGCATCAATGTGGTTAAATTTGCGAGTTCTGGTTCTGACCATCTCACAGGAGGAAGAGACATATTCTCATCAAAGTTCGTCTAAGTGTACTCTCCATCATCTTCCAATTGGTCGGGTACATGGAAAAGCTCAATTGTTCTGATCAAGCTTACTAGCAATCTAGACCATAGTCTTTTCCCGACACCGAATTCGTCTACAACATTTGCCCAAAAATCCTCCAGATCTACCCTATGCCTGTACTTATCTCCATTCACCGATCCAATATGGTTGTGAGGATCGAAATCAGCCCTAGATCGGTAAAATGTGAATGGATACCACTGCATTTCTAGCCTGGCACTTTCAATTGTTTGTGCCGATGGACAGGACTTAGGCATATTTCCAATGAAAAATGGAAAGGAAATGGCCGCCTTCTGCTTTGTTCTCTGGAAGCCTTGATATGTTTCCAATTGTCTAAGGACTTTGAGCAAGATCATTCTATTCGTGGGATAAATAGGAAGCTGATAAGGAAATCCGGTAAATCCTTGGACTCTTACATATGTGAATCTTGGATACTGGATAAACTAGGATCCATACATTTTTATTAAGCTCTTGGCCTCCTGAGTGAGCCTCTGATGAGTACCTCCTTGCAATGTCCGGGTGATGTACACAAAAAATGCATCATTCACCCGTTTGAAGTGGGCCTTCTCATTAAGTTGTAGTTGTGGATAACAATCATAGGACTTAAAATCATTCTTGCCATTACCTACCATGCCCCTGCAAATCAGCCCTGTGTATCTATAGTTTCTTGCTAGTAGGTAGATAATGTAAGAGGTCATATAAAAGGATTTTGTTCTTTCCAAATTTCTTAACTGCTCATTTAGGTTGTCACTGATTATCCAGGACCAATTAAACATTTTGACTCCAGAAGTGACCTCGTCAATAAAGTAGTACTAATGGCGCACCCTGAGGGCTTCCCATTACTCTATTCAGCAGTAAAATGATATCACCATAGTCCTCTTTGAAGTCAGTGCGAAGCAATGTCTTTGGCACTTTCTTGAGAGTGGGCCTTGGCTTCTCCAGCCACAGCTTATTGACATTTATTGCGCAAAGCTCAAGCGGGTCCTCATAAACTCTTTTGGTTTCTTCCTTAGTTTTATATGAAGTTCGGTTGTGACTTGGGATCCCAAATGCTACTTGAATGGCCAACTCTCTGAGATGAGCCAATACTCTCCCATCTGGCGCAATGATTTGTCTTTCTTGAGCATTGTAATGTATATCACACTCAATCATTAGCTCAGCGCATTCCACAGCCTGGTGGAAATCCAGCTGCTTGGACAATGCCATTTCTCATCATTCATCAAGCTACCAGTGTTGGCAAGTATCCATTGTGCCTGTACATTCTCCTTTTAAAATCTTTGAAATCCACGTGTCCAAGGTTGGTGTCTCCAACATTTTTCCACTTAGAATTGATCTTTGATTCAAGTTGCAACCCCTTGCTAGCGAACTTCATCTGAATTCTTCTTGAAAGTCCTCCTTGATTGGACATCAACCTGCAAGAAACATGAAAAATTTAACATTACTTTCAAGAAAATTTAAGGTTTTAACTTTTAACCCTGATTTTGGACCTTTTGCTTTAGATTTCGCTTTCATCCTATCAAAAAGATACATTTCTGTGAAAAATCAGACTGAAAATGGAAGAATATGGCCTGACACTTAGAAAATTTGTGATTATGACAGAAGTAGGATGAAAGAAATCAGCCAAACTCAGATTTTGAACCTTCGAAATTATACTTTTGATTGGATTTCTTGACAAAAAATCTGCCTTTACTTCTGGAAATTCTTAGTAAATTTCTTCCTTACTCAAAAAATTTACTTTCTTTCGAAAATCCTTCTTCAAAAATCTATCTTCCTTAACCTTAAGAGAGAAAAACCTTTCACCATCGAATTTCAATCTTCAAACGTGAGAAAGAATGAATTGAAAATGACAAGTCGAATTGATATAAGGCTGGAGAAAATCGATCCTTTTGGCAACTTCATGTTTTTTCTTATATTCGTCGAACTTCGACTCTTTTATTTCCTTTAAAATGTCAACTTAATCTCCACAGAAGAGTTCGAAAGAAAACTTCTATTTTTTTTACTTGGCACCACTTCAACCTCATCCATGTATGACTTAGAAAGCTTCCATTTTTGTTTTGGGTGCCATCTCTCACTTAGCCAAAATATCTTCTCTTTGAATGAGTTGGCATGGAATCATCTAGATTCTTCTTGAGTTCAGAATTTTCAATTGAATTTTTTGAAAATTTCTCTAACTTTCTCCAACTTGGCCAATTTCATCAATGGTGGATTTCATGTATTTCATGCCATGTTTGATGAACTTGCCCCTTTCTCTAGCCATTTATTCTTTTAACATGTCAAGGCGGACTTTATGATTGTCAAGCCATTTGCCATTCATGGCAGGGCAAACTTCATGTGATGTTGATCATTGTCTTTCATTCCTAGGTGGACTTCACTTGGCCCTGGACATTTTAACCTTGTTTTCCTCTTGAGTGGACTTGCTAGTTGCTTGGACAATTCAAGGTGGACTTGGCCATTGGACAATCCTTGCTTAGGAGGGCAGACTTCATGCTTAGCAAGACAAACTTGCATTGTACCTTGGGCGAACTTTATGCTTACTTGGATGTTTTTCCAAGTGTCTAGGCGGACTTCATCTTGTTTGGATGTTCCTTGATTTTGGCCAAGGTGGATTTTGCCATTCTTATGCCATTTTTGCTTTGACCTTGGATGGACTTGCTCATAGGTTGGACATTTTCTTGGGCACGGCCAACTCCATTGATGGCAAAGTTTAAACCGGCTTGAGACATGCTCTTCTCCATTTTGCCATGAACACTTGGACGAATTTTCTTGCTCAATAATTCATGTTTGTCTAGAACATTTGGAACAATACCCTGTCTGGAGATTTTTCCTTGCTTTTTACACTTGGAGACACAAATTTTCATTTCGAAGGTAGGAACCTTGTCGCCATGACTTGAGTGACCCCATTGTAGGTCAACTTTCAAAAAAGCTGAAAAAGCAGGCAAAAAAGTTGCTTCCCGGATTGGTCCCAAAGTACCAAAAAGCAAAAAAGTAGAATCCCACAAAAATAGGAAGGTGTTAAAATTGACCCTAAGCAATTGCGTTTTTTGTCCTTCGGGCCATCTAAGCACTTTGATGGTGTCCAAACATTGTTCTAAGCATGATTTCCTTAACTGACTTGGATGACCTCTTGAAAACTCTAACTCTAGACTCTCAAAGAAATTGGCGGCTAAGATCTCTAAAAAGCAAAAACCACTGGGGGTCCCCATTTGCAATGGGGCGATGTGTGAAAAGGTCACAACAGGTACCTATTGTATTCATGAGGAGGATACTCCTATTCCTAACCTCATCAAGACATAAGAGGATTTGGAGGGGTTATGGAGTATGTTTTTTGATGGATCAAGAAACGGGGATGGTGTAGGTGTTGGTGTGATGCTTATTTCTCTTGAGCAAGAGAAATATTTCTTCTCTTTTAGGCTTCATTTTGGCTGCACCAATAATGTGGCTAAGTATGAAGCCCTGGTCCAAGGTCTTCAACTTGCACAAAAAAAGAAAGATCAAGTCTTTGCAAGTATTTGGGGACAGTGAGTTGGTTGTTAATCATATCAAAGCTTAGAACGTAACAAAGAACAACCTACTCAAATCATACAAACATAGGGTTTGGGATTTGATTGAAGGATTTGAGGCTTTCAACATCCAGAGCATTCCTAGGAGTCAGAACAAGCATGCTGATAGACTTGTAGCAGTTGGTGCTCAGTTTGACATACCAGCACGTTGCAAGCGAGAAAGAACAACACATCAGGCTTGTTGTCCCAGACAATCCAACAAATT
This sequence comes from Cryptomeria japonica, assembly GCF_030272615.1. NCBI lineage: Eukaryota > Viridiplantae > Streptophyta > Pinopsida > Cupressales > Cupressaceae > Cryptomeria > Cryptomeria japonica. The sequence goes on from NC_081410.1 coordinate 444,250,939, forward strand.
GGCAAGTATTCAAAAGTGATTAGCAGATTGTCAATTTCTTGCAAAATGAAGCAAAATTTTCTACTAAAAAACAGTTTATGCTGCAAGATCAATAATGAGATCAGATCATGTAGCTCAACTCCAACAAGTTGCCTAAAGGTCTAGTTACCTTGGAAGGCATCTTCAACTTGGATGATCAACTGAAGAAGAAGATGAACCTGGCTACAAAGAAGGGTGATTATAAGCCGGTTGTTGTTGCCAAGGGTAGTGTTGGTTGAAAATTTTGTACACTTGGGGAAATATACAAAATTGTGGTTTCAACCACAGCGTGTGAATAAACTCTCCTAATTAAGGGAAGGCTCCCCCTATCTAACTACAACTTTGAAAATAAAATAGGATGGGACAGCAATCTTTCTTCTTCTTTCAAGAAAGACAATATCCTTTTCTTTTCACAGAAAAGGATAGCGATTTAAAATAAACAGCAGTAACCACTTTCAAATGAAATGAGAGAAAAGAAATGAAGTTTCCTGAAAGCGCAAAGACTTCTGTCACTTCCTTCGGGACGAGACAGCAATGTCAAGCTCAAAGACTTGATTATATGAAGTCCTATCTACCCTTTTCTATACTAATGCTATAAAAGACAAGTTATGATAGCTCAAAGACTGAAATATCTTATTTTTTTACTAAAACAATGAGAAGTAGTGTAAGCTCAAAGACTCAGCTATTTCACACAAAATCTACTTCTAAATTCTGTTTAAGAACAAGTGTAAGAACAAAGTCTTACAACTTTTTCCAATAGAACTTGTACTTTAACTAATTTAATCTTCAATACTTGCAGCTCAAAGACTGCAAATCAAATTCGATTAAGCTCTCAAAGAAACATTTGCAAAGAAGGAAATATGGAACACCAACTCAAGAATGTAGCACAAAGACTCAAAGCTTGAGTAATTTTCTTCTATTCCTTTCAATCTTTCAATTTACACATAAAAGCTCAAAGACTTCTTTGCTGCAAATTTGACAGAGTTTTTCCTTGCTTTCAAAAAGAAAAAAATTACAATAGACCCCTCAAGTATTTATAGGAGAAGAGTCATGAGAAAAAGGTGGGAGGATCCCAACTAACTTGAGAAATTCTCTCAACCACCTAGACTTATTCAATAACTATGACTTATTCCAACTACATTCCTAATTGAACACAACTTGTAGTTGCTTTACATGTAATTACAAAAGTGCAAGTAATGAGTTAACTTGCAATTACAAAGTTATTTTTTTACATGTAACTTGTCAAAACAAAATTACAAATGCATAGCTAAAATTATTCCATGTGTCTAAAGACATGACTCTAACTGCATCATCCTTTGTTGGTGATGATCTTCATGCTACTTCAGGATGCTAGAACTTGAAGTATTCTGGATTGGTATAGACATCTTGAACCGGAACGGGAACTTGCATCCTTGTCTTCTTGCTTGGGGTAGTACTATCTTTTTCAGGAGGGAAAGGGTTGCCTTCCTCTTTTCATGTAATGACCATCTTTGTCTTGAAAGCATTCTATGCTCTCAACCATGAATTGTTGTTGTATCTCTTCTTTGTATCATCCTTCATTCTTGAAATCTGCTTGCAAAATAAGGCCCATGCCTTAATCCATTGATTTGGTAGATCGTGTGTGCAAACCGGATTGACAAGGGAAGAGATAAATTGATGCGAAAATGGGCTCACGAGTGAATTTCGGGTTTTGGAAGTTGCATTACATGTGTTAGGAAAACAAGAGCATTAACTTACAATTGCGGGGAACAAACATGCAACTTCATATGTGTAATGGGTAACTACAAGTTTACACTTGTAATTGGACCTTTAGAACTCATTTTCAAGTGTTTTTTGAGTGCATTTTGGACCAATTTCGGGTTCTAGATGGCTGATTGCAAGTAGACTTTAAAAGGGGAAAATGAATGAAGGTGTGAAATGAGTGGATAAGATGGTATGTACGAATGATGGAAATGAATATGAGTGAAAATGAAAAGATTTTGGGAAGATCATCTTCAAGAAAATGGGAAGAACTTTCAACATGTAATCCGGTTCTAAAAACCCGAAATTGAAAGAAGGGTATTTTTCATCTTTGAAACTTGGAATTTAAACAAAAGATGGTTAAATATTTTATCCGTAAGGGAAGAACAATGATTTTCATCCAACTTGTAATTGGGACTTAAAATCCCGAATACAAGTAAAGAGGGAAAATGGGGAAGAACGATGCAATTCTAAAATTGCTTTACAAAGGGGAAAATCTCTCTCACAAAACCGTTTTTTGGGGAAGAACCAACCATTTACAACTAGAAAGGAAAAACAAGAAAACAAGAAAATGAAACAAAGAAAGAAAAGAAATCAAACCTTGCTTCAAACTGAAAATGCCTCTTCAAAAAGATGATCAATCTTTGAAAGAAGGAAGGAGAACTCTTAAAAAGAAATTAACCGCAGTACAAAACCCTAGCCACGTTTTTGAAAAAAGGCCATATGTATCAAAATGTCCATTAAAAGCATGAAGAATCAGTCAAGTAAAGCACCCAACCTCCACGCCTAGGCAAGACAAGCCAAAACGATTTAGGAAAGATAAGATTCGTGGCACTTGAATGAGGCAAATTGTGGTATTTTTCAAAAACGTTTGTGCTGTTAAAACCCCATAAAACCAGTGATAATGTCTTCCAAATGGCATGAAGAGAGTTGGAAAATGCATGAAAATAGAAAGGAATCCAAAACGTCTTCCTCCTCGAATTTCTCCACCAAAATCGTTGGAAATCTTCAACAAAATCCTCCAATATTGCTGGTCAGGTTTTTGGGAAAGAACAAGTTTAAAATTGCATGCAGTAAAGAAAATCGGGTTATTTAGAGAAAACAACAAGTTTAAAATGTTACTTTTCCATCAACAAGGCAAAATCGGGTTTTAAAAATGCAATTACAAGTTTAAAATTTTTATTTTCCATCAACAAGGCAAAATTGGGTTTTAAAATGCAATTACAAGTTTAAAATTCCCCAATTTGCACTTTATGGAGAAAAACGGGTTTTTTGGGCAAAATAGCAAGTTTAAAATATCACTTTATTTCAATTCTAGGCAAAATCGAGTTTTGGAGAGAGATGTGCAAGTTATAAATTACTTGTAAAGGGAAAATAAAATCCCTACAACAAGTTTTAATAACTTGCACATATGTAATAGAGGTTTAAAATCCCTATTACAAGCAAAAGACATTAAAGTAGGGGTTTTAGAAAAGAATTACAAATTTACTTGTAACTTATCCAAAAAATCTCTATTTTAACTTAAAAAGCCAAAAAGCATCAAGGGGGAAATAAAAAGCAAATTACAAGTTCTTATTTTTCAATAAAGTGCACTTGTAATTAGCAAAAAATTTCCCTACAAAGACCAAAACAATGGAAATAATTAAAACTTGCAATTCAATAGAAATTTCCCGACTGCAGTGAGGGAGAAAAAACCCGAAATTGAAGGAAAGACATAGCAAATGAATCCAGAATGTGACGAAATTCGAAATGTGGTTCAAGGATAGATTGAGGATTAAGCCAGTCCAAGGATTAGTTGAAATTCTGCCTCGAGAAGTGTGCCATAGAGTAAAATTTTCATTTTTTCACAAAAATCTAATGTAATGGTCCTTCATTTTTAAAAACAAAATGAGGACAACATGTAGGTCATTAAATTTGGGAAAGGTATGTTCCTCAACTGAACAAGAAGCCTTTGTTAAGCTTTGTCAAAGATGAGATGACATAGTTGCTTGGACCTATGAAGATTTGAAGGGTTTTGACCCTAGCTTAGCCCAGAATACTATAGAGCTTAACCCAAATGCAAAACCAGTTAGACACAAGAAAAGCCCAACAAACCCAACATTGAGCCACTAATGAGGAAGGAGTTAACCAAACTCATAGAAGCCAATATCATCTTCCCTATCAAACACTCCTCTTGGGTGGCTAACCTTGTCCCTGTAAGGAAGAAGAATGGGGAAATCAGACTATGTGTAGACTTTAGAGACCTCAATAGTGCCTGCCTTAAGGATCATTATCCCCTTCCCTCCATGGACCAAATTCTACAAAAGGTTAGTGGCTCAAAAAGATTTTCATTCTTGGATGGCTATTCAAGCTACAATCAGATTTTAGTCCAAGAGTTAGACCAATACAAGACTACATTTAGTACAAAGTGGAGTACCTATGCTTATTGTAAGATGCCTTTTGGGCTAACCAATGCAAGTGCCACATTTCAAAGAGCAATGGACATGGCTTTGAAGGGTGTAATAGCGAAGTTTGTGCTTATATACCTTGATGATATAACTGTTTATTCGAAGCATGCGACTGACCATTTTGGTCATCTTGAGCAAGTGTTCATGAAATTCAAGGAATATGGTGTCTTTGAACCCAAACAAATGTGTATTTGCTACTGATCAAGGAAGATTGTTAGGACACATTGTATCTAAGGATGGCTTTGCCATTGATCCAGAGCAAGTGGAGGCTATTCTTTCTCTTCCACTCCCCAATCACAAAAAGGGATTACAAAGTTTCCTTGGTAGGATCAACTATGTGAGGAGGTTCATTCCCAACCTTGCCACCATGGTAAAACCCCTCACCTCCATGCTAAACAAAAATTTGGCTTTCAATTGGACCAAGGAAGGGAGGACCCATTTTGGAGAAATTAAACAAGCAATTGCTCAAACCCCTCTTCTTGTCAATCCTAACTATGAAAAGGATTTTATCCTCTATACCTTCGGAGGAGAATCCAACATCTCAGCTGTCCTAGCACAGCTGAACAATGATAATTTGGAGCAACCCATTGCCTTCTTCAGTGAGGGATTAAAGGATTATGAGCTTAGGTATGGCTATGTAGAGAAGCAGGTCCTCGCTATTGTAAGAGCATTGAAAAAGTTTACACATGTTGTCTAACAACAGGATCCAGCTCTTAGTTCCACATGCAAGTTTCAAGGAGTTCCTTCTAAACAAGGACATCAGTGAGAAGAGGGTTGGGTGGATAACCAAGGTCATTGAATACGACATCAACATCAAGATCACCAAGCTTGTAAGAGACAAGGGCCTATGTGAACAGCTTGTCTCATCTTTTGAGACTCCTTCAGAGGTCACCCTTGTTTTATAGAAGGGTCAACCAACTAGCAACAACACTCAGGTTAGTTGGGTGAGGGACATGATCACCTTCTTGATGGAAGGTAGATACCCCCAAGGTCTAGATGGGACCAAAAGAAGACACTTCAGGTTGCAGTCCATCCTCTATGTCTTAGTGGATGGTGCCCTTTTCCAGAGAGACTCTATTGGAGTCTTGTTAAGATGTATTGAGCAAAATCAAGTCAGCAAATTATTAGAAGAAGTCCATGATGGCTCTTCAGGAGGCCACTTCTCTACAAGGACTACAACTATTGAAATAATGAGGATTGGTTGTTACTAGCCAACCTTATTCAGTGACTCACATGAATGGGTGAAGAATTGCAAGAAATGTGCTTTCTTCTCTAGAAAGAAAAGGCTAGCTGCCCTACCTCTCCACTTTATTCAAGCAGATCAGTCATTCGCACAATGGGGTTTAGACTTCATTGGCATGATAAATCCACCTAGTGTTGGCCACAAGTGGATCTTGGCCGCAACAGACTACTTCACTAGGTGGACAGAGTCAGTTGCATTGAAAGATGCCATTGAGGCCTCAATGTTGGAATTCCTTGATGGAATTGTGACAAGATTCAGTGTCCCCTCCACCATCATATCAAACAATGCCAAGGCATTTGTTGGAACCCAAATCAATTCTTGGATAGTTTAACATGGTATATACTTAAAGACATCATCCAATCATTATCCTCAAGGCAATGGCTCAGTTGAATCTTCCAACAAAAACCTCATCAGGATAATCAAAAGGACAATTGAAGACAACCAAAGGTCTTGGCATACTAAGTTGAGGACAATCTTATGGGCTGACAGGATCACACCCAAGAGGACGACTGGTAACTTCCCTTTTATGCAGGTATATAGGAAGGAAGCAAGGCTCCCATCTTCCTTGGAGTTACCCTCTCTTGAACTAGCACATCAACTAGAATTGACAAAGAATGATGCCATGACAGTTTGGCAAGCTGAGCTAATGGAGATGGAAGAGGTTAGAGGTAAGGCTATGCATACACTTGAGGCTCATCAAGAATAGGTCAAAAGAAGTTTTGACAAAAAGGCTATTAATAGGGTTTTCAAAGAAGGGGATTGTTGTCCTCATTTTTAAATTTTCAAAAATGTGACAACCCCTACAAGTTTTTGCTCAAAATGTGTCATTTTTGTCTCTAAGGCACATTTTGCGAGGTGGAAAACTCACATTTGTTAGTATCAAATCATAGGGGGGTGTGTTTGCCATTGTTGTCCAAGTTTTGGCGAGTTTTCCTAGCTTTTTATTCAATTTCAGGTTTCAGAGCAGTCACTTAAAGTAGGAGATTTTTGCTTAGAATTTGTGATTTTAAGGCTCTAGGGCACACTTCCCAATGTGGAAAGTCTACATTTCTTGATGGTAAATCAATCACAAGCTTATCTTCCATCTCTGTGGAAGTTTTGGTTAGTTTTTGCCTTCATTTTGGCTATTTTATGTGCAACTTTGGGTTTCAGAGCAATCATTGCAAGCTGGGGAACTTTTGGATGTCATTACAAGTAAATGCACTTACTTGCAGTCGGGTCTCCAAGGCCCGATTACAATTTGGTTCATTGTTTAAAGTGTCAAGTTACAAGTCAAGTGGGGGTTTTATGTCCATCATTGATTGCAAGTGTAAAGGTATATCTTTTCATTGCAAGTTTGTTTACTTGCAGTCGGGTTTGTAGAACCTAGTTGCTAGTCTCATTATGCCTTCTTTCTTGCAAGTTATCTCTACCTATAATCGGGTCTCCCAGCCTCAATCGCAAGTATAAGTATTGGAAGTGAAAATCGGGTTTTGTAGCTCTGATTACACATCATTTGTTATTGTTATGTAACATGTAAAGTGTTGTCTATAACCCAATTTTGGGTCTCTAAGGCAAAACCCGATTTATGTAATGATTTAGAAAAGATCCGATTTGTTCTTAAAAGACATGTAATGCCTCTCTTAAAACCCGATTATAACCTCTTGTTGTTATGTGTCATATATAGTCAAAAACCCGACTCAACTTCATGAGACCCAGTTTGTCTTCCCAAGGGTGTTTTGTTCTCAAGTAACGGCAAAGTATCTTGGCTAAGTCACCTACCTTTTGTTTGCAAACTATATGCACTTGCATTCGTGTCTCAGAGACCCGATTGCTAGTAGTTTCTAAATGTGTAAAACTTGCCTTCTTGCCATCAAGTTCTAAAGATCGATTTCAAGAGCGAACTATGGAAATTTTTCTTATTGTCACACAAGTTTGCTTACTTGCAATCGGGGTTCCGAGACCCGATTGCAAGTAATGGTTTCATCCTTGCTGTCAAGACTCGCATTCCACCTTCCAAAATCCGAAATTGGTCCAAAATGCACTCAAAAAACACTTGAAAATGAGTCTCTAGGATCCAATTACAAGTGTAAACTTGTATTTTCCCATTGCACATATGAAGTTGCACGTTTGTTCTCCACAATTGCAAGTCAATGCTCTTGTTTTTCCACACTTGCAGTCAGCCTTCTGAAACCCGAAATTGAACTTTGGCCTCACTTTTGTAGCCCCTTTGTCTCATCCATGTCAGTCTTGTTTGCACACACGATCTATCAAGCCAACAAATCAAGGCATGGGCATTGTTTTATAACAATTTCATTTTGAATAAGGTGTTATGGGTTCTTCATTAGTGAATAAAAGAAGAAGAGACACAACAGTAATTTGTGGGGCAGCACAAGGGTCAATAATCCAAGTGAATCAAGCATGGAAAAAGAATACAATGAAGAGAAGAACTTCCCTCCTGTAAAGCCAGTACTATGCCAAGCAAGAAGATAAGATTGAATTTTGTTGTCCAAGGACACAAAGATCATTAAGGATGCAAATTCCCACTCCGGTTCAAGATGTCTTCACTAATCCTGAATACTTGAAGTTCTAGCATCCTGAAGCAAGATCATCACAGACAAAGGATGATGTAGTTGGAATCGTGTCTTCGGACACATAGAATAGTTTCAATTATGCATTTGTAATTTTGTTTTGACAAGTTACATGTAAAAACAAGTTTTGTAATTGCAAGTGTCACTTTTACTTGCATTTTTGTAAAATGTGATTACATGTAAAGCAACTACAAGTTGAGTTAAATTAGGATTGTAGTTGGAATAAGTCATGGTGGTTGAGAGAATTTCTAAAGTTAGTTGGGATCCTCCCACCTTTTTCTCAAGGCTCCTCTCCTATAGATACTTGAGGGGTCCTATTGAAATTGATATCTTTTGGCAATGCAACAAGACTCTACTAGTTTGTATGTACACTCTAAGACTTTGAGCTTAGTTGTAAATCAGATTGCAGTCAATTAAAAGAAGCAAATTGCTTTCAAACTTTGTGTTGTTTCAAGGTTTTATGTGACGACATTTTTTGGAGATTGATTGTGAGTTTTGAGGTGTTATACAAGAAGGATTCAAGCTTAATCTTGCAGACTTTGAGCTTCTTGTCACGTTTGAAACTATTGTAGGACGTTCAAGCAAAGGGGGTAACTTGCAGACTTTGTGCTGCTTTTATTTTCTATGTTTCTGCATAAGAGGTGCATCATGTAGTTAGACTTTGAGCTGCTACATACTGTGCTTGGTTATCAGAAAATCATCTAAAAAGGTTGATAGGAGAGTGGATAGTTGAAGACTTTGATCTTTCTTTTTGTTTCCCCGTCCCGGAGAAGCAACAAAGGACTTTGTGCCTTTATGGAAACTTTGCTTCTTTATTTAGTTTACTTCATTAATCATTTGTGCTTTCAGCTGTGATTCTTTTCTAAAAGAAGAGAAAAGAATAAGTGTCTTTTCTGGAAAAAGAGAACAAGACAAAGTTTCACCTCAATTTAGAATAGATTTAAAGTTAAAGTTTATTTTTGAATTGTTGAAGTAAAAAGAAAAAGGGGAGCCTTCCCTAAATTAGGAGAGTTTTATACTCACACACTGTGGCTGAAACCACAATTTTGCACATCTTCCCAAGTGTACAAAATTTTCAACCAACAGGGATCTAGTTCTCAAGTGGGACGCAAATAAAGCCAAAGTTGGGCGACACTCCAAATTTGATGCTATTTGGAGTGGTCTATATGTCATCTCCAGTTGCAAGGAGGCCAATGCATTCCATCTCTCCAGGCTTGATGGTGAAATTCTTCCAATCTCAGTGAATGGGATACACCTCAAGCCTTGCTTCTATGAGGATCTTGATGACAATGTAAATTTTAGATTGGAGGTTGTTTTACTTTCATAAGCGCTTTTGCATTGCATTCTCCTTAAGAGAATGCATGCTCTAGTTTTTGGCTTCCCTCCAAGTGTTGGCACACACATGTTTTGGGTCTTTTCAGTGACTCAGTGCTCAATGGATGCTCAAGGCTTCTGGATTCCACACTTAGTAGGTAAGCATCCCACAAAGGTTGCCAAAGTGTTGTCATTTTTATGACATCCTTGGTCCATCAGTGAGAACTGATCAAAGATATGTTCCATGGACCAACACTGCCCCAATTGATCAAGGACAAGGCCAATGGAAGCATGAGGTATTAAGTGTTGTCTGTTAGGAGGCAGGGTTCCCAGCCTTATTCTCCCTTTGAGCCCGGAATCCCAGGGTTCTCAGTCTTCTTCCCCCTTTGAGCCCGGAATCTCGGGGTTCCAAGCTTTTCTCTTCCTTGAACTTGGAATCCTAGGTTTCCTAGCCTTCTTCTCCCTTTAAGCCTGAAACCTAGGGTTCCCAGCCTTCTTCTCCCTTTGAGCCTGGAATCCCGGGTTTCCCATCTTTTCTCTTCCTTGAACCCAGAATCCCAGAATACTGGGGTTCCAAGCCTTTCCCTTCCTTGAACCTGGGATCCCGAGGTTCCCAACCTTCTTCTCCCTTTGAGCTCCAGTACCCCTGAAATCGCGAGATTCCCAAGTTCTCAGCTCCCCTCAACTTGTGACACTTCCAGATGGCATGATCAACACTCAAGGCTCTTAATGCTCCACCAACTCCTACGACTCGTCTACTTTCATCCGTGGAGCTACAGGGGTGCATTTAATGTTTTGCAGGATTGCCATCAAGTGGAGTACAAGGCCATGCTTATTTATGGTTACTTGATGGCATTCATGTCAAAACTGCATGCTCTGACTTTGGAGTGTCAGGCAATCCACCTTCTAGAAGTACCTTTCTTCTTGGGATTGCCTTGTTAGGGTATGGCCAAGTTGCTTGCACACACACCATGTCAGGGTTGAGCACTTCCCTGCCTTCCCTGATTGACATTCCTTTGCACACACAAGGGGTCAAGGCTTCCCCTTCCTTGACCATTGGTCTCTTCTCTGTGACCAATTTTCTATATATGGGCTGTTAAGCTTCATTGTAAAGGGTTCTTGTTGTCCTCATTTTTGTTTTAAAAAATGAAGGACCATTACATGAAATTTTTGTCAAAAAAAATGAAAATTTTACTCTATGGCATGCTTCCCGAGGCAAAATTTCGCCTAATCCTTGGACTGGCTTAATCCTCAATCCATCCTCGAACCACATTTCGAATTTTGTCGCATTCTGGGTTCATTTGCTATGTCTTTCCTTCAATTTCGGGTTTTTTCTTCCTGACTGCAGGTGGGAAATTTTCCTTGAATTGCAATTTTTTATGATTTCCTTTGTTTGGTCTTTTTAGGGAAATTTTTGGCTAAATACAAGTGCGCTTTACTGAAAAAAAGAACTTGTAATTTACCTTTTATTTCTCCCTTAATGCTTTTTGGCCTTTTTTAGTCTTTGTAGGGATTTTTTGGACAAGTTACAAGTTAATTTTAAATTACATATTTAAAGGTCACTTGTAATTCTTTTCTAAAACCCTTACTTTAATGTCTTTTGCTTGTAATAGGATTTTAAACCCCTATTACATGTGTGCAAGTTATTAAACCTTGTTGTAGGGATTTTATTTTCTCTTTACAAGTAATTTATAACTTGCACATCTCTCTCCAAAACCTGATTTTGCCTAGGAATGAAATAAAGTGACATTTTAAACTTGCTATTGTGCCCAAAAACCCAATTTTCTCCATAAAGTGAAATTTGGAGAATTTTAAACTTGTAATTGCATTTCCAAAACCCGATTTTGCCTTCTTGATGAAAAAGTGACATTTTAAACTTGTTATTTCATCCAAGAAACCCGATTTTCACAAATACATGCAATTTTGAACTTGCTATTTCATCCAAAAAAACCCGACCAGCCAAGAAAAACGTTTTTGTTGGAAATTTCAAGCAAATTTCATGGAGAATTTTTAGGAAGAAGAGGCATTTGGGATTCTTCCCTATTTTGATGCATTTGCAAACACATTTCACGCCATTTGGGGTTTATGATTGCTGATTTTTTGGATCTAAATCAGCAAACACATGTTTGCCAAAACCCACGTTTTGGTGGATCTAAACTCCACGAATCTTGCATCTCCTAAATTGTTTTGTCTTTCTTCACCAAGGCGTTGAGGTTAGAGAAAGATTTGACCGGTTCTCGTGCCAATAAATTTGCATCTTACAATACGTTTTGCTACTGAAGATGTTTTTCAAAAACGTGGCAAGGGTTTCTAAGTTTGTTTATTGCTTACTTAAGGGGTTGTCTTCTTCAATCAAAGTTTGTTCATCTCTTTGAAGAAGCATTTTGGATTGAAACAAGGTATGATTTCTTTTCTTTTCTTGTTTCATTTTCTTGTTTTCTTGTTTTCTTATTTTCCTTTCTAGTTGTGGATTTGTATATATGTTGTTCTTGCCCCAAAAATCGGTTTTGTGAGAGAAATTTTCCCCTTTGAAAAGCAATTTTTGAATTGCATTGTTCTTCCCCATTTTCCCTCTTTACTTGTATTCGGGATTTTAAATCCCGATTACAAGTTGGATGAAAATCATTGTTCTTCCCTCACAGTTAAAAATTTAACCATCTTTTGTTGAAATTCCAAGTTGCAAAGATGAAAAATACCCATCCTTCCAAAATTGGGTTTTTAGAACCGGATTGCATGTTCAAATTTCTTCCCATTTTCATGAAAATGTCATTCCCAAAATCTTTCCATTTTTATCCATCCATATCGCCTATATCCGTACTTACTGTTCATGTCATTTCCCGCAAGTCTAATTCTCATGTTTCACTCATTTCCCATCTTTCTCTCACAAAAACGTGAAATGCAAGGGTTGGAGTTCTTCCCATTTGAAGGAGGAAAAATGATGGTTGCAACTGATTATGATGTTGCTTTAACACTTTAAGTCTTCATCGCAATATATCAGGTTGTCTTTCAATGTTAGATTTGTCATCATCTCCAATTCCAAAGAAGATGAAGTATAGATATGATAAGTACCTAAATGAGGTTTCACCTTCTCAAGTATCTTCTCCTTTGGATCGCATAAAAGATACAGAGATAGGGCATGTGGACATGTCAGAATTTGTCAAGATGGTAGAGGATCCGCAAGATAGCAATATGCAGTGGCCGTTGGACAGCCATATCCTTCACGCACCTTCTTTACCAGTGGCTGCCCTAGAACTTGAATTTGTTCTTGCTTGCGCCCATCGCTTTGACAAGGAGACGAGAACCATTAAAAATGATGATGGTGAAGCAATAATCCGCCTTGATGTAGACACAATTGAGAAAGTCTTCAGAATACTACCAACACTTGTTTATATAGAAATCTCCAAAGATAGTGCAGCTAAGTACTATGTAAAAAGGGAAAAGGACTGCAAACATCATATTAACAGGTGGATTCATGAGCCACGAGCCGCCTTCTCAAGGTGGGCTAAGTTGTACTGCTATAATTTCAAATGGGAGATTGGAGACATTGTAACTCTCCTCAGCAAGATGATGGGTCTTGAACATTCTAATGTTTTTGAGCCTTGGATATACTAGTTCATCATGTTCATAAGGCAGTCCCATCATATATCATGGGGAGAGATTATAAGCGATGCCTTGTGCGAGCAACTTGCAACAGTCCCTTCCACCATGACTTTCTATATGAATATATACTTAGTGTATTTGGCAACATCACTCAGACATTTCCGTAGTCTTTCTACCAAGGGTGACCGCTCGCTTATACCGGTATGGGAATACTATGATCAGCTACCTTTGAGACCCAGCAGATTGCATTTTAAAAGAGTTCAAGATGCATTCTTTGGTTACTTCATGTGCTAGTTTGACAGAACTCTAAAGAATAGAAGGGTGTCAGATGAGGCATGGGAAAGAGTGGATGAGTATGGGTGCTTGTTTCTTCAATTCCCAACCTTTACCTATATGAGAGTCGGATGCTATAGTGGTCAACCATACATGCTCCTTAGATACCCGACTGATAAGATCATACTTATGGAGTTGGGAAGACAGATCATGGTTGTGCATGCCCATCAGTCTGTCAAACATAAGGTCGGAATGGGGATTTCTACAACAAACCCATTAAAAATTGGCCGGTATTCTCTTGTCACATCCGTCAAATCCAAGGCTATGGAGACTGAGATGCAGGAAATTAAGCTCAAAAGGTTTAAGTCCAGAGCTGATTTTGATTACCGGGGTATGGAGGAAAAGATCAAAAAGTCCATCGTGCATGTGCATCGTATTGAGGATATATGGGTAGATCTCCGTACAGAAGTGGAAATTCTAAAGATGGATTACTGCAGGCTTACTGTTGAGCAAGTTGTTGATTTGAACTTGGTGGATATTCCACAAGGGATGATTGATGATGGGTATGTGCTTGATCCTGAATATATTTCACCAAGGGTTGAGGAAGCTCCACTTTCTTTAATCCAATGGTCACACAAGAAGTGCACATCCATTCTTGAGAGATTTCAGCCTATCTTGGCTAACACCAATGCTTGGTTGAAAAGTAATGGTGTTAGACTCATCAAAATCAAGGTTGGAAAAGAAGATGATTCTACGGGGCCCCTTGGATGTAAGTCTGAGATTCAGGTTGACAATAAGGAAAGAGCATCATCTTCTGGCACTAGGATCAAATTACGAGTTAGTCGGGCAGTAGTGCTTCCTCCTGAGGAGGCGACAGTTCATGGAAAGGAAAAGTCACGGTTTCATGTTCAAGTGATCGATCTTGATAATCCAGAAGAAGGGCAGCAATCTGATGATGCTCCTAAGTCTCCAGCTTCGGACTCACCTCATGAGATCCCTTCCTCAGTTTCCATTGAGGCGCCCTTTTCTCCTCCTGACATAATGGTGGAAGAATCTCCTAAGAATGTCGTTCCTATTTCAACATACGAGCCACCTCCTGATTATCAACAAGAAAGTGTGCTGGAAGTTCCTGAAGATACTCCTACATGTATCCAGTTGTCAGAGATTGATACCTCCACTTCTGGTTTTGAAGAATTTATGAGGCAATCTTCATGCTCATTGGTTACTGAGCAAACCATGGTCGCCATCAAAACAGATACTCCTCCCAGGATGACCACAGTTGTTCGAACAGAAACTATTTCTCCTTTGCTCGCAACTGCTACTAAAGGATAGTTGATGGCTTTACCTCTATGGCTTGGTTCTTTTGCTCCAAAGAGGAAGAAGCAAGAAATCTCACCTGATGCCTTCGATTATCAGCAACTTAAACAGTCTAGACCCAAAGTTGCTAAAAAGGCCAAGACTATCTCAAGAGTAACTGTTGATAGCAACAAGATGAAAGTGGCTGAAATTGTTGAGCCTCTAGCAGATAAGCCACTTGAAGAGATGTCAGTTGCTGATTACAAAGTTACAAGGGTAGAATTGGGCAAGCAAACACATGAAGTGGTTAAACATGATGCCCAGTATTTTGTAGCTTCATTAGTGCAGCGATACGATGAACTTCTAGCTAAGAAAGATAAGCTAGAAGAGGACAACCGACAACTTGTTGCAGCTATTCGTAAAATCACAAAATCAACTAGTGAAGTGAGTAATTCTACAAGTCCTTCTGAGACACGAGAATCAATCCAAGGAGTTGAGAGAGCTGCTCAAAAGGTACAAGCACTAGAATTTTGAGTTGATCAGCTTCATAATCTATCTGCACAAGTCTTGAAGGAGGTTTTCCAAATGATGGCCAAGTTGAAAACCATTGAAGAACAATTGAACCAAGTTTCTGATACTTTCAAACGGAACATGGAAAAGGTAGAAGACAGCTTGACTATTTGGCTTAAAATTGCTCAGCAAAAGTTAAGCATTCTTCTAGAACGTCAAGTAATTCCTTCAAGAGTTGTATACTTGGAATATCAGGAGCTCTTGGAGAACAAAGCTCTTGTTCTTAAGTCACTCATTGAAGACATTGATGATGCTATGAGGCTGTGAATGGAAGTTTTTCAGGATATGGTCTCTCATTGTCAGAAAGCTTCTTGCACCATCATGGGTCATGATGGAGAATTGTTGATAGAAGAAAAGGTTCTTTTTGATCTACAGTTGAAGATCCGTCAAGAGTGGAAAAGCGAACCATTTTCAGTAGCATCCATTCAAGTCTTGGTGACTTATCAAAGTTGCTTGCGGGAAATTCAGTCTTCCTTTGAGAGAAATAATGCCACAATCCTTCATTGCAGCGATGTTGTCGTGAAAACCATGATCGTGGCCAAGAACACCCATGAAACGGATCCCGATGAGCTGCAAATGATCATCCAAAAGTTCAAAGGATTCATGTCTTCACATACTGCAGCTTAAGTGTTTTTCAACACTTAATTGTATGTTTTCCAAATTTGTAGTCTTTTAGTTGTAGTTTTTCTTTTGACATGTTACATGTAAAAGTCTTTTTGTAAATTGCAAGATAAGTCATTACTTACACTTTTGTAATTACATGTAAGGCAACTACAGTTTGAGTTCAGTTAGGACTGTAGTTGGAATACGTCATAGTTAGTTATTGAATTACTCTTGGTAGTTGAGAGAATCTCTCAAGTTAGCTAGGATCCTCCCACCTTTTTTTCAAGGCTCCTCTTCTATAAATACTTGAGGGGTCTATTGTAATCTTTATCTTTTTGAAAGCAAGCAAAAACTCTGTCAAATTTGCAGCAAAGAAGTCTTTGAGCTTTTATGTGTAAATTGAAGAAATGAAAGGAATAGAAGAAAATTGCTCAAGCTTTGAGTCTTTGTGCTACATTCTTGAGTTTATGTCCCATATTTCCTTTCTTGCAAGTGTTTCTTTGAGAACTTAATTGAATCTGATTTGCACTCTTTGAGCTACAAGTATTGAAGATTAATTTAGTTAAAGTAGAAGTTCTATTGGGAAAAAGTTGTAAGACTTTGTTCTTAGACTTGTTCGTAATAGAATTTAGAAGTAGATTTTATGAGAAATAGCTGTGAGTCTTTGAGCTTATACTACTTCCCATTGTTTTAAGTAGAAAAGAATAAGATATTCCAGTCTTTGAGCTGTTATAATTTGTTCTTGATAGAATTATAATATAGAAAAGAGTAGATAGGACTTCACATAATCAAGTCTTTGAGCTTGATATTGTTGTCCCGTCCTGAAGGAAGTGACGGAAGTCTTTGAGCTTTCAGGAAACTTCATTTCCTTTCTCTCATTTCATTTCGAAAGTTGTTACTGCTGTTTTATATCGAATCGCTATCACTTTTCTATGAAGAGAAAATGATATTGTCTTTCTTGAAAGAAGAAGAAAGATTGTTGTCCCATCCTATTTTATTTTTTTAGTTGTAGTTAGATAGGGGGAGCCTTCCCTTAATTAGGAGAGTTTTACTCACACACTGTGGTTGAAACCACAATTTTGTGTATTTCCCCAAGTGTGCAAAATTTTCAACCAACAGTTCTCTCCCTATTGTCTTGAGTTACTCTTTGCTCTTTCACTTCTCTTGAAGACTTGTATATTTCTTGCATTTTAGTAATTGTAAGTTTGGCCATTGGTCTTAGAATGAATTGAAATCATCATTCTTGCCTCCCTTCAACTTATGCATGTTGTGTATGTTTTCTTACCTTCATTATAAGTGTATGTTTTGTGGCTTTCTCTCACATATATGCTATGCTAACTTGTTTTGGGGTGTAACTTGTGGGAAACTTGGGGTGTAACTTGACATTCAACAAATTCTAACCTCCATACGTGCATTTGGGATCATTCATACAACTGAAGTTTGTGCATCTTCAGGGTATTTCGATTGGTTCTTTGTGTCAAATCTGGGTAGGGAAAGAAATATCTTCTCTTATCTTGGTGCATCATCTCCTTTCATTTTAGCATCTCTTTCTTCCCTTTTCGTCTGCAAGCTGTTAGGATAGGTTTAAAAGTAAAATTTGGAGTGTTGAGTTGGTTCAACATCTGCACTTGGATTGAGAAGGAAGCCGACCTCCAAAAATTCAAACCCCTTGTGCAAGGTCCCACACTTCGGGGTTGTTTCCATGTTTTATAAGGTTGTTGAGTTGATAGCTCAACAAGGGTGCAAACTTTTGTGACAACACATACCTTGGAAAATCCCTTGCAAGCCTGAACAATCAATCTTAATGGATTACATTTCAGGTCTTCCCATGACTAGGCATGGTCATGATCGTATTTTAACGTTGACGGGTTCTTGAGAATTGTGATTTCCAATCTCATCTTCACAATGTGTGGCTTCATTTTGGCCGTCAACAAACCATTGTGTCGATAAGGGTCTACAAGTTCTTGAGCATTTTCTAGTCTATATTGTAATCCACAATGGATACTAAATTGACCAAGTCTACCACAACTTGCCTCTTAAGAACAAAAAAGTAGAGATGGTAAACTGCATGACTATGCATCTCCTTCAGATATACCATTGAGAGCATCCATGCACATATGATGAGAGACTTATATATCTGCAACACAACTACGATTGAACCATTTTTGGTTCCATAAGACATGTCCCATTTTCCACTATAGGCCTCCATTGTAGTATTACCCATTGTGTTGGTAGAAGCATCTTCTCATATAGGCCTCCATCTTTTCATAAAGCAATCTGCCGTAGGTGTGGATGTCCATCAAGCATAAAGGATATAGGAATTTGGGAAGTGTTTAAATGCTTAGCAAGAGAAGAGAACAAACAAAGAGATGGAATGATTTGGATGTGTGCAAAGAGAGAAGTTTGATCCTTTCCTCTAAGCATGGTTTGCGGACTCGTTGAGCACTTAGCAAGAATTGCCAAACTTGCGAGTTCGCCTAGTGGCCACAACAAGTCAACCAAGCTCGCGAGCCAAGTCTCAGCGAGTTTGCTGAGTACTCAACCAAGTCTAGGCCAAAAACTCGTCAAGCCCTAGGATCAGACTTGTAAGACCTCGGCTTCAAATCGTCAAATTTCGCCAACTGTGTCCAACCACGTTTTAAGTCAAGAAAACTTCATCCTTTTTCCATTTTTAGCTCCTTTTTGTCCATTCAACCCAGCCAAACTATGACCTAGCCATTTTCTCACTTTACCTATTTTTCGCTTCTAGCTGAAAAATAGGTTAAGTTATGCTTGTTTTACAAAATGGAGCAAAGATACATATTACTTCTGCTATATTGCATTCCAAGTGCACTAAGAAAATCAAAAGGAATTACATTATCAGATTGCATTCATACAGATGCATATGATACAAGAGAGAGTGCAATTAATTTTGAGGAGAGAAAAAAAAAAGTATCTTTATTGACAATATAAATGAATAATGTCTCACACAAGCCGTGAAACTAACCGCTATAATGCACATGAAAAACACATGATACATTTATAGGTGCTATGAAAATAAAATGCACAAGTAATGAAGGGTGACTCGTCATTGCCTGAATGACGAGTCCGGCTTGAGCTACCCTGCATCGTCTTTAGTCTCCCCGCTTGCCTTGCATCCAGCTATTACTCTGTTGCTGCTCCACATGCCTGCACCTGAAAGAGAGATTGTTGTTAGAGCAATGTCGGGTCATCAAACACTACTTATATACGCATCTATAAACATACAATCTGATCTTCACATGCATCATGGTAGCTAGCTTGTCATAGATGTCCAAGAAAGTAAGAATTATCAAACACACTTATCATATGCCCATTTTTATCTAATGTGTTTGTTTCATGTGCAGATACAAGTGTCTTTTCATGCATAACACGTGGGGTCAAATGGGCTCCCACAAGGGTTGAGCCCAACGTGCTACAGGATAGCAAATGAACAAAAGAGGACAGCTCAAGCATAGTTTTAACAGTCCTAAAGCATATTAAGAAAGTATTGATCAGTCTCAAAGCCAAGTAAGAAGATCATAGGAGGGCCTAATATATCCATTACAAAACAATGATACTCAGCCCAAATGACATAAAATACAACCATGACTGTCAAACAATGAATGAGCAGTCCTGCAAAAGATTAATGTCAAAATTATGACAGTCCAAGACTCCTAGAACAGTTGAAGCACTCCACAATGACTCAAGGATAGTCCTTGATATCAAACACAGTGCAGATTTGTTTACAACTACAGGTATCCTCAAGGATAGATCAAGGCATTTCAGGCCTCACCAAAGATGTAGTGACAACTAAACCATAGTTGCAGCATAAAATTTATTATGGGTCAAGGAAGAGTCATCAATACAATGATAGGTTTCATTGACAAAGGGGCAGATATAAGATGAAAATATAGTCTTAAAGCTTAGTATATTGTCAAAGATCAACACAATGACTAACCATTATAGTGCATCATAAATGAAGCTCATCTGATAAGTGTGAGCATGGTAATACAGTGAAATGAAGGGTCTAAGATTGTAGCAGCAGTAAAGACAGTGAGTTGCAACGTTTGGGGACTTAGTTTAGAATCACAACTCTAATGACCTTCGTTCATCCACACAAAGAGCTCATTCATAACAGCAAACGTAGTAGAATGGAAGCCCAAAGCTCAGGACAGATCTTAAGGACTGAAATTGCTATATCTCAGTCATTATGACTGTCACAAAGATGAAAATAGGGGTTCAAAATCTCCACCAAGGAAGCATACACAGCAGGGTTTCAAAAAAGTGGGATGAAAGGACAACAAAGCTACCATACTGTCATGTCCCCACTCTAGCTCAGTCTAGCAGAGACATGTGAGTCAGCTTATTATGGGGTCTTGTAGGCTGACAGGGTTGGACAGAGACCCGGTATGGTTATTCAGTGTTGGAGACTTGGTGTTCTAGCAGTTATTGATCAGTTGGGAGACATTCCTTGTTTTTAGGAGGCAGTTCCTACTTTTTAGGAGGTTTGATCATGCCCAAGGTTGGGTCTCCATGAGATGCCTCTTTGGGTTCAGTTTCAGAGAGATTGGGCTTGTTTCCTAAATTTTAGGAGCATCCCTAGATTTTAGGGATGAGACTACCAGTGAATCCTTGATGTCCGACTTCAGTCACAGACAGGTGACAGGATGATTTTAGGGTTTGTAATGTCAGTTGGGCATTTTGTGGCTATTTGGGTTATATTTTTAATATTTCCTAAGTTAGTGTTTAATAATTAAATAAGGCTAAGTTGTTAGCCATTTTGGAGTAATAAGGGGATTTTTGGCCTCATCTGGATGCGCATCCTATTGTGTGATAGCTCGTTGGAAAGATCTTGAAATTCTTTAAATCTTTCTCTTTGGTCTCAGGGCAATTCAGTGAGCGGATTTCTGTCTATGAGGAAAAAGGTCATTTTCTAGTAACATGACCACTTTAAAATAAGAAATTATAACATTTCCACTAGACCACGCCACTTGGAGACAATTAGGGTTCGATTTGCAATTGAGAGGGGTTATAAGGGGATAGGAGCTTCATTCTATCATCATCTTTTGCATATTTGACAACTTGTATGAATTTGCTCTGGAGAGCGATTTCTAGACTGGGACGCAAACCCCAGGATTAGGATTGGCTGGGACGTAGCCCTCAGCAATCTTTGGCACCGGACTTATAAGGCATTGTGCGTGGTGATTAAGGACAGAGGCATCAATTCTCAGTAGGGTTTCAGCGTAGCCTACCATCTTTCTAGTGGAGACGTGGTTCAATGCAACTGGAGGAATGCCATTTGCAGCAAATACACCACGTGGTGTATAGGGTATTGCTTGTATTCACTTCCAGTGTATGTGGGGTTGGAGAACATTCTTCATCTTCCAGTTTGACTTCGAATTTGTATGAGAGCTTGGGAAATACATTGGATTCATTGTTTGGCTTTGTAATTCAGACAAATCTGCCTGGTACGATTTGCAATAATTCTGACTTTTGCTGTATACCTCATTTATTTCAGTATTGCTTCATATTTGCTGTTATCTATTCCTTCGTATGCTATAAAACAATCAAAAACTCAAAAACAAACAACCCTTTCTGCACTTCTGTCTAGTTCTGTAAGAAAAACTTAAATAAACAGGAAAACAAAATTAAAAATAAAAAAAATTACAGCAGGTTAACAGCAAAGATTTATCAGGGATCTTTCACATACATAGTGTTGCACAAGATTTTTTAGGTCTGCTATGGCACATAAAAGGACAGTGAATCAAGTGTATTTCAGCAAGCAATCAGCATGCACTGGGCAGGGTTTTAGAGGAAAATCAGACTCAGGAGCGTTTTTAAGCCCTTTATAGTGCCAAGAAGTATGGTGGCCTCAAAGATTACACAAAGAAATGCCTAATGCATTGGTAAACTGAAGACTGTCATGAAGGCATAATACAGACCTACAGCCAAGGGCATTAGAACAAATAGCAAGGTAACAGCCCTCACACTTAGCATGGTAGTAAGCACAATAAGCATGTCAAGGTCTTCAAGAAACAAATGAATGCCAAGAAGCAATACACTTGATGACAATCTTTGTAACTTACAAGCAGCCCTGAAATAAGAATCTAACATGTTGTTAGTGAGGAGCAGAAATGAGTGTATATTGGACAAATTCCTATCATGGTGAATCACATCTTTTCTACAAGGAGCAGCCACAACATTAAAACACAAAGACAAGCCAGTGCATTATATAGGTTGTCAAGGAACAACGTATTCTAGCAGCTCTGAGGGTAATAATACATGGAGACAGAGTATTTAAAATGAGCTACAGGATATCACAGAGTATGCCAATATGCAATCCCAAGGAGCAGCATTCCTGAAAGGAGCCTAACATCAAAGATAGCAGTTTGTGTTTAAGGAGTTTTCATAGCCAAACACCATGACACTAAGACAGTCCCAGAATTGCCAAATTACATCTATGCTTGATGGTGGTTACATAAATATGACAGTCAGAGCGTTAATTGCTTAAAAAAGCACAGCAAAGAGTATTGATTTGGAATGAAATGAGGTTTTAACCTTCGTTTCTTCCATTGGAATTATGAGTATGGTCGAAATAATAGGAAAAGCAGAGATAGGAAGCTACAACTTGCCTTGTGGCCTTAGAATGTAGCCTCAAAAGAAAGAGTAAAAACAGAGAAACGAAAATCAGAGGAGCTGAAATGTTCACGTTTTTTTTACCAGTAATTTTCTAAGGTAAATGCAAAAAAAAAACCAAAACGAAATGTCGAATTCAAGATATATGCACCTGCAGCAGCCATTAATGGCGGAGGTCTGCAGAGTAGTTTCATGAAATAGCAGCATGGCGTCCAACAACAATAGAACCCAAGAGAATCATGCCCAGTTTTCACTAATGGCGAAAGAATGTGCTAAAAATGGCGTCCACAACAGCCCCAATTTGCCCAAAATCAACGAAAGTGAAGAGTGCTCTCATGGCGGCACATATGGCAACACACAAATCAGACATGGCAGCGCACAGCAGCAAGAAAGGATAGAAAATGATAAATTTCAATTGCCGTGAGAGGCCCAAAATTGACAAAATTGCAGGTTCAACCTTCAAACCTTCCCTCATGGGCATCGCTCCAGCAAAGCAGATGAAGAAGTATCAAAAAAGTGAGGAATGAAATGGATTTTAGGGTTATCTTCCCTAAATATGTGTCGAATTACTAAGGCATTTTATTTTTGCCTTACTATATTTTCTTCTCTTTTCAAACTCCAAATGCCACGCAAAGATGCCTAAGGGGTCATTTCTTTTTACATTCCCCTTGTATATCCTTATTAAGTGACTTGTTAATATCACTTAATAAGTGTTTTGTAATGACTAATATTTATTAAGTGATATTAACAAATCACTTAATAAATATATCTTTTATAAAGATTTTACGCATGGGTCAAATAAATAAAATTTAATATATATTAATTGAAGTAATTTTTTAAATTTATCATTTTAATTAAATAATTTATTTTATTTCATGTTTATGGTTAAAGTAAAAAAAAAAATACTAATAAATGAAAATAATAAAATGTTTGTTAAAGTGATAAATAGGTCACTTTATTTTATTATATTATTATTATTTCATTTACTAGCATTTTTGCCTTTAAATATAAACATGAAGCAAAGCAAATATTTAATTGAATAATAAATTTAAAAAATTACTTTATGAGATGTATATTTTATTTTTATTTGTTAAAGGTCAAAGGAGAGATTTTTTTTTTTTGCATTTATGAAGGCTTGTAGGCCTGTCAGTGATATTTTGGGGCCATTTATGGTGCTTTTAAGAGCTTTTATGGTTGCAGCATAGGTTGGCCTGACTTTTAGCCCAAGTTTCTCCCTTTCAGACCTTTTTCAAGTCTTTTGAAGTGGATTTTTTGGTTCTGCTCGTCCAAGAGGAGGTGGATACATTATTCATTATCTGTTTTTTGGAAAGCATATATACTACCTTCCTTCTTCATTGTGCTGGTTCTTGATTATTCATCTTTTGGCAGACTGTAATTTCAGAGTTCTTTCTGCAAAAGGGAATGTTTTTGTAACACTTTTTCAATAGTAAGAGAGCATTGTAACAACTTTGAGCAGTAATAAGCAGTCAGTGCCTTCCCATATTCTTTTGTTATTATGAGTACTTGGTGTTAATGCAGGTTTTTGTGACATTCTTGTCTTTAAAACTGTGTTTTCATGTGGGTGTCTTATGCAGAAGCATAATTATTTGCAGGTTATAAGCTGTGAGTGGAATAACAATCTTAGGTTGTGAGAAGTGTTTTTCTCCTCTAAGGACTGTGATTTTAGCCGCCTTATAAATTATTTATGCAAGGGTTATAATTTACTGGGTTGTGTAGGTGAGTATTATTGCTGTCATACTGTTTGTTGTTTGTTGTTATAATTTACTCAGTTTGGTGCATCACCTGTTAGGCAGTAGGTTCATTTTTTCATGTTTTTCCTTCTCTTTTCTCAACAAAAATCATTAGGATAGTCAGAATTAGGTGATAACCAGCTTTCTCTGGAGATTCACTCCAAGTTTTAGGCAACCCACAGGCCTAGGAGAGTTCCCATGTGTCACAAGCCTGTTGAGTTAAGAGCTTAGCAAGCAAGGGTGCAGGCTTCAGTGATAACAGGAAAGCATTCTTTTTGCAATTCCTCAACTCAAGCAAATATTTGTGTCTAATTCTTGATTGGAGTCTCTATTTTCCAAAATGTTGAAGGGGAGAAGACTGCAAAAATATTTTAGGGTAAGTAACAAATACAAACATAAACTTTATATAAAATAATCTATGTTCTCATTTTTTAGGGGTTAATTTTCTAATAATTTAATATTTGTTTTCAATTTTTTAGGTGACAGAAGCTTTGGATAGGGTTCTTCGTATGGTGGATGGAGATGGCATGCCAATTGGTTTCCTTTATGAGGCCATGGATAAGGCCAAAGAGGCCATTTTGCATAACTATGGTGGAAACAACAAAAAATCAAATCATTGGACACATCATTGATCATAGATGGACAAATTAACTCCACCAGCATGCCTTGGCCTACCACTTGAACCCAAAATTATATTTCTCTAATACATTTAAGGCTGACGAGGAGGTCATGGTAGGTGTTATTACGTGCATTGATAAGATGGTGCCAAATCGTGAGATGAGAGACAAAGGTCTTGATGAGTGGGAGGTGAGATTAACTATATCTTATTTATGAATTTGACAATATTTACTCTTTAGAAACATCCATTTTACATGCATAATTATTAATTTTCTATATTTCATCTATCTATTCAAGGTCTACAAGGATGCGGAGGGGAGAATCTTTTCTTTAGCTCAAGCAATTTAAAGGAGAGAAAAACAACCAAGTAAATATTTTAGTTCAATAATACAAGCAGAAATAAGAAATTTGATTCTTATATTTTTTACTTAATTTTTAAAAGTTTTTTTGTAGATTAATGGTAGGAGAATTATGGTGTTGCCACACCATATCTTCAAAGGCTAGCCATCCATATTTTATCCCGGCCATGTATTGCTTATGGGTGTGGGTGTGAACACAATTGGAGCTTTTTTGAGAGCATTCACATAAAGAAAGAAACATGTTGACTCAGGGGCGCCTCGATGATCTTGTCTTCATTTGACAACTTTTGCCTTCAAACTAAAAAGGTGGGAGGGCATTTCACATGAATCCATTGACTTGGATGATATTGATCCTTATGGTGAATGGACTGTTGATAAACAAGATGATGCTCTACTTACTGATGAAGATCTTGTAGAATTGGAGAGAGAAGCAGCAAAAGCAGCAGAATTGGATGCAGTGGAGGAAAACAAAGACACTTTTGAAGAAACAATCCATCATCATTTTTGATACTATAGAACCTTGTAGTTTATTTGGTTGTTTTTCTCGTTTTGACATATCATCATATGTAAACATATATAAATTTATAATGCTGATATACATTTGAAACTATGAAATTTCAAATTTTGAGATTTCAAGGATCATATGACATGTAATGTTTGAATTATGACAAATTGATACCTCAAAATAGACTTCAATGTTCTCTAATTAATTTATTTTTATGTTGTGTAATTATAAGAGTTTTTTTTTGTCGAGTCCATGCCAAGTTTTTCACAGAGTCCCGAGTTCGAGTCAAAACTTTGGCTGCTGAGTTGAGTCCAAGTCCAGGTCCTAAAACTATGGTCTAGATGGCTCTTTCTACGTTGCAATTTGTGCATTAATGGGGAAAGACTTGTATGCAAATTGTGGAAGCAGGGAGAGGAGTCAAAACTTTGGCTGCTGAGTTGAGTCCAAGTCCAAGTCCTAAAACTATGGTCTCGATGGCTCTTTCTACGTTGCAATTTGTGCATCGATGGGGAGACTTGTATGCAAATTGTGGAAGTAGGGAGAGGCTCAAAAACTATATTAAGGAAGTCCCTCAAAGAAGTGTGGTCTCATGGAATGCAATGATTGCAAGATATGTGTCATTATGCACAACTAGCAGTTGTCAACAGGGCTTTTAAAAGAAACACCTCAAAGAGATGTGGTTTCATGGAATGCAACCATTACAAGATATTAACAAAATGAATTTGTTGAAAAGGCTTTAGGAACTTTTGAGCAAATGCAATTGGTAGGCGTAAATCCAACTCCACAACTTTGTCGACTAAAATGAGAGTTTGGGAACTACTCCCAATATTTAGTAGCCAGCAAGCAAGAGATAAAGTGTTGGGGTTCAACTATCAAACAAGAGCTTTAACAATGTGATGATTGGAGGTCATGTGAGTATTTTTGATAAAATATCATTTTTTATGGAGAGGTCACGCTAAAGACTTTTTCTTGGAAAACTTGTCTTATTTCTTTACTTATTTATTTGTGTGCAATGGCATAGTATTTATTAGTGGTAGAGATCCATTAGCATGGGACTCTTTGGGAAGATGTTGAAAAGAATTCCTATTTGATATAGATAGAAATTAACCCTGTATAAATTTGATTCTCACTCTACTTAAAGCTGAATTGTTCCAATTAGCTTAGTCTTAACCCTCAATACTATGACAGTTGTGTTTATTCCTTTAGCATACATAGTCATGATCAAATTATATTGACTATACATTGTAAGAAGATAACAAAAGAATAGTGAGGAGGTTTTGGTAGGTGTTATCAGGCCATAGGAACCAATGATATTTATGGCAAGGGATGCATATAAAATTATGGCATGTATGAATAATTGAATTCATATCTTCACTCGGATAAATTGTGGAACACTTAAATATAGATAGTCATTTTGGGTAGTTAAATAAACTGATTTCCTTTCCTTAAAATAAATTAATTGAAAACAACACATTGAGCTGTTTCATATGATTGTGTAGCCCTCTTCTAGTGAGATTCAGGAGGTCAGTATAGAATAGATTGAGAATTGAGAATCCATGATATCACCATGGTTATAATTAACACTATGCATTGAGTAATTGATCACAAGGTGATGTCTTCAAGATCTATCGAGCATGTGATAGATATATGCAGGGTGTTATAATCAGCAAAAATAAAATCAAAAGGTTGAGACTATTATTGAGTTGACATTTTCATATGATGATCTATTGGCTATAGGTTCATCAGTTTTATTAAGTATGACCCCACCAATGGTTATGCTTAAAGAAAGATTACAATTACTGTTGTAAGTCCTTCAAAGTTTAGATGGTTTTTCAATGGCATGGTTGGAACTTGGTATTATCGTTTTCTACCTAAAAGGATGTCCTATTATGAATTAGTAATGTTAGTAGTTGTTGGTATAAAATGGGATGACAATGAAACTTGACTTTCAATTGGAAATCTTGATTTCACAAGTGGGTCATAAAGTCCATTTTAGTTAAATATATGTTTATAACTAAGCCTTGTGAATTATTGTTGTCAAATTACGATAAGGTAACTATCATATTTGTTGGCATCAATATTTCTAGCATCTCATACTTTTGGGGAAATATGAATGGGGTTGTGGGGAACTAATTTGATTCCTCATTCATCCTCATGGTCACAATATGTTGGTGGAACCAAACAAAAGTTCTAGTTGATGAGTATTCATGTAATGTTTCCATTTGGGATTTACCATATTTTATTCCTGAGACAACAATTCTAACTTAAATGAGAGTTGTAATATATTGATAAATATAATTTTATCAAAGCTGAATACATTTCATTATAACATTTGACTGAAAATTCTAAGAATAGCTTGGAAGATAGAACTTATCTTGATAGCTTTGTCTGACTTATGCTGATCATTAACCTCCCATAAACTGATTACCATCTCCTTACAAATCTTCTAAGTCTGTCATAAAATTCTTCAGTCTTTTTATATAATCTATTCATACAATCCTCCGTAGATCTACAATAGTCTTATGTACACTTCTCTTCATTGGATCTGCAATCTTACTTTTCATCCATGTCCTTGGTGCCTATGTTCAATAGTCTTTTTAATACGTATACCTTTCCTCTATTCTGTATGAACCTCTTGTCTTATGTGTAGATCTGATATAATATTATTTCTCACCCAGCACCTACTTATACTTTTCTCTTGCTGTAGTATATATTTTATTCTTTGCATCCTTCATACTTTGCACTTCTTCCTTTTATACCTTTAAACTATGTCTTTTATCCAAAAGGCATGCCTTTTTGATATCTTCTTTATTTAATTAATATATTACACATATTTCATTACATTTGCTTTATTTATTCATATTTTAGTGTCCTTGAATAATCTTCTTTTTTATATTTCTCCACCCCCAACACACACTGTTCCACTCTCTAAATATATATATTTTATTTTACTCACACATATTTCTCTGCCCTTTTACCAATATTTCTAAGTCTTCCAAGTGGGTCCCATTCAATTTAGTGGAGCTGCTGCTAAAAACACAAAATTATTGTGGAATCTCCAAAATCTTTTCTAATTGATGCAATCATCATTTGAGAATCCTTTTATTTTAGGAATCTGAGTAATTATTGTTTGGGGCCCACAAAGCACTTTTGGCAAATTTATTCTAATGCTAATAAATCTGAATTCCTATTGAAGTCCTCTTTATGTGAGATCAAAGACCCCCCCACGTGGTATTCCTTCGTTTATAATCTGCTTCCACATTGCAAGATAATTGTAAAGGCTACTGAATTAATATATATTTTCTGAGTTCCACTTGAGTCCAGTAGAATTATCCCCATAGAATATAATAAAACCAAAGCAAAATCCCTTCCCCTCTTGAAATGGGGTCGATCCTCACTAAATATCTTGGTATCAAATGGTTGCATCCTTTGGGAGTAGACGTACCTTTGTCAAGGATTAATTAATCTTTCTTAAGATCCTACTCTTTCATTATTCATGAGTATTTGTTATTTATACAGATTGGCTCTTTCTCTTAATCACTGCCTTGAATCACCATTATAAGCGTTGTGTAATGAGTAATCATCTTTTGAATAACTAGTCGGTTGATTAGTTAATATATGTAACAAATCTCTTCATGGATGGTGATATTGATAATATTATGCTGATTGCTACGTACGTGGTAATCTATAAGTTTTATTGTTGACGGCAACCATTTCTTGGCGAAAGCTAATATATTTGTTTGGTTGCTTTGAGACTTAGTCTTCTTTGACATGAACCACTCATAATAAAACGATTATAATGATCATGATGCTAGATGATCGATCGGTTTATCGTGCATCATCTTTTATTGTTACTTGTAATCATCTTCGGTAATATATGAAGCATACTGATACGCATGTTATTGATCGATCTTCTCCAGTATTAGAGGTGCACATTCTGGTCTATAATTGATTCAATCATTGTTCTATCTTGACTTAGATGCTTTAGATGGAATTTATGTTATTTCTCTGTCGATGCCCTTTTTGTTTGGTATGATGGTCCATTGCTTAATATTTGCATCTTTCCCTTATGTGAATCGCTGGCTTTAATGGCTTGTTATCACTGCTATAGTCGGCTCCATCAACCTATTAATAGAACTAATGTCTAATCAACTCAGATTGCTGCATTTTCTCTCTGTCCTTTATAATAATGATGAACACTTCTTATTTATACTGCTTTTGTGGAGTTCTTTGGTCGCTGCATCATCATGGAGTCGCTGTAATATATTTTGTGGTTGAGATTAGTTTGCTATCGTTATCAGTCTTTATGTCCCTTGTCTTGTATTGCCATCTTTATGTAGATCGCTGCATATAAACTTATGTTTCTCATAATCATTAATTTGATCAATTTAGAGTCACATTTAGATGGTCGGTCAGTATAATACTTGGTAAATATCCTTCATAAAAAATATCTAGCATTTCATGAGCATAACTTGTTTCCACAGCGAGTTTGCCATGCTTAGACCGTAGCATATATGTTTGGCCAAAGAGTAAAGATCTCTTCTTCCTCTATCAAATAGATGATCTCTTCTTCCTCTATCAAATAGATGGAGTAATGTTAGTAGTTGTTGGTATTATGAAGTGTATAACAGCTAATTGCTTGTGTGAGTGTGACACAAGTGGGAGCTAGCCATGTTGCATATAGATGATGTATGCTTGAGCTAATCACTAGGTGAGTAAGGGATATCGGAAAGATATGGTCCCTATGTAGTTTTGTGCAATTTTGTCCAGTAATTATTGGCATGGAGCCAACATTTCATGGGAATGTGTTTTTTATCATTCTCGGTAATTAATTTATATTGAAAGTAGAAGCTTAATGAATGGTTGTGATTTAGAAGTGAGATTAGAGATCTCACACAAGAGGAGAGGATGAATCCTCTCTATCGTTGGTGTACAAACTAACAGAACCTCTAATTCTCAAAAGGGATACGTAGGCAACCTCATCACAAATGAACCCTCAAGGTTTGGGCTGGGTCTAGGGATGATCCTAACATTGGGGAACTTGCCACTTTCTAGAGGGAGTGCTCGAGTGGTGGCATAGAGTTGCCACCACAATGGTGGTTGGAAAAGCTTCAAAACTAGCACTTCTAATCTAGACAGAAGATGCTTGGACAATTTACTTGTAAAAAGAAAGAGAAAATATAATAGTAACTGAGGGGTGGTTATTACATCTTGATACTTCTTGTAATGAAATAACTTGCACACTAGAAGGATATAGTACAAAATATGCTAAAAATATGTGAGAATCAGAAGCCAGACATTTTTAGCCTTGGAATTTCCATTTTCATGTGAAAGACAATGTTGACAATCCTCAAGCCTAACAAGTTCAATCTAAATTTAACAGAAAAAGTGAGAAATATTAAATGATAAATGACAATTAATAATTAAATATATATCTTAATGATAAAAAATTGGTAAACATTTTCTAACAACTCAAATGTCTGGCATGCAATGTCCAGATCAGTTTGTAGTGTATTTCCCTGGCTGTTTTTATCTTATCTTGATTGTGTCTATCATGCCAACAAAGCATTGATCACTTTGGTCTTCATTTATCCACCTATTAGTAGGCAATGTGAAAATAAGTAAGTCTAAAATAAACGGATTGGAATTTAACAGATGAACATTTGATGCTTTGGTTGATTGATGCTGAAGTAGAAAATCATTTCCATTTTCCTTCTGCCTAAGGTGCTTTTAATGGTTTTGAAAACATATATTTTACCTTATTGTGCTTGTCATCTTTGCAGGTTACAGTCATAGGCCAGATGAATATGCATCGATTGATCACATTTCCAATGGAGTGAAAGTACTAGCATTAACGCTTGCAAAGCTTTCTTCAAGCTGATGATTATTGTTGTGCTTTCTTCAATTAGGACCATGGTGCCCTTTGCAATATCTTTGACATTGACATTTATAAAAGAAAACTCTTTTATGTACATTTAAATTCATCCAATTACTTGTAATGTACAAATTGAGTATCACAATTCAATTTGTAGAAGAAAATGATTTTGTATATTTAAATTTTTTACATTTCAATATATAAATAAATTTGTGGTCTTTCTAGTCAGATTAACACTCATACGCCAATCCATACAATACTACTGTATGTGAATGAATCTTGGGCTTAAACAGTACAAGAAAAGAACACAGAAGTCAAAGCTTTGGATTTTCATGCCTGCCCCTCTCACCCAACCCCAAATTTGCCAATATTTCCCCCTAAACTAGTGTGATCTAATACAGCATACATACCATGCTGATCAGACTTCAATATCATCTTGTTTGAGGGATTCATTCCCTCCTCAGTGGACGCCAATTTCAGGATTGTACTTTCAAATAAAAACAATCCAATGGACAAAGATAACTTCTGCTATTTTTACATCAGCACACCCAAGATGCTGTTATCAGATTTAAGTTTCTCAGCCAAAAAGGAAAATGGCTGCTCCCCTCTCCCACGCCAGCCCAAGTCTCATTCACCATAGATGATATGAAAACGGTCTATGGTTCCAAACCCTCAAGATCTGGGTCCAAAGCAACTGGGATCCTATTAGATCTATAGATATCCCTGTGATGTCAAAAAGGTGTTTCATGGCCATCTTCTCCTCAAAGCACAAAAGAGATCAGGGTTTCCTAGGAAACCCATGATTCCTGAATAAAGTTGATTTCTTCATGAAACACTGGTCCCCAGCTATCAACTTGTGGTAGACCTACTCACTGCTGTTCCAGTCTGCGTCTATATGCCTTTCCTCCCAAGCAAACATTGGCAAGAGAACATACCAAAAAAAAGGCTAAGAAGTTAGAGAACACATAACAGCACCATATTAAAATTTCACCAAGACTCCAAAAATCTTAAATAACACAAGAATATGCATGAATCCAAATCTAGACAAGCCCCTTTGAGATCGGCTGATTCTGGGCATGAATAGAATTGAATGGGATCAACACATTGACTATGGAAACATTCTCTTCCATATGTATGGCCATTTGCAAGAATCTACCCTCATCAATCCTCTGGAGACACACACAGACATGAAAAATCAGTCAGGTCACACAAGAATATAAACAACCAAGAGTCACAGGAAAACAACAGAAACCATGAGAAACATAGAGAGGAAAGCCAATTTGAGAATGTTTATGCAAAGAATGGCAAAAGATCACCATTGGCATTGGATTGTATTACAAAATAATTAACTTCTTAGGTTATGTAGTACCCACGTATTGATTACTTGTCAGCTTATGAGTAGTCATTAGGAGTTGGTTGTAAGTGGTTGTCAACGGTTGTGTTCCAATTAGCAGCCATCAGGTATTTCAAGTATGTTGTAGTCAGGGAAAACAATTTTTATCCTTGGCTGATCATGCCTGAGCTACCAATATGTAAAGAACTCCATATGAATAAAGTTTTGGTTCTTATACATCTATTGCTCAATCTGTTATGCAATGTGTTTTATGTTCACTTATGCAATTCTTAATCTTATCAGATAAAGGAGTAAAAATGCATTTTGTTATCAACCAAACCCCTTTGCAGCCCTCGCACATCTAGGTCTAGATACTGCAATATATGCCAAATGCCTAAACCTTAGTGGCCCATTCAGTATACAGTGCAACAACCTATAAGCTTTCAACCACTTTACAAAAGTCTGTCTTTTCTTACTATGCAATTTCAATAATGTTTCTCTGAAACTCTCAATAAGAAAAAGAGAAAAAAGGATGTATGCACGTGTTCTCCCAAGGAAATCAACACCACGCAGAAAGAAGAAACCCCAATTCAGAAACAGTAGAAACTGAGCAAGAGATGACATAAATGTAGCTGAGAGATCCACCCAATGGCAGAAGGAAGCAGCAAAATCCTAGGGGTATTGTGTCTTCTCTCATAGAACGTAAGTAATGGCTTCTGTAAACAAGCACCATTTCAATAAAGAGAAGGTAAAAAAAGAAAATATAGACTTGATTTTGTTGTGAGAAACCTTTAGATTTAACACACTGAACATATTCAACCTCTTTGTTATATGGAAGAGAAAGTAAACCATCTTCTGCATATATTCCAATACGATGATATAATGCAATCCTTAGAGGTATAGAGTATTAGCAGAACAATCTTTCCCGTGGATCCTGTTTTTTAATTGCTTTTCCACAGTGGTACGGGTAAGTTTTTACATCATCAACGTGTACATTCAACTGAAAGAAAATTGTTACTCCCCTAAAAGATTGGCTCCTCAACACAATCTAAAACATATCATTCTCATTGGAAGTGTAATACGACCAAGAATATAGTAGAAAAAGTAGGAACGGAGTTCAATCACAGGACAGCAGAGGCTCCTATAAATCTGGAACAGGCAGTCCCCTCATTGACATGGAATATGCATAGGGCAGCTTAGTTTGGTATGATAGAAGATAAGGAAGAAACCATATTGCCAAAAAGGTGATTGTATTATTATCTCAGATCAATGGGTAGCAACAGGTAGACAAATGTCAGCCGAAATGTGTAGAATTCGTGGAAAAAAGTGATCATGTTATGATCTCAGATCAATGAGTAACAGTAGTTTGGTATGATAGAAGATAAGGAAGAAACCATATTGCCAAAACGGTGATTGTATTATTATCTCAGATCAATGGGTAGCAACAGGTAGACAAATGTCAGCCGAAATGTGTAGAATTCGTGGAAAAAAGTGATCATGTTATGATCTCAGATCAATGAGTAACAGAAGGTAGACAAATGTCAGCCCAAATGTGGAGAATTTGCCAAAAAAGAGTGATCGTATTTTGATCTCAGATCAATGGGTAACAACAGGTAGGCAAATATCAAGCCAAATATGTAATCATACACTCTTTGATCATTAGCCAAAATCACTACAAATCCAATATGCAGCAGACGAACAAATGCACCACTCTTAAAGTTTGAACATGTTCCCTAATCCAAATTATAGGAGGTCAATGGTTTTTGAAGCATTTACAAGTTAGAATATTATAACACGTGTTTCATATTGAGTATCTACAAGATTATTTATATAATTTTAAGCATATCTATAACATTTCGTTGAAGTTTTCAAGCGTATGTAATTTCAAGTGTATAATGGAGGAAACAAATAGAAAATAATATCACAAATGCCCACTGGTTTGATTATATGCAACTTTTATATGAATGGTTAAATGAGAATAATAATCCTCCCACAATTGACACTTCAGCTGAGCTCTTTTTGGTTGGAGACATTAAACAAGGTATAAAGAAGTTGACAAGTGGTAAAGCTCTAGACATCAAAAGTTTGCAGGCAGAATTTTTAAAATGGGGAGTGGAGCTCCTAGTTCGACACATCAAGAATATCTTTAACAGGGTCACTCAAGACATCTATCCAGTTGAGTGGACAACTAGTGTCGTTATACCTCTTCACAAAAGTGGAGACATAAATAACCCTTCCAATTACAGTACTATTATGGTCAACCCTCTTCTTGGAAAGCTTTTTGGGAGCATGCTTTAGTGTAGAATTAGCAATTGGGTAGAAAAAGAGGGAAAAAGAGCGAGGGGCAACTTGGCTTCAGGCTTAAACATTCTGTCGTTGATCATTGAATCACTATAAGACATCTCATTGAAAAAGTCTAGGACAACCAAGGTGGAGAAGCTTTTTGTTGCTTCGTTGATTTCAAAAAAATCTTTTGACATCGTCCCTAGAGATAAGATTTGGTTAAAATGGAAGAATTGGAGGTCCCCAAGGAGTATAGGGCGAGTATTCATAAGTTCTATGAGTGGGTTAGGGTCAAAGTCAAAACTAAGGAGGACATGTTAGAAAGCTTTGGGAGTGACATTGGAGTCAAATAGGGGTGTCCTCTATTACCCACTTTCTTTGATTTAAATATTGATAAACTAGAAGAGTGGTTAAACAATACCAACGAGGAGGCTACATGGTGAAACTACTTTAATAGACAAATGGTCTTTTTCTTATTGCTAAATCTGCACAAGTTTTGAGAGAACATTTGAAAGCTCTGGAGCTCTTTTGTCAAGAGGTTGGGATGCAAGTAAATACCAAGGAGACCAAAGTCATGATCTTTTCTTTGATAAAGAAAAAGTAGCAGGTTACCTTTATCTTTGAAGGTAGCTCCTTGGAGGTTGTTGAGGACTATAATTAACTAGGAATTGATTTCCACTATATGTAGATAAAAGAGAAACCAAGGAGGGTAGAGAGATTCTTTAGAATAGGTATAAGAAAGCAGAGTTGTGGAATTGGAAGCCTAACAAAACCCTCTTTGATTTGTTAGTGGTGCTAGTTATCCTTTATGGGTGCAAGGTTTGGTGAAGTAGTATGTCAAATTACAAATGGCGACAAACATAAATGCTTCCAAAGCATTTAATCACTAGTAGTCTCAAAGTCAAATCTATGGTCCCATACGAGATCCTTTTAGTTGAGGCCGGTATGTTCCCAATTGAGGCTTCAACAATCATTTGTTTGTTAAGTTACTTAAAAAATGTTGAAAATATGGATAAGCATTGTTGGCTCAAAAATGGTTGTTGAAGAAGAGCTAAATTGTAGGAAATAGACATGGAAGAAACGAAATAGCAAGTGGATGGACAAATGGGAGATAAATCTGCATGATGATCCTCATACTAATGAGAAGATAAAAAAGTGGGTGTTAGAAAAATTGAACAATGCCATGTGGTCAAAACAATTTGGTAGAAAAAAAGCATACTATGTCAAAGAATTTAATCCCAAGTAGAAACATAATGATAAAGACTATTTGAGATCTACAATCAAGGGAAATGCTAAAATTTTAATTGCGCAACTGAGGACTAGCTCTCATCATCTGAGATGTGAAACTAGCATATGGATGGTGACCAAAGAAGATTGGAAAAAAGAACTTGCATTTTTTGTTGCAAAGGGGTGGAAGAAACTGAATGGCATTTTATCAGAGTGTAGTGTATGAAGATATTCGTTGTCTATCTGATAACAACTTAAAGGTGAACAATATGAATGAACTTTTTGAGGAGGCAAGACTTCACAAAACGAGTTTCTTAGTTAGGATTCATAATAGAAGAATCACCATGGAAAAGAATCTGAATATGGATTAATTTGTTATCTCTTGATCCCTTAGACCATTGTGTCTCGTGGATGTCATTAAAATATGTGTTCTCTTGATCCCTTAGACCATTGTGTCTCATGGACGTCATTAAAATTCATTCATTCATCCTTCATTTATTCATTCTTATCACACTCATTGATATGAATGTAATGCAATAACATTTTCAAAGCATTCCAAGTGTTAGTAGGATGTGTGTAGAAAGATGGGGGATCAAAAAGCAACCACCCCACATTTTGGCCCCATAGAAGACATAACACAAGCATGTTATATAATCTACTTTGAGAATTCCAATAAAGGGCAAGAGGAGAGAGAGAGAGAGAGAGTGGGGGGGGCGGTAGGGTGTGAGGGTTAGAGGGAGAGAGAGGGAGAGGGAGAGGGAGAGGGAGAGGGAAGGTAGAGAGTAGAAAGGGGGGGAGGGAGGGAGATGTTGAGAGCAGGAGGAAAGGGAGATAGAGAGAAGTAGAGAGGAAAGAGGGAGGGCTAGAGAGGTACACACAAACACACACACACACAAGGTGAGGAAGATAGGAGATCCCTTTTCCTTCACAAAACATGAGTGCATTATAATGCGCTTGCATTATAGGAATGCTCAAGGTAAACAATAACCAAAGTATGTTATAATGCACTTGCTTTATTGTCTACCTGCAACCATTGTAGATGTGTTTTTAGCAAATTTTTAAAATTGACATAATTTCGAGTGCGTTATCAATTAAGTTTGCACATCTTTCAATGTCAAGTTAAAAAAATACCACAATAAGACTAAACTCTCTTAGCTTTCTAATCATTATTTTTTTTCAAATTTTGAATATGTTAAGTTTTGATTTTAATTTATTTTGCTAGTGTCTTCATTTTTTGTCAAAAACCTACGTATGGTATTTTTGGTTTCATTCTTTAGCCATTCATCCAAATTTCAAAACAACTATATATTTAGAAACTAGAATCTATTCTATAGATAGGCCAAAAAAATTATTTTTGATTAGTTCCAACAACATTAGGGGTCTACATGCACATTTATTTGTTTTTCAAGATGTGTCCACTTTGAAAATTAATAAAAGTGTCATATATTCATCAAAAAATAAGCAAAAAAATGGGGCATAAATTATATGGTGTTAGCTAATTTTTTATTGAAGTGATATTGAAATACTAAAAAAAAAAGTTAATATTTTAGGGAGAGCACACTAGATGCTATGTTATTTTTTTTTGACAAAAATAGAAGCATTTTGTGTGCTCCCCCTATTTAAAGCCCTTAATCTCCACCATTTAAAAAAATAGTAGTTTAGAAAGTAGATTCAAAGCACTACGACTTGTGTTTTTGTTGCATCTTTAAATTTTGAGCAAAATTATCTTCAATTTCTTGTCAAACATCAATCTTTCCTGATTCTAGAAAAAAAGTGATCACCTAAGAATCCCCCATTTACATGAGCATGTCCTATAATGATTAGTTTTTCCTTGCACATGGATTTATGTAGTATAATTTTGGATTTATGTAGTATGATTTATATTTGATACATGTTCTCGATGCATTTTATGCTTAGATTAACTCCTCTTTGCTTCTATCCAATGTTTCTATCCTCTTGTAAATTGTAACTATATAACCCATCGAATAGGCATTGGTCCAAGAAAAAGTGACCCAATCACATTGTTTAAACAAATAAAACTCTTTATCAGTAGTTTAAATTTTGTTTTAGTACTTTGCAATTCATGATTTAGGAGTATGAAACCATATAAAACTTCTCAAGCGAATTACTTACTAATAATTTATACTTGTTTGCATCTTGCATTCTTTGCAATGATGTCATTATTAGCTATATTAGAGGTAATTTATGCAGTTGTTTTATCTTTAACCTAGTGACAAACCTTTGGGGTTAAGCTTTCTTTGGATACAACTACAAACTATATATTGTCTTATCTTGTAGCACCTTTAGTTGTATGTAGGACACCTCTTGGAACATTGTCATGCACTTAAGATAAGCCCAAAGTGTAGGAGAGCTTATACACTCATTCATTTTCCTTTAACCCTCCATAATCTATATATGAACCTCTATTTTTTATTTATAAATGACAACCCCTAGCCTTGAAGCTATGAGTATGTTCTAAGATTTGGGTGTAGCAGTTTTGGATTTTGGACCCAATAGTCCCAACTAGCTAATTGATCCTCTTAGTGCACCTTAGAGATGGATTTTATCTTCTTAGAAAAGTTAGGAATAACCGTCCTAATGAAGTTGATCTATGTAAAAAATAACTACATTGCCTTAACCACATTGGGTTGAGGGATGAGATTAATAACTTTAACCCTTTCTGGATTAATCCTTGTCCCTTAGACATTATATGTCTAAGAAACTTACCCTCTTCCATGGAATATATACACCTCTTAGGATTCAATAAAATCTCATACTCCAAACATCTATTGTAGATCAACTCCAAGTATTTATAGTAATTTTTTTTATCCTTCAAGT
Organism: Cryptomeria japonica; assembly: GCF_030272615.1. NCBI lineage: Eukaryota > Viridiplantae > Streptophyta > Pinopsida > Cupressales > Cupressaceae > Cryptomeria > Cryptomeria japonica. The sequence continues at coordinate 444,290,038 of NC_081410.1, forward strand.
ATGTAGTCAAGTATTCTTAGTAGACCGCCATTATCTCATTTATAAGGCACTAAAAGGTAAGATCCATTATTCTTTGAGGTGTGGCTCCTACATTTTTCAATCCAAATGGCATCTTAACATAAAGAAAATATGCCCCATGGATTTGTAAAGGCTACCTTTGGTTGCTCAAACTCCTTGACCATGACTTGATTGTAATTTAAAATGTCATTCATCATTGACATTAGTTTTGACCTGATCACCATTTATATTAAATGGCCCACACTAGGCAATGGATAATTGTTCTTAAGGGAATTGATATTCAAATTTCTAAAATCTACACAAATCCTAACTTTCTTATTCTTCTTTCTCACTAAGACAAGATTAGAAGTCCACTTTGAATACTTGATTGAATTGATAATTTTTCCCTTTCTAGGCTTCATGAATTCCTTTTTCATTTGAGAGCTAGATTGGGTTGATGGGTCTTTAGTTTTGTTTGAAAGGTTTTGTACTAAGTCCAATGGAACAATATGTTGGAACAAGTCATGCCCATGCCTTTATCTCACCATAAGATCATGAAAGGAACGATTTATACTCCTTCCACAATGCAATCAATATATGCTTCTCAGCTAGTCTCGACTTCTTATTGAGGTCAATCATCTTAGAAGTTGCTTGAGCTCCTAAGTTAGCTCTCTTTGTATCTTCTTCACTAACAAAATTACTTCCCATTGTGTAATAGTCCTTATGATCAAACATTGTTTCTAGATCCACGAGACCTCTTGGGATAGTATTGATGTTAAGTTGAATGATTTCATTCCCAAGGAGAGTCTCTTTTCTATTTTCATCCACCATGGGTTGCCACTTTATAAGTTGACTCTCAAATTGATTTATGCAATTTAGGAACTTGTATATCTTCTTATCATCATTGAAGACATGCCCATTGTAGATTGCAGTGTCCCTCCCTGATTCATCTTTTATGATAGGACCTGATAGATACTTATGGATTTATTTGTGTTCATGATGCTCCTTGCTTCTTGTTTCATTCTTTATACTAATATTCTCTTTGATAATAAGTGGACATATTATGATTGCTATGATTACTATGGTGATGTCAATTCTATGTTCCTGGGCTAATTATTGAAATTAGAGTTATGTTTACCTTGTGAATGTTTGCTCATTAGGAGATGTAATCCATGTTTATTTATCATGTTTATTTCTCGTGTTGAATTATCTTGTGTTAGATGTTTCACATTGATAGATGATACAATATGGTTTTATGTGGGTGATGATGCTACATTTTATGATGGTTTATCTTTATGAGACTCTATTATGAAGGTAGAGTTAGTTATATGCCTTGATAATGTTCATGGTATAATGGATTATGCTTGTGTTTCATTATGAATAAGTTGTGTTAGTGATGCATATTCTTTTATGATTACTAACCCATGTACTAATGGATTTGGTTAGTGTTGGTTGAAAATTTTGTACACCCAGGAGGATGTGCAAAATTGTGGTTTCAAACACAGCACATGAGTATAAACTTTCCTAATTTAGGGAAGGCTCCCCTTTATCTAACACTTAACTAAAACTAATTTAATCTAATATGGGTAGGACAAAAACGTTTCCTCTTTTTTCAGAAAATATTATGTTCTTTTCTCTTCATAGAAAATCTAAACAACAATTTTGAAGGAATAATAGCAACAATTCAAAATAAAACCAAGAGAGGAAATGAAGATTCCTAAAAGCACAAAGACTTTCGTCACCTCCTCAGGGATGAGAAAATAGCAAACAAGCACAAAGTCTTGAGTTTCTAAAATCCTATCTACCCTTTTCAAAATGATGAAATAAGAACAATGTACAGCATATGGCGGTGCAAAGTTTGCAAGTATGATGCACCTTCAAGTCACTTTAAATAGGAATTACTACAAGCACAAATTTTTGCAACTCTTCTCTACTCCTAATTACAAACTAAAATAATTCAACCTTCGATATTTGTAGCACAAAGTCTGTAGATATTTAGAGTGAAGCTCTTTTCAACAACTTTCCACAACTTCAAGTACAAAGAAATGTCCCAATATGACATATGAACACAATAAGCACAAAGTATGGCTTCAACACAAAGTCTGAAATTCCAAACTCTTTGATATTACTTGAAAGAAAACAGTTTTCAACTACAAAGCTTAAAATCTTTATGAGTACAAAATTCTGCAGAGTTTTCTTGCTTGCCAAAAAGATAAAATTACATAGAGAACCCTCATGTATATATAGGGGAGGGGCTGAGAGAAAAATGTGGGAGAAGTCTAACTAACTAAGACTTTTTCCACAGCTAACTAACTAACTATGACTTATTCAAATTATAGTTCTATTGCTAACCAACCTGTAATTTGTTTACATGTAATTACAATTTACAAAGTTACAAGTGACAATTCACTTGTAATCATGAATCCTGACACTACATTTAAATTGTCGAAAACAAAATGCATAAACACACTAATACATTTGGCCTCAAATTCCGACGAGCATTTCCGACAATCTATGGGATTTCTTTTGCTTTGTCAAATTGATTTGTTTTTTTTTTCAAATATTGCCCTGTGTTCGTCGGAACTCCGATGTGGTAAAATTTCACGTCCGAATTCCGACTAAAAACTGACGTCTTGAAATTTCACCTCGGCATTCCGACGAATACGAATTTTACCTATTGATCGGCATATGTTGGTCTGATGATTTTCACAGGCTCTAGATGTCTTCTTACTCATCAAGATAACATAAGTTGATGACCTCTCTTCTTGTTGATCGGTGCGAGTTATCGCTAGTCTCATCGGCCATCGGGATAGCTTAAAATGTGTTCAGGCGATGGGCATGATTTCCCCAATGTCTTTTCCCCCGACGTAGCTCCTCCCGATACGTTATGTGTCCTCAGCATAAGCTTTGACCCTATATCATCTTAACCTTTGCCGATGCTTTTTACTTTTGCCAATGTCCATCGGGAAATGTCTTATCGATAGCATCATCGGCTATCGACAACACATGATCTTTGCTTTGTCGCTAGTGTGTGTTATGCCGATGGACTTCTCCAGTGTATTATATCCCGATGACATGCTTCTAGTTGTGTTACCATTGGGTTGACTTTTGCCAATAGTGCAGATTTCATATTTCACATCGGAATTCCGACGAACACATGGTATTTAAAAAAAAAAAGTAACTGCGTGCCATCATTATATGCGGGCTCATTAGGGTGCAAAAATTGGGAGGAAGCAGGCACAATTGCTGCAGATAGATGTTGATGAAGAATTTGCCCGTGGCAACAACAAGCGACCTTTTCTTGTTCACAATCCGCTCTTTCTCTTTCTCATGAGTCCCTGTTGAGAATCGAATGCAGAACCTCTTCATTGCAAATTCATCATGCATGGGAAGCAACCCATTGGAGCTAGAAACCGTAAACCCCAGGGAATTCACTCTACTTTTACTCACCAAATTCAAATTGAAGAAAATTGCAGCAGCAGACGGTGGTGCCATTGACACAACGGTTGTCACCATTATTGTTACTACCTCTTACCTCCTGCACTTCATGTTGTGTACTATACAAGAGGTTGGTCCTTTCGTTCTTGTCATCAATATTTTTTTGCAAGTTCCTTTTCTTTCCTTGCATTCTCTTGTTCACTTTGTTTAATGGTATCGGCTTTGGGAAAATATGGATCCTCAACCTCCTTAACCTGTCCATTTTGTGGCTGCAAATTATAAAGACAAGTCACTGGACATACCAATCGCCCCAGTTATGATTCACTATCTTCCTGTCATCAAAATATTTAGGTCTTGATTCAGTTATAATTTGATCTTGTGTAATGAGAATCCCAAACATAAGTCCATAATTGAACATGTTGCTCCTCCCCTTGGTTGTTTATGACGTTAAGCCTCAATTCCTCGGGCCACATACCCCTAAAACGCCCACAGAATAAGATTAAATGCATCAATAATGAGTAAAACTTAAAATTAGGGCAATTATTAGGGCACAATTGCAAATAGATGCTTGGCAACAACTGTACAAGAGGTTGGTCCTTTCGTTCTTGACATCAAGATTTTTTTGCAAGTTCCTTTGATTTCCTTGTATTCTCTTGTTCACTTTGTTTAATGGTATCCGCTTTGGCAAAATATGGATCCTCAACCTTCTTAACCTCTCCATTCTGTGGCTGCTAGTTATAAAGACAAGTCGCTTCATAGCTTCTAGAGGGGTGAACAATTATCTGCGATTGTAAACCCTTCCAGCCCTCAAAATAACCCTTTGTATGGAAGCAACTTTTCTAGGTCCAAAGCTAGCTACAAATTGCAAAGGAGAAAACATCCATTCATGTGATGCTGCTAGGTTTATGTCAACACCAACTTGGTTGGTTGTTGTAACCATTACCTGTTCGACAATTCTCTGCAATTGTAAACGTGCCCTTCCAACCCTCAAAATAGCCCTTTGTATGGAAGCAACTTTTATACATTATTTAGGACTCTATGGGCAGTTGGTTGTACAATTTTCCCCACTGAAAGGGTCTCTTCATTTTCTCCAGTTAATAGATAAAATTTCTCATCTTGGGATGTCTCTTTATGTCATAGTAGCAAAAATCATTTGGGGAAAAAATCGGCAAACCAAAAGTATTAGATTTAAAAAAAAAAAATCAGGAAAAAATTGAACAAAAAATCAAATTTAAAAAAAACATAACAAATAGTAGGCATAGAGACAAAAACTATTTTAAAAAAAAACTTAAAGGCATTTCCAAAGCATAGAGATATAAAGAGCAACTAAAATAGAGTTTAACCCATGAATTGTAGAAAATTAATTTTTTTTGTTTACATTCATATTGCCGATTCAATCTTTATGTCAGCAAGAGTTTCCCGCTTTTTATTGGATGTCTGTTGTTCCACACTTCTAGCATATTCATCAATATTAAGAGCCTTTAACACATGGGGATATTTTTTGACACGTTCAACTGTCATTTCTTGTGTTTCCTCATCCATATCATCGATATCATGTCCTGCATCTTCACAGTATACATCCTCAGTCATTTTCTTGGCTAGTTCATATGACACAAGTTTTGGAAGAATTATCATAACTTTCATTTGAACCGTTGGATCTTTCTATAAATTGGAGGATAAGTCTATAACAATGATATCAAGAGACTGACCAGAGCGATTGAATTCATTACAAGGTACGGGTAGCTTTTGTCATGTTTGTCTTCCTCAAAGTATGGTTGGTGTCTATTAAGTTGTTGTCTTGTAAGGGTGTTTTGAAGATTGAGAAGAGACTTTTGATGGGTATTAATCCCATTGTTGTCAAGTATGCCTGATTGGAATTGAATGTTTCCAAGGTTTATGTCACTTCAATTAAATAATTACTGAAAACTTTGAATTGCTTGCTTGTAAAGGAATGCTTTAAATAAAAGGTTACTTTATTATAAGTATGATTTCTTAATTGAGATTACTCTAAAAACATCTAATTAAATTATCTTCAAACAATAGTAGACCAGTGCCATCACCCCTGACATAATGTTGTAGTTAGTCTTACTGAATTTAACTTTGCTTTGAAAGACCAATAAGACAAAATGAAGCTTGACATCCAATCCTTCAAACTAATAATCAAACTGAAACTTAACCCAAACTATAATAACATAGGATAGCACATTGAAACAATCTAAATGGATAGATTTATCATAGAGAACTAATCAAACAATCAAAAAGATAAATACCATCAGAGATGAAAAACACTTGATCTTTGTATTGAAATAAACATAAGATAACCAACTAATTACATATAGCACAATGTCTTTTCACCAGTTTGGCATTTCCAAAAAATAAACCATCATCACGTCAAAGGCATCTCTATGAGTTGTAATCAAAATATAATATGCAGTTAGTCTTTTTGAATTTAAATTTACTCTGAAAGACCAATAAGACAATTTGAAGCTTGCCAACCAATCCTTCAAACTGATATTCAAACTGAAAAATTAATCTCAATCACAATAACATAAGATAGCATATTGAAGCAATCTAATTGAATAGATTTATCATGAGGAACTAATCAATCAATTGAAAAAGTAGATACCATCAAAGATGAAGAACACTTGATCTTTATATTGAAAATAGATAATAAAACCAGTTGATTTCAATAAATATTGTCATCTACCAACTTGATATTGTCTTTCTTAAAAAAAAACTGCATAAGCACTACATAAAATATTGTCTTGACAGAGTAAAAAATATAGATGAGATTCGGTTCCACAATGAAAGGACATCCCCTTTCATTTGGAATTAAACTTAACTAAGTCTAACTAAATAGTAACTACCTAAAAACTAACATTTGCTTGAGCCATTTTTAAAAATCAAGTTTGATCTCCAAGCATCTGGCCGCATTCCTGAATGTGCTCCATGTATTTTTTCGACTTGTATGTATCTACATCATGAATTATATCTCTGACGATGATCTCCAGTGTGACAAAGTTCTCCATCTGTTTATAGTCTTTTTTAATTCAATTCCATCAGTCCGGGCAATATCAAGGGCGGCATTGAGAATACTCTGGCATTCTGAGATCCATCTATCCTTATCTTTAATCTCACCTTTCCAATCAACCATTTCTAGGAAACCGTCGCGAGTTATGTGCTTGCACTCATCATACTCAATCTGTAACTGTTCATCAAATTTATTTTGTCTTGCCAACAAATTCTTTATCTTTTCAATCTCCTCATTTTCTGCTTGGCTACTGTTCTATCATGCAGTCTAGTCCCCAATCTGTTTTGAATCCTATTGTGTGAGACTGCATTATCCATGTTCTTCTGAAAAACTATCCAGAACTCTTCCAGAAAGCCTTGCAAAGTCTCAAATCTTTTGGTTAACAATATAGAGGCAGTATCTTTCCTCACACTTTGCATCTATTTAAGCATCTTCTTGTTTTCTTGTTGTAATTCCTCACACTTTTTCTTCCACTGTGAGTTATCAAGAGAAAGAACCATTGGCACTGGCTGCCCACTTGTTCTCAGTAGTTTTTCATACAATCCTTTATATTGATTTCTTTCTCTTACTATTCTGACCATTTGTGCCTTGTTAAACTTTGAGATATCTACTCCAATATCTGCAGAAATGATGGGATCAATCTCCCCAACTTTAAGCTTCATCATATGGCCAAAGGCCTTATCAACATCAATAATCTTAGGTCTTTTATTAGGAGGATATAAATCCCATAACAATAAGGCTTCTTCATCTTGATCGAACCTTGACCCAATGAACACATCATTTACACCCTATTTATCTAATTTAAACTCCTTATTCTCTGAATGTAATAAACTATCAAAAATAAACGAAGCACTAAGATCCCATCTAGGAAATAAGATCACTCCAAACTCTGTAAGCAGTTGTTTCCCCTTTTGAGGAGTCATTGTGGCCAATTCAGCATCTATTTGTTCTTTTAACTTCGTCAACAATTCAGCTTCATTTTCTGGTGTAATGTTGGGAATAGAATCCCTCAACTTCTTTCCTTTGAAATTGTACAAAAATGATTTAAATTATTTTGATTGTATAAAGCCATCATCTGCAACAAAGGCACAATATTCCTCCAACCTAGAATCAGCACGAACCTTCAATTTTATCATAATTTGCTCTTGCACATTGGGCTCTTCTTCCCTTGCCGGTACTTGATACCTAGAGATGGCTGCATTTTCATCTTATTCACTTTTTGCTTCCTCCTCCTCAGTTCCCACTTCCTGCAATCTTTGTCTCTTTTCTGCCAATCAATTAACTCTTGGGCTTCTGCATCCTCCATATTCCTGAACATATCTTCAGCCTCCAGACTTGAGTGTAGATAATCTCCCAAGTTTTTCTTTTTCTTGCAAGAATGAATATAACCTCCAGGATCATAGTTCTTCCTAGCATAGTGCTCAAATAAGTTGTATTCTTCCATCAATTTTCTATCAATTATATCATAAGCTTTAGTAGACACTATTATAAAATCTCCAAAATTTAGTGTTTCAAGCAGGAAGGCTTGTTTGCGTTGATCCGTAAAACGTTTAGCATTTGACACACTCAACTGCCTAACAATCTCTAAGTACGCTATTCTGTCTGGAACTAATTTAGGCAACATATAACGGCTTCCCTAAAGTCCATAGATTCTGAAACATGTGAAATCTTTGTTTACAAACAACTCTCCCTAGTTATGGTCAACAATTCGCCTTTCATCACAATCCTAAAACCTTTAAAATCTCTTAATTCCATCAGAGATAGATCCTTCACATGGAACCCCATATATCCTATATAGTGGTTTCACTATAAGTTCTTCAAACTTAATATAATTGGATCTCATATACCGAGAATCCCAAAGAGATTTTCATAATTGCACGGGTTGTTCTTCACCTTCCATGTTTGTTGTATTCAATTTTAAATCTTCTAGCCACAAACCCTTCACACATCTATAGAACAAAACCAAATGCATTAACAGTGAGTAAAATTTGAAGGTAGGGTTCCTATTATCTTTAAGGTTTAGAAAACCTTCATGTAACTTCTCTACCAGATATGCAGCATAGTCAAAAGGCCTGGGCTCATACATTTGTATGTTAGAAGCTAAAACCAATGGCTCGATACTCACCAAATCAAGCACCTCGACTCCTCCTACTTTCCTACATGACAAGTATGTATACTGCAAGTAGTGTCTAAATAAATCAATGCTAAATGGTGGCCCATCTTCCTCAGTCAATTTCCCTGGCTGCCTTTTATGAATAGCAATTTTCCAACCAGTGTATGTAGTGTCCATCCTAAGATATTCATCCTCCAACTCCCCAAAGGATAGGGGTTTGTCGGGGTTGGGATCTAAATTAAAAACTTCATTCACAGTACCCACAGAAAACCTAATGAATGCATCACCATTTGAGAATTGAATGTAGCTCTTCACAAAATTGTAATTTCTAACCAGAACCTCTAGCAACCTTATGTTCACAAAGACATTTGGGATAATTAACTTACCCAAATTCATCATCCAAGGATTGCAAAGTGGCATTTCCTTGTTTCTTCTTAGATAATGGAATAGGAACAATTCGTCTCCCCTCACCTTAGTCTAAACATCCCCGACCTCTTTGTATCTATCTTCCAACTGGTCCCTTCGAGGCAGGTGTTGCTTCGACCTTTTGGACTTCGAGTCGGGTGCTTGCATTTACTGAATCATGTCTTCATTCAGTCTTCTAACAAGAGGCACATCCTCTGTCTTAGTCTTCTTTCCCTTAGATTTTAAGCTCTTTGAATGTAATCACAATTCTTCACTCTAGCTTTTGGAAACTCAATGTATTCTCTCTGTGAATTATCTTTCTCTTGTGTGACACTTAGATTAGGCAATTTTAGTTTATATGCCCAATGCATCTACATATAGATTTGCATTGATGAGTTTCTCATAAAATTGCCTTGTGTGAGCCATAGATGTACCTGTTGCAAGCATTAAATAAAAAATCACTATTTCAGTTTTGAATTCAGATATGGCAATGGCTCAACGACATGTGTCTCTCCGATGTATACTTCCTTTTGGTGCCACCTACAAAACCCTTCTTTTATTTTGGTACTTTACTCTCCTTTATTGGGATATCCTTAGCCGATAACTTATCTTCTGTTGTATCGGTGTAAGTCAACCCAATACTCCCATCGGACGTCGGGTTAGATCATGAGATGTCATAGCAATTAGGATTGTTTCCCTGATGACTTTCTCCTTTGGCGCAACTCTTCCCATTGTAGTCGGTTCCATCGTCATAGGTCTTCCCGATGACATCCTCATTCCACTTAATCGACCAACTCTTCCATCGAGTATAGGGATAGCTTGGAATGAATTACAATGATAGGCAAAGCTTTCCCGATGAAGTATGTTCCATCGGTACATGCTTTCCCGATGTCTTTTTCAGGCATCGGGGTAACTCAAAATAACACATCCCGATCCCTTTGGTTACGTTGATGACCTTCTTTTCATTATAACCTTTGCCGATATATTTTCTTCGTTGCCTTTATCCGTATATGATACCCTCATCGAATGTTGGTCTTTTTGGTTCAAGTGTTCTTATCGGGATAACTTAACCCGATAATGAAATTTTTAATTATTTGCACTTTAACTTCTTCTTAGGAATACGAATATTAATAATTTGCTTAATGGATTCAATATAAATTGAACAAAACGTCTAACATACATAGGAGCTTTGCTTTTTCTCATTATGTTCCCTGAGATGCTTTTGAAATATACATTTTGCCAAGACTTGTCAAAGTGAAAGCTCATCCATGTCAACCATCACATAAAACCCAACAGTAACTATTGTTATGATAGAAAGTGTTCAATGTATAAGAGAATAGCATTTTTAAGAGCATAATTAATTTGAAAAATTATGTGTTATCAAATCTTATCAGAGTTCTTTGACATTGTTGTAATACAGTTGCTTCTCTTGTGATCTGTCAATGACTGTTGTTCATGATGTTACTGTGTTGAATGTTCAATGGTTTTGGTTCATTTTGCAATTTTTCTATGTTTAAGTACTTCAATTTGGTATATTATAATGAAACATCATTTCATAACTAACATTTCAACTTCTTTATAACTAGTTCTAAGAAGACTTCCGTACTTGGGACATCGCTTTGCTTAGTTTGTGAAGGTTATAGACCAAAGTTTTCATAGAACGAAGTTTTGTAATTTGAGTATGGAATGTGAGTCTACGAAAAGACTCAGTAAGGGCCCTTTCTATCCCTTGATACTTCTCTAAATTTTTAATCCTCCAAATGTACCAAAGAATTTCACATGAAAGAAAATTCCAGAACTGATTAGTGTCTTTTTTAAGTCCTTTAATAAAACCAAATACAACATCAAATCTGTTAATATGCCAAGGAATAATAAACCCAAACAACTTCCAAACCTCCTTAGCTACAGAGCAGTCAAAGAAAATATGTCTAACTGTCTCTTTAACCTTTCAAATATTACATAAATCATCATTAGAATGTTTAGATCTGATAGGTAACTTATCAAGTAGAAGCAACCATTTAAAAGCTTTCTTTTTAGGAGCAACATGAGAGTTCCAAATATTCTTAAACAACTTGCCCCATTAAGCAGGGGATGAATTAGAATACCAAACAGTATTAACATGATTAACAATACTCTCATTATACATCAAAGAATTATAAAATAGAAATATATTTAACATCACATCTTTTGGGTAACTGCAAGGAGATCATATGATTTTAAGCATTTGCCCCCTTGATTTTTGGTAAATTTGCAGTTTATAAATGTGGATTGTGCCTGTCATGGGATGAAATTGTTTACTCATTTTGCTAGGAACCTGGGTTCTGATTATTTTTTTATTTTGTCCAATATCATGGCATTTACCTCAGGAGGACTTGAATCAAATAAATTGGGAAGGTGAAAAGGCCCTTTATTCAAATTGAAAATTTAGTTAGCAATTATATACTACATATAAAAGAAACACCACATGACAAGGACATAATGCAAGTTATTTACCTTGTGGAAAACTGAATTAGGAAAAAACTCTAATAAATAATCTATTATCATCAATATACTAGTAAGATCTCCTTTAGGAAGAAACTCTAGACATCTTATAAAATTCAAACGTGTCCTTACTTCTCCAAGTAATTTTGTCTTACTTGTAACATAGTAAATTACTAAAATTATGAGTTCATTCCATTTTCAAGGATCACTATGAACACCTTAAGGCACCCTCTCACTTATATAGAAGGTGATAATTTTAGTGATCATAAGTAATAATAAAACTCAGAAATAAACAATACAAGGAAGAACACAAGACAATTGTAGTACCCCTCCTCGTTTGAACTAATTAGACTCGTATTTTATTATTGTTTACTTTCAGTGGATACATTACTATGATGTGTTATTCAGACTTATATGACATTATTTTATGCTTTTCTGGATATGAGATGCATAATTTATTTGCAGTATTTCAATGCTTGTGATCTATGGTATTTTATGGATTATTGCTATGCACTGACACTTTACTTTATCTATGCAATTTGTAATTATATGTTGTGTGTTTGCAAGTGTATTGGATGCAAGGGGACGATTTTCCTTCACTCACTTCGGTGAGACAGGGAACATCGCGATTCTCATTCATCAGTGTGCATGCCATGTTTTATATATTATATATATGCATGTGTGGTTCGATGATGCAAGATATTGTAGGTACAAGTACTGGGTAGGTATGGAGTATCGTCTCCACCTGGCTTCACAAGTCTGAGTGTGCCTTATATTGTTCGATGGAAGTGGAGGAGGTAGTAGTTGACCCTATTTTACCCAGTTACACTCTTGTGAGTGACGTTAGTTGGTCGTCCTGTCAGTTTGTTCAACCTTCGTTTATTGTCATTTGATTTTTTTTATGAGTCTTTGCTTAGGGTTTGTTCAATTGTGTGTTTAGTGGATTTAATTAATTAATTAAATTTATGGAGCTATCTCATAGTTGGTATTTTTGGGAATTATGTATTTTATGCATTGAGATTATAAATTTAATTAATTAAAAGAAGTTATTAAATTAAGTTGCAAGCTGCATGATATTAGAAATATATTTTATTTAAATTTTAGTGAAAAATAAACTAGATTAATTTCATTTATTGTTTCCTAGAATTTTAAATAAATAAAAGAATAACAGAATAAATAAATAAATAAATGAATAAAAGAATAAATTAGAGTTAAAGTATTGCTTTAATTCCTTTTTTAGGAAATTAATTAATTTGCATGAGAAAAGAAAAGAAAAAAATGATTTTTGCTTATTGCATGTAATTTATTCCTTTGTTAGGAATTAGAAAAGAAAAATAAAATTGCTTTTAATTACTAAAATTAAATATTAGGGTTTTGGGGAAAAATATATGCAACCTAGAATTTTAGTTTAAAAGGGGAAGATATCTTTTTATTTTGGAAGTCACGGGAAAGAGGCAGAGATTTTGGTGAAGAAAAATTATTGGAAGCTTGTTGAAGGATTGAATCTCTCCTACAAAGTTCTTCCAAGAAAGCTATACCAGGTTGGGTGGTTTCTTCTGGTTGTTTTTAAAGAAAATATTTTATTTCTTCCCTCTTTCTGAATGATGTGTGTGTTAAAATATTTGTCAAATCCAAAATCCTTTCTTGTTATTTCTTGTTCTTGGTTAAAGTCTGTTCCTGAAATTAGTTTCTAGTTTATGGAAAGAAGTTGTTTCCTAGGTGTTTGTGGATTAAAATTTTGAGAAAATTGGGAAAAGTTATTATGGCAAATTTTGCCAAGATGTTATACTGTGCATGAAAATTGCACGATTTGGGAGAAATGGTTTTGCTAGAGAAAATGTCTTTTGGTTTGGTATTGGATTTGATATTTTGCTATAGATGTTCTTTATGTATATTTGTGCATCTCTGTATATTTAGTTGTAAAATTATTTGGGAATTAAATCTAGTGCTTATTAAGTCTTTGAGAAAATCTGTATTAATTAGATTCCCTGGAAATAAATTTTATTGGAAATAAAATTTAATATTTTTTTAGGTTATTGAAATTTAATATTATTAAGTCATTGAAATTTAATATTATTAAGTTATTGAAATTTTAATATTTTACGTTATTTAAATTTAATATTTTATTTAGGTTATTGAACCTTTTTTTTTTTAATATAATTAAAATAAAAAATAAATAAATAAAACTTTCAGTAGCTACTACCAGCGGTAGTACCTGCTACCGCAAGGTAGCAGTGCTACCAATGGTAGCACATGCTATTGTATAGTAGTAGGGGTTATAATTAAATTCGCTTTCCCTGGGTTTTTTCTCGTGCAATCCAAAATAGGGTACACTCAGATTTCCGTGCAGAGTTATAATTAAAATTTGGTTTCTAATTAATTTATTATATATATATATAAGTTTATTTTAATTTTTGGACATTATATCATTTAAGTATTATTTTAATATTGCGCTAATTAATTCAGAATTTAGTTATTTTTAGAAAAGCTTATAATTTAAGATTTTATATTTATGCTTGGAAATACATTAGGGGGTTAATTTTTATGTGATTTTATTTAACCTTATTGGACAAATGACAACATTGATTTCTTTGTATTAATATAGTTGTATTTTCTTACTTTCTGGAAAATCTTTAATTGCAAGTATTTTATGCTTTTGGCTATTTAAAAAAAAGATTGTCTGTATTAGGATCTTGTGTAAATGGTGTTTGCAGTCAAGCTTAATTTCGTTACAATTCTAGTTGAGTTGTCATTATGTCATATGTTGTTATATCTCCTTAGTCAGGTGTTGTTGTATAACCTTGTTGATGTGACTCATTGTGTGTTTTGTTCCAAATGGTCAATCCTGGGTTAGTGATTGTGTATCTTTCACCCGTGGTTTGTCAGGATTAGATATGGTTGTCTGTTTCGCCATAGAGTTCTCGTAGAGAGAGACCTTTCCTGTTAGTGTCCTATGAGAGAGAGTGGCTTTTGAGCGGGGGCCGCACCCGAAGTGGATGGCATGATAACCCCTCGAAAGTCAGTTAAGAAGTGATAACCTAATAATTGATTAGGGGGCAGGTTGTTAAAATATTAATTAAGATAATGTGCCTCGCACATGGTTGAGTGCTTGTATAGGCTCAAAATATGGTGAGAAGACCTGGAATGGCAAACCTGTCACCTTGTGTTCACAAAAGAATTGGTAGGGTCTGCATGAGGCTTAGATGGAGCCGAAGGTTCGGGAGAGGTTACCAGGATAACCCAGGATGGGGGTCGGGACCTATGGAGGCCTACCAAGGTAACCACCTTAAGCCATGTGATGACACTCTCTCCTTAAAGTCACTAGTGTTTGTGAGTTGAGTCACATGGATGTTTGTGGAGTCAGGTAGTTCTATCGTACTTGTCTTATTTTTCTTGCTTGAGGGTCTTCTACTATCTCCTAGCATGATGGGGTGGTTCCATTTCAGGATCACATGGTCAGGTGGTAGTGCCACTTCCCATCGGATGTTCTGGATTGTATCTTTAGGTGAGGAAAGGCTTCACTGGTGTTTCTTGGTTCGTGGTTCATGTACCAGCTCTTGTTCATGATCATTGTTCAGTTGAGACCTTGTGGTCATTGTATCAGACTTTTATGTAACCTTGAGATTGTAACTTTTGGATTTCGTGGTATTTTTGGAAGCCATGTATTTATGGATATTGTAATATTATATCGGTGGAATGTATGTTAATTCAGTTGCTTTGATCTTTTGTATAAATGAAATATGGATAAATAAATGCATTGGAATACTTTGGTTCTTTCATTATGAAATATTGATGTATGTGTAGGTTTAATCTTGAGCATTTAATTTATATAATTAAATGGACAGCTGGATTAACCATGGTGTTAATATAATCTACGAACTAAACTTCATTGGTAACCCTTAGGAAATCATGTGTTAGACTTCCATTGTATTATTATACGTGCAATTGTTATAATTAATGCACTTAATCTTTAAAAAAAAAATATTTCACCCTTTAGTTGCCTAGTTGTGTTGCACTTATATAGAAGGTGATAATTTTATTGATCAGAAGTAATAATAAAACTTAGAAATAAACAATACAAGGAAAAACTCAAGACAACACATGCAGATTACCGTGGGAAAACCTCCAAATTGGAGGAAAAACCTAGCATTAAGTTCATATCAAAGCTTTCAATATAATGTTCAGATTACATGAGCAGATATTAGATATACTTATCTGATTGGTGACTAATCACAGTCACTAACTGAAGTCTAATGTGAAGCCTTGCATTCAGTGCCTAATCCAACAGATGCAAATCTGACTGTTGAATGAGTTGTCCTCAATGAATTTGCCTGATTCACTCAAGTTGTCTACACTTAGAATAATTCCAATGCATAGTTGATAGTGCTTATAATCATCTCACTCCAACTGTTTGCCTCCTTAAGTATTTTTTTAGACACCATGATGAGGGCAGTTCTGTTGATACCATTTAGCATCTGCACTCAACATCTTTTGTTGGGAGGGAGAGAAAGAGGGAGGGAGGAAGAGTTGGTGGGAGAGGAAAAAGAATTTATGTTGAACATCTAATGATTGAACATCTATCTCAAAAGAATTTGTGACCACTAGCTACATTAAATATGTTCTTTATTAAGTTCAATGTTTTAAGATAAAAAAGAAGAGTTAAATAGTTTTGGTTTGATTTACAATTTTTCCATAACTTGATTTTTTTGCTTGTGAAGAAAGACCATGTCAAAAAATATCAACGAAAAACAAAATAAGGAGGCAATTGCTAGATTGTGGTCTAACTTGAAAAGAAAAGGTGATGGAAAATGTTATTGTCCCTGAAAAATTTGTAAGGGCTTAAAGACTAGAAGACTTCTAATCAAAACAACTAAAAAATATTGTAGGCAACATGGTCACATTGAAGGGGGACATGATTATCATCCATTGGTAAGTTGTTCATTATATCATTTTAACAATTTATATACATAAAAAATCACTTGATGATGAGATCATGATCATGGTTTATTTATGTTGATCATTTTTATATAGGTCGAGCGCCCCAGGGCACATGATATGGACCAACATAACCTAGAGAATATGGTTTTCGAATTGAAGGAACATGGAGGTGTGAATATCGAAGCTGAAGATAATGATCCCATTGAAGATGACGATCATGTGCTAGAAAACACAATTGAAGATGATGGTACAAATACATTGATCCATGACACATTTAGTACTGGCATAGGTGATCAAGATGACCTTGATGTTGTTCATGATTTACCTCTACTTGAGAAGGCATATGAGGCCCTTATGAAGTCTCCCAAACAACTCTTCTCTCTGTTGTATTGTTGTTGGTGAATTTGAAGGTTATGAATGGTATATCCAACATAACAATCTCACATATGTTAAGGTATGTCATATATGTGATTATAGTTAATAAATGGTGAATCAGGTACCATTAATATTTTTTATATTAACAAATTATATTTTTTGCTTTAGATTGATAGGTGAGTTTTTGTTACCACCATCAAATATTCTATCTCGCTCATATCGAGAATTATCTTCCATTATGAAAGATATTGGAATGAAGTATCAAGAAATAGATGCTTGTCCCAATGATCATATTATATATCATAAACAACATGAATTTGGAAAAGAATGCCCTAAATGTCATATCAGTAGATATCGAACAGATCAAATAACAAAAAAGGTGCCTCGCCAGGTTCTTTGTTATATTCCCATTATTCCACGTATGCAACGATTATTCAGGTGCACTAGCTTGGCACAATTTATGGATTACCATGCATGCAATAGAAGTCGAGATGACATTATTCGAATGCCTACAGATGGTTCAACATTTATGTACGTAGAGGAAAAGTGGTCACAATTTAAAGAAGAACCTCGTAATCTTAGGCTATCATTGGCAATGGATGGTGTCAATCAATTTGGAGAGTTGAGATTTGTTTACTCGGTGTGGCATGTTTTTGTTATCAACAATAACATTCCTCCATGGATGTCAATAAAGAGGGAGCACATAATGTTGGCAATGATTGTTCCAGGTATTATCTCATTTAATAGTCATCTACATTTAATTATAAATATTGCAGTAAAATAGTCATAATAATTATGTAATGTTTTTGTTCATTCAACTAGGTAAGTACCAAGTTAAAGATATGAATGTATATATTGAGCCTCTTATCGACGAGTTGTTGGAGTTATGGAATGGTGTCACCATGTATGACGTCTCTAGACCAATAGGAAAAAGACAATTTCAATTCCATGCAATGCTTGTATGGACAATACATGATGCCCCAGGGCTAACACATTTTTGTGGTATGTTATAGTGTTCAAGTTGCGCATGATAATTATAATTATAAAAATTTACATATTTAATAAAATTATACATTATCTTCTAGGTCTTCAAACAAAGGGAAATCTTGCATATCCAGTTTGTGGTCCAAAGATTTAATCTCATCATTCAAAAAGTTTAGGAAAACAGGTGTTTGATGAGTATAAGTACTTCCTCCACAAAAATCATAAGTATCGGAATACTGAAAAACATATTTTCAATGGGAAAGAAGAGACTACATCAAAGCCACGAAGAATGACACCTCACCTATGGAAGTTAGAATATAATAGAATTAATTGTCAAGGTAATGTCATTACATCTAATGGTTTATGTTTGGAATTTGTATTTTTCTATCCTGTTTTATTTACCGATGATGTAATTGATGATCATGAAGGTTGTCAAGGCATGGATGACCACCTTCCAAAGGGACTAAAAAGTTATCCCAGACAATTTAGTAGGTTGCCCTACTATGAGCAACTACAAATTGTGCATTTGTTTGATACTATGCATATTGGAAAGAATATAACAGAGACATTATGGAAAATATTGGATGGAAGGCGTGACAAAGAAAAAATTGTCAAAATTTGTAGTGACATTCAGGAATCCAATAATGCAATGAAAAATGTCATTCAATCAAATAACAGTGGAGACCAGATTAATATAAGTGTCCTTCCTTGGTTATTAACGGAACAACAAAGCAATGTTATAAAAGAAGTCATACAAAAAATTCGATCTCCCACAAGATTTGTTGCAAACATAAACAATCTCATATCAAAGAAAAGTGAATTTGGGCCAGGGATGAAAATGCATGATTGGCATACCTTCATTAAGGTAATTCATGTTCTTGTGTATTTACTATATATTTGTATATTGCGCATGTACTTTTCATTGTATTATGTTAGAAAACAATGAAAAAATTATTTTATAATTGTTGCAGTACATTCTACCTTTATCTCTCCCAGACCACTTCGACAATAATTTCAAACAAGTCATATATGATCTTGGAAAATACATGAGGTAAGTAGTGATGTTTATTCAATTTGTTGTATAGATATTATATTTGCGATTTGTTTTACTTGTTATTTAATATATTGTATATTATTTTGTAAAGTCACGTTTATATATTTTTGTGTCTTGAATCTCTTGTAGGTGGTTGTCATCTAAAGAAATCCATAAAGAAGATATAAAATATTGGAAGAGAAAAATTCCTCATCTAATGTGTGAAATGCAAAAGTGTCTACCTTCAACTTTTTTCAATGCACAAGAACACTACCTCATACACCAAGTTGAGGAGATTGAATTGTGTGGACTTGTACACACTAGGTCAATGTGGATGGTTGAGAGGCACTTGAAATTTTTTAAGGCTTTGTTTTGACAAATAGCACATCATGAGGGTTCTATGGTGGAGGGATATATGGTATACCAGACTATGGTGTACATTACTAAATATCTTCCTAATTTTGTAGCAAAAATCCAAGTACACTAGTACATTCAGAGCTGATTTCTGACGGTCGTTTGTCAGATTTTTGACGAATTTTCGTTGGAGTGTCGACAAAATCCACTGTTGAAAACTCGGCATCGGATTGGTCGATGATGCCATGCCCGTCAAAAATTTGACAATACAATGGACTCTGCCAACAGTCAAAGAAGTCGTCGGTCGAAAGCTTGGTATTCGTCATAATTCCGACGATGATCATTTTTATAAAAAAAGTAAAAAACTATCATCGATATAAAAGAGCCATCGAAGGAAGGAAACGCTGAAAGGACTCACCAAAGATAATAACTTCATCGACAAAAGATATCAAAGAAAGCAGAGAGGGTCTTCATCGACGGGAAAAGTTCTCGAGGAAATAATACTATCGGTGCAACATAAAAAGGACCCACCAAAAGGAGCGTTTTCATTGAAAGAATAATATCAATCAGACAAAAAGAAGCTACATCGATAAAAGATATCAATGAGGATATAGGTTTCGAGGAGTTTAAACTTCATCGACAAAAGATATCGAAGAAAGTAGAGAGGGTCTTCATCAACGAGAAAAGTTCTCAAGGAAATAATACTATCGGTGCAACATAAAAAGGACCCACTGAAAGGAGTGTTTTCATTGAAAGAATAATAACGATCAAACAAAAGGAAGCTACATCGATAAAAGATGCCAATGAGGATATAGGTTTCGAGGAGGTTAAAAGGCATGTTCTCGATATGCGTGGTTTTGCCGATGTAACTTTATCGGTGAAGAACGATAAGGGAAAATAAAGAAAAGCTTTGGTGAGATAATAGACTCATTCATCGACGGGGCATAGTGATATCGATGAAAGAAGTATTTTGATGGAAAAATAAAGGACACTGAAGCCCAAGGTTTCTTCGACATAAAACCTGATGGATATCAGATATGTTTCGATGAGGAGACAACCATACTGACTGAATACAGTATTTTGATGAAGGGAAAAAATACATGATCGAAGTAATATTCGAAACAAAAGTATTGTCGATAGAAACAAAGAGATCAATGGACTAAAGAAACAAATGATCGAAAGACATATCCTCATTGAAATGATTATTGATTGCTGTGAAAATCATTAACAAATCCCAGGGAAGGTCACATCGCCATTAAATTCAAACGTGTGCCTGAGTGACTGTTGTCCAAAGCACCATTACTAACTGATTAAATACGCCATAAGTAGTGGATCAACCATTAAAGGGCACAACATTAAGGAATTCATAGGCAATGAACTGAAAGCGGGAATTGGGTGAATTCACAGATAAAGCTCAATAATTCCAAGTAAGTTGTTTGCACACAGACCTCTTTTTCAAAATTCAAATGGAATCATCATCTAAAACTAATAAGACCAAAAAGGGAAAAGAACCTATCACTGCAAAAGAAAAACCTAAAAGACAGAAAAGGGAAGGGCGTTCTTTGGCCCAAGACTTGATTGACTAGTGCCCATCATCCAGTTTGAGGTCCAAGAAGATTAGAGCTGATGAGGAAGGTCTGGAGGACCGGTTTGAGGATCTTGGAGACATATGGGAAGAGTTGAGAGGGTATGAATTATTCATATATGGGTACAACAGAAGAGTTGCCCCTCAACCTATCAACAATTTATGGTGATTGAACTTAGGAAGGTTAGATGTGGCTAATGTATTCATGAATGTGGAGCTCATGAAGGCATTGGCAAACAATTATGACCCTAAAACTAGGACCATATATAACTACATGGGTGAGCCAATTCTTGCAATCACAAAGGAGGTTATTGACACCGTGTTCGAGTTGGATTGGGGATTTGAAGAATTGATTGACCTCAAGAAGTTAACAAGTGAATATTTTAACCTAGAGCACATTTTCAAAACGTGGAGACTTCCTCTACATAGATCTAGGAATGCAGGGTCCTTAGTGCCACTAGGTCAGGATGACAAAGCTCCCTATGATGTCAACTCTTTCCATCCATATTTCAAGTATACCTATTACTGTGTTGCCCAAGTGCTAGGGATAAAATCCCATCCTTTGATGGATATTGCAGCCATGGTCATTTGTGCCGATTTGCAGTCTAAGGACCCCCACTTCTTTGATTTTTTTGCTTATTTGGTTGAGGTTTTGAATCATGGGTTAGAAAAGCTAAAGGGGGATGTCATCAATGTTCATTTCAAGCATTATTCCTTACTTATGCATATGCTATTGTATGTGGGCCAAGATGAAGGGTTATGGCCATAAGAGTTATGTATCAGGACATATGACAATGCTAGAATGAGAAAACCAATGCAACTATGGGTTTCTTCATGGGACTAGAGGTATGTGAATAATCAATATTGGCATTTTGAGGAGTTCATTGTCAAGCCATTATATAGACTATTGGGATGCCCGTGCGATCATGCCCTTGCACCAAAGGTTCAAAGATTCCTAAGACCAAAAGATTTTGCTGAAGATCCCTCAATTGAACACAATTGGGGAGATTGGTATTGTTTTTCAGACTGCACACAAGTCAGGGTATACGGGTTTGAAGGGAGACCATACTTACTACCACTTACAGTCCCTAACAGAGTGGCTTGTCTGGAAATTGTGAGGCAACTGTCAATAGTGAGTATAGAACATCTGACAAGCCATGGAAAACAATCAATTGTACCTGGGTTGTTAGTATTTTCAGATTTTATTGTGAAAATTTTAAAGAGTTATGGCCTGCTGCAGACAAAATTGGATTATTATGGCATGGCTATGGGGGATCCAAGCCCCAATTTCGATCCTGAAGGATACATAAGGATAGCTCGGTCATCACAAAAGCTAAAGACTGGAGAGCATAAATCTTACCTATCGAATGACCTCATTAAGAACATTGGCAGAGAAGAGGCCAGAGTGAAGCGAATAAAGTTTGAGAAAGTATTGCAGGCTTATAAATGGAAGCTTTATAGAAGGAAAATGGATGAGAACGCGCAACAAAATATTGAAGACCCCTTGGAGATGGCCAACAAACTTGTGGAGCATGAATTAGAAATACTTGAGGGAGTCCCGCCTCTTGTTTTTAGGGATTACATTGATACTATTAGGAATACAAAGCCTTTGGCTCATATGTCTCCTTTTTCCACATCTGGCATCATTCCATTCACTCCTCGAGAGGATTACCCCCCTGGTTATGCAGAGGATATACCGATAGACTTGGCGACAGGACAACTGAATGTCCGAGAAGTGGCTGACATCAGATTCCTGGAGCATGAGGATTTCATTGTTGATAGTGACTTCATTGCTTCCAAGGAGTTCACCGCATTCCTCTATCAACATAAAGGATCTCAAATTAGGAATAACATGAGAAATAGTGAAGAAGAGCAATAGCTTCAAAAGTTACAAGAGGAGATAGATCTTGTGATGAGAGAAATGACACCTGAGAAGGGAAGACAATTGCTTAAGGAAGTTGGTGTGCTATTATACTCTGGATGGGACATGAACTCTGCCTTGTTGTTTGATGGATTCCTCAAGAAATAGGACCCAAGTAGGCAAATGATGCCAAAAGAGATTGATAAACTCTTTAGAGGATCAGGATATGATCCAGATCAGAAGGCTCTTCTACAATGGGCTATCTATCCCAAAGATAAAAGACATATATTGGTTGATACAAAAGAAGCTTTTGGACATTTGATGGTGCAGCAGGTTGGAAAGACTGACCCTAGAACAATTGCCAAACTAAATTTGGATGTCGCTAAACTGAACCAAGATCAGATAGAGTTTCTAGTCTGAGAAAATTATACATACAAAAGCCTATATGAGAAAACTGATGAAGAAAAACAGAGGTGCAAGCAAGATTGCTTCAGATTGATACAGGTACCAGTCAAACAGGGATGACATACAGTGTTGACAAAGATGCCATGGATGCCTTGATAGACGCCATGTATTGGAGGAACAGGGCCAAAAAGACATCTCGGCAACTAAAAAAGGAACATCAAAAGATGGATAAGTTAGTTCTCGAGGTCATTGACCATAGATTCAAAAGTATGATGCAGGTTGCAGAAATCTATTGGAAGACATACACTGGAATAGTCAAAGCTGTGAAAGAGCATGAAAGGCTCAGGTCTCGGATGGAAGGCTTGATGAATGACAATAGTCTGATGAATCCAGGTGAGAAAATTGAAGCGGAGGCTCACTTGAAGTCCCATGATGAATTGGCAAATCAATTAAGGAAAGAGCATCAAAGGCTGGACAATGGGAATACCCCTAGGGTGCCCTCTTTTTATAGTAATCGTGAGTTAGTATCGTTGGAACAGTGGAAACAAGAGTTCAGTGATGAGAAGAATCGAGTAGTAGCAGAGTTGGATCGGGACAAAGATTTGTCACTTTGTGTTAACAATATTCTATCCAATCATTTCCAGACAGAAAGCGACATGAGGACACTAAACAATGTCATTCTAATGTATAAAGATGATAAGTACATTGAACACATAGGAATGTTGAACTTGTTTATCTTCCAGTTTGTTAACAAAAGTGCTAATTAATAGTTATGTGCTGAAAAGCCACGATGCTTGGTGACAATGTATACCCTCATATAAATGAGGGAATTTTTGTAACAATAAGGATCATTAGAGAAGAAGTAGAATATAGCCTCAGGCTTACTATTGTACCATTTTGCGAACATACATAGTATAATCAGTCGTCTTTCCTTTGTGTATATGTTGTGGATTACTGCATCTTTCTGTAGGCAGTTGCTTGTGATATTATCTAAAGGAGATAAGGTTCCTTGTGTTCTTCCAGTAAAACTCTGTGTTTCATATTGTGGATTTGAATAAAATATTTACTTGCGAATATAGTTTTGTATATAGTGCGCATGCATATTATCTCATCCATGGTGCGCCTGCATATGTATATAGTTTTGTTTATAGGTGGAAAGCTTGAGGTTCAATGTCGAACTTGGTTGCTCTGATACCATATGTAATATTCTATTAATTCTATACTTAAAGAAAATAAATTATGATCTATATTAAGATAAAAAAAATTGAGCATTTCAAAATAAAACATAACTACTTCAGTTGAAGGAGAAAACTAACTAAATGTTCTTCAACATAATAAGAATCTAACTAATTTATCTAAAAGGAAGGTAATCTTTTAACGATAAAAAACATTGAACAAATATTATTAAGCTAATCAATATGAGAAAGGAATTCAAATGGAAAGTTTCATTTTTGAGGGAAGAGATAAAGGTTCAGAGGTTACTGTTATCACTGTTTAAAAAATGGGTATTCTTTTCCATAATTGGCTAAGTCTATGAAATTCTTGGGTCCGGTATGGCCTTGTGACTTCTATTGCTTTGGGTCCTAAAGAGGGTTTAGGGTTTAGGTTTAATCACTTTCAAAATGTCTGAGAAAAAACCCTTATAATTCTATTTCCGTGTTACTTTATTGACTTAAGTAATGGGTCCTTTTGTCATGCAAAGTGTTCCCCCCAATGTTTTTTATCTAGGTGGTCCTTTTAAATGTTTTAATTTTTATTCACCTTTAAATTTCCTTTTCTAATGACCGTCAGGCCTTGCAATTGTCGTGCAACTCTCAGTCAATCAGATGGCCCGCGTGGATTCGTGAACTCAACATACCCAAAAGTTACCTATCGCGTAGTAGCGAAAAGGTTTGGCCAGACCCAGCAATAAGGACTTCTTTCTTGGCTAAAAGCATTCTATCAAAGTATCTAAGATTCAAATAGTATCGATGAGACCCAGCGATGTCTCATCAATATAAAAGGGGCATCAAAGAAAGCAAACATTGATGAACTTTAGAAAGGACTCATCGAAGACAGTAACTCCATCGATAAAAGATATCGAGGAAAGTGGAGATGGTTCTCATTGACAAGAAAAGGTCTTTGAGGATATAACACTATCGGTGCAAAAAGACTCGCCGAAAGGGATGGTCCCACCAACAAAAGGTATCGAAAAAAGCAGAGGTGGCCCCCACCAATGAGAAAAGGCTTTCAAAGAAACAATATCATCGATGCAAGATAAAGAAGATTCATCGAAAGAAGCATTCTCATCGAAAAAGTGATATCGATAAAACAAAAGAAAACTACATCGATGAATGATATCGATAAGGCTATGAGTTTCGATGGGAGGACAAAAGAAATCACCAAAGTCCAAAGTCTCTTCGACATGAAACCCGACGGACAACAAAAAGATTTCGATGAGAATGAGTTTTGAGGAGACTAAAAGGCATGTCTCCAATATTCATGGTTTCATCGATAGAAGCCATCTCTCTTTGGAAGAAATCATCATTTTCATTGATATCGTAATAACCCATAAGTTATCGAACAAGTCTGAAAGCATTCTATCGAAGTATCTAAGATTCGAATAGTATCAATGAGACCCAGCGATGTCTCATCGATATAAAAAGGGCATCGAAGAAAGCAAACGCCGATGAACTTCAGAAAGGACTCATCGAAGACAGGAACTCCATCGATAAAAGATATCAAGGAAAGTGGAGATGGTTCTCATTGACAAGAAAAGGTTTTCGAGGATATAACACTATCGATGCAAAAAGACTCACCAAAAGGGATGGTCCTGTTATCACTATTTTAAAAATGGATGTTCTCAGTCCATAAATGGCTAGGTTTTTTGAAAATTTTGTGTCTGGTATTCCTGTGTTCTTTCAATTTGTTTTAAATCCTAAGGGGTTCAAGGTTTAGGTTTTAAGTCACTTCAATACCTGAGAAAAGCCCTTTTGGTTTCTAATTTGGTGTTACTTTATTCACTTAAGCGATGGGTCCATTTATCATAAAAGTGTTCTCCCCTTGTCATTTACCTAGGCGATCCCTTTAAATATTTTATTCTTGTTCGCTTTTAATCTACCTTTTCTAATGTCCGCCAGGCCTTATAAGTATCATGCGATTTTCTGTTGATTTGATGGTTCGCATTGATTCAGGACCAAAAAGTGCTCGAAACTTAGTTTCCGTGAAGTAGCGAAAGGCGAAGGTGGACCCGACATATAGGTTTGGACCAAAGCTAAACACTGATCAAGTTTCATCTGATCGGACGGACATCGTGGTTTCATGAGATCAAGCTGAACGTGTTTTAACCTTCGCGAAGTGGTGAAAGGGTTTGGCAGGTCCCAGAGATAAGCAGTCTTCTTTGGTTAAAGAATGATCAGGTTGGAAAAAGATCAATGGCTCGCGTTGATTCGCGGCCGCAAGCCAAATGAAGTATAATGTTCGCGAAGTCGTGAAAGACAGGTGGAATTCACACGGAGGTGTGATGTGGCATAACTGCTGCCGCTTTTTGTAGAGCTTGATAGCGATGTGTCAAATGCCACATGGCTCTAAAAGTGGTTGAGGGCCCGCCTAAGGTGTAACCAACATTTATGTGGGAATAGTAAAAGGGAACATGTGGCGGATTAAGGGTGGAAACAAAAGGAGTTTCTAGGGCTAATGGTCAACTGTCATGTGGCGTTTATTAACCGAAGAACAAGTGGGGTAAGTAATTCCCTGGTAAAGGGCCCACTTAACAGGCATTCATCTCAAGATTGATCTAACGCTTCTTGTTGTTTCGTGGCCCTAAGATGCCCGCAGCTTAACCTTAGCGAAATGGTGAAAACCGTTAGCTGTCAAGATGAGGCACAGTTAATTAAAAGGATTGACAGTCCCGGTTGGAGTTAAAGGCCGGGTGATTTGAGTTTGATCTAACGCTTGGCACGGCCTCATGAAGGAAAATTGAATGACTATTAAAGTTTGTGAAGTGGCAAAAAGGAGGTAGGGCCCGACACTAAAGCAAAGAGATCAAATGAAGATAAAGGCAATGCAAGTTCTCATGATCCAATGATCAGCATTGTTTCGCGAAAGAAAAGAGCATGGGTTTTATGTTCTGTGAAATAGCAAAAGAGAGAAACAGAGGAAAGACTTAGAGGAATTATGACCAGTTGGAGCCAGTTTTGAATTTGATTTGGCGAATTCAATTATGAAAAGAAAGCCAAAGCATGCAGAGTTAATTTCTAAAACTTAAATGCCAACTTGTCCTTTTTGAGTCCGCATCAACTTGATTGCTAAGTATTGTTTCATCGAAGTTTGTTGCAGGGCGAACTGTTGCAGAGCGATTTTCTTCAGGCGAATAATCAGGTTTCTTGTGCTTTTCTTGATAACTCTTGGTTTGTTCTCAAATACTGCTCTGTGAATTACTTCATTAGAGGTCTGTGCTAGTTGCTAGTGGTATAATTGTTTGGCCAGAATGGCACCTAGAAGTGAATTGACAGGGAAGGTGAATTACTAGGACCAAAATATCTATGATAATTTTTTAGAGCAATTAACCATGTCCACCAATGCTGGGGTTAAGGCCAAAGAGCTAGTACTTAAGAACCCTCATCTAAAAATTGGAGATGGCATTTATGATAAGGGTAATTGGTTGAGGGACCCTGAAATAGGATTGTTAGGCTTAGGACTCTTCAAAGTTGGTTTTGGGCAGAGGAATTCCCTAGCTCCTTTGAATGGCATATGGGAGCAGGATGTAGGAAAGCTTGTGGTCCCGGGTGTTTTTATGGATGTAGATCTGTTATCCCTGATTGCACAGAATTATGACTCTGTGGCAAGATGCATCAGGAACATAAAGGGATCAGTCTTGATTGAGATAAATGAAGATGAATTCAGGAAAGTGTTTAAACTCAGTGAGTCCTCCAATTTGTTAGAACCTATTGACTTTGAGTCGTTAGCCCAGGTTTACAACACACAAAGGGATCATCTTAGAAGTGTCCCATTGAAATAATTCTTTGTAAAGATAGGGGGGTTAACAGTTGTAGGCCCCAGCACAATGGAACCATTCTCTCTCAACCTATTCACTCTGAGAGCTAAGGGTATGTATTGGGCATTATGCCAGATTTTTGGAGAGAATGCTGAAAAGAATATGCCAACCCATTATAAGTTAATGATTGCACAAATTCTAAACCCCTCCCTAGCAATAACATTTGATTATGCCTCATACCTTGCTGATACAATTCATAAAGGGCTAGTAGGAATAAAAAATGGTAAGGTGGATAGGCCATTTGGATGGTACTCCATGTTAATGCATATGTTTCTGTTCAAAGGGGTTGATTATTTTGGAAAGGAGATGGACCTGATTAAGGTCAAGGATAAAGAGGAGATGCCAGTGCAATTGTGGAGTACTGTTCTATCTTGGGATAGAGAAGATGCA
Source organism: Cryptomeria japonica (assembly GCF_030272615.1). Taxonomy (NCBI): domain Eukaryota; kingdom Viridiplantae; phylum Streptophyta; class Pinopsida; order Cupressales; family Cupressaceae; genus Cryptomeria; species Cryptomeria japonica. The sequence continues at coordinate 444,318,463 of NC_081410.1, forward strand.
AGTTATTTAAAGTTTGATAGATTCTTTGCATCTAAAATCAATATTCTTCTATGCAGAGAAAACCCTAGAATTCCTAAGGCTCTTTTGGAGTTTCTCAGACCAAAGGAGTTTGTAGAGGATATCAAGATTGATCACAATTGGGGAGACATATATTTGTACCCTATGTCTATTGTTTTCAGAGTGTTTGGATTTAGAGGCACCCCCTTTTTACTACCCTATCAGGTCCCATTGAAGATAGGGATTGCAGAAGTCCTGAGACAAATTGGGGGAGTACAATAAGCAGAGCTAACCAATAGAGGTAAAGGGACTATTTTTCCAACTATGACCATTGCTCACCATTTTGTGATCACTAAGGGTGGATGGAGATTTTTTGAAGAATTCTTTAAGCCATATAGGCTGTCTACTGCAGTGTCAAGATGTGCAGACCCCGAGGATTTTTTCAATGGCATGTTCAGAAAAAGAGCAGTGTGCAGAGGTAGGCCACATCAATTTCAGTTCCCAGAAGATCTGATTAGAAATGAATTCAACTTAGATGAGCAAGAACTGAAGAAGGAGAAGTGGGTGGCATATAAGAAAGCCCTTGATTTTATCCATCAATTTGACACTGGCTATGACCCCCTTTCTAGCTTCAATCCATTTGAGGAGAAAATAAAATTCCTGATTCTTTATTTTGAAGATCTCATGCAGACCTTAAAAGGAAAGAGGGATGCCATAATGCAAAATGAGCTTGATAAGGCTAAGATGGTATTGGCTAAGCCTGCCTTTGCTAGAGATATCCCACCTGGTGACTATGTAATGCACAAAAGCTCAAAGTACACTGTGATAATGCTAGTGACAGGTGAGCCTTTCACTTCAAAAGGGAAGAGGAAAATTGAAGATGTCATTAACATCCAAGATTCCCCTAAGAAGCAGAGAGTGGGAAAGGAAATTGAAATTGATGAGCCTCAATATTCTCCATCTCAATCTCCTATCCACATTGGAGATGAACAAGTTGTGGTTGAACAATTATTGCAGTTAGGGAGTCTCGGTGAGATTACCTATACCTATGAGGAGACCCAAGAGGGGATGCCCGAAGAGCCACCTAATGTTGAAATGGATTTGATTGATGGTGAGTTAAAGGGCCAAGAAATGGACCTTACTGTTAAGCAAGCTAGTGAAGAATTCCTAGCTGACAATAATTTTGTCACATCAGGAGCTTTTATACAATTTCTATGGAAGCAAAATATTGATCAATTCAAGACTAGATGTGAACAGAGGAAAAGTGAACAACCTCTTAAAATACAACTTAGGTAGAAGAAGAGGTTAAGCAAGAAATGATGGAGGAGTTCAAAGCAATCACCCCTAAGAAAGGAAGAGAAATGGTAGCAAAGGCTAGTGTATTGATTCTCCCTGAATGGGATATAGTTGATGCCTTAGTGCTTGATGCAGTGAGGAAAGAAACAAAGCCTATGGAAGGAGTGACATTCAGCAAGGATAATGTTGCTCTTGTCATGTGGTCTTTAAAGAAGGATGAAAACAAAAGAAGGAAGGATGCATCAGATTCTAGCCTCTTAGGAGGCATGATAGTTAAAAGAGTCCAAGACACAGGGGTAGTGGAAGTTGCAAGCATAGTCCTAGAGACTGAAAAATTTAGTGTTGCAGTGGCAGAGAAAGAGGCACAAGAAAAGGCTAATCTCCAATTGAAGTTGGAGACTATTTTAAGAGCTTACAATGATGCTAAAGAAGGAATAGCCAACAGAGACAACATAATTGCTTGACTCCAGAGTCAACTGGGAGGTCAATATCATCCTGGTGAATCTTCTACACTCATGATAGCCTCCTCTCTAGCAAGACCCCCTCCTACTAGTCCCATCATTGAATATCCCCCTTCTCCTATGCCTTCTAGTTCCCAATTACCTGAAAATGTCCAACATGAGTTGGAAAAATTGAAACAAGCTCAGACATTGTATGCAAACAAATATGAGGAGAAGGTGAAAGCCACCATCTTGAAGTTTGCTAACTCAATCAAAACCTCCAATGTATACATAAATATGAAGAGGATTCTTGAGATTTTGATCAAATTTAGAGAAGAAGAAGCCACTTTGGAACCAATCCTGAATAAGTGGGTGCCTAGAGGTAAAGAGTTAGAGCTCATGTGTTCTTCCCATAAAGATGCAGAAGAGAATGACAATCTAAGGTCCACATGTGAGTTTATAAAAGAGATGAATATTCTTTCAGTGGAAGGAGCAGGTATAAAAATAAAAGCCCAACTTTATAGGAAAGAATATTCAAATCATAAATTTGAAATGTTTCCAGGAGGTTCCATTGGACCTGTCCATCTAAAGGAAGAGAAGACTTGGTTAAAGGAGGTGGACCACAATTTATCCCTAAGGATCAATCAAATTATTAGTACTGATGACACATCCTTATTTGTCCAAACAATTAAGGAAATCGAAAAAGTGAAATCTCATTATGGTTTCATAGAAACGGAGATTGGGCATGTACGAGTCACTTGGAAGCGGCTAGAAGATATGAAACAAAAGATTGCTAGTTTTACTTGGCCTAGTGATGATGTGTATCAGGAGTGGAAAGATAAGTATATGGGACAAAAAGAAGATGCTCGGGAGCAGTTACAGCAGGTTGCAACAGAACAACAAGCAGAGGAAGCCGCAGATGCTGAAAAGGACTTATAACCGCTTCTTGAAAACGACTGGTTGTTTGTAACAAACTTTCTTTTGAAGGGTCCAAAGCTTGTATGCATCCATACTATTATAAATGGATACTAGGACTCCTAAAAAAATGATCGCAAGTAATTGTAAGAAAACGCTGCAGAAATTTATCTGAGCTTTTTTCTAGTATTATGGAGAATATTCTGAGTTTTGTAATATTTTCTCAAAATTAATATCAATATACAAACTATCAACTTTCGAGCCTAAATTTTGTGTTGTCTTCTGGTCTACTTGCAAATATTTACTATTTTCAATATGAGTGATCGAGGGTTATTCATTTGAGTATGGATTGTAAGGCAATCTTAAATAGAGGTAGTTCTTAGCTTTTCTTTCTAGGAGGGAAATTAAATATGCATGAAGCATTTCTATCAGTAAATTCTTTGAGGGAGATTTTGAATTTGATGAATGCAGTCTAGTTTGATAAGGGTAAATTCTTATGTATGTCAGGCATATGTGGGGTTTTATAGAAGCTGAGGTGATGGGATGTGTGGAGATATTTGATTGTGGGAGTATTGTTTAAACTTAGATGACTCTGTGGCCTGGATAAGGCACTGGTATCAATTGTAGTTGTCCTTTTACATGTCTTGTAGATCAACATTGAAACATGAGTATTAATGCAATCCTTGACCAAGTATGCATACAAGAAACATCTAGTTCTATTAAGGCACAAGCATCAAAGTCAGAGGTTATGACAACTAGTGAAAAACATCAAGAACAAAAAGTTTAGTCTCAAGCATTAGGAGTTGTAATAAAAAAACTTACAAGGATGAGGCATATTCATAACTTTTGCAATCCCACCTTGGATATCAACACTAGAAGCAACTCATATTGTTCATGTACAGACAAGACAATATGGGAGTTCATTATACCCAGCAACTTGTGGTGTTGTTGTTCATGTTGGCTCTGTTGGACCCTGCAATTAAGATTCAATATACATTATTCAATAAGATTAACTGTGCAACATAATGAAATATTGAAAAGTGTGTTACCTTGTTGAGTTTCACTTGGTTTCAAGAATAGTTTAATATTCTCTACTTAACAGGGCCAAACACATGAAGGTGGAAGCTCATTTGGCCCCTACCCCCCCCTAACATCACTCTAAATTCCCCATTAACATCTTATAACATTCATTCATTAATTCTTTCTACCATTAATAAAATATAGCATTCATTCATTAATATCACATAACATTCATTAACACATAACATTGATTAACATTAATTAACACGCAACATTCATCAATATTAATTAACACATATCATCCATAACCATTAGTTAGCACATAATTACATTCACTAACACATAAAAATCAGTCATTATCAAATAAGTTAGATTACAATCATTTCTTTCTTTGTTTTTTCTTTGAAGCTATGAAAAGACTAAGTGGAACATTGATGTCTTCATCATTTCCCCCCTCTGCAGATGTTCCGCCAACTGTTCGTGATCTCAATGTATGCCTAGTCCTATACTGAGGACGAGGACACTGAAGTGAAGGGGGGTCCTCTGCAATAACAAAGAAATGGGTTAAATTCAAAAAAAAAAAATTATTGTTACAAGTATTTCATTAATTTAGAGAACATAATTGTTGTGCTCTTTACTTGATGGGGCCACATCATTTTGTGTAGCCTCAACCTCAACATGTTGAACACCAATTGCAATTATATTTGTTTAAAGCAATAACAGTGGTCCTCTTTACTTGAGTGGGGAACATCACGTTCTTGAGGTTGTGTACCCAGATCATGCTCCACTTGCGCACCACTGACTACATGCTCTAAAATATTAACAAGAAAGGTCACATTAATTACTACTCTAATTAAAAATTAAGATGTTTAATTGTATTCATAGATAAATAAATAAATTTGAATAGAAAATGAATACCTCCACTACTGGGATGCACATCTGGACCTTCGTGTGCAGGTGGTGTTTCACAATTAGCAGGTTGCATTCCAATGACATGCACATTGTTATCATTGCTTGCTTATTTAAAATAAATATAATCACTTTATGTTGGAACTCAACATCAGTTAGATTATTGGTAAAGTATTCAATTTGAAACAACTTCCATTTAGCATATTTACCTGTGTGACGGATGCACTCGAATGTTGTGTATGCCCACTCAATTCTCGTAGCTGATTAGCCATGACTAAATAGCCTTGCTGGTAGGCAATTCTCTTGTCATCTTCTGCGGGCGCTCTATTGAATTTAGAGCCTTGTATTTTTGCTTGGTACCGTGAATTTTGCTTGCATTGTTTGATAAAAAAAAAATGTTTGCAATTTATTAATATTTTGAGACAATATGGGAGTTTACATGAGATACTTACAATTCGTGTAGCAAGTTTCATTTAACCACCAGAGCTGAGTTTGTGTTGCCCATGCTTTTCTTGCCTTGCCTTGGTTTCCTTTGATGCGTCACTCAGTCTATAAAAAGTTTGAAATATGTTAGATTATATAAATATAAAGAGTAATTAATTAGTACATAATTACATTCTTAATAGTATCACATACCTTCTTCTGGTGTCTACTAGTGTATTTCCTTTTTTCTTTTCAATTCTCTCCTTGGCATCCAAAATCAGGTCCTTCCATTCCCTCTCTGGAATCATGGAGGGACGCTCGTACTTTAGGTTCCTCTCCAAATGGGTCATGTATTGGTCCCTCACATACTTTAGATATGTGCCAACTTTTTCAAGGAGCTTGGTTTTGTCAAAGGTGTCATTTCCAAACCACTCAACCATTTGGTTTGTCAATTCATCTTTTAACCTTTTTTCTTGGTCATTCTGCCTTTTAAAGCAAAAACAAACATGTTAGATTCAAAAATGAACTGAAGCTACATTTATTACACTTCAAGAAATGGATCAAAGGAAAAGTATTCTAGCAATGATATGAAATCAAAAGTGGATAAGGTTTAGTTCACATATGATGTACCACCTTTTACATATGGTGGGCCCAAATATCTGCAATGCAATGTCACTAAGATGTTTATAGAAAATATCATTGCCTGCAAAAAATTCATGGGATCATTAGTCCAAAACGAGTGATCATAAAGTAAATTAAAATTAGAGTATATATAATAATAATTTTAAAGTACCTGGAACCTTTTGTATCTTTAAGGGAAGCATTTCTTTGTCGCTCACCACGAATGTGGCCTACAATGTTCCCGTACTAGCAATATGAGAAGATCCAGGAAACGATGCTATGTTATCAGCAGTAGTCGCCTGTGGCACATCCTCATGTGCATCTCCTCCTGCAAAAAATGAGTCCACTATGAAATGGCATTAGAATTCAAGAAACAACTCTTGAAGGGAAATAAACACATGATAGAAGATGGAGCAAAAGAGGGATCTACCAACAGTGGGCAGGCCAATATGACGTGCACTAGAGGATGTCTGCATGCTACGTGTTGTCGACATTACAGTCGACAATGTAGGTGAGGGTGACCTCTGATGAGGTGGCGTCAGCATTTGCACAGTAACATTGACAACACCTAAAGAATAATACATTAAATATATGAAAAGTGCAAGAATTGTAAACAAGGATGAACCTTTATTTTGAAAATTGACAGTATCAAGTATGATGTGTTTTGGGTACTCAGAGTGATAAGCCAAGCAAGTGATAATACAAGAAAATCGTCATCACTTGATCTTGCAACACCCTGATCATAGGAACGACTTTCATGAGGGCGGATAAATTGCTATAAAAACAATAAGTACATATTTTAGTTAATGATATAAAAAGAGAATAAAATATAAACCATTATTGAACTTTTGTTATAATTAAAGCTTTCATTACTGCTTACTTGCATGTTTTTTGCTGTCTTATACAATAATTCCACCCTCTGTTGTATGTCATCAGTGGTAGAATGCAGGCTGCCAAAGCAACAATCTCTTTTCTAATTTTTATAAGAGGCACTTTAAATAATTTCACAAGGTCTGTGGGATCTTCAAGGTCATCATTGCTTAACCCTAATGATTCCACATCCATAGAAAGGTGCTTAGGTACTGCAACTCCCTTTCCCTTTCCCCGAACATCTGTCTATGTCAAGAATATCATTAACAATTACAAAATTAGTATAAATCACTAAAAAAAAGAACATAATAATGTAACAATTTGCTTCTACCTAATTTGTATAATTACAATGAGGTTTACCTGCTCGGTAGAAGTGTCACAAGGTACATCTCTGTCTACGATATGTGATGGATCCATGTTGGCTTGTGACAAAGAAAAAATATAAAAAACATTAGCGAAATTACATCATACACAACATGAACAACATGAACTTTGTAGACAAAAAGAGTATTAAATATTAAAAAGATGTTGTCATCAAAATCATTGTAAATTTTTTAATTCCTTACCTTTACTTTATGTAGACTATGCAGGATCCTCAACTAAATGGTCACATAAATAGTCACATAGCTAATAAACAATCCAATTTCCATAAATAAACACAATTTAAAAATTGTCACATAAATAGTCACACTCCCTATCTCCATCTCCTTATTAAAAGGTGCATCATGAATTAATTATGTAATGGCATTAGAATTCAAAGCAGAATGAATTAATTATGTAAAAAAAATTCTATCAAGAAGTCAATATTAAATAGATAATATACTAATCACGTTCCTCATACATTTCATTCTTCATCATCATGAACATCAAGGTCATCATCGCCATCATCATCATCATCATCATCATCATCATCATCATCATCATCATCATCATCGTCGTCGTCGTCGTCGTCGTCATCGTCATCATCATCGTCATCATCATCATCATCATCAACGTCTTCGCCATCATCATCACCATCATCACCATCATCACCATCACCATCATCACCATCACCATCATCATCATCATCTTCTTCTTCTTCTTCTTCTTCTTCTTCTTCTTCTTCTTCTTCTTCATTGTCATTGTGAAACTGTCAATCGTGATCATCATCCACTTCATCTTCTACTTCTTCGGTATCTTCTTCTTCAATATCTTCTTCTTCGGTATCTTCTTCTTCCATCACATTATATTTTATCGACCTTCCTCTTGGATCATGTCTAACAACAAATGACCAACCCGGTTTATGTGGAACCTCTGAGTAAAATACTTGCTCACATTGGCTTGGAAGAACATAGGGCTCATCCCCAACTGGTTCAAATGACCTTGTATTTAGCATTATAAAACCATTATCATTTTGAATAACAATTCTATCAGGATCATTTTTATTCAATCGTAGCTTGTACCATTTGATGACGAACAAAACTAATTTGAAGGAATTAAAGTCACAATCAAGTATAGTATATCATCCAAAATGCCATAGTATCGATTTTGAGATTGTTGAGGATGAATGTCATTTCTCGATGAAATATTTGTCACCTCAAAGACTGCAGTGATGCCAGAATCACAAGTTTTCTTCGTGTCATCCAACTTTTTTATGCGAAATTTATGACCATTGTAGCACATAGCATTGTGGTGTTTGACCTATGATATGTCAAACATGTAAAATTTATTGCATTGTGAGTTGATAAACATATGGGTGATTAATAAATTTATACATACCTGTTTATCTCTTAAACTATATGCTAAATAAATTTCCCTTTGTGTAACATTGGAATCTCCATTACGATGTGCTTCTTTAACCAATGAAGCCACACCTTCCCATGTTAATGTGCATCCAGAATGCTGACAACGTTCAATCCATACCGTCATCCAATCAAGATTGTTTGCAATATACAAATCTAGTGCATCCCACTCTCGACCAATTGTACAAAAAATAAATAGATGTCTTACAATCGATTTATTTTGAAGATTAAGAATTAATTAAATACAATAATATCTTATAATTACCTCTCACTTTCCTCAATCTACCTTTCCCCGTCAAGTACTCCCCTTCGAATTTGTTAATGGTGTTGGGATCCCAAATGCGATCCACGTGGATCTTTGCTGCAAACTTAGGAAGATATTCAAAAATGTACACCATAGTCTGGTATACCATATATCCCTCCACCATAGAACCCTCAGGATGTGCTCTTTGTCGAACCAAAGCCTTCAAAAATTTCATGTGCCTCTCAACCATCCACAATGACCTAGTGTGTACAGGTCCACACAATTCAATCTCCTCAACTTGGTGTATAAGGTAGTGTTCTTGTGCATTGAAAAAAGCTGGAGATAGACACTTTTGCATTTCACACATTAAATGAGGAATTTTTCTCTTCCAATATTTTATATCGTCTTTATGAATTTATTTACATGACAACCACCTACAAGGTATTCAAGACGCAAAAATATATATTACATAAGAAGTAAAACAAATCGCAAATATAATATCTATACAACGAACTAAACAAATATCACTACTTACTCATGTATTTTCCAAGATCATATATGACTTGCTTGACATTATTGTCGAAGTCGTCTGGGAGAGATAGACGTAGAACGTACTGCAACAATTATAAAATTATCTTTTCATTTTTTTGTAACATAATGAAAAGTACACGTACGCGCAGTACTTAAATACATACTAAAAACACAAGAACATGAATTACCTTAATGAAGGTATGCCAATCATGCATTTTCATCCCTGGCCCAAATTCACTTTTCTTTGATATGAGATTGTTTATGTTTGCAGCAAATCTTGTGGGAAATCGATTTTTTCGTATGACTTCTTTTATAGCATTGCTTTGTTGGTCCGTTAATAACCAAGGAAGCTCACTTATATTAATCTAGTCTCCATGGCTATTTGATTGAATGACATTTATCATTGCATGATTGGAATCCTGAAGGTCACTACATATTTTGACATTTTTTTCTTTGTCACGCCGTCCATCCAATATTTTCCATAATGTCTCTGTTATATTCTTTCCAATATGCATACTATCAAACAAATGAACAATTTGTAACTACTTGTAGTAGGGAAACCTACTAAATTGTCGGGCATAACTTTTTATTCCCTTAGGAAGGTGGTCATTTATGCCTTCACGACCTTCATGATCATCAATCACATCATCAGTAAACAAAATAAAATAGAAAAGATGTTTTATGACAAACCAATAGATGGAATGGCATTACCTTGACGATTAATTCTATTATATTCCAACTTCCACAGGTGAGGTGTCATTCTTCGTGGCTTTGATGTATTCTCTTCTTTCCCATTGAAAAGATGCTTTTCAATATTTTGATACTTATGATTTTTGTGGAGAAAGTGCCTATACTCATCAAACACCTGCTTTCCTAAACTTTTTGAATGACGAGATTTCATCTTTGCACCACAAACAGGACATGCAAATTTTCCCTTTGTTTGAAGACCTACAAGATAATGTATAATTGGATTAAATATGATAATTTTTTCAATTATAATGTTCATGCACAACTTAAACACTATAACATACCACAAAAATGTGTTAGCCCCGGGGCATCGTGTATTGTCCATAGAAGCATCGCATGGAATTGAAATTGTCTTTGTCCTATTGGTCTAGAGACGTCATACATAGTGACACCATACCATAACTCCAGCAACTCGTCAATAAGAGGCTCGATATATATATTCATATCTTTAACTTGGTACTTACCTAATCGAATGAACAAAAACATTACATAATTATTATGACCATTTTACTGCAATATTTATAATTAAATTTAGACGACTATATTTAAATGATAAAATACCTGGAACAATCATTGCCAACATTATGTGCTCCCTCTTTATTGACATTCATGGAGGAATGTTATTGTTGATAACAAAAACAGGCCACACTAAGTAAACAGATCTCATCTCTCCAAATGGATTGACACCATCCGCTACCAATGAAAGCCTGAGATTACGAGGTTCATCTTTAAAGTGTGACCACTTTTCCTCTATGTCCATAAATGCTGAACCATCTACAGGCATTCGAATAATGTCATCTCGACTTCTATTGCATGCATGGTAATCCATAAATTGTGCCAAGCTAGTGCACTTGAATAATCGTTGCATATGTGGAATAATGGGAATATAGCGAAGAACCTTGTGAGGAATCCTTTTTGTTATTTGATCTGTTCGATATCTACTTATATGACATTCAGGGCATTCAGTTCGAAATTCATGTTGTTTGTGATATATAATATGATCATTGGGACAAGAATCTATTGCTCGATACTCCATTCCAATATCTTTCATAAGGGCAGATAATTCTCGGTAAGAGCGAGGTAGAATATTTGATGGTGGTAACAAAAACTCACCTATCAATCTACAACAACAAAATATAATTTGTTGTAATAAAGAATATTAATGGTACAACATGATTCACAGTTTATTATGACATATATGACATGCCTTAAAATACGTGACATTGTTATGTTGGATAAACCATTCATAACCTTCAAGTTCACCAACAACAATGCAATGGAGAGAAGAGTTGCCTGCGAGCCTTCATAAAGGGCCTCAGATGCCTTCTCAAGTAGAGGGACATCATGAACAACATCAAGGTCATCTTCATCATCATGATCAGCTGTGCGAGTACTAAATTTGTCATGGATCAATGTATTTGTACCATCATCTTCAATTGTGTTTTCTAGCTCATGATCATCATCTTCCATGGGATCATTATCTTCAAATTCGATATTCACACCTCCATGTTCGTCCACTTCGAAAACCATATTCTCAGGGTTGTGTTGATCCATACCATGTGCTCCGGGGTGCTCAACCTATATAAAATTGATATACATAAATAAACCATGATCATGATCTCATCATCACGTGATTTATTATGTATATAAATTGTCAAAACGATATAATGAAAAACTTACCAATGGATGATAATCATGTCCACCTTCAATGTGACCATGCAGCCTACAATGTTTCTTCATTGTTTTGATTAGAAGTCTTCTAGTCTTTAACCCCTTACAAATTTTGCACGAACAATAACATTTTCCATCACCTTTTTTTTTCAAGTTAGACCACAATCTAGCAATTGTCTCCTTACTTTGTTTTTCATTAATATTGTCTGACATGGTTTTTCTTCACATGCAAGAAAATAGAAATTATTGTCTGACATGGTCTTTCCCTCAGGAGCTGGCAGATCCTACTTCCATACTTTAATTTTGTTTTCTCAAAGGACAATCCTAAAAATCCATGCATTGCAAACAACTTTTTACACCTTTGTTAGTTGTGGTGGTGTCACAGAGAGTTTACATCAATAAATGAAGAACATGCCAATGCTTTTAATGCAGTAGTAGAAGTCTATCTCTTATTCAATATCTCTAGTGAAACCCCCATGATCTTTTGTTGGAGTAGAATTTGTTATATTCTAGAAAGGGTCTTGTCCTTTGTTGATGGGATATTCATCTACCTCAAGAAATAACTGTTCTTTTCTCCAACAAGAAGTGGAACTAAATGAAGATCTAGCACCATGAAATTAATCCTCAAAAGGATTACTATAGTTAGTTTTGGTAGATAATGATCTGGGTAAAATACTAATGTGGCTTTACGAAACATTATGTACTAGCTTAGCATACTCTAACAACTTTGGTGCGACATGCTACATCCAATTAAGTCTCCATCGGTATCTCTATTGTGTTTATGGATTGGGATTCAATGTACTCTTTTTATACACAGATTTTACTTTCAATTGAGGAGGTTTGTATGTACTTACTTGTGTTTCGATTGTATCCCTATTTCAAGAATTTCTTCTATCAACAAATCATTTGTTGTAAGTTGTACAAGTGGAAGCTTGAACATGCCTTCCATGCTAGCCTTGTTGATACATTCAACACCATCTTGTGCAACAAATCTTTAGAACTCCATTTTTCTGAATTGAAGAGTGAGTAGTAGGGACAATCTAGGCCACTTACAAAGGTTTTGCAAGAGAGATAAATAGACCTAAATATTATGTCTTAATAATGATCAATAGGTAAATAGATAAGAAACTCTCAATATCAAAATGACTTTCACAATTGTCTTTACTAGAAATGGACAGATCTGCTAATAATGGCTTTATGACTGTATGTCAACTTTAGACTCAATCCAAGAAGAGCTAGAACTAATATGCGATATCTAGATTTATGATCTCTATAATATAACAATCCCATAATTAAGTTTCCATGCATCTATACCACAACACAAACATCATGATTATGTTCAGCCATAGCAATTGATATCCTAATTGTAGAATGTGAAATATGCACATAACTATGAATAAAGATTAAGAAAAACAAAGAAAGATGCTTATTGCAAACATAAATGACTAATGGACAAGAATTGAATTCATTGTAGATAGTTTTGAATATCAAATTCACTGATTTGTGTGCATTTAGTAACTCATGTACTTGTGGCCAACCATTTATCTCTTTCATAAATTAAACACTTATTAATAACATTAAATGGCTGAGTAATTATGTTTTAGTTGAAATTGAAAATAAAATATTTTATTTCAGGACAACTCACACTATTCCCTATCATATTTTAGACTCTCGATTTGATGTCTTTGGAGATGATCATTACATTTCTTTAGTTACATTTGCCAGCCTACTCCCAGCCTGTGCCAAAATGGGAGCTTTGGAACAGGGTATGGACATCCATCAAAGCATAAAAGATAGAGGAATTTTGTTAGATGTAGTTGCAACTACACAAAATGGATTTATTGAGAAGGCTTTAGAAACTTTCAAGTAAATGCAATCGGTAGGTGTAAAGCCAAATTCCATGACCATTGCTACTATCCTCCCTGCATGTGCCAAAATGGGAGATTTGGAATAGGGTATGGACATTCATCGAAGCATAAAGGATAGATAAATTTTGTCAGATGTTGTAGTTGTAACTGCCTTGGTAGACATGTATGCAAAATGTGGAAGCATAGACAAGGCACGTGAACTATTTGATAGAATGCCTGAAAGAAATGTTGTCTCGTGCACTGCAACGATTGCTGGATATACACAAAATGGATTTGTCGAAAAGGCTTTAGATACTTTCAAGAAAATGAAATTGGAAGGCATAAAGCCAAATTCCACAACCTTTGCCAGCATCCTCCCTACCTATGCAAAAATGGGAGCTTTGGAATAGGGTATGGACATCCATCAAAGCATAACAGATAGAGGAATTTTGTTAGGTGTTGTACTTGCAAATGCCCTACTTGACATGAATGCAAAATGTGGAAACATGGACAAGGCTCGTGAATTGTTTGATATGATGCCGCAAAGAGATGTGATCTCATGTGAACAATCAACACGTGCATATATGGGAGGAAGGGATTACTGATACAAAATTGAACGCTCACTCCTTAAGCACAGTTCTATGGTTTTACGAGATTAAACTAGGACAATTAACCACCACATGTATATTTTTTGTAACATGAAATTAAAAACTAGGGCAATTTGAATCTACCTCCTGCGTGGGATTGCCTTTGACGCGGGTTTGATGTTCTTGGGGGTTGAAGTCGCCACAGATGCCTACGCGGGATTGCAATTCACAAATCGATTCCCCGCCTCTTTTTTTATTTTGTAATGGCTGTTGTCATCCGAATTACGATGAACTCGAGCACTTTTTTGAAAAAAAGAAAATTCTCATTGCTAATGCCTTCTTCGTCGAAACCAAATGGGTAATTTTCGTCGGAATTACGATGAATGTGGGCATTTTTTCAAAAAAAATCAAATTTCGCCACAATATACCTTCTCCGTCGGAAACCTCAGTTGAAAATCTAGTCCAAATGTATTAGTGGTATGTATTTATGTACAAGTATATTTTTTTATTCCTTACCTTTACTTTATGTAGACCGTGCAGGATCCTCAAGTAAATGGTTGATGGTGTTTGTAGTCAATTGCGTGTTTGCACCAAGGGTGGCAATTTCATGTATATATTTTGTGTGATGTTGCCATCCTTGGTGCAAACACGCAATTGACTACAAACACCATCAACCATTTACTTGAGGATCCTGCATGGTCTACATAAAGTAAAGGTAAGGAATAAAAAAATATACAATGATTATGATGACTACATATTGTTCATGTTGTGTACTATGTAATTTTTAATATATATATCATGTAATTTTTAGCCAACATAAGATAATTGAATTACATATGCAGGAACCTAAACCCCTTTGACGAGGATCCAACACAGTCTCATGGATCGACACGTATAAGTCAATACACCCTATAGAAACTGTTTATTTTTAAAAAAAATACTAGGAAAACAAACTTCCTCATTTTTTCAAACCTCAACATTAGTAGCAAATCTAATATAGTTATCAACACTTCAGTCCCCAGTTGGACTTATTCAAATTTTAATCTCAACATCAACTTTAGGGTCGACTTCTTCATCAACATTACCCTCATTTGCAAAATATATCTCTCATTACCAACTAACTCTCTCATTTGATGGAGTGTAGGTATCACCAAATAGGTATTTGTCAGATGTGTCTTCCTCGAGTGAGGGAAATGCAAGAATAGAAGACGAAAGTGAGACATGTAGTAGATCTAAAATAGGGAGATCAACTAGAGTTCAAAATATTAGAAGAAAATTCAATAAATGCATGGAATTTTTCCTTGCTCAAGGGGGGTCATGTTCTTACGATGATGAGACCAAAGGCGACATCAAGGTGCCCTTGAGGTACAAACATCTATAGAAACAATGGGTACCCAAGGAACTTCCTCCATTAAACACTTATTTTTGTGTTAATGAGAGGATATATCACATAGAACCTTCGTCGTTACATGGTTTGGGCCTATATTTCCATGGACGGCTTAAAGGTTTGTTACAACAAAGCTGTTGAATTGATGGAGTTTGTCAGACCTTGTTACAATTACAAAAATTGGATGTAGATTGTTCAATATAAAAAAAGTATGCATAGGTATGCACTGTCAGTAAATTATATACAACAGAAAGATACTGATCAAAGTAAATGAGTGGCTGTATACATTGATGGAAGGCCAAAAGCAACAGGGAATATTTTAGGTTTATAAAATAGTACGCAACTTGGGTCAACTAATAAGCATTCCAATTGCATATTTGAGGCATGTGAGGGAAATTGTGTATTCATATGTGTGATAAAATCAATAAATGCACAGGAAGAGCTGCTAATCGATTACAATTTGAATCGTATAGATACAAACAAAGTTACTATCATGGGGGTGGTATGTACTATATACCATTTAAACCAACCTCCAATTAATGACTCCAACATACCATTTTATTATTAAGTTTTTTTGCTAAGTCTATTGTTTTCATTTCGCTAACATTTTTATATTTTTTCTTTGTCACAGGGCGACATGGATCTGTCACATAGCATAGATAGGGATGTAAGTCCTAACACTTCTACTGAGCAGGTAAACCTCATTATAATTGTAAAAATTAGATAGAAACAAACTATTACATTATTATGTTCTTTTCTTAAGTGTTTTGGAGTAATTTTGATAGTGTTAATAATATTCTTGTCACAGACGGATGTTCGAGGAAAGGGAAAGGGACCTGTAGTACATCAACACCTCTATAGGGATGTGGACTCAATAGTATTATGTGATGATGACATTGCATTCACCACAAACCCTATAGAAATGATGAAAAATTATGTTAGAAAAATTAATAGAGAGATTCTTGCTTTGGCATCCATGAGCCCTCGGACCGATGAAATAAAAGAGAGGGTGCAACAATTGATGCGGACAACACATAACTTACAAGTAAGCAATAATGAAAGCTTTAATTATAATAAAAGTTCAATAATGGTTTATATTTTATTCTCTTTTATGTCATTAACTAAAACATGTACATGTTGTTTTTACAGGATTTTATGTGTCCTCATCAACCTGGTGGCCATGATCAGGGTATTGTAGGTAGTTCAGGTGATGACCATGTTCTATACATTAAAACTACTCCTCCTTTGGACTTGTGAACTTTCTTTTTTAATGCTAGTGCTATTGATCATATATTTATTATGTAGTTGATGCAGAGAGATCTAGTTGATGCTCTTCATGACTGATCATTCATACCTTAGGAAAACAAACCCCCTTACACATCCCTTCACTTGTTCTCAACAAAGCCCCAATGCATCCTTTTTCTAGATCCTTGACTTGGATCAACCTCTCACTTCATCACTTATAATTTTTGAGAGCTTCATATTATGATTTGTTCTTCACTGTCAACTTACCTCTCACTATATGATACTCTCTTCTTTTAAAGCTCATCACATTCTACTTGAGCTCACATTATACTTGAGCTCAACTTCCAACAAGACAAGTTACATGTTCAAGCAACCCCATGTTAGCCTTAACATTGTGAAAATACCAAGTATTTGAACCATCATACCTTAACATATACTTACCCCTATCCTCCAAGAGTGATCTTTCACTATCCTCATCTCATTAATGTCTTCTCCAAATGCCCAAGAACTCATAATCTGCACTTACTCATAGAATCCTTACAAATTCCAAAACTACAAAATAAGGAACTCAAACTACTATTCATCGTGACTGTCATGATCAAACAAGTAGATTGAAAATTTCTTGGCTTATCAATGTCCATCATACTAGGGAAGGTTATTTAGAGTTGTTCCAACCTTATTTAATAAACACAATCCTATTTCAACCCATTGGAGATCACTCAACAAAACAATATGGTTTGTTGTCTCAAAACAGGGAAAACTCTGTCTCAGTCTGCTAGAGCACTAGTTTTCCTGACATTTGTACAACCATTCAACATAAGAACAATTAAATATGAAAGATACTTGAGTTGATAATAGGAATTCAGAATTTGAGAATTTTTCAATGACTACATCAATGGATATTAACAAACCCTTGTGATTGACCCAGAACTAAGGGTTTTGGATAGTTTAGAGAAAAACAATTCAAACTCTCCTCATTCTTCATGGCCATTGATCTAACTTGGCACAAAACAAAGTTAATTCTTTAAACTTCACCCTCCAACCTTTGATTAGACATTTTTAATCTATTTACTTGATGAGAAGAAACTTGAAACAGTGCATGAAACGTGACTATCATGAAAATTTGCAATCAACAAGTTCCAAAACACAATTTTTTATTGATTTTATCAAACCATAATGCATTACAGTGTTCTTCAAGGTGACTCCTTCCTTCTTCCTTTACACTACCCTCTTGTCACAAATTTACCTACCTTTGTCCTCCTTCATACTATTCTATCATTAAGATTAGCATCGAACACTTAATAAAGGTTCATCTTTCTTTACAATTCTTAATAAAGGTTCATCCTTGTTTACAATTCTTGCAGTTTTCATATATTTAATGTTTTATATTGTAGTGTCATAAAATTGTGACCCCTGCAATTTTAACCACATTTGGGGTCCTCACCTTGGCGACGACATCTTCTTCCCTAACCAAGATCTATTTCTGCATTTTGACCCCTTCTCCCTTCCTCCTTCATGTCTTGTATTTGCTCTAAACCCTGTCCGAGCCCTAAAATAGGGTAAGATAGGGGTGTGGTACCCCCCTAGGACAGTGGTGTGGCACCCCTGTCCCCACCTCCTAGGGTGGTCCTATGTGTGGGTTACCTGATCTCCTATGCACTTCTTATCTTCGGGGTTTGTTATTCCACTTTGTCAGCCTTTGGTGGTTGAAAGTTAATCCTTGAGGCATGCATAAAAGGGAATTCAATACCCTCATTGAAAGACAGGAGGGATAGCGCATAGATGGATAACAAAGGATAAGAGATAGAGAGCATAAGGAGAAGATAAAAGATTTCAAGGTCATCATCAAGCATTCAAGTCTTACTCATTCATCCATTGGAGCAACATTACAACATTCATTTGCAAGCATGTGTGTGTGTTAGGGTTTTGTCACGTTACATGACATTTCATCCAACACTTGTGGTTACATTCAAGAAGCAAAGCAATCATCATCAACAAGTTGCAGATCTACAAGGTATACATCTCCATTGTTTACATTCAAGCATTTGCAATTACTTTCTTTCTAGGTTGATTCCTCAATCGAGGTTTGACTAAGGCAAACCCCTATCCACAACCCCCCTTTCTTCTCTTTTTTGTGTGTAGGTTGCAGGTGTGCAGCTGTAATTACAGGTTTGGGCTTCATTTGTAGAGATGGAAGAACCCTTTTCGTTTCATGGATTTTGTGGCAAACCATGTACATTCCCGCCACGGGCTTGACGAATTTTCTCCAAATTTGCAGGGCAGATCCATGTTAGTTTAATTAGCTCAGATCCAAAGTTACAACGCAATCCCGAATAGGTAGCACCTCATTTCACTCATTTCTTCTCTCTTTTTCACATAGTCAACAAGTCAAATTTCTCATTTACAAAAGAGGGTAAATCACACATCAACCACTTGCAATCCACTTAGAATTCACATCCTTGTTTCCATCAGATTTGGATCTAGTGGATTCAACCCTTCTTTTGAATGTAAAGTTCTTCCCAAGTGAAAATCATCCTAGTGGCTTCCTTTCTCTCTCCTAGGTGGGGAGTCACTAGGATCCAATTTTCCACTTTACATTTTGGTGAAATCGACGTCTTACTCATTAATTCTGATTTCTCATGCTTAGATATGATTAATTGCAATTTGAATTTCAAATTTTCATTTTCAAGTTTGATCTATTTGCAAATTTTAGATGTTAATTGCATAAAAACCGTAATTTTACATTTTATGAAAATTAAGCTTGTGAGGTGTAAAATTTTAATTGCTTGTTTCAGATTTGATTTCTATTTCAAAATTGCAATTCAAATGTCTCTTTATTCTGAAAATTCAGTGGTTAAATCATAAAACCCTAATTTTTAAGATTCTTCTATCTTCGACCTTTGATTGCAAGTTTGACCAATCTAGACATCTCCAAATCGACTGTTTTTTTGGATTCCGCATTAAAATCATAATCTCTATCACCCCTGAAAATTTCAAAAAAAGTTGGTTGGACCGTGTGTGCTCCCGTCACAGTCCTCAACTTTTTTCCCAAAATTTTGGGAGACAAAATTGATTGTATTTTTTTGCTTAGATCCAGAAAATCAACGCACTTCATCAATTTTAACACTCTCTAAGGTCAAACACAAATTCAAAATTCATCAAATTTAAATCTTAAAATTAATTTTCATAGAAAGGTCCCAATTTTAGATCTGCTTTTCCAGCAAATTCAGATTTCACTTAAGAGACTTTTAATGGCGATTAATAAATTGGATTTACTTGCTCTTTCACATGTGATTACATTATTTTTTGCATATATTTATCGTGTGCCGGATAAGAGTTTCTTCCATTTCCTGTTGCTTCTCTTTTTCATAGCACTTGGTCATATTGTGTTGTTAGGATTTCCAAATTATTAGATCTCAGAGCTTTCATATATCATTTATGTTGCATTATGGTGATGTTGTTAACAAAATGCATTTCCTATGTTAATAACCTTAAAGCTTTTGTAGATCCTAAATCTAAACATATTGACCCTTGTACCTCTCCTAGGGTATCTTGTGTGAAAGAAATGAGATCTAATTCTTTACCTAATGATCTTTCTACAAGAGAGCAAGCATTGGAAAGTAATATGGATCTATCTTCTTCTTCTACACATACCCTTCAACAAGAGGTGCAATGTGAAAACATAAACATTCTTACATCTTTAGATCCTCCTTATTCTCCTAGGACCTATCTTCAACATCAAAGTCTATGTAGAGAGGATGATGTCATGCATTTTATTCATAACCTTTCTCCTCGCATAGAAATCACTAAAAATGAGCTTTTAGATGAAGATGTTCTTCCCCAATCTTCCAAAAAGGATAAGCTTGATAAAGGCAAAGAGATTCTCATTCCACATGATACTCCTCCTTCATCTACAAATCCTTTTCTACCTCCTTACACATCAGATTTCAAAGAAATTTATGGTCTTGTTCCTCCATCTAGTCAATTGCGACATTTTTATAATCGTGGCTTTCATATACTTACAAAGAAAGGTTTTAAAGGACAAGGAATTGGGAAATTTGAGCATGGAATTCGTGTCCCTATAAATCCTCTTATACAAACTACTACAAGAGGCCTAGGAAGTGGTACCCCTTTTTCTATGGACGAATTCCTTAGACTTCAAAACTTCAAAGATTACCTTCAAAAACCACAAATCAACAGAGCCCACAAGAATGCTTCTTCTTTGAATTGTCCTTTTTGTTCATTTCATCAAACCCATGACCATAATGTTAATGATTGCCCTGATTTTCAAAAATCTATTCAAGATGGCATAGAAGTGGCAAAATTAGAATTGTGGATAATGAAACTCCTTCTAGCAAACCTTCTTCTTCATGGGAAGATGATATTTACCATCATGACATATTAGCTACAAGAATATATTGGAGGTTGAAATATGACAAGAACATTTCCTTTCCTCCTCAAAATAACAACAAAAATCTTAAGCAAGTGAAAGGTATTGAATATTGCATTTTTCATTATTTATATTCACATTCTATTGGAAAATGTTATGCATTTAAGAAATTTGTTCAACTACAATATGATCTTGCACACATTTGTCTCACAGAAGATCTAGTTGTATTTCTTGGTAAAAACATCGTGCCTTAGCACTTCTTTTCTCTTCATGTTGCTCTTCACCCTATGGCATAATTAGCCCATTTACCTAGGGCTCTTTATCATTAGTGGTGGTATTGTTTCACTATAACATAATTTGGGGAAGCAACATGAAGTCCATTTTTCTGCTTCTTTCTATTCATTTCTCTCTATCTTTGTGCATTATTCATTATTATATCTCTTTTCTTGCATAGGGCTATTCCTATGTGAGCATATAATTGTTCTTTGGTTTCCCTCTTTGCTTGGAGAGGGGCATCTTTAATGAGTACTACACTTCTTCTCTTTCCTTAATTCTCTTGGAAATCTTACCTCTTCTATGGTTTCGATTATTCACAAGTGTGATATGCCCCTTAGTAGGGAATGATCTCTTGACAAGTATGTATCCTTTCCTTGAGAGGATTTTGTTCCACTTTGATGGTATATCACTTGACACTAATCACCATCAGAATAGGTGTAATGTTTCTCCTTGTTCTCATCACTTGGGGGTGAGGATTTTTCACTCCTTTCCCTTTCTTTCTTTCCCTTGTATCATTAATTCCTTTAGGGGCTGCATTTTTCACATGTGATTATCATTTCTTACAATGGTATGCTTTTATGACTGATCCCCCTTGGGGAATGTATGATGTTTTTTCTCTCCTCTTTTTGAAGATTACCACTTCTTGAGATGTGTATTTTACATTTACTAATGTCTTTTCTTGCATGTGTTCATGTAAGTTCATAGCACATTTGCTTCTGTTTAATCTCTCTCTAGTAGATTGTGTAAGCTCTTCTCATTGTCCTTTAGCCTAAGAGGCAATGATCCTTCTCTCTCTCTCTCTTTCTCTAGGGATCCACTTTTCCCTATTAAGTGGATGGTGTGATTTTTATTACTTGATGTCATTCCTTGTGCATAATTGTTGGTTATTGACTTAAGGATTCTCTCTTATACAAGAAGTGTTAATCCTTGACTATGACCTCTTTTACACTTGGTAATGTACATCTATGATAAATCCACTCATCCCTCTGGGGGCTAAAAGTATGTACATCTATGATAAATCCACTCATCCCTTTGGGGGCTAAAAGTGAGTCATACCTCATCAAGAATCCCTTTCACCCAGAAATAGGAGGAAGGATTGCATTCTTGTTCTTTCCTTTTCTTGTTCTAGAAGATGTTATATTTGTCTAAGACAACTCCTCTTGAGGGTAGATGTCTTTTTGAACAAAGATCTCTTCTCCTCCAAGGATCACCTTTACACTTATAGCAAGATATCACTTTTAAACTATCTTATCCTTTCTTGAATAGTATTCCCTCTCTTGCTTAGATTTATGACATCATTCGATAGCAGATATCTTCTTTGTGATGAAGGTAGGTATCCTCATTCTACTTTCCTTAAGATATCAACATTAGTCTATGTTGAAATCCTAAGGGGGGGCACCCACACTGCTCCTTTGTACTATACTTCTCTCATGCATTGAACAATGAGATATTCTTGGAACCAGAGGGAAACCTCTTAGAGAAAGATGTCATCAGTTTTTGTACAGTAGGTCATTATCGGAACCAGAGAACTGTCTCTTAGAGCGAGATATATTCACTTCTTCTTGTCTTGTACAGTGAGACATTCTTGGAACTAGAGGGAAATCTCTTAGAGCAAGATGTCATCACTTTTCTCTTGTACCATGGGTCATTCTTGGAACCAGATAACGGTCTCTTAGAGTGAGATGATGCCACTTTTTCTCTTATGCGGGGTGATTATTCTTGGAACCAGAGCATAGTCTCTTAGAGAGAGATATCACACCTTTCTTGACACTTGTACTATACATTCTATACAAGTTGTAGTATACTCAGGCATAGACTCCTATGAGACGCTTCAAACCTCACTTGCACACACGTGCATGAGGTTGAGTGGAACTAACAGAGTTCTCACTCTCTCTCTCTCTTTACATGGATCACCTAGGCAAGATCTAGGGGTGAGATTTCCCATGTCCTTCTCTCCATGGATCACCTTTTTTTAGGGGTGAGATGTGCATGGTTTCCTTCTTCTTCACTTTTCTTCTCATAGATCACCAAAGTGTGTATTCATGTTCTCTCTCTTCTTCCTCTCATGAACTCATAGTTA
Organism: Cryptomeria japonica; assembly: GCF_030272615.1. Classification (NCBI taxonomy): domain Eukaryota; kingdom Viridiplantae; phylum Streptophyta; class Pinopsida; order Cupressales; family Cupressaceae; genus Cryptomeria; species Cryptomeria japonica. Next base: position 444,341,740 of record NC_081410.1, read on the forward strand.
TACTATTGATAGTTCATGGATGATGCCAAATTTGCTCTTTTTTGTGGTCACTCGTGTTTATGTGATGGTATTGGTCTTTGTGCCCTGATTAGTGGTTGAGACATCTAAGTTCGAGATCTCTTCAGCTAGTTAGTTTGTTCTCTTGTGTCTCGTTCTTGTCATGTCTTTTTGCGATTTGTCTTTATTTTGTGTGTCTCGTGTCTTTTGGTTTTGTGTGGTCTTGCATATGTTGGCGTGAGTTGAGACCCTAAGGTTGGGGGCTTTTTGCTCCTCAATATTAGTGATGTCTTATATTCCTTGTGGTTTTTCTCTACATCTCTCGTCTTCATCTCTCTCTTTTCTTCTACTTTATCGGAAGTAGTGGTGTAAGCTATACTCCCACTAAAGTGGGGGCTAAATGAAGTATCAATCACCATGGTCTTTCAAATTTTCCATTCTTGAAAGCTAAATTTGTTCATCGCTATGAACCTGCCAATCCTCCCGAGCATAACTTGTACCTATTCCTGCACTTAGAAAGAAAGGCAAATATGTTGGGAATAGGAGTTTTCCTTAGGTCAAACCCTAGTTTTGGAATTAACCATGAAATTGAATTGATAAATGTAATGGAATACTACAGTAAAATACTTTCCTTTTGAGGGAAAGGTTGAAAATGACTGAAAACCTAATGCTATACCTCAATGAAGTTTTGTTTGACCTTCACAAAGAAATTAGGGTTTCATGAATGTTGCCTTCATAAAACATAGATCATGGATGTCATCTTCAATGTTTGATACTTGACTTCACTTCCGCTTCAATGCTTGATGAAAGACTGATTGCTTGCTCACTTGAATTTGATAGTGTAGATCTTGATTTCAATTCATCGTGTTTAAAATGAGAGGGGTAGACCTCATTTTATACTTGCTTGTCGAAAAACAAATTGAACTTCTGACACAAGCCGACACGAAATCTAGGTCCCTACTAAAATCATGTGACCGTTATGAGGCCCCAAATCGGACCCTTTTTGAGAGGATCATTACGTTGGACACTATAGTCATGATTTAGGACCAAGGCGCCCAATGCCATGGTCCTAGAAATCAAAGCTCTAGGTTTGGGGGGAGATTGTGGAGATAGTGAAAAAGCATGTTTGATAGGTTGTATGAGCAGAATCAGTTCTTCAATCAGGCCTTGGAAGTAGAAGTGCCAAAGTGAGGTCCAAGTGAGGACAAAATTATAGGTGAGTACAATTTACGACGCTACAATATGTTGTCATTGACATCAACTTGATGTCTAACAATGTATGTTGTTGATGAGCGTATACGATGTATATAAGTAGTATGTAGTATTGCAGAAGTTGTAGTAGATTGTTGTAGATGTTTAGATGAAGTATTTTTGAAAGGGTGGTACAATAGAACTTTCAACATGCATGTTTTTCTATCTGGTGTTGTTGTTGAGTTTGTGTTGTTATTGATCTTGATAAACAAGAATTGGTGCCAAGTCGTGTATACATTCAAATGTTTAGTACTAAGTGAATATGTATGAAGTGCCTTCGAAAAGTCATAGTTGTGGCAGGTTCAATATGAAAGAAACAATATTTAATGTCCTAATAGAAAAATGTTTTGTATTCCTCTAGATTATGAAGAGTATGGTGTGCAAATTTGGATATAATATTAATGTTTTGTGACTAGTGTACTATCAAGTTTACAAGTCCTTTGATTGTTGAGATGATGAGATTAGTTGCTACTACTTTCTGACAATAAGAGTGTCTATTAGATTGGTTTAGAATATGCTTGGTGGCTTCTAGATATGTGAGTTCAAGTGTTGTAGTTTTGGAGACATGTTTATTTGTTTTGTACAGTATTCCAGTTCAATTATCTGGTCATATTTTTGTTTTGCAAGTGAGTTATTTTGGTCTCTTCTTGGTATGTTCAGTTGTGTTGTGTTTTTAGTGTGCCCATTTGGGTTATCTTGTTTGGATCATACTTTTTGGTCCACATATGCTTTGGAGGTTGAGTTAGGATATTGTCATGTGTCTCACTATGGTGTGTGGAGATCGACATTAGGTAATTTGCATTGGAAGGTGTTTGAACCGATCGATTGCTAAGTTTTATTGCTTATCTAAACATTACGCTTGGTGCCCACTTTGAAGGATGTGCTAGCATCCACGGTTCATTGGATTCGACTTATTAGGATGTGTTGTAATGGATTTGGGTTCCCTCTATCTCCTAGAGTAGACCATGTTGTGTGTTTGGTCAAGGTGGCCTATTTTGTGTAATATTGTATACACTATTTATGGCCAACCCTCAACTAGGTTTTAATGAGCAAACTTGTATTTAAGGAGTGCAAATGTATGAGTTGTGTGACAAAAAGTGCGCGAATTGAAAATGAATGATGTGCAAGAAGATTTGGTACTACAAATGTGCAAAATTCAGTTTCTAAAGTGCTTTGATGATGATGTATTTAGTGTGACAATGCTCTAAGATATTGGTTGATGCCAGATCTGTTTGTCATGATATTGGTCACTTGACACAGTGGTTCAAGGATAATTTCATGATCAAGAGATTCTTTTCATTTTATTCCCCCATTCTTTTAGTTGTCGAAGATAGTGAGTCTCTTGGCAACTCTTTATATCTTGCCTTGAAGCAATGAGTTTTAGTTGTGCAAGTCATTGTATCTTGCCCTAAAGTTGTGTGCCTTAGCCTTACAATTCCATCAGCTGCATGTTGCTCCTTGGCAATGAGCCTAACACATTGTAATCAATTCTATTTATATTGTGAGTGTGATTCTCACCGTGGTTTTTCCACATTGGGTTTTCCATGTATATCTAACTTGTTCATGTGTTGATGGTTGATGTTTTCACTATCATCATTGTAGAATAGTTAAAAGTTTTTTAAAGTTTGATAGATCAATATTTTAGAAGATCTGAACTGATTCACCCCCCCTCTCAGTCTTGTTGTGGGTTCAACAATTAGTATTAGAGTAAGGTTCCTCTTAGAAAAGCTTAATTGCTTGAGGTAGATCTGAAATGGCACAAGAAGTCAATTTCAAGGCACCAAAGTTTGATGGCACAAATTTATCTTATTGGAAGGAGGGGATGGAATCTTATTTAGAAACTTTACCAAGTGGAATCTAAGAAATTGTCAAATCTTGATATAAGCATTTAGAGAGCGCACCTTAGACTCTTGATGAAGTTAAGAGTTGCAATTATCCATTGTTAAAGTGATACAGTATTATCCAGAGTTATAGGAATAAAAGAAGCCAAAGAGATCTGGGATAAGTTAAGTTTTGCATATGAAGGAGATCCTAAGAAAAAGAAAGCTAGGTTAATGAATCTAAAATAGAAATATAAATGTCTAAAGATGATTGATTATGACGATGTTGAAAGTAACATGTGTAGGGTAAATGATCTTGTGAATGCTATTAGAGGTGTTGGTGGAAAGATAGAAGAAGGTGATGTTGTGAGAAAGATTATGTTGACTCTACCTAAACCCTACAAACCTAAGAGGTGCACTATTGAAGAAAGTCATGATTTAGATAAGTGTACTATTGACCAACTTCTTGGATCACTATCTGCCTATGAAATATCTGAGATGTAAGATATCAAAAGGGAAAGAAAAAAGGTTGCATTCAAAATTTTGAGGATAACTAAAGATGAACCAAAAGCAAGTGAAAATATGGATGAGATTAAGCAAACTTTATGAGAAGACTAAAGAAAGGAGCCAAAAAATACAAAGGTATGTTACGTTTGAAATGTTTTAATCGTGAAAGAATTGGTCATTATGCTTCTAAATGTATGTATAAGGAAGACTACAAAAGAGTTGATGATGATGAGAATAAGGATAGATACAAAAGATATGACACAAAGAAAATGACATATGATAGAGATAAAGGAAAAATGAGTCTATGTTCTATGGAGACCCATTCATATGAGGATGAAGATGATGATGACTTGAATGAAGAATCTATATTTTTGGCCATAAAGAAAAAGAATAAGAAAATGTGTGGAAGTCCAAAAAGAATGAAGAACAAGAGAAATTCAGTAAGTGAAAAGACTACATTGCATGCCAAAGTGGAACCGAAAGCTTGGACCATTGACTCTGGATACTCAAATCATATGACCGGTGACAAAGAGAGGTTCGTTAATCTTAAGAAATATGATGGAGGATTGGTGAAGTTTGCAAGAGAGGAAGTTGCACCCATTTGTGGGATAGGAAGCATTACAATTGATGGTCAACATAAAACTAATGATGTTTATCATGTTAAAGGTCTAAGACATAATCTGTTGTGGGAGTCAGATATGCAATATAGGTTATGAAGTCACATCCAGGAAGTCTAGATGTATGATTAGAAAAGGGAACTCTGGGAAATTGGTTGCAAAAGGTATAAGAACTTATGCAAATGTCAATTATGTGAAGGATATGAAGAGCACACGATTATACTGAGGGGGGGGTGGGGGGGGTGAATCAATATAACAACCAATTTAAACTTTTTCAACTTCAATCACAAGTATGTAACTTATCTACCATTCACATGAGATCAAACTATTATGAACACAATTAGAACAAAAGATATATACGTGGAAACCTTTACGGGAGAAAACCATGGTAAATCAATGCTTTTATATATTTCTTCTTTTACAATATTTGTATTTGTAGGCACTAGCCTACTAATGGATCATACTACTTATATGTTCGAATTTCTATTGCTTCGACTATGATTACTATTTCCATAAACCATTTTCCTCCATGATCACGATTCTAACTTTCACGGCCATTCACAAAACTTCAGAGGAACTTATATATTGATCAAGTGGGAGTAGTCTTATGAATTATAATGATTTGATCGTTATGAAGTTGACCACAGACTCATCCAACAAGTCGCATACTTCACTGCATCTCCTTTAGTATTTGATTGTTCTTTAATAACCAAAGTCGATCGTTGTCCTTTATCGTATAATCATTGTGATTACATATTATTAAATTGTATCTTCCTTAACGGGTTTGATTATCCATATCAACTCGTGGCATTATTTTACCAAACACACGATGTATCATTGCTATAATGAATTTCTGCAGATTTCAATACCATAATTCCTTTTCTTATTTTCCACTGCCTCTATGATTTGATTACTGTTCCTTGGGCTTGAGTTAGATTGTTGTTCATTCTTTATTGCTTATCGACTCCTCCTAATCAAGACGTTGCTTGATATTAGTTTGTCTCAATACTAATAAACATTGCTCTTGTAATTATCGCTTCTTCATTTATGAATATTGTTCATTAATTTAATAACTTTAGGAAATCGCTGCATTAATTTATCTGTGTCTGTCATATGTCCACGATATCTGATCATTTCACGTGAGGATTGTAGAGACAACTTTCACTTATGTTGTTGTCTATGCTGCTAAATTTTGATGCAATGATTGTTCATAATAGCATTAATTCAACTTCATGATGACTGGGTCATTGTACAGGTATCGGCCATGCATAATGATATCGTCATTATCACTGGCATTGATCGTTGCTATCTTCTTTTGACGCGGTTTCCACCTTTATAATAAACTAAATCATATTTCCTTGCACCAAGTAAATTGCCACAATCTTGGTTTGATGTCTTTTGACTTGTCAAACATTATACTTGTTCTCTTTCTTCATTCAAACAATTGGTTGTATTTTCTTTGATGTAGAGTTTGGTTTCATTTTTTTTTTTATCATTTCTGTAGCATAATCTATGCTGTCATAAATCTGTTTACTCATTATTATTACTGAGTTAATATTTCTGATTAAGACAAAAAAATATGAATCGCACTGTTTACTGCTTCTTCTATAGACTTGTTGATGAAGACAAAACAAAATAGAGATCGCACTTATTTACTGTTTCTTCTGCAAAGGTTTTGGCTTTTAATTTGTTGCCATTATAAGTGTCACTGTAATGTGTAATCAAACTGAGATAGACTGAGACAATGTATGATCATCAACAACCAGCATAATAATTCAAACTTATGCAAGTTCAACCATCATCCAATATGTTCATCAATCTCCACAGTAATATGAACCTTAGATTCTTTTGACATCAATGACAATATTTTGATGTAGAGTGGGCAACAAGAAGGTAAGAAGACCCAATTCACCCTTCTAAGCCTAGACAAGGCTTATTTCAAGCCACAACTACGGTTCTACACACACCAATGTACTCAATCAACCACAACACTTCCTAAGGAGGGTTTGGTCTATTTGACAACCAAGGTCACTCATCCTATGCCTTTCATCCAAGTTTGAAGACTTCCTACTACATCCGGGTCAAGGAACCCCCAATTAGACCTATTCCTTGTAACCCTATTTGACCGACATTTCTCAAATAATCCAAATTTTCCTCAAAACACCCTAGAAACAAATTACATTTTAGAGTACTGTTATGGGACTTTTTCCCGTGAAAGAATTTGTAATAAAGGAATATATAAATCAAAGTAATTAAAAAATATTACTATAATGAAAGGGTGTGATTTTTGTAACCACCCTTGATATTATTTAAATTAATAGAGATTGGAGGTATGGAGGGGATACACGGAGAATAATACAAAGAATGATTAATTGAAAGGAGCACAAGAAAGGGGATAGTTAAGGGTCTGGTGGTTGGGCATTATGCATTGGAGAAGGGGCATACAGTGTGTGTCCAACTCGGGGTACAACGTACACCCAAGAGTGTCCTGGCCAAGGCTATGTTTATTTCATGTCGTGAAGGCATGTGGGGTTCTGTGTAAGAACCGTGTCCTCCTAGAGTGCTCCCTTGCCTAGAAACCCTATACCTATAACTAATCCTCAGGAAAGCAACGTCTTCGTGATTTACAGATATGTATTAATCAATTTCATATAGACATTTCCCTAATGTTTCACCATTGCAAATCATTATCTCAATGTTTTATATATTCTGAGTAATTGGTTTATCATTACTTGAATAAATTTGATACTTTATTAAAATATTGTGTAAACATTTAATAATAAATAGTGAATTCAACACCTTAATATTAAATTATCTATCTTAGATAAAGGGTTAATCTACTACTGATACTTAATAAATCATAAGGGGAAAGTACCATTACATTTTGGTATTAGAGCCAAATCTGCACAACATGCACAAGATCATCCAATTTTATTTGCATTACACCTTAGAAAATAAATCATGAACACAATAAAATAGCAATTTCTCTTTACTTTAGGTTTTTATTTATGATTAGATTCCCCATAAATTATTTACCAAAGTATTTACCCCCCTTCATAAATTAATTCAATAGTCACGAAGAGCCAAAATAGTGGAAATAAACAAATGCTAGGGTTTAGTTATAAGCCAAACATTTCAAACAAATTACATCCTATTTTCTTGAAACTTTATAAGATTAATTTAATTTACATATTGATGAAAGACAAAAAAATTTCATGATGTAAAATATTACATACATTAATTTTGTCTGATAAATCACTTTTCTAACTACAAATCTTTCAGTTTGCTCAACACTCTCATTAATTACTTCTCAAAATAATCTAAAAATTTATTATAGTAAATTGATTCTAGGCCCATGACTGTGTTTAAGACTTTAACCAGATAAATTACGACTAATGATTTGAAATTAAAAACATTCAAACTGAAAGAGAAGATTGTTTTTTCTTAGCACTATTAATCTGGAGTTTTGAATACATTTCCCCGCCACCAAGACAACTCATAATCTTTATGGATTAAATCCGAATAATATTCTATCTATTTTTTTTTTTAATTACATGCATTGATGACAACCATTCATCTTGTGGCTACACACCTAGAAAATAAGAAAGTAAAACAAGTTCCAAACTCATTCCTAAACTAACTTCAACCAATATTCTTGTTGAAGCTCAAAATTCAGTAGCTCTAAAACCCCATATTTTTAAATATACATTTCATTGATTGTTGTCCACATAAAAAGTTATATGTTATATCACAAGTATAAATGTATACTCTCTCACTCCTCTGCATTTCCAAATAATGATTGTTGAAAAGGAAGATGGTAGGGAACATCCATGTTTGGAATCTTTATTGATACACATTCTCTTTTGGTTGAAAATTATCATTAATTATACTAGGAGGTTGTGACTATATCAATAGGAAAGGCAGATTACTTTTCACCTATCATGTACCAAAAAAAAATGGAAGTAAAATTTCATTAATAAAACTACATAATCAATGAGAAAATTCAGCGGCAAACTACTTTATTCAAATAGACAAAACAAACAAATTAGCTCTTGGGTTATTGATCAATAAAGCTATTGTAGACACCTAAAATTGTCATGTCTAATTAAATAAATATTTTATTTATTTAATTATCTAAGCCTAATTCTTCTATTAATTAAATAAATCTTTATTTATTTAATTAATTCATTTATCCTCTTCTAGCCTTATTTCTCATTTAAATAAATACATTTATTTATTTAAATTATCCTTTTCCTAAATTAAATAAATATTTTATTTATTTAATTGATCTCATTTCTTCTATTAATTAAATAAATCTTTATTTATTTAATTAATTCATTAGCCTTTTTCTACACATGACACATGTCATTCATCTCTTAATTTCTACACTACCTACCTCTTTCATTATTTTATTATTTCTTCTATCTACCCTCTAATCATAGCCGACCTCCTTTTTACACCTCTCAATCTTATCCCTCCATTTCATATAGTGTCTTCTATTTAAGGAGATGCTTCCTTCATTATCAAACCCTAATGAACTATTTTTGATCACTTGAATACACTATGATCCTACTTGCAACCACATTCCGTTCTTTGTTGAGCTCTTGTGCACGTAAAATCTGAGAGCAAATATATCAAGCAAGATCAATGGAGATAGGAAGAATGGAGATCCAAACCCTATTGGACATATGATGGTATGATCTTTGTGATTTCGTTTGATTTGCATTGTCTTAGGTAATCTTCATATGTTATGGTGGATCTTTATTGTTGTTAGGCTAGGGTTTTTGTGGTTGAATTCATTTAGCCTTTCAATTTTGTTATTATTTATATCCATTTTCACCATACACATTTTGGCACGCCCCATGGGACATGGATTTTTGTTAGATCTATGTTTTTTGCAGATTTTTCTAACCCTATATTGCTGTTTTGTAAAACAATTTGGAGAATAACCTTGTGCAGCTAGGGTTTTGGACCAAAAATCAAGATCTTGGAGAGATTTGATCAGATCTCACAGACGGCTAGGAAATTTTGTACAAAATATTTTTTGCAGGTTGAAGAAAGTATCAGGAGCTCTCAATACAAAATTCAGATTTTTTGGAGCACATTTTCATTTTATATGAATTTTTTCTAATTTTTCATAAAAAATTAATTTTGAGAACAAATGAGAGAATTTTTTGGATTTTCTTACATTTTCGAAAATCCCTCATAATTATACACAATATCTATTTTTTGTGATTTTAATTTTGATGCAAAATATTTCCCTAAAAATCAGATCTTTAAAAATCAGGGTTTTTCCTTATTTTGATCATATCTCACAAACATATTTGAATTTTGGCATCAAATTATTTTTAGTAGTCAAAAAAAGTATCAGAAGGATCCAGTACAAATTTTAGATTTTTTGGATCGATTTTGCAATTTATATGAGTTTTTTATGAATTTTCATAAAAAATTAATTTTGAGAGAAAATTAGCAAATTTTTTGGATTTTCTTACATTTTTGGAAATATCTCATAATTATACATATTATTTGGTCTTTGTGATTTTAAATTTGATGCAAAATAATTCCTCAAAAATCAGATCTTTGAAAATTAGGGTTTTGCATTATTTTACTCATATCTCATAAACTGCTTGGATTTGTTGTAGAAATTTTTTTATGCAGGTTTGGAAGACCATCAGGACTCTCCAATAAAAATTTTAGATTTTTTGGATCTATTTTGCATTTTATATGAATTTTTTATGATTTTTCATAAAAAATTAATTTTTGGAGCAAATTAGCAAATTTTTTGGATTTTCTTACATTTCTGAAAATCTCTTGAAATTTTACAGGTGGTATTTTTTTATGATGAATCAGATCTTTGAATTGGTCAACAAAATGCATTGTTGAAGGCCCCTATTTCACAAAGTCTTTTGGATCTAAAATTTACCTAACTTGTGTGCTTGCAGGAAGGGGTGATCATTTGAAACAATCCAAACTACTAATAAATCTTTGTTGCAGGTCCTTGGCAAGGGTTTTTGGATTTTTATTGTGTGCCTTGTTTTCATAGACTAGCAAACACTTCAATTGGTGCACTAAAATTGAATCATTGTCTTTTGTGTCTTGAGCAATAGGCTCTTTTTGTTTAATCTTTAGAGGGCCTGTCTTCCCGTGTGGTCATTAGGACTACTAGTGAGAAGAGAATGACCTAAGTGGTAGTGAGGAAAACCCACCTCTTTCGAACCACTATAAACAAATGTATTCATGGTGAAAAATATGAATAACGTGTGCTGATTAGTTCATACCGACACTATGTCTCCCCATAAACCCGTTTGATCAAATTTATTTGATCAGTTGTAGGGCGTAACCCCTACTGGCTGGGAGCCTTCTATATTTACAGAGCTGAAAGTGCTGCATGTATGGCCACACGAGCGGATTCCCTTACTAGCACCTTTTTGTTTTCGAAGCCCAAATCCTTCTAGTTGTTGGGGCAGGAGGTTGGACCTCTGGTAGTGGCCCACACACATACGGTTCTTAGTAGAGATACAAAGTTCGCCATGGGGAGTTTTCATGGGGACTGATGCTTGGCTGATCTGAGAAGTGAGTGCCGAGGGTGGAGCCAGTGAGGTCAAGCATCTAAGTATCCACTCTGAATAGCGTAGCCTCGGGGGTAAAACCCCATGTGGGATCAACAACTATTGTCTTGGCCAGCCATAAGAATTGTGCTTGACTTATTTTAAACATTCAAACATTCAAGACCAAACAGCAAAACATTGTGTCTTTTGTGTCTTCAAGTGTATGCAAAACAATTTTACATCAAACAACACACTTTTCTTGGAGTCGTTGTCAGTCTAAACACTTGCAAACATTGAGTCCTCATCAACATTGTGTCCTCTTGTCACGAAAAATAGTCAAAAATTCAGATTTGGTCACAACAAACAACTTCACAAATTGGAAAAATTTTACAATCCAACAAACAAGAGCAATCAGTTTCGGAATTCTTGAGCTTCCTAGGTTGTTTCTCTAGGTTTTCATTTAGCATTCAACTTGTCTTTGGGTCTCACAAAGTCCATCATTTCTTTACATCTTGCTTTACATTCACACTTGTCTAAACTTGAGTCAAAAGGTCACTTGCTTGTCCTCATCATACTTTGTCAACACACTACATACAACAACACTTTGCTAAGTGGTCCCTCATCAAGGTCTATCACCTTTGGGTCTCATTTGGTCTTACTTAGAGTCAAGGTCAACTTACCTCATCAAGAGAAACTATCCTCTCTTTGGAAGTCACACCTACTCTACTACATACATACTTGGTTTTACACTTTGAACATTGCAAGTACACCTCAGATTCATTTACACTCCATCCAACTCTTGGTCTTCCATACTTTTTCCATTTTCATCTAGTCTCACACATCTTGGTCAATACCTAGTTCATGGTTGAAACTTGTCTTCAAAAATCTAGGAGAGAAACTAAAGAGGCTCAAGAGTCCGCAAACATGAGTTCTTATGAGTATGACAATGATGTCTTCTTCAATACTGATCATAACACATTACCTGACATGGATGCCTATAGAAACATTCCAAATGTTGAGAACATGGACACTACAAACAACAATGATACACACAATGACAATATGGACAACTTTTCAGTACATTCAGCAGATGTGGAAGAATCCATTATGGACCCCCGCTTCAATCAACTGATTGAGGAAATAATGAGGAGAGATAGACAATACTTCTTACAAATGATGGCACAAAGTGGAGCCAAGATACCTCATGATTTTGACATGTCTCAAATAATGGAAAATCGACCTTTGCAACAAACTCACTCCAACATGGATCAAAGGAGGCCTAATAGTGGAGGAAATAGAGGACCACATCTTGTGCCTGAATCACCATCATCTTTGTTTCAAAAACCAGAGGTCCCACATACACATGGTCAAGCATATGATACTCACCTTCACAGACCATTATGGAAGTCTTATGCAGAAAGATATGCACAATCACATACAAATGCTAAGGATCAACCACCAAAGCAATTGGATATTCAAAGGCATGCTCAAAATTTGGACACAAGGAAACCCCATGTCAAATTTGGGGGCAACACATTAGAACATGACATGCCTGTAGAGTATGGTATACATGCACAAAATAGATATGGTGTTCCTCAACATGAATCTATACATAGTGGTCCATATACGCAGCATCACTATAGACCTCCTCCATATGAACATGTGTATGATCAATATCATCCATATATGCAACATGCTTCTCCTCCAATTGGTGCCTCAAGCATGGGGCATGGTCCAAGAAGTCGATCTCCACCTAAGAGCAATTTGGAGCAACAAATCAGGGACTTACAAAAGAAAATGGAGGACATAAATACACCGAAGCCAACATACACAATGAGAGACATATGTCCTTATCCATTCGACAAGAGCATTCCAATGCCTCCATTTCCTACACACTTTGTGACGCCTAAATTTGATAAGTATAGAGGAAAAGGGGATCCTAAGGCACACATAAGATAGTTTTTCACAGCTTGCATTGAAGTAGCTTCAGAAGAGACATATTTGATGAGATTATTCCCACAAAGCTTAGGTGATCAAGCTATGGAATGGTTCTCCCAACTCCCACCTGGTATTAAGTCATGGGGTGACTTAGCAGAGACATTTATTCAACATTTCTCCTACAATATAGAGATAGACATATCAGTCACTACTTTATGCAACACCAAGCAAAAAGAGGGAGAGTCTTTTGCATCATTTTTACAAAGATGGAGAAATCTAGCCAGCAGATGCTCTTGTGAAATTCCACAAAAACAAATGGTAGAGATGTTCACACAAAACGTTAACAAAGACATTGGTTATGATCTAAGAAAAGCTTGTTTGTCCACCTTCAAGGATGTCATTGAAAATGGCTTAGCAATAGAGAAGGTCCTAATTGAACAAGGAGTCATTAAGATATTCAAGGAAAACAAAGATGACTTTAAAGGAAAAGACAAGCTAAGATTTTGGAATAAAAACAAGAACACAATCAATGATGGTGTTGTTGATGCCAACACAGTGTGACCCAAATTCATCTTTTCGGGATCAAGTTCTACAAACAATCAAGTGAATACTCAAACAACTTCTAGATCACGAAGGAAGTACACTCCATTGGGAGAACCACTTGAGTCAGTCTTCAAAAAGTTAGTGGCAAACAAGGTAATCACAGTTCCAGATTTTCCTCCATATGAACCAAAGGTTAAACCAAATTGGTGGAATGATGATGAATATTGTGAATTTCATAAGAGAAAGGGTCATAAGATAGGAAATTGTCATCAACTGAAGAACATCGTGCAAGATCTCATTGATAGAGGTGACATTGAGATTGAGGGACACTCATCCAATCAAGAACATGAGATGTTTAAGGAACCATTCCCAAAGCATGACAAGGGAAAAGCTAAAGCCATAGATGACCAAGCCAACTATACCAGAGCATCTTATAACTATGATTCAACCATCAATCACATCTCGATGGACAATTATGTCTCTACCATTATCATCAAGGACAAAACCCCTGAGAATTCTACCCAAAGACCCAAGATTGTCCTAAAAGGTGTTGGATCTTCCTCCGAACCTGCTTTTGAATGTCATGTTAGAACCCGTCGAGGTAAAATCACTTTGCAAGGTGCTCCAACTAAAAACACCGCTTCTTCATCAACCAAACCTGAGTACGACCTTGTAGAACAATTAGGGAAGACACCCGCGCTCATCTCCATCCTTGAGCTCTTACGCATATCCCCCACACATAAAGCTATTCTTGACAAAATCTTGAGAGACACCGCCGTTCCTATTGATCTGAACATGGACCAGTTTCAAGCCATGGTGGGATACCTGTCCGTTCCACATTCCCTTACATTCACAGAAGCTGATGACACCTCTGTAAGTCAGCCACATAATGTACCACTACATGTTGAAGCCTTCATACACAAACATCGAATAAAGCGAGTCCTGATAGATGGAGGAGTTGGTCTAAACATTTGTACATTGAGCACAATTAAACAATTGGGATATTCAGATAAAGCTGTGAATTCTACAAACAAAATTACCATCAAGGCATATGATGATGAAGAGCGTTCATCCAAAGGCACAGTCACCTTGCCTCTCAGAGTTGGGCCAGTTACTAAGGATGTGGTTTGTCAAGTCCTAGACCTTGATCTCACATACAACATATTGCTAGGACGTCCATGGATTCATGAGATTGGTGCAATACCATCTACATATCATCGATGTATCAAGTTTCCGCACAATGGAGTTGAAGTGACCGTCAAAGCTGATCCAAATCCATTCATATATTGCAACAATATGTGACCTAGATTAGAAATAACAATCCCAGTCAATCGAGAGGCTATTCCTTCATCAGCATATGTGGATCCAGAATCATTGAAAGCTTCTACATCAAAACAAGCAAAGATCAAAGAAAATTTTAAGATTAAAGCCATGGGATGTGGTGAGTATATTTTTCATGTTCATCAACTCCCACTATCTCCTAAGGTATTCAGTCGACAGGAACAACCTACAAAAAAATTGCAATGCCAAGGAATTGGGTGTGAACCACCTAGTGTTGTGGCTACTAAGTCTGAATGCAAATCTCCTCTAGCGGTGCAAACAACTCTTGATATCAATAGTCCTAAGAGTGGTTCCAACAAAGAATCTATTGAGCATATCACCAGCCCTCTTGAGAACTCACATAGCTTTACCATATCATCCACTCATTCCATTTCCACTCCACTCCTAGACTTGGATCAACAAGAATTACAAACGCCCTTACTCATTGGGGATGAAAAATCAAGCTTTGAAAAGAAAAATCTAAAAGTCAAAAATAAAGAGAAGTTTTGTAGTCCAAATCAAAATCAAAAGCTATTGGACTCTACAAAAATCAAAGTCAAGGATAAAAATCCTATGAAAGAAAAGGAACAAGAGATGATCTCCCCTAATATCAAAATAACTGGGGGCAAAAGTTCTAAAATTTCAAGTCAAAAAGCATACTTGTTGATCCTAAGTCTCCATCATGCTATCCTACTCTCACTTCTTTTCACAATCATAAGCCTTCATCATTCATCCACCTGTTTCACACATTCATCCCCTTTTGGCGATACATCATGGACCTTTAATGGAGCTTCCTTGAAGGACTTTGTTATCAGGGATGCCCAAACTTCTTCAGGTGAAATGCATATGGGCCTACGTAGTCCACACACTAGTAATTCTATCTCAGTTCCTTTATCAAGGAAGACAGTCACTCAAGATACACATCATTCAGTCAAGGAACAATACAGTTACAATCACAAAGTGAAGCCTCACACATTTGAGGTAGGTGACTTGGTTCTCAGAGAAAACCCCAAGAATCAGCAAGACAGAGAGAAGAAGGGCAAGTTCGAACCAAATTGGCTTGGTCCTTACATCATTACAGCAGTATATGGATCTGGGGCATATCAGCTCTCAACTATAGAAGGTGAACCTTTGGAGGATCCTATCAACAGCATGCACCTTCGCAGGTTCTACACATAGCTCTTTGGAATATCCTAATTCAAAAATACAAAAAAAAATCAAAAAATTTCAAAAATACAAAAAAAAAATTATAAAAACATAAAAATCGTTACTTGGTGAAAACCTGGCAAACAAGCGCCTTGTGACAACAAAAAACATTGAAAAATCGAAAAAAGTAAAGAGAAATAATTTCGTCCAATGGTGAAAACCACTTCGGTGGCGCCCTGGGCAAGTACCATGGTGAAAACTAGGTCACCAGTGCCATGCGTAGAGACATTGCTCCTCCCTCCTTCAGGATCCACTTTCATCCTTTCACTTTGCACACACTCACAACCAATTCATCCATAATAAACTTACCCATTCCCATCATGGCTTGTTATTGATCTACCCAAGATTGGTTAGCCATTCATAATAAACCTCCCTTTCCATCCATAATAAATCAAATCCTATCTGTGGCTATGACAAATCCTATGTCTAGTGATGGGTGTGGAACTAAGAACATCACATGTTTCAAGGAGTACAGTTTCTTCCAGCTTCCTTCAGTCTATTCGCGCACAATCCGCAATAAAGCAACATTTGCATCGCCAGTCCGCAATAAAGTTTCATCTTCTCCACAATAAAATATCAGTTTCATGGATTCAGTCAGTTTCAAATGAGACACAGCAGCAACAATGGGCTTCAACAAAATCAAATCTTTCAACAGACTCAGACAACATACGGTTTCATGCTATCTATCCTTTTTGTGAAAGTAAACATTGTGACCACAATCAAATAAGACTTATACAAGTGACAAGAGACACTAAACTTGAGGACTACAGTGGATGTTGGTGTCGAGTCTTGGTTTTCTTTTGATTTTATCTTTTGGTGACATGTCTTTTATCTTTTCCAGGATGTCTCTGACTAGAGATTATATCTCCAGGATGTCTTTGACTAGAAAGGCAAGGATGGGGTATCGTCACCTATTTGTATTTGCTGTCTATGGATTGTCTTTTAGTAATGCTATGACTTGTCCAAGGATATGAGGACACTGTGAGTCTAGTATGAACTGGGGCATTCCTTGTTTGTGACTGTCTTATCTCCATGCAAATAGGTACAATGACTTTCTAGGTTGAACATATGCCTCGATTGTCATAACCTACTTGCCATAATAAAGCTCAATGATGATAACGCACAAGAAGCTCTTTCACGTTCATATCTTCTATCTTTCATCCCCCTTTCTTGATTGACTTCCATTGTCCTTCTTGAGTCCGTGTAACCTACTATCACATGACTGAGTATAATGAGACACAAAAAACATTTGCATTTCATGTAGTTGCACTTGCATTACCACATATAAGCATTTCATACATACATATAGATATCACAACTACATCACATCCTGCACACAACACCTGTTAGCACAATTTACATTTGCATTATCATATTCATCTGCATTACATACATTCATATTTGCATCATGCATACACATATAAAACATAAAAGAAAAAAATATATTGCATTACATCATATACATATTTGCATTTATATTATAAGCATCACATAAAACATACATCATGAAAAATCACATCACATAGGTATGCATGCATATAGCTTCTGCAAAGATGAATCATCTCATATATATATATATATATATATATATATATATATATATATATATATATATATATATAAAGTGTCATGATACAATGATGTCAAAATCATATGGCTACAATCACCCGCAGGTGTCTACATCATCATACAAAATGGTACAATATTGATACATAGGGAGCCCTATACGGCTATGATGAATTCCCTTCCTCAAAGCCAACTGGCCTCGATGGAGTTTGAGCCCTAGAAGACCCGCCCCAAGATCATCTCTCCTGGCCCCTGTGTCCCCTGCAGCCACCCCTCGTGTCGCCCTATCCGGACAGAGGAACCTACTGATAACTCCTACCAACACTGTTGGTAGTGCTAATCCTGTTCATATCATGGTATCCCATGTCACATGTCCCACCCTTATCTCCAATCCTAAATCCTAGAACACTCGTCTCAGTGCATCCCTGTCTCCGTCTCGATCGTAGGGTACTAACTCCCCATCGATCGGTATCCGTAGAATCCTGTATACATCCTCCAAGGTGACTATCATCTCACCCATCGGCAAATGGAATGTACATGTCTCTGAATGCCATCTCTTGGCTAAAGCAGTCAGCAATCCCATGTTTGCCCAAAACTCAGGCACATATAGAACATGTCTGAATCCCATAGCCTCAATCGCTGCTCGGTCCTCAAGTGTCAACTCAGGTCGCAATCTCTGTGTCAACGGGAATCTCTCCCGTGACTCTAGCATTGGCAAATACTCCTGCAGTCAAGCAAATCAATCATGTCAGTCATAGTGGCATTCACTGTTTATCACAAAATGCTACTTTTTATCTAAATGCATATGGCTATCTATCCTAGTGACACTCACTATTCATCACAAAGTGTTGCTTCTATCCTAGTGGTACTCCCTGTTCATCACAAAGTACTACGTGTTTTGCACTCCCTGTTCATCACAAAGTGCTCCTCACATTTGCACTCCCTATTCATCACAAAGTGTTGCTCATATTTTGGTACTCCCTGTTCATCACAAAGTACTCTATCTTGGTACTCACTGTTCATCACAAAGTGCCTTGATCTATTCTAGTCTTCCCTGGAGGACCTGCTTGAGTGTATCCTCTTAGCAGCTTATCCAATCGACAGTGTATGTTCCTCACAGAACTGCCGATTTGACCTAGAAGACAAAAATTCACATTTTTGGACACAAACGTGCTTTCATGACATAAATGCTCTTTTAGACTCCATAAACGCGCCTGGCACCAACGCAAACGCGCCTACACATTTTTGACATTTTTTGGACCCTATTCTAAGCACATTTATTACTCTACCTAGTATGCATTAATGACAACAATAAATGCATCGAAGTACGAGGAGATTTTGTGGTACTTACTCGCTCTCCTGCCTTTGCTGGCCTCTGAAATCGACGAACGCGATCGAATCTGTGAGCCATTACCATCGCTACTGACTGTTGCTGCTCTATCTCACTCTGCACTCTGATCTCTTGGATGTGTGGATGACAATGAGGATGTCTTTTGCCCGTGGTCTATCTTATAGCCTACCCTAGCCCTCGCCCTCATTTCCCGAGTCAGTCTTCTTTATCCCGTGACTTTATCACTTTATCCGATCAGTCCATTCTAGCCTCTCTTTCTTATCGAGAGATCGTCTGCAATCTTTTCAGACATTTTCATCCAATCTCTCGAGGGGGCATATCATTCCCATCTTGGGGCAACTTTGTATCAGTTCATCTTCTCTTCTTTGAAACAACATGACAAGCCGCATTGTCTCAAAGAGGGGCAAAATGTAGACACCTAAAATTGTCATGTCTAATTAAATAAATATTTTATTTATTTAATTATCTAAGCCTAATTCTTCTATTAATTAAATAAATCTTTATTTATTTAATTAATTCATTTATCCTCTTCTAGCCTTATTTCTCATTTAAATAAATACATTTATTTATTTAAATTATCCTTTTCCTAAATTAAATAAATATTTTATTTATTTAATTGATCTCATTTATTCTATTAATTAAATAAATCTTTATTTATTTAATTAATTCATTAGCCTTTTTCTACACGACACATGTCATTCATCTCTTAATTTCTACACTACCTACCTCTTTCATTATTTTATTATTTCTTCTACCTACCTTCTAATCATAGCCGACCTCCTTTTTACACCTCTCAATCTTATCCCTCCATTTCATATAGTGTCTTCTATTTAAGGAGATGCTTCCTTCATTATCAAACCCTAATGAACTATTTTTGATCACTTGAATACACTATGATCCTACTTGCAACCACATTCCGTTCTTTGTTGAGCTCTTGTGCACGTAAAATCTGAGAGCAAATATATCAAGCAAGATCAATGGAGATAGGAAGAATGGAGATCCAAACCCTATTGGACATGTGATGGTATGATCTTTGTGATTTCGTTTGATTTGCATTGTCTTAGGTAATCTTCATATGTTATGGTGGATCTTTGTTGTTGTTAGGCTAGGGTTTTGTGGTTGAATTCATTTAGCCTTTCAATATTGTTATTATTATTGTTATCCATTTTCACCATATACAGCTATAACCTCTAGAAAGGCCAAATGTCATTCAAAACAAACAAAGCTTAACACAATTTACATAGTAATGTTCAGAAAATTTGTACTTTCTCATAGTAAATCTAGAAATATATGTATTGTAAATAGTCTTCTTACAACTTTCTTCCCAATTTTGATAAAAGTTGAACCATATGGTCATGTTTTAATCTAGAATTTATCATGTCAAAAGTCATTATTGATGATACAAGTACATACTAAACTATTTGGAGGCATGAAACTATTTCAAGGCATTGTATAAATAGGAAAGAACACAACTGGACAAAAAATTGTAAGTAGAAAGAGCCGCTTACGCCAAGCAGAAAATAATCTTTCAATAATTAGATAACCAAATTGAGTTATAGATTCAGATTTTTTTTGTGTTGTATAACTAAAGAAAGTCCATAATAAAGTAGAAGATTATAATTCTTATCTCTGAATAGAAAAAAAAAAGCATCTGCATAGTGCATTTCTTTTCAAACATACATATGATGTAACAACTCCATCATACTTAGTAGTAAAATAAAAGGAAATACCCCCAATAAATACAAAAGTTATATTCATTGATTTGTTTGTTTATTTCTATTGGGAGTTAAGGGTTATTTATCTATAAGGATTTGTCTCTACAATTATTTCCAATTTTGTGCAATGTAGACCTCTGTTGTAAATATTTATTAAACCAAATACAAAAGTACTAGAATGGTATATGATCTCTCCAATATCTTCTCACTTTTATCCTTATTTTTGTGTTTTACTTTAGACTAGCTATAAGCCTTTAGGATTAAATTTCAAAAAAAAAAACCGACAAAAAATAAAATAAAATATTTCACTATAAAACTGCCAAACCTCAAGAGAAGAGTAAAATTACTGAATCAAACTTTATAAAGAGAGATGCAAGAACAAATTTCAGAATTCATTGTCTTTGTACAAACTGGTTTGATTTCAAATCACTATTAAATATAGGGGATTGTATATCATTTAGTGAGTGGAGAGTTTATTAGTCGGTTGGAGAATTTGAGAGTTTTAGCTCTTAATGCAGAGATAAAAATTCAAAGGCAAAGGTGCTAGATAAATAAAATAGATAAAACTTTCATTCACCCATGAGTCTCCATATCTTCAACTAACTGTGTATAAGTTCATTTAATTTGTAGGATCCCATTATTTCATACGCAACGACAAATATCCATCTTATCTCACCAATTTCACATGTACATAGGTATAGGAAAAACATATGAACTTACTCTCACCAATTTCACATGTACATAGGTATAGGAAAAACATATGAACTTACTCTATAAAATTTAATGTAGTTTTCCATTGTGATAGCTAATACACACCATAGAAAATTATGAACAATAGTGATTATGGTTGATTGATATGATTTGTACTATAATAATAAATTGGTATTGTATATATGTTACAATTATGATAGTGAAGTGATTACTTTGATTGGGACATCCATGGGTCATACATGTACAAGTCTGGTCTATAGATAGTTTAACCATTTATTTTAATTGCTAATGAATTATTTTTATAGGGGGTGCTTACAAATAAGCTCATTTTTCCTTCTTATAGAAGTAGTTTTGGGAATAAGAGTTAGTGTATTAGTAAATTTTTAGGGTGAAATTTGTATACTCATACTATTTTTTTTATGTTCGGTTTGTGTCCATTTTAAGTGGTTTTGTTATGCTTATTATGTTTATTCTAAACCAACATTTATATTTGTTTAACAAAAGCTACATTGTGATCCCATATATCATAGTTCCCAAGATAAATTTGACGTCCAAAAATAAATAAAATAAAATATTTAAATGAGTTAAAACATTGTAGGAGAAAACATGAGGACATGTTAAACTTTATCGAGGGGAACAACTTTTATTTTTTTATATTTGACTAGATTAGTATCATTTAATCAAAATTCAAATACCTTAGTTACTTAAAGAAAAGAAACATTACAACTATTTTCTATAAAATGTCTTGTGGGTGTTCATAATGTATTATGTGTTTTCTTTTAAGATGCTAGTAATATATTTGTAGTATTTTTTTTACCTATTGTACCCTGTTATTGGACTTGATCAACCCAATAACATTGTACCTGTTCTGTATTTTATAAGAGAATTACTTGAAAAGTTTACATTTATACTTGATTTATAGTAAAAGAGGATACTCATGTAGTCCGGAATGCATGATTATCAACTTTGACTACATTTTGAATATATAGATTATATGTTATTCAATGATGAGCCACTACATAGTATAGGATGTGCATGCCATTCACTAGTTAAATGTTACGTTAAGACATTAAAGTTCATAAATTCTAAGTTACATGCAAATTTATTAAAATGTATATGTTAAAAGAATGAGTCATATGAGAGAAAATTGATGAAGTTGAAATATATGACCTTAAACAAATGGAATAAAAGCAATTCATTGAACTATAAAGTTTTGATAGAAGAGATATATGTGTTATTGTCATAATTTTGATTGGCAAAGTGACTCCCTTGTAATTACTTGTTAATTTAGCTAGAATAGAAGAATATCTATGGATTTAAAGAAGGAAAAATATATATAGATGAAGTAAAAATAAAAAAACTAGAAATATTATGAAGAACAAATATTTTCAATATCTATTTCTTCAATTATTAATTATGTGTTTTTCTTTGAGCTATGATGCAAATGCATCTCTGGCTATTGAGAAAAATAGCTAAATTGTAGCGGGAGAAAATGTTATGGGACTTTTTCCCATGAAAGAATTTGTAATAAAGGATTATATAAATCAAAGTAATTAAAAAAATATTATTATAATGAAAGGGTGTGACTTTTGTAACCACCCTTGGTATTATTTAAATTAATAGAGATTGGAGGTATGGAGGGGATACACGGAGAATAATACAAAGAAGTATTAATTGAAAGGAGCACAAGAGAGGGGATAATTAAGGGTCTGGTGGTTGGGGATTGGGCATTGGAGAAGGGGCATACAGTGTGTGTCCAACTCAGGGTACATCGTACACCCGGGAGTGTCCTAGCCAGGGCTGTGTTCATTTCATGTCGTGAAGGCATGTGGGGTTCTGTTTAAGAACCGTGTTTATTTCATGTCGTGAAGGCATGTGGGGTTCTATGTAAGAACCGTGTCCTCCTGGAGTTCTCCCTTGCCTGGAAACCCTATACCTATAACTAATCCTCTGCCTGTGGGAAAACAACGTCTCCGTGATTTACAGATATGTATTAATCAATTTCATATAGTCATTGCCCTAATGTTTCACCATTTCAAATCATTATCTCAATGTTCTATATATTCTGAGTAATTAGTTTATCATTACTTGAATAAATTACTTTGATACTTTATTAAAATACTGTGTAAACACTTAATAATAAATAGTGAATTTAACACCTTAATATTAAATTATCTATCTTAGGTAAAGGGTTAATCCACTACTGATACTTAATAAATCATAAGGGAAAAGTACCATTACAAGTACCCTTTTGGAGCTTACATCCACATCCAAAAGATAGAGTTATGACCTTGCTCCAGCACCCCTAAGCACCTACTGGGTTTGCTAACCTAATAGGCTTAATTAGGCTTGTTTTCCAAAGCAACTACTTAAGAATGGGGTTGAAAAATCTAAATCACTCCTTGGGAATGTTCATTAGGTTTCTAATGGACCAAATCCACCATTAAACCGGTTACCAAACACTCCCTAGGTGATTGTTTTCTCATTCCTCCTTATGTCTAGGCTAAACACATGGTTTTGTTTAACCTAGGGTTTGGTGGAAACCACACCAAAACTCACTCCCAGATTCCACCCTTTTGTAACCACAATATACACACCCTCAACCTTCATTTCCCAAAGGGTCATTGAATTCCTCAGTATGATCTGCAAGTTAGGGTCATGTTTTTGATGAAACCCTATGAACTGAGTCTTTGAGTGATAGTTTTTGGTAAACTACCCACCACTTGCTCCAGACTACACCAATTCGAGTCAAACCACTTGCATTCAAACCTAAATTCACACCACAATCCAACCAATTCAAATTTTATGCCAACCAATCCTCTGTCAGATCGTACAATATGGAAAACCAGTGAAAAATGGGCAAAATCTGAGTTTTTTTATGTATTCAAACCACCAACTTCATACATTCATCATCCAACCCACTCATAGATGATCTCAAAGGCACAAATAGGCCTTACCCCAATGGCTACAACTGATTTCCAACTAGTTGTGACCATTGGAACTTCTTTACCAATTGGTGGGTAAATGTTGCTTAGCAACTTTTGCAACTTTTTACAACTTTTTACAACTTTTCAAATTTGACATTCCAAAATCCCTAATGGACTTGTAGACCAACCCTAGGCCTAAAAAAACTTAAGACAACCTAACTACATACCTCCTACCCTACATGAACCCATGGTCATAGTTGGTTTCTAGGTTTATAAATGACCTAGAGCCAATTGACCTTACAAAAGGTTCTTTATTACATTCATAGGATCCAAAGATCCAATTTGATCCAAAACACCATCCTAGGGTGTAAGACCCAGGGATAACTTTAAAATCCTGGCAAATCAAACATTATTTTTTGGGGGAAATTTTCATATTGTTGGCGAATTTTTTTTCAAAATAGGGAAAAAATTATTTTGTATTGGCGATTTTTTTCTAGGGTACGAAAAATCCATAAATTTCTAGCAAATAATACCTTGTTCTATGGGGAAAATATATATTGTAGGAGGTGAATAATTTTTGTTAAAAGGAACAAATATATAATTGTATGGGCGAAAAATTTTACTTCGAAGGAATTTTTTTTAAATGTATTGGCAATTTTTATCCACTGCTTGAAAATTATTTAATTTGTTTTAGCGAATATTTTGTTATTTATGGAAAAATATATAATTTATTGGCGATTTCATGAATTTATTGCCATTAATAGACAACGCACATCACAACACATTAGTACATCACATTGAGTTCAGACTCTGCACAATGTATCAATAAGTGTGGCCTCTTTGACATGTGAAGGGTGACACATACCTAAAATCCATCAATGATTTTAAACTGTTCGATGATCGTAGATCAATGGCTGAAGTTTTATTTCGGCCCAATTTTTTGAAGAGAACATAGCTCACCAGAAAGTGCCCAGAATGGAATTGGATTCAATGGACATGTATCAAATGTCACGATCGATAATTTTGGTCATTTAATATATATCTAGTCACTAACTGAAATCCACTTTGTCCCCACGACTTCCAATGTGGTACTTGCCAACTTGGTACTGGTTTATAGCTATTTCCAATTTCGCACACTAGTGCATTTATGGGAAAGATTTGCAGAGATATGAAAGATTTAAAAAAATTTAAAGCAATTAATACAATTAGAGAAATAATTATTACAATCAAGAGCTTCAACTATTTATATATGATCTCTGCTTCTTTCATCTTCAATTAGCCTTTTCCATTTGGTAGATAAATCGTCGGAGCTCACAGTATTTAAATTTCATCTCTAGTTTAGGTCTATAGGCTCAAGTTGTTTAATTTGGTAATCTGATTTCTCAAGATGGACACTCCCATCCGCTTGAGAAGCATTTTTGCAGAGGACCAGAGGGCCTTTTTGGGCTCCGTTAGAGACCCAACCCTCCAATCAACTTGCAAGGAGGTTGGGTCATTCACCAATGAGGCTGTGTGGATGGTGTTGGGCAGAGACTTTTTGTGAAACGAAAATAGATATCGTGTTAACATGGACATTACATCCCGGTTCTTGGCGTCTCTTTTAGACCTCATAGGAGACAAGGTGGATATGTTGATGTTGTTGAGGAAGGTGTTTAAGGAGGACTTCCTTGGAGATGAAATTACTGTTGTCGTCCTTGCAGAAGTAGGGGTGGGGATCCCTTGGGCGAGTGATTTATCCAAGCTTCTCCTCCCTGACCAAACAGTGTCAGTGGTTAGGCAACCATTTCTTCTAAACCTAAATGCGGAGTAGTTGACGCGTCACAGGAAATGGGTATGGATTGGCAAGGACTTTCTCCAGAAATGGTTGCTCCTAGATGACTTTCCAAACTACATGTGGCTTGAAGAATTCTCTCAGCTCATGTTGTCTGAAGAATTCTACATGGAAGGAGGGCCATATTCTTAGGGTAAACCATCCACTACCTATGCCCTAGCCCCAACCCCCTAATAGTTTTTTTTTGGCCTATGTCCTTGAAACCTCATAGGCTCAATGGCTCACTCATTTTGGCTTTAAATTTTTTGAGGGACTCAAGTCTTAGACATGTAAAAAATTTAAATTTCCAAAGCATAAATATTAATGATCATTTTTCAAATTCCAGTTTGTTTCAGTTAGCCTCTCATGGATATAAAAATGCTTTCTATTTCATTTTTATTAATGAAAGTTTTTCAAATGCTTTTTGTCTATGAGCTACGTTATTTCAATATTTTGTTAAACAATGGAAATAAATTTAATACTGTGATCTTTTTTATGTAATGCTTCTTCCTCTATATTTAATATATACAAAAAAAATCAGTTCGTTCCATTAATTATTTGTACATTGATTATGGTTGATTATAATTTTATAAATATAAAAAAAAGATGTTTATCTCGCAAAAAACAAGTGAATTAAAACTAAAAGTCCAACTTACTTGTTGAAGTTTTGAACTAGTGCATGCATGGGTTGGTACAGGGTACATGCTATGATTTATAGTTAAGATTTTGTCATAATGAAGAAATTTGAGACATTTACGAAGGGTAGATAGGATCACTTTCATGGAAAAGAACCAAGGGAAAGGATGTCCCAACTTCACACAAAATTGATCTGATGTAGGATTTTGGAATGATAGCAAAAATGACATCTAAGCACTTAGTACCAACCTTAATGGGAAGAGTAATAGAACCTATAGTAGGACAAGAGAAACCATCAAAGATCTTAACCACTAAATCAAATTTATCATTATCAATATGTTACTTCATGCAATTGTAAAGTATAAAGATATTCTTAAGTTATTACATTCACCATACATGTATAACCTAATAATCATCAATGAGAACCCCTCGTGAGAGTATGTCTTTGATCTTTGCAGTGATATATAGACTTATAGTGGGCCATCAGGTGTTTCAATAGTCTCACTAGGATCAAAGGTAATGCATATTGCATAGGTCCTTAGGAGGTGCAGGTTTATCAATAAGATTCACCACATTATTAGACTCAAGGCCAAGGTCATTAGAAGAAAATTCAAGATTCTAGACTCAATTAGAGAACAAGATTAGACTCAATTAGATCAACAGCTTAGGGTGAATTTTACATAGAGGCTACAAACTTTGTTGTAATACAATCATATAATTTTTTTATAGTCTTTATTTGCTTATTAAATTTATTTGAACTAAATTAAATTAAAATTTATATTAAACTAAATTTATGTTGAACTTTTATATATATTTTTAGTCTTTACTTATTTATTAAATTAAATTAAATTAAAATTTATATTACACTAAATTTATGTTGAACTTTTATATATATTTTTAAACTATTTTTTAAAATTATATATCGTAAACATATTTTTAAAGAATTTTGTTGAACTTTAAATTAATAAATTAGATTTAATATTGAATGTTTTCTTTTTTATATTAAACTTTTACCTTTCAAATTGTATATCAAAATTTATATTTTTATTTAGTTATTTTTTTTATTCTAGAATCTAAGTTTCATGTTCTATACTATTTTTGAATTTCATATTTTTACAAATAATATTAACAATATATTTAATAGTTATCTCAAACTATTGCACATCTTTAAATGTCTCTTATTATGGGACCCACGACATCTGACAACAGGTACCATGAACCATCGTTTGTTGGATGAGCAAAGATCAACGACTTAGGGTGGATTTTGGCCCGAATGTGGGAAGTGAACACATTTGTGAGAACTTCGCTAAGAATTGAACATTTTACCTTAAATTAAATATAATTAAGTTTATAAAGCTCTTTTTTGGGCGGAAGATTAAAATGATTAAACGGACTTGAAAAACAGTCCGGAAAAGTGACTTGAGTGTGGTGACGTGCCCGAAAAATTGCAAAAGTCATGGGACCCATGACAACTGATAACAGATACCATCATTCGTTGGATGAGCACAGATCAACGACTTAGGGGGGATTTCAGCCCAAATGTGGGAAGTGAACACATTTGTGAGAAATTCACCCAGAATTGAACATTTTACATTAAATCAAATATAATTAAGTCTATAAAGCTCTATTTCAGGCTGAATTGATGGATTAAAGAGACTTAAAAAATAGTCCGGAAAAGTGACTCAAGTATGGTGGCATGCCTAAAAATTGGCAAAAGTCATGGGACCCACAAAAACTGACAACAGATACCATCGTCTGTTGGATGAGCACAGATCAACGACTTAGGGTGGATTTCGGCCCGAATGTGGGAAGCGAACACATTTTTGAGAAAGTTGCCCAAAATTGAATGTTTTACATTAAATCAAATATAATTAAGTCGATAAAGCTCTATTTAGGGTAGAAGTTGAAGGATTAAAAAGACTTTAAAAATAGTCCGGAAAAGTGGCTCGAGTGCGGTGACGTACCCAAAAAATGGCAAAAGTCATGGGACCCATGACAACTGACAACAAATACCATCGTTCGTTGGATGAGCATAGATCAATGCCTTAGGATGGATTTCAGCCCGAATGTGGGAAGTGAACACATTTCCGAGAACTTTGTCTAGAATTGAACATTTTACATTTAATGTTCTCATAATTTAGACTGAAGTAATGAATGTTTTGTCCTTCGACGGCAAATAGATATTAATAATAATTAATAAAATTGCAACATAATTCTAGATATTTTGCCCTTTAGGTATTACTTTTGTACTTTTCAAAGTTTTCAAAATAAGTGACTCATAAATCATAATCGTATTTCATTTCATGGACAAACCAGTAAATCGAGGGAGATTCAGAAACAACTACTAGATTGAGGAATGCAAGTTGCAACAGAGATTGTTTGCACCAATCTAGTGAAATACAAATTTCGGGTAAAATTTAGAACACCTACATCCCGCCTTTTTTACTTTTTTTAATCTCGTGGTCCAATTTGAGGGTTAGCATTTTCAGGTTTGTATCTAGCATTATTTTAAAATATTAACAATAACAACGATGGGGAAAACGGGAAGCATTAGTTCAACAGAAAGCCAAGTGAAAAAAAATGTACCTGACTGAACTAGTTAAAACACCAGGTTTCACTGATGAATACCATGATATTTATGACCCTGCTATCCATGGTGAAAAGTGTATCATAGATATTAGATATGCATTGTCTAGTAAGGCGGCAGATCCAACCAGGGCAAAATTTTATGTTTTCAACACAATGTTAAAACAAAGAACAAATAAAATCGCATTGTGGGATGCTGGATTGGGAAGCATGGTGTTACCTGAAGTATTCCCTTGCCCTAATTTTGTCATGGTCTGCAGTGAAATTTATGATGAAGATAAAAAAGTAATTCTCAATAAAAATACAAAAGAGGAAATTCTATCCATAAACGTGGGAGAATTTGCTCGTTTGTTGAACCTAGGGTTTGAAGCACAAAACTCAAATGTCCAAATTGACCTAGGAAAGTTGGCAGAGAATTATGAGAGTCTCGATCCAAGTCGCAGAGATTCATTTATCAAAGGTCTAATAAAGTGTGGTACTATGTTGGATCGGAATCATAAGCCTCCTTATGATTCTAACATTTTTGTTCCATGTGTTCATGATACTATTTCCTTGTTGTCATTTTGCCAGGGATTGGAAAATGATAGAAAAGTGAGTGCAAGCCTTCTTGAAATGATTTTTAATATCTATTGTGTAGCTCAGCCAGTAAGATATAATTTTGTTGAGCACGTTGTTCAATCCATGCAAAAATAATTACTAATGATAAAAAAGGTTCTTGTAAGACATTTAGGTTCTCATACTACTTGTGCTATCTCCTTCTATCTAAGTATCGTGCAATATTCGAGACCAACAATCTTCAAATTGTGATCTATAAGATTGATGAGAAGACTCAGAACATAATAGAGTGTCCAATATATGAATGGACACCAAAGATAAGGATGCATGATAACAGAAAGAACTACAACTATTTTGTAGACTTCTTTTTGGCACCAATGTATAATGAAATTACAAGCACTCCAATGCCTAGATTGCTTGTGTCTTGTAGAGATTGCATTCAACTCAGAAGTCAAATAGAATTGGTTGACTAGTTCTTCATAGAAGAATACACTATGTTAAGGTTTTACGGATCAACAGGAAAACCATAAAGACTTCCAATACATGTGACATAGAGGGTATTTGCATTGGAATATGTACGGTAGTTGGAGAGCATAGATAGGCACTTTCATGGTCAGCAAAAGAAGAGAATATTTTCTTCCTTGTCTTTCTCATGTGGAGGGTTCACATTTGAGAGAAAATCATTCAATGTGGCACATGATTTTTTGACAGTGTTTAACTTTGGTGATGAGGGTCTCTGGCAGTATGATCCAATTGGTGTAGTTCAAGCAAGGCTTAAGAAAAATGGGAACATGAAAGTAAACCATTGCTAGAAAAGCTTAGAAACATGGACTCCTGGGATGAGGTTAAAAAAGAGATGGAGAAAATTGTCACTGACAATAACATTCCAACAGAAGAAATTTCATCACAAATTATGGCATTGCACACACAGAGGACAACAGAGGAGGGTCAGGGCATCGAAAATAGGAGGTCCTACAATTTCTACCAAAAATCTACTAATCCATCTAACAAATCTATTCCCAAATCAATCCTGCAAGAATGTCAAGAGAGTTATTGGACTCAAACCAAAATAAATGATTTTTGAACTATGAGGAAGAATCTCGGTGAACCAAAGACCAGTGCACAATTTGAGACCATCGACGAGGATGAAGAGTTTAGCAAATTATAGAATATGGAGCATCCCACAACATCATATGATAGGAGTGAAGATGATGATGAGTATGAGGTTGAGACCACTCCAACAACTACTACAGTCCCTAAATTATTAGGTGGAGTCAATGAGTCCATGAAAGAAAAATATAGAAAAGGGGCAAATATTGTGGAAAAAATGGGTTTTGTAGGTGGTGTTCTAGGTCCCAAAGGAGAAGGCATTTGGTATCCACTTGAGGTACAACTTCCATCAGATTTAAAATCAAAAGCTCTTGTTAAACCAGTCATTGGACTTGATTCTTCAGATTCATTACGGAAAGGTACTACTCATTACCCTCAGGGTCCACCTGCATTTGTTTTGGGTTCAAATCCACAACCACCACCACATCATGGTATTCCCATTGGTGGTGAATCTAGTGCAATTGCCACTGGTGTTGAATATGGGGATAGTATTCCTATTAGTGTTCAGTCAAGTGCCACTATGATTGGTGGGGTTGGCATGGGTACTACTACTGATACTAGTTGTCTTGGTGTTGGACAAGGGCAACAATAAAATATCTCTCGCAAGAGGCCACTAGTGGTAGATACTCATACTATTCAAAATCCTATATCAAGTGCCACTAACACTACAAATCAATCATTTGTAGCTTCAAATCACACACCTCAAAAGATTATAAAAACTACACATGAAAGTGTCAGTGGGATAGGATCAGGAATGGTTGTTGGTAATCCTAGTAATGCATTAATTAAAACCATAGACATAAGTGGAACTGGAGCCTCTTTTATTCCTATGTCACCTTTCAAACTTTCAATTGCTTCAACAAGCCCAGATTTTCAATTTCGTGATTACTATGAAAAATTTGAACACACAACAAATGAAAATAAAGAAAAAAAGAGAGCATTTCATAGGGTTGCCCTAACTGAAGTTTTAGACAAACAACCTGCAAGGAACAAGGTATTTCCAACATATGACCCACACAAAGATATGATGGATTTCATGGTTGTTATGCCCCCAACTAAAGATAAAAGTCCACCACACAATCAGATAGATCCCTCTGAATTTCAAGTTAGCACCCTCCAAATGGATTTTTCTAAAGTACATAATGTGGACAAAATTAGTGTGTCAAAAAGACTAACGAAGTGGTCTACACTTCACTGCTAAAGGTGGAGAGAGAAAAAAATAAACTGGAGAAACAAATAGAAAAGTTACAGGCAAATCTAGAAAATGAAAAAATCAAAGAGGAAAGCAACAAATAACAAGTGCAACGATTTACAAAAAAGGATAAAAAATTCAGGCTCTGCAATAGAAATTGTAGAGCAAGAAAAGATGGATGCATAATTGAAGGACCTGAGAGAAAAATTGGCTAAAAGCAGTAAAAAAATTGATGAGGAAAGAGCCAGTTTTCAAAAATTATAGAAAATTTATGAATCTTCTGCTACCAAAATAAGAAAAATAAAAGACCTATTGGATCATGAGAAGGAAAAATAAAAACATTTGGAAGAGGAAGTAGAGGAAGAAAGAAAAAAATGTGCACAAATGAAAGAAGACCTGCACAATGCAAATGATTAAATTAAAACTTTGGAGGATAGATTGAAAGATAATATGAAAAATACAATGAAGTATATACAAGAAAACATTTGGGGGAAAATAATGCAGAGGAGTGACAAGTTGTGTGAATGGTTTGAATTGAATGAAAGTCTGAGATTAATTTATATGAAAATCAATGGGCACTTTGAGAAGAGCATACTTGTTTATTCAGAAGAGGATATGGCAAAACAAATTCTGCAAGTAGTCTACAGTACCAGTGACAACTACTTGGCATCCAAGGGAATTAAGAGCCGCATTGATGCCACATTTAAGACATCATCTATCCTTCAAAAATGCCAGAAACTAAGGGAAATATCAGAAGTTATGGATAAATATGGCAAAAAGATATTGAAGTTGCAAGAAAAGAAAACCACTTTCATTAAACTTGGTTTGCCTAAGACCGTTGACCCATCAAATATATTCTTTGGAAAAGAAGCTTACAAAAAAAGGATGGAGATAAAAATGAAGTCTGATTTAGACTTGCTTCCTAAGAACACAACTCCCAATGCTTTCTAGAATTCATCCAACCATTTACAACTCTCAATGCAGTATTGGGTGAAACAATGATGTCAATTCACTCTTCTAAATATGGATTATTGATGAAGTTTCAGTTGACTTTCAATAGTTTATAGAATAATGACCTTCCATCAGACGAAGAGTGGAGCACCCTTCAAAAACTGGCACAGAAATCTTAAGAATCATAGTATGTATTGCACAGTTTTCTTCTTTAACTCTTAATTTCAAGGTTTTATGTTTTTTCTGTTTGCAATTTGGCATCGCTTGAAATAACTTTGTTTTATGAATAGGAAAAAACCAGCACTTGCTATTGCTAAATTGATAATCTAGCCTATGAATATATGATGCAGAGTGCAAAACTTCAGCCTGTAAATTTGTATTCTCAAATTCTCGTAAGCTTTAACATTTTTGCATTTCTCTATTTTTGATTACTAGGTTTTGGGCACTGATATTATCTATATTTAATTTGTCATGCCTTGAACTAATATTTAATTTTGAACTCTATTTTTTGAACAGGAGACATCAGACATGTAGTAGTTGTTAAATAGCTAATCCGACATGTGATGGCCATGTAAATCTGTGCTGAGTTTGTGATTTTGATGTTGAGTCTTCACATGTTGCAATTCGACCTAAAGCCGTTGTTGCTCCCTTATTTCTATAAAAGGGAATCCAAGGTCATTTGCAAAGGGTTCTGAAACTTTGTATTGACTTTTGCATGGAGAATCACATAGATTGGTGTATTACTATTGAATGAATTGTATCATATGGCTATATTTTGAAAGAATCAATGAAAATCTAAGTTCTCAAACATGTCTAAATAAACATCTTTGTATCAATAAACACATCATGGTATTTTATTATGCTATTTTAAATCTGAAAATAGAAATTTGAAAAATACAATTACAAATCAATATTAAATTCTAATTGCAAAAAATTAATAGACTCATAAAATATCATCAAGTTATCAACCATAATAATATGCTTTTGTAATATGAATGATGAGATACAGTAATAAGATTAATAAATACCAATCTCTTATAGTTGCCATTCATCCTCATCAAATTTAGAGCTTTCTTGATTCTTGTCTGTGGTTTATTCACTCTGAGTATACATACCTTCGTTGAACTGCATCTCAATGCTACCAATAGGTCTAGTACATGTGTCAATAGTCCCACTGATACTTTGGTTTTAAGTGTTGCCCAAACCTCTTCTTTCACATTTAGACCTCCAGATTTGCAGTGCCCTATAGTAAGGAAAAGTGTGGACATCATACCTAGATGTATAGAGCCTCAAGCAATTTTCCATATTTTAATCTAGTTTGTTTCTTAGCTTTGATTTTAGGAACCCCAACGCACTGAAAACTCTCTCATCTTCCACCGAACATAATATCATGGTAAGACATAAATCAGCAAGCTTCAAATATTCTGGCATTGAATCACACAACACTACGTTCTCAGCTATATATTTCCAAAGCCTTGTTATTGATCCCTCTCTGCGGGGGTTCTCCATTGTGCCATATTGTTCTCTCATAGTGTATGAAAAATGAGATGATTTCTCTTGAAGACGAGTTTCATCTAATATTCCATTTATAGTTACTCCATTCAATTCTCTGGATATGCAAAATTGTTTTATCAAAGTCAGTAGCTTACTTCGAAAATCAGTTACACTGTTGAGGCTCCAATATTGAGGAAACACAATAGACATGGCTTAGAGTAGGTTGTCAGGAGGGAATCTGCTTCTAATTTGTGAGGAAAGATCATAGGCAATTTTCTTCACAAAATTAGTTACAATCTCAACAATCTTGTCGAAATATTCCCTTGTAACTCTTGCTAGTTGCTTCCTGGGGTGCTTTCCCAGTTCCTCGAGGTCGACCGTGGCATAGAAGTGCATTGGTATCTCAACTCCCCATACATTGGCACATACCTCCCTGTCTGCATTGATTTGTAAAAAGTTATCAAGATTGTTCAAATCTGTGAGTGTCCATCACTTAACAAATTTTTCATCAGATAGTGTTGGTTGATTTCAATAGAGATTATGAAGGGTCATGCATGTCATCTTACGCAACGTAGCATATTCTGCAATATACAGAGCTCTTTTTTGGGCAGCCTTCATAATATTCCTCATTTCCTCTAGCATGGGAAGAAGAGATGCTAAAGTTAAGAGTGTCTTTAGATTACTTAACCTCCGAAGAAGGTCAGGAAATTTTGGTTGATCTGATTCGTCATGAGTTGTGTGAAATAGTCCAATCAAGGATGGATATTCTGAAAAAAAATTGACGTGTTGGACCATCCAAAGAGATCCATCTGGTATCATTATCCTTGAGAAGCTTGTTCCCATCAGTTATTCCATCAGCAAAGTGTTGAAATTCCATAAATTGCTTGGGACTTTGACAGAAGTGTGAGTATCTTTGATTAAAATTTAATGTTTTTTTACCGAAGCAAACTTGCTCACAATTACAAAAGCTAGATTCAATATTTGAGCCATGCAGCGAATTGAAGTAATGTATGGTGCAAATGAAGTTTCAATCTTTGTACAAAGACCGTTCATGTGACCTTGCATTACTAAAACTCCATCTGCTTCAACACAAACCAATTTTTTGGCAACCGTCGTGTCATCCATACCTCCATATTCAATTAAAATTCTCTTTACTAGTTGAAAGACATTTTCTGTTGTCGCACTCTCTTTCATTTTAGCAACAAATAGTAGATGAGGTTGGCGGGTACGATTCTCTACAGTATATACATGCATTCATACCCATGAAGTATTGTCTACTGTCGTAACTTTGTCTAAATAAAATACAATAAAGTTTGACTCTCTTATTTTTTCCTTTACATCTTCTTTTTCAACCTCAGCAAGACAACTTGTTGATTCCCATCCAATGTTTACTGACCAGTGTCTATTAGGATAGTTAGGAACTTTGAAAAAGTGTAATAAACCACTAATTGATGGGAAATCTATCATAGCGCATCCTCTGCTCAAAATATAAAAAACAACGCTTAACTGAATAGCTTTTCCCAGTTGTTCTATTTGCATTGCTTTTCCAAAACTAGCTTCAATAGAACCTTTAACTTCAGCAGGCTTTGTCTGTATTTTCTCATGAAAATAATACTCTTCGGCATTCCTCACATGCTTACATTCCTCCTTTGTTTTCCATCTTATCATTGATTTTTCAACTTCGTCTATCATTTGTTTTTCATAAACTTTACCCATATGCTTTTCTATGGTGTCAAATTTTAGCTACAACCTAATTTCCTTGTTATGTTTCCAAGTGCAAATCTTACACCTGCATTCTATTGGAGGCTCGCCTTAAATTGGATTCTCCACTTGTTCAATGAATCGATACTTTCATGCCCAATTAATTTGAAAATTCCTCACTGACATATCCCACTCTCGATCCTTTTTTGATTGTGGTTCATCCTTTTTTGATCTGGCTTTTCTTTTCCCCTTCCGTGTATTATCATCAATGGCATTATCACCCAAGTCAATTATATCATTCCAACTAACTTGGGCATCTACCAAATAATCTTCTTCAAGATCATCCTGATTTAAGATATCAGGTTCATCGCCATCTTCAACGTGCGGTGTAGGTTGCGAATTTTGTACTTGTACTTGTGATGATGTACCTTCCTGATTTTCACCATAATCTTTTCCAAAGCCAAAGTACGAAGACAATGTTCTGATTTTTGTTGGCCTCTCATGGCCTTCCCCACATTCAGGTTTCCTACCCTTCTTCCTGTTCGACATCTCCAACAAAATAAAGGCTACCAAAAAAATATCAATTTATTGAAGAAGCAATAATAGACTATAAAGTATAATATATGTTTCACTGGCCCTACGACCTACAATCTAGATGTCTAAGGTCTAAATGTCCCAGCTAACCACTTGGCACTAACGGGTCGCCACTAAATAAAAATGAACTCAACAGTGCAAACAAATATAGATAAATTCAAAATAATATTATAACACTTCAAAAATATGATCGCTCACCTTTAGGTCACTAGCAGTCGCCAATGCAGTCAACAACAATTATTTTCCTTAGTTTGAAACTTCGCTATTGATCAGAATTCAGAGCCTAGAACCCACCAGATTGTGTAGAGATAGATCTAATCTTTGCATGTATTTATAACAATCCTTATATGGCAAATTTCGCAGGAATTTTATATGGTATGCAAATATTTGGTGAATCTCGTGTAACTATAACATGACTCATGTAATTTTTAAGGCAATTATGGGTCGTCCAAATAATTGGCAAATACAATATAGTTAGCAAAAATTGGAGTGAATGGAGACAAGCATCGGTAAAATTCCAAGCGAATTGGGTCCTCCTAGCTAACAAATCTTCACATGGTTATAGGAGAATTATGGTCGTCTATTAAGGCAACCTCGGAGAGTGTAGGCAAAAAAATTAAATTTATCGTGTGTCCACCGTATATTATATTGGTGAATTCCTCGCATAGAAAAATTTAATTACATAATACATATGGCGATCGGGCCGTGAATTTGACGGAAATTGATAATGTTCTGGCAACATGGCCACCCTGAGTTGGTACAAAATATTCACCATTTCCCAAGTCGCCGACGTGAAAAATTTGCCATTGGTGAATATTCACCACTAAAGTAATCTCTGGTAGGACCACCTACCAACACAAACAACAAACAAAATCCAAAACCAAGAGGTTCCCTGCACCATACTCCTGGGGTTAGAAAAAACTCAAGTCTCTTGAGTTGGCAAATCTAGAACCTTGCACCCAATCTTTGCCAAAGCCTGCTCTGTCATCCAGGTTGCATCTTCTAATGGTTTGTCCTTCATTGGACTAGGTACTCATAGTAAGTATGCCTCCTTGTTTTCTTACTCACCCTCACGTCAAGTACATGCTCAACTGCAAGCTTAGGCTGCCTAGGTAGGTCTTGTAACATCTCTTCCCTGCTGGAATCATCTAGACCTGCATCACACACATCAGTAACAGGACCTTTATATGCATAGATATCTGAAACATTGAAATTATTAGAGAGACCAATGTCTTGTGGGATATCAATCTTGTAGGCATTTCTGCCACACTTTTGAATGATCTTGAAAGGGCCTATCTTCTTCATCATCAACTTGGTGCATTTCTCCTTAGGGAGTCTCTCCTTCTTGAGATGAATCATAACCATATCTCCAACCTTAAACTATAAATCTCTCCTTTTCCTATATGCTTCATGCTTGTACTTGTCTGAGGTTTGTTCTAACCTATCCTTGACTTGTTGATGGATATCCCTCATTACTTCTGCAAATTCCTCTGCTTGTGCACTTCTTTTGTCCAAATCTTTCCATTCTCTCAACTCCAATACACCTCTAGGGTGTGACCCATACACTATTTCAAAGAGACTGTGACCAGTGCTTCTATTTACTAAGTCATTATAAGCAAATTTTGCTTGAGGAAGTATTGAATCCCATGTAGTTCCTTGATCCTTAGTCAGACACCTTAATAGGTTTCCAAGTGACCTATTGATGACCTCAGTCTGTCCATCAGATTGGGGATGATAAGTTGATGTGAAGGACAAATTGGTACCCAACCTTCTTCAAAGAGTTTGCCAAAAATGCCCAAGAAACATAGAGTCCCTGTCTAAGATGATTGATAGTGGCAAACCATGTAATCTTACAACCTCCTTGAAGAATATACCTGCTATATGAGATGCATCATGTGTACTTTTACAAGGTAGGAAGTGAGCCATTTTTGAAAGCATGTCAACAACTACATAGATGCTATCATGACCCTGTTTAGTCTTTGGGAATCCTAATACAAATTCCATGCTGACTGAATCCCATGGCTTGCTTGGTATGGGCAAAGGAGTATACAAACCTACATTTGAACTACTACCCTTGGCCTTTTGACAAATCACACAGCCTTCCACATACTTTCTGATCTTAGTCTGCATATTAGACCAGAAATAGAATCTTCTAGCGAACTCAAGGGTCTTGTCAATTCCAAAATGACCTGCCAATCCCCCATAATGCTTCTCTTTCACAATGTTTTCCCTCATGGAACCTTTAGGAATGCAAAGTTGACTTCCCTTGAAAAGTAGACCTTCCTGCAAAATAAACTTTGAGAACTCCTTGTGGTACTTGTCACCCATTTCTTGACACACTTGGTATGCTTCTTGGAAATCCTCATCTCCTTGGTACATATCCTTCATGGAATTAATTCCTATGTTGTCCAATTGAATCTCCTTCACTATCAAGTTCCTCTTGCTAAGAGCGTCAACTACCTTATTTGCTACTCCTTTCTTGTGCTTGATGGTGAAAGTGAACGCTTGAAGGTATTCCATCCACTTCATATGTCGGTGGTTCAACTTGTCCTACCTATTCAAGAAACTCAGAGCATGGTTATCGGTATAGACTACAAATTCCTTTGGCAACAAATAATGCCTCCATTTCCTCAAGGATTGGACCATCTCATCCATCTCTAGGTCATAGGTTGAGTGCTTTTGTTTTGCTTCATTCAATTTTTCACTAAAGAAGGCTACTAGTCTACCTTCTTGGCTCAAGACTCCTCCTACTGCCTTGTTACTTTCATCACATTCTATGGTGAAAACCTTATGAAAATCAGGTAAAACCAATATCTGTTGTTCTGCTACCCTTCTGTTCAAATACTCAAAGGACTTATCTACTTCACCAATCCATACAAACTAACATTTTCTACCCCCCTTGATAGTATCAATCATAGGTGCACATACACCACTAAAATTCTTAATAAACTTCTTATAGAAGCTTGCAAGACCATGAAAACTCTTTACCTCACTTGCACTTCTAGGTGTAGGCCAATTGAGGATTGCTTCCACCTTGAATGGATCCATCTTGAGGCTTCTCTTGGAGATTACTAAACCAAGAAACACCAACTCTTTCTGCAAGAAGACACATTTCTCCAAATTGATCTTTAACTGCTCTTCATTCAACCTTTTCAATACCAAATCCAAATGTATTCAATGCTCATCCCTATTCTTGCTAAAAATTAGAATATCATTTAAGTACACAACAACAAAATGATTGATAAAAGGTTTCAAGACTTCATTCATAAGTCTCATGAATGTACTAGGAGAATTTGAGAGCCCAAATGGCATAACTATCCATTCATAAAGTCCTTCATTTTTTTTGAAGGTTGTCTTCCACTCATCTCCCTCTCTTATCCTGATTTGATGGTAATCGCTCTTCAAATCCACCTTAGAGTAGTACTTGGCTCCTACTAGATAGTCCATCAAGTCCTCTATTTGAGGCATAGGGAGCCTATACCTGATTGTGATCTTATTTATGTCTCTAGAGTCCATACATAATCTCCATGTACCTTCTTTCTTAGGAGCCAATACTGCAGGGACAACACAAGGGCTAATGCTCTTCCTTATGAATCCTTTTTCTAGCAACTCATGTACTTGCCTTGCAAGTTCTTCATTTTGATCAGGGGTCAATTTATATGTTGCTTTGTTGGGAAATGTTGAGCCTGGTATAAGGTCAATACAGTGACTCACATCTCTGAAAGGTGGTAGGGTGTCTGGTTTGCTTCCTGCAACTATATCCTTGTATCTTTCCAACAACTCCTTCACTTCCCTAGGACATGTAGTCCTTTCTTGCACCTTGTCTTCCATTTTCTTTCGCACTTCTTCTCTTGGCTTTACCACTATGGCAAAGCATGGGATGCCCTTCTCTCTGATTGTCTACATAAACTACTCTTTACCTACTAACATGACACTAGTCACAACATGATTGTCCTTACCATCATCTGGTAGTGGAGTCATAGTGTATTTCACACCATTTTTAGTTAGCTTGTAGACATTTTTCCTCCCATCATTTCTTTAGTCTACATCATATTGCCATGGTCTTCCAAGGAGTAAATGGAAAGCATCCATCTCTGCAACATCACATAAGATCTTGTCTCTATATTCACCTATTTGAAATTCAACCCAAACTTGTTCACTTACCAAGGCTTGTTGCTCTTTGCTCAACCAGGAGACTTTGTAGGGGTAGGGATGAGGAAATTTCTTCAATCCAATCTTATTGACCATCTTAGTTGAAGCAAGATTATTCATTCATCCTGAGTCCACAATGACTCTACATACCTTTCCACTTACCTTGCAAGTAGTCATAAATAGCGTCTTCCTTTGTGGTGGCTCCTTGACGATTGGTACCTTCAAGAGGGTCCTTTGGAACATCAGATGCTCCCCTTGCTCTGGATTTGCATGCCTTGAAGTTGAGTTCACACTTTGGGTGTCCTCCTCCTGTGCCAAATGGACTCTTCTTTCTGCACCTTGAGTGTTAGAGTCTTTCTTTTCTGAGCATCTAGATGACTGATGGCTAACTTGATTACATATGAAACACCTTCCGGTGAACACATTAACTCCTCTACCCCCAAATCCACCTCGGCCATTGGGTCTCCTTCCTCGGAAACTACCCCTATAACTTGGTTCTCCTTCTAATTCCTGATTACTTGACTCTCCTTGTGGTTTAGGAGAGATTCCTCTTCTATGAAATCTGCCTCTTCCTCTAAAGTTTCCTCCTCTTCCTCTACCTTGTTGGTCTCCCTTTCTTTTGAACTTTTCTTCAATTCTTAGTGTCATCTGATAGGATTTATGAATTGTCTCAAGATTGAAGAGACTTGATTCATCTTGAATGGCATACTTGAGGCCATTCATGTATCTTGCCAACTTTTGCTTCTCATTCTCATGCACCTTTTCTCTTAAGGACAATTTGTGGAACTCCTCTATGTATCCACTGACATCCAAATCCTTTTGTCTTAGGCTATGAAACTTCTTATGCATTGTCACTTCATAATCCTCAGGTACAAATTGCCTTTTCACCTCTACAACCATCCTCTTCCATGATGAGATTGGGTTCTTTCCCTATTCTACTCTCTCATTTTGTAAGAAGTTCCACCAACTAAGGGTAGATCCTTTCATCTTAGACTTAGCAGTCTTCATATTTTGGTTCTCAGGAACATCTTCACACTCAAATTGATTCTCTAAAGCCTCCAACCAATCCATGACTTCCTCAGGGTTCATCTTTCCAGTAAAAATAGGTAGGCTTGCTTTGTCATCTCTGCTACCTACTCTCCCAAGGGCTTTAAGGAAACTTCTCTGGTCTGTAGATATCCTTTCTCTTTCCTACAAAAAGGAATCATCCTCATTCCCTTCTTATTCTCCTTCTTCAAAGTCTAATTTCTTCTTATCCATCTTACCCTTCAACCTATCCAATTCTTTTCTCATCTCTTTGTTGGTTGTCGCCTGCTCTCTTACCAACTTGGCCAATTCAACGTTGGTCATACTTCTTCCATCACTAGTGTCTTCTCCTTCTGACATCTTGTCAACCTCCTTATTCCACCCTTAAGAACCTTTAAGGCTCTGATACCACTTGATGCAAATTGGGCAACAAGAAGGTAAGAAGACCCAATTCACCCTTATAAGCCTAGACATGGCTTATTTCAACCCACAACTAGGGTTCTACACACACACCAATGTACTCAATCTACCACAACACTTCCTAAGGATTTTTTGGTCTATTTGACACCCAATTTCACTCATCCTATGCCTTTCATCCAAGTTTGAAGACTTCCTACTACACTCGGGTCAAGGAACCCCCAATTAGGCCTATTCCTTGTAGCCCTATCTGACCAGTGTTTCTCAAATAATCCAAATTTTCCTCAAAACACACTAGAAATAAATTAAATTTTAGAGTACCCTTTTGGAGCTTACATCCACATCCAAAAGATAGAGTTATGACCTTTCTCCAACACCTACTGGGTTTGCAAACCTAATAGGCTTAATTAGGCCTATTTTCCAAAGCAACTACTTAAGAATGGGGTTGCAGAATCTAAATCAATCCTTGGTCATGTTAATTAGGTTTCTAATGGACCAAATCCACCATTAAACTGGTTCCCAAACACTCCCTAGATGACTATTTTCTCATTCCTCCTTATGGCTAGGCTAAACACATGGTTTTGTTTAACCTAGGGTTTGGTGGAAACCACACCAAAACTCACTCCCATATTCCACCCTTTTGTAACCACAATACAAACACCCTCAACCTACATTTTCCAAAGGGTCATTGAATTCCTCAG
The DNA here is from genome assembly GCF_030272615.1 of Cryptomeria japonica. NCBI lineage: Eukaryota > Viridiplantae > Streptophyta > Pinopsida > Cupressales > Cupressaceae > Cryptomeria > Cryptomeria japonica. The sequence goes on from NC_081410.1 coordinate 444,384,682, forward strand.
TAGGATCTACAAGTTAGGGTCATGTTCTTTATGAAACCTTATGAACTGGGTCTTTGAGTGACAATTTTTGGTAAACTGCCCACCACTTGCTCCAGACTCCACCAATTTGAGTCAAACCACTTTCATTCAAACCTGAATTCACACCACAATCCACCCAATTCAAATTTTCATGCCAACCAATCCTCTGTCAGATCATATAGTACAAAAAACCAGTGAAAAATGGACAAATTTTGAGTTTTTTTTGTGTATTCAAACCACCAACTTCATACATTCATCATCCAACCCACTCATAGATGATCTCAAAGGCACAAATAGGCCTTCCCCCAATGGCTACAACTGATTTTCAACTAGTTATGACCATTGGAACTTTTTGACCAATCGGTGGGTAAATGTTGTTTAGCAACTTTTGTAACTTTTTACAACTTTTGACAATTTTTCAAATTTGACATTCCAAAGTCCCTAATGAACTTGTAGACCAATCCTAGGCCTAAAACAACTTAGGAAAGCCTAAAAACATACCTCCTACCCTACATTAATCCATGTTCATAGTTGGTTTCTAGGTTTATAAATGACCTAGAGCCAATTGACCTTACAAAAGGTTCTTTATTACATTCATAGGATCCAAAGATCTAATCTGATCCAAAACACCATCCTAGGTTGTAGGACCACCTATCAACACACAAACAACAAACAAAATCCAAAACCAAGAGGTGACCTGCACCATATTTCCATTAGGATAACAATGAAAGTAATTGTCTATTGGCACAAGTGTGTGAAGGATGGAATCAAACTAAGGGTATGTGCACAAAGATGGTGGTTAGAAAAGTGGACACCAAACAAAAAAAACATGAAAAAACAAGTAGCGCGTACGCGGTTATAAAACTTCAAATCACCTTGTACGCACTTAGGTTCATTTTTTCCAAGCCTAAAAAAGGTTTGTGTACGCGTTGCTTTTAGGAAAGTGAGTGCATATGCGCTGCTTATAGGAAAGTGAGCGCATACGCGCTCATAAGCCCTAAAGAACCGCATATGTGGGACCTATCAAAAAAAGTTTTTTTAAAAAAAACTGGGTCTTATTTTCTCGTGACCACGATGTTTTTTCTTCCATTTCCTCCACAAAACCATGAACGGGCTACCTCATTTCTCCTTCAGACGCTATGGATCAAGCTTATTTTTTCTTAATTTTTGTCTTTCTTTCCCATTTATTCAATTTATTTTACGTTTTGAATTTAATTTCGTTAATTTTGATTAGGTTTTTTTATTTTTTGTTTCAAAAACCAAATTCTAATAATCCACAACAAGAACAACAAAATGCACCTCCTGAAAACCCTGAAGAAAACCCACAAGATACACCTCCAGTTCCTCCTTTTGACCACACACCTGAAACACTGGAGCAATTGATTAATCAGTTAGAGAAAAACACGTCTAAAATAAATAAATTGATTAATAAATTGAAAACATATGAGCTTGAGCATCATAAATCCCTCGCTAGTAGCCTAGAAACATTAGCTAGTGGTGCCATAATCGTTTCCACACAAATTACAAAGTGGGAAAACTTTAGGGATAGGTGTCGTCAATACTATGCTGATGGGTTCTCATACGAGGGAGTGAAAAACAAAAATATTAGTAAACAACAAATATGGGCCTTTTTTGTTGATCCTAAAACTGGTGATTTGTTACCTCTTAATGCAAAGAGGTTTCCCATACATTGGTGTACCAATGTGCAGATGAAGAATCTTTTTTGGCAGAGGTAGTGGATGGTCTTTGATGATCCACCTTGTAATAATTATGAGGTGTTATAGACACCTAAAATTGTCTTGTCTAATTAAATAAATATCTTTATTTATTTAATTAATTCATTTATCCCCTTCTAGCCTTATTTCTCATTTAAATAAATACTTTTATTTATTTAATTGATCTAACTTTCTCTATTAATTAAATAAATCTTTATTTATTTAATTAATTCATTAGCCTTTTCGACCCATGACACACGTCATTCATCTCTTAATTCCTACACTACCTACCCTATTATTATTTTCTTATTTCTTTTACCTACCCTCTAATCCTAGCCGACCATTTATCTTTTACACCTCTCAATCTTATCCCTCCATTTCTTATAGTGTCTTCTATATAAGGGGGTGCTTCCTTCATTATCAACCCTATTCATTCTAATCAACTAATCATTCAAATCTCCTAATCAAGCATTCTAGCTTTCGAACTTTCATATGCGATTAGCCTACTTGCAACCACATTTTCGTTCTTTGTTGAGCTCTTGTGCACACATAAAATATGAGAGCAAATAAATCAAGCAAGATCAATGGAGATAGGAATAATGGAGATTCAAACCCTATTGGACATGTGATGGTATAATCTTTATGATTTCATTTGATTTGCATTGTCTTAGGTAATCTTCATATGTTATGGTGGATCTTTGTTGTTGTTAGGCTAGAGTTTTGTGGTTGAATTCATTTAGTCTTTCAATATTGTTGTTTCCACTTTCACCATAAAAATTTTGGCACGCCCCATGGGACATAGATTTTTGTTAGATCTGTATTTTTTGCAGGTTTTTATAACGCTATATTGCTATTTTGTAAAACAATTTGGAGAATAACCTTGTTTAGCTAGGGTTTTGAAAACAAAATCAAGGTCTTGGAGAGATTTGATCCGATCTCACACACCAATTGAAATTTTTGTATAAATTTTTGTTGGCAGGTTGAAGATAGTATCAAGAGCTCTCAACCCAAAATTCAGAATTTTTGGAGCACATTTGCATTTTCCATGAATATTTTATGAATTTTCATTAAAAATTAATTTTTAGAGAAAATGAGAGATTTTTTCTCATTTTCTTACATTTTTGGAAATCTCTCAGAATTATACACAGGATCTGTTATTTGTGATTTTAATTTTGATGCAAAATGTTTCCTTAAAAATTGGATCTTTAAAAATTAGGGTTTTTCATTATTTTGATCAGATCTCACAAACGGATTTGAAGTTTGATATCATTTTTTTTTGTAGGTCAAGAAAATTATTAGAGGTGTGCAGTAAAAAATTCAGATTTTTTGGATCTTATTTGAATTTTATATGAATTTTGTATACATTTTCATAAAAAATTAATTTTGAGAGAAAATGAGCTAATGTTTCAGATTTTCTTACATTTTTGGAAATCTCTAAAAATTATACACAAGATCAATTGTTTGGGATTTTAATTTGGATGCAAAATATTTCCTCAAAAATCGGATCTTTAAAAATTAGGGTTTTGCATTATTTTGATCATATCGCACAAATTGCTTAGAATTTTTGCAGGAATTTTTTTATGCAGGTTTGGAAGGCTATGAGGCATGTCCAATAAAAATTTCAGATTTTTTGGATCAATTGTGCATTTTATATGAATTTTTTATGAGTTTTCATAAAAAATTAATTTTTGGAGCAAATTAGAATTTTTTTTGGATTTTCTTACATTTCTGGAAATTTTTTGAAATTTTACAGGTAGTATGTTTTTTATCATGCAAAATAATTCATGGAAAATCTGATTTTTGAATCTATAAAAAAAAAATGTCTTGTCGAAGGCCCCTATTTCACAAAGTCTTTTGGATCTAAAATCTACCTAACTTGTATGCTTGCAGGAGGGGTATTATTGCAAAACTACTAACAAATCTTTGTTGCAAAATTTTGGCAAGGGTTTCTTTTGATTTTCATTGTGTGCCTTGCTTTCATAGATTAGCAAACACTTCAATTGGTGCACTCAAATTGAACTAGTGTCTTTTGTGTCTTGAGCAATAGGCTCTTTTGTGTTAATATTTAGAGGGCATGTCTCCCCGTGTGGTCATTAGGACTACTAGTGAGGAGAGAACAACCCAAGTGGTAGCGAGGAAAATCCACCTCTTCCGAACCACTATAAATAATTGTATCCATGGTGAAAGCCATGGGTAACATGTGCTGATTAGTTCATACCGACACTATGTCTCTCCATAAACCCGTTTGATCAAATTTATTTGATCATTTGTAGGGCATAACCCCTACCGACTGGGAGCATTCTATATTTACAGAGCTGAAAGTGCCGCATGTATGGCCACACGAGCGGATGCCCTTACTAGCACCTTTTTATTTTAGAAAGCCAAAATCCTTCTAGTTGTTGGGGCAGGAGGTCGAATCTCTGGAGCGGCCCACACACATACGATTCTTAGTAGAGATACAAAGTTCACCACGGGGAGTTTTCATGGGGACTGATGCTTGGCTGCCCCGGAGAAGTGAGTGTGGAGGGTGGAGCCAGTGGGGTCAAACATATAAGTATCCGCTTTGAATAGCGTAGCCTCGGGGGAAACCCCATGTGGATCAACAACTATTGTCCTGGCCAACCATAAGAATTGTGCTTGTCCTATTTTAAACAATCAAACATTCAACATCAAACATCAAAACATTGTGTCTCTTGTGTCTTCAAGTGTATGCAAAACATTTTTACATCAAACAACACACTTTTTTTTGAGTCATTTTGAGTCTAAACACTTGCAAACATTGAGTCTTCATCAAGATTGTGTCCTCTTTTCATGAAAAAATAGTCAAACAAATTCATATTTGGTCACAACAAACAATTTTACAAATTGGAAAAATTTACAGTCCAACAAATAAGAGCAATCAGTTTCAAAATTCTTGAGCTTCCTAAGTTATTTCTCTAGATGTTCATCTAGAATTCAACCTACCTTTGGGTCTCACAAAGTTCATCATTGCTTTACATCTTGCATTACATTCACATTTGTCTAAACTTGAGTCAAAAGGTCACTTGTTTGTCCCCATCTTACTTTGTCAACACACTACATACAACAACATTTTGCTAAGTGGTCCCTCATCAAGGTCTATCACCTTTGGGTCTCATTTGGTCTTACTTAGAGTCAAGGTCAACTTACCTCATCAAGAGAAACTATCATCTCTTTGGAAGCCACACCTACTCTACTACATGCATGCTTGGTCTTACACTTTGGACATTGCAAGTACACCTCAGATTCATTTACATTCCATCCAACTCTTGGTCTTCCATACTCTTTCCATTTTCATCTAGTCTCACACATCTTGGTCAAAACCTAGTTCATGGTTGAAACCCGTTCCCAAAAATCTAGGAGAGAAGCTGAAGAAGCTCAAGAGTCTGCAAACATGAGTGCCTATGAGTATGACAATGTGTCTTTTTCAATTCTAATCATACCATATTACCTGACATGGATGCCTATAGAAACATTCCAAATGGTGAGAACATGGACACTACAAACAACAATGATACACACAATGACAATATGGACAACTTTTCCGTACATTCAGCAGAAGTGGACGACTCCATTATGGATCCCTGTTTTAATCGATTGGTTGAGAAAATAATGAGAGATAGTCAATATTTCTTACAAGTGATGGCACAAAGTGGAGCCAAGATCCCTCATGATTTTGACATGTCTCAAATAATGGAAAATCAACCTTTTGCAAGAAACTCAACTCAACATGGATCAAAGGAGACCTAATAGTGGAGGTACTAAAGGACCACGTTTCGTGCCTGAGTCTCCATCATCTTTGTTTCAAAAACCTAAGGTCCCCAATACACATGGTCAAGCTTATGATACTCATCTACACAGACCTTTATGGAAGTCTTATTTAGAAAAATATACTCAATCACATACCAATGCTAAGGACTAACCACCAAAGCAATTGGATATCCAAAGGCATGCTCAAAATTTGGACACAAGGAAACCTCGCGTCAAATTTGGGGGCAACGCACTAGAACAAACTCATGACATGCCTGTAGAGTATGGTATACATGGACAAAATAGATATTTCATTCCTCATCATGACTCTATACCAAGTTGTCCTTATATGCAACATCATTATAGACCTCCTCCATATGAACATGTGTATGATTAATACCATCCATATATGCAACATGCTGCTCCTCCACCCGGTGCCTCAGGCATGGGATATGGTCCAAGAAGTCAATCTCCACCTAAGAACAATTTGGAACAGCAAATTAAGGACTTACAAAACAAAATGGAGGACATAAATACACCAAAGCCAACTTACACAATGAGAGATATATGTCCCTATCCATTTGACAAAAGAATTCCAATGCCTCATTTTCCTACATGTTTTGTGACACCAAAGTTTGATAAGTACAGAGGCAAAGGGGACCCTAAGGCACATATAAGACAATTTTTCATAGCTTGCATTGAGGTAGCAGTAGAAGAGACATATTTGATGAGATTATTCCCACAAAGCTTAGATGATCAAGCTATGGAATGGTTCTCCCAACTTCCACCTGGAATTAAGTCATGGGGTGATCTAGCAGAGGCATGTATCCAACATTTCTCATACAACATAGAGATAGGCATATCTGTTACCACTTTGTGCAACACCAAACAAAAGGATGGGGAGTCTTTTTCATCATTCTTACAAAGATCGAGAAATCTAGCTAGTAGATGCTCTTGTGAAATTCCACAAAAATAAATGGTAGAGATGTTCACCCAAAATGTCAACAAAGACATTGGTTATGACATGAGAAAAGCTTAATTGTCCACCTTCATGGACGTCATTGAAAAAGGCTTAGCAATAGAGAAGGTCCTAATTGAGCAAGGCATTGTCAAAATGTTCAAAGAAAACAAAGAGGACTTTAAAGGAAAAGACAAGCCAAGATTTTGGAATAAAACCAAGAACACAGTCAGTGATGGTGCTGTTGATGCCAATACAGTACGACCCAAAATCATTTTTTCTGGATCAAGCTTTACAAACAATCAAGTGAATACTCAAACAACTTCCAAATCACGAAGGAAGTACACCCCATTGGGAGAACCACTTGAGTCATCTTTCAAGAAGCTAGTGGCAAACAAGATAATAACAATTCCAGATTTGCCTCCATATGAGCCAAAGGTCAAACCAAATTGGTGGAATGATGATGAATACTGTATCACAAGAGAAAGGGCCATAAAATAGGAAATTGTCATCGGCTAAAGAACATCATACATGATCTTATTGATAGAGGTGACATTGAGATTGAAGGAAATTCATCTAATCAAGAACATGAGATGTTTAAGGAACCATTCCCAAAGCATGACAAGGGAAAAGCTAAAGCCACAGATGAGAAAACCAACTATACCAGAGCATCCTATAACTATGATTCAACTATCAATCACATTTTGATGGACAATTACGTCTCTACCATTATTATAAAGAACAAAACGCCTGAAAATTCTACCCAAAGACCCAAGGTTGTCCTAAAAGGCATTGGATCTTCTTCTGAACCTACCTCTGAATGTAATGTTACAACCCGTCGAGGTAAATTCACTTTGCAAGGTGCTCTAGCTAAAAACACCTCATCAACTAAACCTGAGTATGACCTTGTAGAACAGTTAGGGAAGACACCCGCCCGGCACATAAAGCCATCCTTGATAAAACTTTGAGAGAAACTTTTGTCCCCATTGATCTGAATGTGGACCTGTTTCAAGCCATGGTTCCACATTCACTGAAGTTGACGACCCCTCTATAAGCCAACCACATAATGCACCTTTACACATTGAAGCCTTCCTACACAAACACTGAATAAAACGAGTCCTGATAGATGGAGGAGCCGGTCTGAACATTTGTACATTGAGCACTATTAAGCAATTGGGATATTCTGAAAAAGATGTGAATGCTACAAACAAAATTACCATCAAGGCATATGATGACAAAGAGTGTTCATCTAAAGGCACAATCACTTTACCTCTCAGAGTTGGGCCAGTTACGAAGGATGTGGCATGTCAAGTCCTTAATCTAGATCTCACATATAATATACTCTTGGGACGTCCATGGATTCATGAAATGAGATTTATTCCCTCAACATATCATCAATGTATCAAGTTCCCACACAATGGAGCTGAAGTGACCTTCAAAGCTGATCTCAATCCATTCATATATTGCAAAAATCTGCAACCTAGATCAGAAATAACAATCCCAGTCAATCGAGAGGTTGTTCCTTCATCAGCATATGTTGATCCAGAATCCTTGAAAGCTTCTACATCAAAACAAACAAATCTCAAAGAAAAGTTCAAGATTAAAGACATGGGATTTGATGAGTATATATTTCATGTTGATCAACTCCCACTATCTCCTAAGGTATTCAGTCGATAGGAACAATCTATAAACAATTTTCAAGGAATTGGGGGTGAACGACCTAGTGTTGTGGCTACTAAGTTTGAATGCAAATCTCCTCTAGTGGTGCAAGCAGCTCTTGATATCAATAGTCCTAAGAGTGGTTCCAACAAAGAATCTATTGAGCGTATCACCAGCCCTCTTGAGAACTCACATAGCCTTACTATTTCATCCACTCATTCCATTTCCAGTCCTCTCCTAGACTTGGATCAACAAGAATTACAAAAGACCTTACTCATTGGAGATAAAAAATCAAGCTATGAAAAGAAAAATCTAAAAGTCAAAAATAAAGAGAAGTCCTGAGGTCCAAATCAAAATCAAAAGCTATTGGACTCTACAAAAATCAAAGTCGAGGATAAAAATCCTATGAAGCAAAAAGAACAAGAGTTGATCTCCCCTAATATCAAAATAACTGGGGGCAAAAGTTCTACATTTTTAGTCAAAAAGAATACTTGTTGATCCTAAGTCTCCATCATGCTATCCTACTTTCACTTCTTTTCACAATCATAAGCCTTCATCACTCATCCACTTGTTCCACACATCCATCCCCTTTTGGCAATACATCATGGACCTTTAATGGAGCTTCCTCGAAGGACTTTGTTATCAGGGATGCCGAAACTTCTTTAGGTGATATGCATACAGGCTTGTGTAGTCCACACGCTAGTAATTCTATCTCAGTTCCTTTATCAAGGAAGACAATCGCTCAAGCTACATATCATTCAGTCAAGGAACGTCACAGTTACAATAACAAGGTAAAGCCTCGCACATTTGAGGTGGGTGACTTAGTTCTCATAGAAAATCCTAAAAATCAGCAAGACAGAGAGAAGAAGGGCAAGTTTGAACCAAACTAGCATGGTCCTTACATCATTACAGCAGCCTATGGATCCAGTGCATATCATCTCTCAACTCTAGATGGCGAACCTTTGGAGGATCCTATCAACAGCATGCACCTTCGCAGGTTTTCACATAGCTCTTCAAAGTATCCTAATTCAAAAATATTAAAAAAATACAAAAATACAAAAATACAAAAAAAATTAAAAAATAATTCAAAAATACAAAAAATCAAAAAATTCAAAAATACAAAACAAAAATTAAAAATAAAAATAAAAAATCATAAAAATAAAAAATCGTTACTCGGTGAAAACTTGGCAAACAGGCACCTTGTGACACAAAAAAAATTGAAAAATAAAAAAAGTAAAGAGAAATAAATTCATCCAACGGTGAAAACCACTTCGGTGGTGCCTTGGGCAAGTACCATGGTGAAAACCGGGTCACCGGCACCATGCGTAGAGACATTGCTCCTCCCTCCTTTAGGATTATCTTTCATCACTTCACTTTGCACACACTTACAACCTCTTCATCCATAATAAACTTACCCATTCCCATCATGGCTTGTTATTGATCTACCCAAGATTGGTTAGCCATTCCTAATAACCCCATTTTCATCCTTTCCGTCCATAATAAATCAGCTCCTATCTGTGGCTAAGGCAAATCCTACGTCTAGTGATGGGTGTGGAACTAAGAGCATCACACAGTTTCTTCCAGTCTATCTGCGTACAATCCAAAATAAAGAAACACTTGCATCACAAATCCGCAATAAAGTTTCATCTTATTCACAATAAAGTATCAGTTTCATGGATTCAGTCAGTTTCAGATGAGACACAACAACAACAATGGGCTTCAACAAATCAAATCTTTCAACAGACTCAGACAACATTATGGTTCAGTACTATCTACCCTTTTGTGAAACTAAACATTGTGACCACAATCAAATTGACTTATACAAGTGACAAGAGACACTAAACTTGAGGACTACAGTGGATGTTGGTGTTGAGTCTTGGTTTTCTTTTGATTTTATCTTTCTAGTGACATGTCTTTTAGTTTTTCCAGGATGTCTCTAACTAGAGATTTTATCTCCAAGATGTCTTTGACTAGAAAGGCCAGGATGGGATATCATCACCTATTTTTCTTTGCTGTCTGTGGATTGTCTCTTAGTAATGCTATGACTTGTCCAAGGATATGAGGACACTGTGAGTCTAGTGTGAACTGGGGCATTCCTTTTTTGCGACTGTCTAATCTCCATGCAAACGGGTACAATGACTTTCTGGGTTGAACATATATCTAGATTGTCATAACCTATTTGCCATAATAAAGCTCAATGATGATAATGCACAAGAAGCTCTTTCACTTCAATATCTTCTATCTTTCATCCTCCTTTCTTTATTTACCTCCACGTCCTTCTTGAGTCCATGTAGCCCGCTATTACATGACTGAGTATAATGACACACCAAAAACATTTGCATCACATGTAGTTTGCACCTGCACTACCACATGTTAGCATTTCATACATACATATAGATATCACAATTGCATCACATCCTACACACAACACATGTTAACACATTTTACATTCACATCATGTAAATAGTTATGTACATTATCATATTCATTTGCATTTCATACATTCACATTTACATATGCATAACATATTAAAACATAAAAGAACAAAAATATTCAATTTCATCATATACATATTTGCATCCATATCATAAGCATCACATAGAAACATACATCACATAGGTACACATGCATATAGCTACCACAATGATGAATCATCTCATATATATAATCATAAGTGTCATGATACAATGATGTCAAAATCATATGGCTACAATCATCCGGAGGTGTCTACATCATCATACAAAATGGTACAAAACTAATACATAGGGAGCCCTCTAAGGATATGATGAACTCCCTCCCTCGAAGTCGGCTGGCCTCGACGAAGTCTAAGCCCTGGAAGGACCCACCCCAGGATCATCTCTCCTACCCCCTCTATCTAGTGGTGGTGGAGGACCCATGACCCCACCGCTAGACGCCTATCTCTTGTCTCCCCCTCCAGTGCTCGTCGTCATCTGCGATGGTCTCTGGAAGCTCCTAGCCCGCTGATCTGGTGGTACCACTCCATAGTATAGGTATCTCCAATAGGCTGTCTCCTCCCCTGTCCACTAAACATAGGCGTATTTGGCCCCTATGTCCTTTTTTGCCTGCCTCCCTACCCTCAGTGTTGTCTCAGCCTTTGTATAGTGTTGAATAGCCTTATCCCTCTCCCGCTCTGTGTCACTTAGCCGTCTCCTGGGTCTAGTTGTTTCCCTCTCCACATCTTGGATCTCATCTACCTGTCCCTGGAAGATCTCCCTCAAAGCTAGTAACTCATCCTCCTCCTCTCCCCCCTCACCCTGTACATGTGGTTGCTCTTGTGGCTGCTCCTATCCATGTCCCTATACCTGTCTGGGAACCTTTGCTGCTAGCACTTGTAAAGGCAATCCACCTCTGCCCCTCACTATGTGAGCCTATCTCTCCTCTCCACCCTATCTCCTTGGAGCCACTCTCCTCTCTACTACTACGCCCTGCCTCCTTCGTCGGCCTCTACCTCTTCCATCTCCATCATCATCTCCATCTCCTCCAGCGTCTCCATCTATTCGCTCCCCTAGATCCATCAATCGTGGAAATGGATGCTCTCCCCAATATGCAATGTACTTTGCATCCATCCCTGCATCCTCTATATCTGCCCACATATCCCAAGGCAAGGGAATCATCTCTACTAGTTGTGTCACTACCTGATCACAAGAAAGCAATGGACCCAAATGCACCTGATCCCTCACTGTCTATGCATACATCCCTGAACCCCGTGGCATCTTCTGTATCCTGCCAGACTGCCTACATACTCTATCAATCAACTATCGCTCAATGATATACGATGTCTGAACAATTAGATACCTTCTTCGGAATACATATGGAAGCTCCACTGCATCATCCTCCCACTCCTCACAGTCTAAGTATGACCTCCATACCACACTGTCTATCTCATCGATAACCCTGCACCAATACTCCAATCTCTCAATTTGTGGCTGTGACGTAATCATATCATATAAATGTACATAGTTGCATCCATGTCCCCTACCTCTAAAGTGTATCGGTCATGTAACTGACATATGTTCATATGCCCATGCCTGTAGCAGTGTTACTCTGCATCCCAATCATGTTGACCCATGATATACAAACTAATGCAACTCATAATACAAGTGTGCCAGCAAACAAGACCCCCATGCAAACCTAGTGTGCTCTGTCACCAATGTCTCCAGAGTCCTCCCCCATCCCACTGCCAACCCTCGTGTCACCCTATCTGGACAGGAACCCACTGATCACTCCTTCCAGTACCACCGGTAGTGCCAATCCTATCGTGATTATGGTATCCCAAGCCACATGTCCAGCCCTCATCTCCAGTCTTGGATCTTGAAACACTCATCTCAGTGCATCCCTATCTCCCTCTCGATTGTAAGGAACTAACTCCCCATCAATCGGTATCCTCAATATCATGTACACATCCTCCAAGGTGACTATCATCTCAACCATCGGCAAATGAAATGTGCATGTCTCTGAGTGCCATCTCTCAACTAGTGTAGTCAGCAATCCCATGTTCGCCCAAAACTCAAGCACATACATAATGTATCACAATCTCATAGCCTCAACTTCTACTCTATCCTCGAATGTTAGCTCTAGTTGTAATCTCTGAGTCGACGGGAATCTTTGTCATGATTCCAGCATAGGTAAGTCCTCCTGCAGTCAAGCAAATCAACCATGTCAATCCTAGTGGCATTCCTTGTTCATCACAAAGTGTTATTTTTTAATCTTAGTGCTTATATCTATCATAGGGCACTCTATCCTAGTAGTACTCCTTGTTCATCACAAAGTGTTTCTTTTTATCCTAGTGCTTATATCTATCATATGGCACTCTATCCTAGTGGTACTCCATGTTCATCACAAAGTGTTGCTTTTTATCCTAGTAGTACTCCATATTCATCACAAAGTGTTGCTTTCTATCCTAGTAGCATTCCCTGTTCATCACAAAGTGTTACTTTTTATCTTATCTCCTAGGGCACCTACTTGAGTGTATCCTCTTGAGTAGCTTATCCAATTGGCAATGTATGTTCTATCACAGAATTGTCAATTATAGCCTAATCCAATTGGCAACGTATGTTCTATCACAGAATTGTCAATTTTTTTGGAACTCCCTGTTCATCACAAAGTGCCTCGATCTATCCTATCCTAGGGCCTCTACTTGAGTGTATCCTCTTGAGCAGTTTCCTAATTGGTAACATATGTTCTATCACAGAATTGTCAATCCTAGCCCTATCTACTATTCTAGTCTTCCCTAGAGGACCTACTTGAGTGTATCCTCTCAACAGCTTATCCAATTGATAGCATATGTTCATCACAGAACTGTCGATTTGTCCTTGAAGACACAAACGCGCTTACATACTTCATAAACATGCTTTCTCTGCATAGACACGCCTAAATCACACATACGTGCCTCTGTTTGACACAAACGTGCCTGTCCTGCATAAACGTGCCTGAAATACATAGACACGGTCGCATTGAACATAGATGCTACTGCAATCATAGACGCGCCTGGCACCAACATAGATGCACCTATCCTACCAAGACACGCCTTAACATTTTCCCCCCCGCTTGACATTTTTCTAGACCTACCTAGAGCGCATTTATTGAAATCCCTAGCATGCATTTATGACAACAAATTAATGCAACAAAGTACAAGGAGGTTTTGCGGTACTTACCGGCTCTCCTACATCTGCTAGCCTCTGAAATCGGAGAACATAATCGAATTTATGCACCAATGCCATCACTGCTGACTGCACTCTCTGTTCTCTCTGCACTTTGATCTCTCAGGTGTGTGGATGACAATGAGGATGTTTTCCCTCGTAGTCTATCTTATAGACTTCCATAGCCCTAGTATCCCGTGTCAGTCTTCTTTATCTCATGACTCTGCCACCATATCTTGACAGTTATTTCTAGTCTTTCTTTCTTATCGAGAGATTGTATGTGATCTTTTTAGACATTTTCATCCAATCTCTCGAGGGGGCATATCATTCCCATCTTGGGGCAACTTTGTATCAGTTCATCTTATCTTCTTTGAAACAACACGACAAGTTGCATTGTCTCAAAGAGAGGCAAAATGTAGACACCTAAAATTGTCTTGTCTAATTAAATAAATATCTTTATTTATTTAATTATTTTAAGCCTAATTCTTCTATTAATTAAATAAATCTTTATGTATTTAATTAATTCATTTATCTTCTTCTAGCCTTATTTCTCATTTAAATAAATACTTTTGTTTATTTAAATTATTCTTTTCTTAAATTAAATAAATACTTTTATTTATTTAATTGATCCCACTTCCTCTATTAATTAAATAAATCTTTATTTATTTAATTAATTCATTAGCCTTTTCCACCCATGACACACGTCATTCATCTCTTAATTCCTACACTACCTACCCTATTATTATTTTCTTATTTCTTTTACCTACCCTCTAATCCTAGCCGACCATTTATCTTTTACACCTCTCAATCTTATCCCTTCATTTCTTATAGTGTCTTCTATATAAGGGGATGCTTCCTTCATTATCAACCCTAATCATTCTAATCAACTAATCATTCAAATCTCCTAATCAAGCATTCTAGCTTTCGAACTTTCATATGCAATCAGCCTACTTGCAACCACATTTCCGTTCTTTGTTGAGCTCGTGTGCACACATAAAATCTGAGAGTAAATATATCAAGCAAGATCAATGGAGATAGGAATAATGGATATTCAAACCCTATTGGACATGTGATGGTATAATCTTTGTGATTTCATTTGATTTGCATTGCTTTAGGTAATCTTCATATGTTATGGTGGATCTTTGTTGTTGTTAGGCTAGGGTTTTGTGGTTGAATTTATTTAGTCTTTCAATATTGTTGTTTCCACTTTCACCATAAACAGGTGCCATTGTATTTTTTGAGAAAAGTATACTATGAGTTTTTCCTCAATGTGTGGCCAAACTATTTTGACATGAGAGAGTTCTATGGTAGAGGTGGCGGCTCTGCCCAAGATGGACCCAGAGCCCGTAAACGAGTAGCCCCGGAGAGTCGTCGCCCCTTAGCACCCAAACTCAAGGTGTGTTAGGCTGTCCTAGTAGAGTTGAAAGAGTTGATGGAGATACAAACTATTAAGGTGGCCACAACATTGACTGGTGTCATCATCCAGCATGGGACGTCGTTAGCACACCCTCTTGTACTGGATGATGAGCCATTAGTTACTCTAGGTGGCGATAGAGAGCTCATTCAACGTGTGTGTCAGATACTTGGAGATATGCTCAGGGATAGATGACGTGGCCGTTGCAGATGGATCCACATCTCATTCATGCACGATTTGTCGGAGTAGATGTCAGGCCCACATGGCTGAGGATTTGGCACTAACAAAGGAGTTGATGGACATGGTGTTTGCCCATCAGCGACAGACACAGGTGTGTTGATTTGAATTCATAGCATTTTATTTATCTATCACTTTAAATTTGTAATTACGTAAATGAATTTTTATTTATACATTGATTTAAATTGAGACAAATAATATGCATTTCAGAATGTAGCAGTGGTATCCCATACTCCTCCCGCAGTTACTATAGCTGCAACTTTGATGCCTGAGGTATAAATTTTGTAACATGTTAAAATAGAATAGTACACTTTGAATTCAAAAAAATTACAAGATATAATAACTATCTTTAATGGTTGGTCCAATTTTTGGTTTGTAGGTGTTGACAGGGTCCGAACAAATGTCCTAGATTGATGACATCATGCTCTCAGCGATTGATTTTGGCCTACAAGGATATACGATATAATATTTTGTACAACCTTTTTTATGTATTGTTTTGATGGAATATGCAAGTCGTTTCATTTTAGATTTTTTAAATTATGTTTAATATATTATCTGTACTAATATCTCATGTTAATTTTATTTTGTAAGGGTACCCCCTCCACGTCTAGGCCTCTTCCTAAGAAAAAGAATTCCTCAAAGACGCGAAAACATGGGAAGAAGGTAATTGGACACATTTTTAGCTGTACAATTGTTTGAAAATGTTGAAACCAAGTCTTAGTTGGGGTTTGTAGATTGATTAGTATTTTTTGTCTATTTTACATGTACAGCGGCCATTGAGCTATGTGGATTTGTTGAATGCACCTAATTTGCCCATGGATCAAGAGAGGGAGAAGGTATGTATCTCTACTTTATTTTCTTGATTTCATGATTATATGCACGTGTACATGTGAACTTGTGATACATTATAATCTTATCATTTTTTCATACAGAAAATATCCATAGCTGCTTCATCAATGGCGAGCCCTCCTCCATGCACTGGAGAAGCATCTCAGGATCCGGTACACTTTTGTTTGATATATTACACTAATTTGTTTTTGACCTACAATACTTATTATTATATTAATTGTATTTAATCTTTGATCACTTTTTTCATAGGTAATAGCGACAGTTTGTGAGCCATCCCTAGTCCATTGGAGAAGCATCTCAAGCACCGGTACGTCATTGTTCTCTATATTATAGCTTTTAAGTGTTTTTGATGTATTTATGGTAGTACATTGTATTAATTGTACATTTAATCTACAATAGACCCCTTTGCGGTTCGGCCATAACGTGGATCCTTTTAAGTTTGTCTTCAAGAAAACTCCTAAGAGTTACAAGGAGAGGAGAGCAAAGACATTAGCTCCAAGATCAGCCAATGAGGTAATCTACATTTCAATTACAAAGGAATTATAGTTAAATGCATAGTTATGTTGTTAATTGTGAACTATTTTCTACAAAAGAATTCTAACTTGGCTTTTGAAGTGTGGTTTTGCAGCCATCAACAGAGTTGTGTACTACATCAAAGAGGCTCTATTTTGATGTTCCACCACAAGTTTAGGATCATATAGTGTTAATTGTGGTCATAGTGATAGAGAGGCTACCTAGTTTTCCATAAATTAGGTTTCTTTGATGGTTTGCTTCTATCCCTTTCCAAGTTCCAAATCTACCCCTCTAGACTCCTAAGGGCTTCCCTACCATTTGTTTTCTCACCACACTCGATACAAGCTCATAAAGAAGCTTGCTCTCCATACTCCTAGATTCTGTCACTATGAGTTGCAGAGGTGTAGGACTACCCTTTCTTACTCACAGTCTGTAAAGTCATCTTCCTATCTAATTTTGCAATCATACTTCTACACCAGTCTTCCCCTGCACTTACTCCTTTACGGTTACTAAAACCTAGTCGGACTTCTTCCAAGCTCGCCTAGGCTCAATATGTAGAAATGGCGATTGTCATTTCCTAGTTTCCTCCTACTGCTACTCTACTCTTACTCTACATTTTCGGCTCTTCTTGAAGAACTCCAATGGCTATGTGGATCCCACGGTGGAGGTTCAAGACAGAGCCATATTTACACTGTGAATTCAAAACAAAAAACAAACAACAAAAATGAAGCTTTAATTACAGAACTATAATGAAACTTAACAAAACAAAACAATACAACACTCAGTGATAGAAAAACCAGAAAACAAACTTGTATGTATTTCTCTTGTGTTTCCTATAGTATCCAACCAATCCAACGCCTTACAATTAGTCTTTTATAGCTCATCCATCCATCATGAAACATAGACGATTACAAACTGGAGAAAATAGTTTTATAACAGGTCATCAGCGTAGCCTCAGAACTTGGCTTCCAATGCCCGTTGGTGACTTACAAAGTTTGCACTTTTCCATCAGGTGATCGGGGTAACCAAAACACACCTTCGTCAATGGCTGATAACCATATCCACCACTTGCACTTTTCTCATCGAGCATCGGGATTGAAAGAAATCCCTTCGTCCGATGGCCGATGCTTTCCTCTACTTCCTGGGTGTTTCCATGGGGTCATCAGGAAGACAACCAAACAGCTATCTTGATCGTCTGATCTTACCCGATCTCTCTTTTTGCGCTCTGCCATGTGGCACCCCTTGATTGGCTCCAGGGTCCCTATCTTGCCACCTTAGAATGACCTCACTAACCACCTAGAATGAAGCTCTTCTTTGTCTCTGGTCCCACCATGGTTGCCAAGTCATGGGGAATAAACTTCGTGCATCTCACCATAGCGGTATAGCAATAATCGTCCGATCATCCCAGATTTGCTCACTCATTAACTTTCCTGAGCTTCTCTCTTGTCGGGCCCCACATTGGTTGCCAAGTTGCAGGAGATAAACTTCATGCATCTTGCCACAACAGTATAGCGACAATCATCCGATCATCCCAGACTTGCTCACCTGTTAGCCGATCACAGGATGAAGGTTCCATCGGGTCATTGGTGTAGCGTGAAACTACTCTCGCCGATCTCCAATGCTCTATCCAGCGAACGCACTCCAAACCACTGCTTTCTCATCGGGACATTAGGGTAACATGAAAATACTCTCGCCGATACCTGATAACAACTTCTCTGAACACCAATGACTTATTGGGTCATCGGAGTAGGTGTGAACCACTCCGGCCGATACCCGATACAACCACTCCAACTCTGTCGACCTCATCGGGGTAACACTTTCCGATCGGGGTAGGTCTTGACGATAAGGAAAAATAAAAAACTGCAACTAAGCAACCAAACAAACGGACTAGAGCTAGTCCTTATGTATTTACACGACCACTGGAAGTCTCACAAGCGAAAACTGGTTAAGGGCATTTCAACCCTTAGGTGCTCCTGCACCACATAGAATGACAAATACATGTAGATATATTCTACATTTTTATTGTATATCGATTTGGATGTGGCATATGCCACATTTTTGTAATACTTGTATTGACTTGGCAAACATGTCTTTTATATATATATGTGTGTGTGTGTGTGTGTGTGTGTGTGTGTGTGTGTGTGTGTGTGTGTGTGTGTGTGTGTGTGTGTTGATATTTGATCCAATAAATGTGTAATGAGTTCATTATTGTGTATTCATTGTATTTCGTGGCTATCCTTTTATAAATTTAATTGATCATTTGCCTATGTAATCAATAATATGAATATAAACAACAAAAATCTATGATATAAAACATTGCAATCGTGGAATATGATTTGATAAAATTTCTAAAATGTTCAATTAACCCTACAAAACTCCTTGTATTCATTTCATTATTGTGTATTCGTTGTATTTGGTGGCTGCCCTTTTATAAATTTAAATGAATATTTGCCTATGTAATCAACAATATGAATATAAACAACAAAAATCGACAATATGAATATAAACAACAATATGTGTGTGGTGCGAAAGCACCCTCACGCTTGCAATGGTCAAATTTTGGTTCTTGTGTGAACAAACCGACGTCATGAGTGCATCCAAGTGGGTAGGTTTATGCTAGGAATGCTCCTCTTATGCATCCCAAAGCATCAGAACATCGAGAGTCATACCCTACTGGCGTGATCTCTTAAGTGCCCTGAGTCCAAAAAATTGTCAAACTTTGATGGACTGTTTCTTCTGATCTAGGACACATATGGTTAATCTGTTTGAACCTGTGGGGTCGGGTGAGGCTCCGCTACAATGGCCTATCTTGTTTTTTGACAACTCGGAGCCATTTTCAATTGGTAGCATATTTTTGCCTGCTACAAAAATCATTAGTTGCATGCAATGCAAAGTTGCAAGAGAGGCTAGAATTGATTCAGTTCATCATGTGCACAAACTGATGTCACGAGCACATCCGGGTGGATAGGTTTATGTTAGGCATGCTCCTCTCATGCATCTCAAAGTGTCAGAACGTCGAGAGTCATACCCGATAATGACATTTTTTGCTCAAATTGTATCTAGATGCATTCTATGACTCCTATGACCTAATAATGACTCAAATAATTCTCCATGATTATACAAGAATCAATAATTCTCATGATTGACCTTATCAATAATGGTCATGATTGACCTTATCACATCACATAAACTCAAAACATGGTCACAAAACATTGTCACATATTATTCAAAAATTTGCCTCTAAATATGGTCAAATATCCAAATAGTGTTTGACATGTGGCTCACGATTTGTAGACCCAATTCGCCTTCTAACAACATCTCTTTGGTTGGGCGAAACCCTTTTGTTCTCATGCCAAAAAATTTCAATTAATGTTCTTAGTGCATCAACAACAACCTTGTCTTTGTGTGGTAGTCTACCCGAGAATGCCCAAAGAGAATTATTGTTAGGGCTCTCTATTTTTTCTCACCTCTGTAATGCTTTACTTAATGTTGTTCTACTAACGTTTAATGACTTGTTTTACTTATCAAACAAACTTTTTTAATTTTCTTGCTCATTATGGTTGATGTAATGACACATCGAGTAGCATTAGAATCTTTACTACGTGATTTTGATCCAATAGTTTGATATGCATCAAATAGATTTCTCATAATAGTTCTTTCACTATTACTTTTAGATAATCTTAGGCCTAGAATTTTCATTGTCTCTCTAAAATTCAAATTTTTAATCATTTGAACAATTAATTGACATCTTGCGGTTTGATTTAAGTTTTCAAAATAGTTATGCCATATTCTTTTAACCATTCTCCTACACTTTCGTTCATTCATTTTATCGGACATTGGCTTCAATATATTCTCATCAATGTCAATTAGATACTTTGGTTTCCTACAAATGATTCTAGGAGGTGTTAACATCGATGCATTGTGTACATTCAATTCATCAAATAGAGAAAGTGTATGTTCATCATTTAATTGATTATTCAATGTGGTATCTTCTTCAATTGCATTAGGTTCATACGGTAAATAAAATGTCTCTTCTTCAATTGCATTAGATGCATTATGTTCATTTGGTAAATCGAATTGAGATGTTGAGGATGACATACCTTCTTCTCCCATTGTTCCTATGTCATGTAATTTCTTCATACGTTGCATTTGTCTTTCCTTTTCAGCCTCTTGTTGTTTCATCGTTCCTCGCTTGTTCTTTCCCATGGTTGATATCAGTTGTCCTAAATAGAATCATATTACATATATATGTAAACAAAAGTTCATAAACAAACAAATAACCATAAATATGCATCTTATCATTATTTTTTGAATCAAAACTATTAAACAATCACAATAATATTGACAAAACTAATAAGAACAACAATTCAATCATTTGAAATCATGCAAAAACAAAAAATTCACTTACTTCTATGTATAAAACACTGATAGAAGTGTAGACACAGTTGCAGTGGGGCCTTCAATGATCTCAAAAACTTCTTTTGAGGCCGTTGAGGCTCTTGGGAAAATAAATCTATGTCTCAGTACCCTGTATGAGCTATATTAATAACCATGGGCACGCTATCAGTCCCTAAAATGTTGGTAAGCCCAACAATATTTTTTTTTTGACTTTGTATGTGCTTAGAGCTCATAATTAGCATGTACGCGCTCATATACCTTTAAAATATTATGGCAGGGCAGCGAACTAATAGGCTCAGTACCCCGTACGTGCTATTTGTAGCAAAGAAAATGTGAAGGAAAAGGGGGGGAGAGAGAGAGAGAGAGGGAGAGAGAAGGAGGGGGGAGGGGGGCAGTGAGGGAGGGAGGGAGAGAAGAACAAAGAGAGGGATGGGGTATGGAGAGAGAGAGAGAGAGAGAGAGAGAGAGAGAGAGAGAGAGGCACCTTGTACGCGTTTGAGAGGGGGGGAGAGGGAGACAATAGACATACACACACACATATGTGTATATATATATATATACTTAATATATTATATAAGATATTTATATATTATTATATACATATATATATAAATATTATATATTATGTATTTATATATTATATATTATATATTATATATTATATGTATATACACATATTATATATACAATATCATATTATACAAACTCCCAAAATTTAAACAAAAATAGCGTGTACACATTGTTTATAGTTAAGATAGAGCATACGCGCTTCTTACACCATAACTACCCTGTACGCACTTTTTATACCGTAGGTACCCCGTACACGCTTTTTATACCATAGGTACCCTGTACGCGCTTTTGACTGTTTAGGCTTGGAAATAGGCCTAGATGACAAAGCTACGGTTTGGAAGTTTGATTTCCCTCCATTTCCCTCATTTTTGACGTGTTTTATTTTATCAACTTGGTTTATTGACTTTGTCATCATCAGGTTTACACTTCATCAAGTGGTTATTTCTAAAATTGCTACCATATTTTCACCCATCTTCTGAGCTTTCTAACCATAGAATTTTTTTAAAATTTGAACAATAACATAGTATTATTGAATTTCTTTTAGCAGTGTCTCCATAGTTCTCACAGACATACGTGCACCATTTTTTAATAACTTTTGATATAATTATCCAAATTTAAAAAACTTTAAATATTATTGTAGTGCACTTGATTCTTTACAATTTAAAAAAAAAAAAATGTATTTTCAATATTTTTAGTGCAACTTATGCTTTGCACACGAACAGGTGCCTAATTTTCAGGATGTGCTCGATTGGAAAAATCATAAAAATAAAATACTCAACAAAAAATTACAAAAAAATACACATCTTCTAGTTCTCACTCTTAACTATCTTTTTGCCAAAGGATTTGTCAAAATACTAAATCTAAATATGACTTTTTTGATGCGCACGTCAGACACTATGTTATATTTTTCAGAAAAAATCAGAGTTTGTTTTTCATGCGCGAAGGATTTGACCCCCTTAATCTTATCCAATTTTGAAAAAGTTTAGTAGTTTGGAAACTAGATTCAGAGTAATACAATTTTTGGTGTTTGATTATCTTCATATCTTAAGTGGATGACTTTCAAATTTTGCCTCCAAGTTCAGGTTCACCTGATTTCAGAAAAAAAAAAGTGTCCACTTATACCCCCCTTTTTTACCATCATCTTTGTGCACTTACCCCTAAGTCTATATCAGAACCTAAGACTAAATTTATCCCCGTTGCTCCGGAAGATAAAAGTTGGATAAAAATAATGGAAGAGGAACAAAACCAAATTGAGAAAAATCAAACATGGAAACTAGTACCTAAAATGGTAGACAAGAATGAGATAGGAATAAATTATGGAAGAGAAAAGGATAAGGAGGAATTAAAGGACCCTAATAAAAGTTAGAAAGGTTTTAATATGGTGCAAAATTTGAAGAACCTCAAGAGACCTCCTCTTGTTCAATCCAGGTATTCCTCATCTTTTAATGGAAACTATTTTTCATGCAATAAATTTGCATATAGAGCTAGTGAATGCAGAAGTCAAATTAGAAACCAATCATTTAATGGACAATGTCACTATTGAAATAAGTTTGGTCACAAAGCAAGTGAATGTAGAAAAAATATGAATTGGAATAGATATGGAAATTCAATTTTTGGTAGGGATGTTCAATCTTTCAATGGATGTTGTTATGCTTTCAACAATTTTGGGCATAAGGTTGTCAAGTGCAATTCTAAATTCAAAAGAAATAGAAGTGGAAATATCATATGATGAATAAAAATGATTCATAGAGAGGTTTGGTATGCTCTAAATATATCAAACTTGGGCACATTGTCAAATTATATAGAGTCCCTTTGAAGAAGTTGGGAGAAACTAAACAAGCTAAATCCCCAATAAATAATTTTTTCTTGAGAAAAAAATTGTATACCCTCTCGATGGTGGTTCTAGTTGTACTCTATTAGAGTGAAAATAGAGGACATCATTGCATGACACTCATTTATTATTTTCTAGAGTCACGAGATCACCTTATGATGTCCATTGGAAGCACTACCTCGAAGCTCAAGATGGATGAGGTAGTGGCAACATTATTTTCAAAAAGATTGATTTATTTGTTTATGGAAGACTAAAAGAGAAAGGTAAGAACTTGACAAGAAGAAAGAAAAGTTGAGATCCAAAACTTATAGGAGATCCAAATCTCTTTAAAAGTCTAACGTTAAGTGTTGGAACTATGACAAGCCTAAAATTTTCTATAAAGATTGTAAAGATGGGAAGAAAATGAAAAGCAATTTAGAAGATGAGTTGTAGATGCCTCTATTTTAGTCTTGAAAACACATGCATCAAAAGGTGTATGGTTTACTAGTTTGTGTGCTTCCTTCTATTTAAGGATTATTAGTTGTAATGCTTATGTTTATGTGCCTCAAGAAAAGTGATCCAAACTAGATCAAAAATCTCAAAAATACATCTTTGTAGATTAAGCTTTGGAATCCTCTAACCTAAAAAATATTTTTTCTATAGATATAAATTTTCAAGAAGCTTAAAGCTTTTGTCATTTCAAAACAATCAAAGTAAAAAGATGGGACGAAAAATAGTACAAACAAGTCAGGAGTAGGAAGAAGAGGGTATAAATGAGAGTTTAGATGAGGATGTGTAGGTTGAACATACAAAAGGACAAGTAGACCCCCTTACTCTAACTTGAGGAGGTCCATAAGACAAAAAAATTTGAATTAATAGTATGGCCCACCAAATTTCCATTATATGTTTTCTTTGTTACATATTGATGATGAACCTTCATCATTTAAGAAAGATCTCTCTTTGGAAGATAGTGAGTCTTAGATGTATGCCATGCAACAGGAGATGACAACCTTAGATAATTGTGACACCTAACATCTTGTTGGCTTTTTTGAGGGAAGAAATCCCATTATTTTCCAAAGAATGTATATGAAAATTGGTGCAACTGGATTGTTATCACATGATGTATAGGTGCTAAGTGCTACTCCTAAAGAGAGGAAGTCACTTTTGGTAAAAAAAAATTCCCTCCTATTGCTAATGAACTTTTGTTAGATTCCTATTATCTATTGCTACAACTTATGATTCCAAGATTTAGAAGATGGTGTCAAGATTGTTGCATGGGGATCTTGAGGAGGAAATTTATATGCAATAACTTGATGGTTTTATTATGATAGAAAAGAAACAATTGGTTTTCAATTTAAAATGACCATTATATGGTCTAAAATAGTCCCCCAAAATGTGTTACCAAAAGTTAGAATCTTTTGGATTAAGTTTGGGTATTTTTATAAGCAAGTGGGGTCATTGTGTTTATGTTAGAAGTATTGATGATCAAATTCTAACACATTTGATATGAAAGATTTGAGGGCTACAAGATACATTCTTAGGATGGAGATTAGCAAGGATTGGGTACACAAAAAGATTTGGTTAAGTCAAATTAAATTTGTTGCTACTATTTTGTGACGGTCTAATAAATATGATTGTAAAGTAATGCGTATTCTATTTCCTATTACCACTAAGATTTTTTTAGCTATGTTTCATAAATCAAATAATGTTTTTGAGGGTATGTTTAATGTTCTGTATGCCAGTGTTGTCAATAGCCTAATGTATGCAATGATTTGTACTAGACTAGATATTGCCCATGTAGTGGAAGTTTTGAGCAAATTTATCTCTAACATTTTTCAGGAGCATTAGACTTATGTTAAGAGGTTTTTTAAATATTTACATGGGACTTTTGATTATTGTTTGTTTTTATGGTACTAATGATGTGGAAAATTCATTGGACATACATCACTTTATGATACAAATCAACATATGTTTTGTAATAGTAAAAAATACACTAGTGACTATTTTTTTTTTTGTTTGGCGATGTATGAGTTGGATGAGTAACAGGCAACCCATTGTTACTTTTCCATCTACTGAAGAAAAATATATGGCCACTATGCATGCCTTTAAGGAGGTGGTGTGGTTAGAGACTTTGTGCATGCATTAGTTTTAACTGTATAATCATCAGAAATAATTGTGATAATTGTAGGTGCTATTTATTTGGCCAAGATTCTCATGTATTATGCTCATACTAAGCATGTTGATGGCTAATATCACTATGTGATAAATGGTACATAATGGCAACGTCTTATTATAAAGGTTGACACTAAAGAAAATGTTATAAATTCTCTCACAAAGCTAGTGACCATGGAGCCTTAGATCTTGTACTTCATTTCATTTGTGTTTCTTTTAGATGTGTTTGCAATATTCAATGTCAAGTAAAGGAATGTTAGGATTAAGATACCATTAAGCTCAATGTTTCTTTTAGGTACCCCTTTCGACTAGGATCGGATTTGAGCCTAAGTCCTCTATGTCTCCTATGATTTTGGTGGATGGTGATGCTTCTGCACCAGCTACTACAAATGGTTTTCATCCCAAGGCTTCTAATAATGGTGGTCATGCCAAGCTATTGCAAGTGTTAGGGTCCCTCCTAGAACTTTTTCTACTACTGGTGGTCAAATATTTTGCCCATGTTGTCAAATATATTGTTGCTCATCTTTCCAAGGGGAAGTCTCACCCTCTTCCTTGTGCCAAGACCTCCCCTATTGTGATTCGTGACCAAGATGTGGTTGAAAATGTTGATTTCTACCAACGTTGTGGGTTGGTGTGCAAATTTGTTGGGTTCTGGCCTTCTCTCCCCAATCTTCATCGTTGGGTGAGTAATTCTTGGAAGCCTTTGGTTGCTAGTAACGTTGAGATTTTCCCTTGTGCTAAGGCTTTTTTCATTGTTTCCTTTTCTTCTTCAAAGGATCGTGACTTGGTGTTGGGAAAGATGTGAGCTTGGGGAGTTCACTCTCTCTCAACCAAACCTTGGTCAACTTCTTTTAACCCTCTTACTAAACCACTCAATGTGTGTCTGGTGTGAGTTTGCCTTCCCAATCTTCCTCTTCATTTTTGGGAGCATTCTTGTTACGAGGCCATTGGCAACTCTATCGATTGATTCTTGAAAGTTGATGATTCCACATCCTTCATGGGTCATTCTACATTTGCTTGCATTTTAATCGACATTGGCATCTCTATGCCTCTCCCTGGGGATGTGATTCTTATGGTTGGGGATAAGCCATGGACTCAATCGCTGGATTATGAGGCTCTCCCCTTTCACCGTCATAGATGCTTCTCAACTGGTCACTTAGCTTTAAATTGTTCTCTCTCTCACGTTGTAAAGGTACTTCTACTTGGTGGAAATATGCTAGTGCTAATCATTGGATTGTTGAGGCCCCTGATTCTAATGACCCTTCACATGTTGACGATGACGCCTCCTCGGATGAGGTTGTGCCTCTTACTGTTGTTGTAGCCTCTGCTGCCCCTTGGATCCTATTGGTGTGGTCTCCTAAAGACTTGAGGTTTTCAATCCTATTTCTCATGTTTTGCAACAACAATTTGCTCCTAGTGAGTCTGCTCCAAGTGTTATTCTGCAGCAACAGTCTGCTCAAGGTGCTGACAGACACTCTGAGGGGATTTACCCACTTGATCCCACTTGCAATGATGTTCCTAATAATAGTATTGACTGACAGTTGTTTGTCATAGGCATAAAGGTAAGTCTACCTCCCCCCCCCCCCCCTCCCCCAAAACTCGTGTCAAGTTGTGGGTGATTCTCCCCACTCTTGAGGTGGGTTCCTAACTTTTTTGGTAGTGTTGTTCATTTGGTAGGCCTTTTAACAATGGTATTTTTCCCTGTTGTTAATGGCATGTTTGACCTAAGCTTGTATAGGGTCAACATCCTTGTTTTGTTGCCTTTCTTTTATGTTGGCTACAGATTGTTTGTATACAAGGTCAACACCCTTGTTTTGTTGCTTTTAATATGTTATGTATCTCCAACACTCTTGGAAGGTGTGTTTGGATGCCTAAGGCATACAAGTTGGAGATATGTTTTGTATTTAGATTCCCCTAAAACCCTTTTTATATTAGTAGTCATATGATTTCATGATAGAGGTGGATCACTACAATGGTAATTAAGTTTGATTTTTGACTCATTTAGGCGTTTTCTCATTCCTAGGTGCTAAAGGAAGAAGTAGATAATCTTGACATATTGGATTTAACCCACGAGTTACTAGACTCCAAAATGGAACACTAGATTTGAGGATTTGTTTTGTTGGAAATTTATTGGTCAAAGATATCTTTGCAATTATGCTTTCTATTTTGGGACTAATTGATTGAGCACATATGGCAAAAGAATGTACAACAGTCAAAGAAACAAGTATTGGTAAATCTTCCTAGTAAAAGGATGCAAACCCTTATAATATTTAAATCTGTGATGCCTTAGCTAAGGCTTCCCAAGAGCTTTCTTTGGTTCCCCTAGAAAATCCTCCACTTGCATCAACCCTCCCTTCCAATTCCTAGTGTTTCTCATATCTCAAAATCAAAGACTCTCTTCTTGAGCACCAAGCTTCCCCAAAATCAAAGACTCTCTACTTGAGAAACAAGCTTCCCCATCTTTGGAAATCGTTATCTACGAAGAAAAATTCCTATTAATTGTTTCTTCTAATCTCATGAGAAATAAAAATGTTAACTAGCAAGTTGATTATTCATTAGTTTTTAGCTATTTGTTTTGGGCATTTTGTTTTTGATTATCACACTTTATAGTTTCTCTTTTCTAAGGGAGTGGGCCACAATACAACCCACATCTTAACTAGAAAAATCCATTTGCGAAGTATAAAACCTTCTCGAATAACTCCACCACACTTGGTCAGCATAATGAAGATCACAATCAACATCAACTAAAGAGAAACTACAAGGTGGTAGACATTTTAAGATTATATGTTAATTAAGGAAAATAGTCAACTAAACCACAACTAAAATGAACATAATAGTTGTTAAGACATAAATATAAAAATACAATCTTCACTATTTCACTAGAAATATCCTCACATCATGAACCACAAGACCCTTCAATGGACACTTCCCTTACCATCTAGCAACTACCCTATACCCTTACACCATATTTTTATATTTATCAATATCACTCACAAGAGAAATTTACCTTTTTACCTGATGCCCTATTCTACTCTTGGCCCATTAAAAGACACCTTACTCGTCTTTTTCACATAGTTATCTTGTTGGCATCCATGAACTCAAAATAAATCCTAGAAAGTTGTCGCTGATTAATGGCTATATTACAATCATTTCATTCTCCAAAAGTCGATCAGAAATAAAATGTTTCTGCTATTAAGTTGCCATGAACTCAACAAAGACACAAAAAATGCATCTATACAAAAGCTAATTGCCTCACAAATCCACTGCAAGGATTAGCCTAAAAGCATGTATCAGGTAAAGCAAATGAAGAAATCAACCAGTGCCCTCTGAGCTTTCTATCCAGACATGAAAGGTGTATTGG
This sequence comes from Cryptomeria japonica, assembly GCF_030272615.1. Lineage (NCBI taxonomy): Eukaryota > Viridiplantae > Streptophyta > Pinopsida > Cupressales > Cupressaceae > Cryptomeria > Cryptomeria japonica. The sequence goes on from NC_081410.1 coordinate 444,413,784, forward strand.
AAAGGGAGCACAAATATCAACCAATCAATTTTGAAGAAGAACTTGCAGCACAAATTATGCACACTTCAGCAACACACGTTACACCATCAAGGTTATATATAGCCTCGGGAATTAAACATTGCACAATAGAAAACACCAAGAAAAAGCCCTCTTCGTTTCAAGCTTCCCCAAGACCCCAACCCTTTGCAAATATTTGCATATAGTGGCACAGACCTAGGGCATAGAGATGGAAGAATTTCACCGTCCCTCACCCCCATTCAAACCAGCTTTGGGGTCAGTCCATCCAATTTTTAGCATTCCTAAACACCGATACCGTGTTTCCATCATCCATGACCTTTCCCCTACAATATAATCTCAAATTAATTGTCGTGGTATTCTACACAATGTCCTCAAAATCAACATCATGCTCATCTTCCACCGGATGTTTATGTTCATTCACCAAAGTATCCTTCTTCTAGTACTCCCTCCTCAACACCATTAACGATATTACAAAAGAACTGAAGGGGCTGCATAAAATCATTGATGAAATGAGGATGTTCAAACCTCATATGAAAAATGTTTTGTCTAGGCTTTCTTTGCATCTTTAAAGAATCTTAAAAAAATGAAACCATGAATGTTTGGATGGAAAAAATCTCAACAAAACAGAAGAACATGAGAAATCTCTTGGAGCTAGCATTGACATGTTTCTGCCCAAACAAGCAAAAAGACAAATTGTGGATACTATCCAGAAGCATGCTAATGAGAAATTGTTTTAAGGAATGTGGACAAAAAGACTTGAGATACCTCTTTCCTCTACTTCCATTGCTTGACAGAACAACAAACTGCCAAAAGGAAGTGGTCCTTACCCTCATTAATTCTATTTGAAGTTGTTGCATTGTTTGTATTGTATATATTCTTCAATTTTCTAATGGCTATCCACTCGCTGGCAAAAAATAGTTGATCTCTAGCTGTTGTGCTTAGTGAACTATAGTTGTATCTTTTGTAAAAGTCAAATTAAGTTCATGTTTTGATCTCCGCACTTTCTAACATCTGGAATTGCTCCTTATAAGCATGGTTTCACCATCATGAATGAAACCTTCTTGCAACCATCAACATTTAATATAATATAATTTAACCTTTTTCAAATAGCCCACACAGAAAATTAAAAATTCTTCTTGCGACCAACATAAAATGATTCATGTTATTAATTATATTGATCATACATAGGATCCTATGTAGGGAAATTTCATATCTCAGCCAGAGGAGATCAAACCAAAAAAATCATGGACACTAGCACCACTATCAATTTTGACATCACTAATCATGTAATGTCCCCACTCTAGTCGGCATCAGTTGCTGATAGGTTAGCCTATTACTTGGACTTTCGTGGGCTAATATGTTTGGATAGAGAGTCTCAGTGGTCGTTAATGGAGTTTATTGTCACTTCACTCCTTCGGTTCAGTCTCGATTTCAGTTCCAGGCCTTTGCAGTCAGTGTGTGGGCTTAGTTGACGGACTTACTATTTATAGTAAGCCAATCTGGCAGTGATGTTATTTTTAGTTAGGGTACCTGGACACATTGGAGTTATATAGTGTTGAACCCTACTTCAGAGGGCATGTCAAAAGACTGAATATTGAGGGAGATATTAATATTTTTGTGGTTAAGTTATTTAATTAACTTATAAGGACATTATAAAGTCATAATTTGACTTTATAAAAATTAAAAGCCACTTAAAATATTATAAAGTGATTATTGAATCACTTAAGTGAAAAAGGACACCCAAAAAGTGTTTTAAAACTATAGAACGCAATGTATTTAAAATTGCAAAGGGTCATGCTTTTTGGGAATTTGTGCCTTTTAGAGGTATATGAGGCAAAGCAAGATGACCTCATGGACATTATTGATTATTTTACATTGCTTGGCTTCTATGTGGTTTTTATCTAAGACAAGGGTTTCATAGGTTTTCACCATTGAAGAAGGAGAATTCTTCATGGATCTGCAATCTTGAGGCTGTGAAAGACCAACTGAATCTTTGCAACTGAGAGGGCTTCATTTTGGAGTCCATTTGTGCTTTCACCAGATATCTTAATTAGTTTATTGTTCCATTTTTCAATAAGGAAAGGGAATTTTAGTTTAGATGCCCTCATTCAGCAGTTGTAGTTTTCAATAAGAAAGTTGTACCTTGTCCAGACTGGTCGTACCTTCTACACAGCCAATTGACAGCTCTAGATTGAGGCGTGGGGAATGGGAGCTTAAACACCTCCCTTTTTTGTCACCTGTTAGCTCCATATTGGATGCCTATCTTTGTCAGGTTCTCCCATCCAGTTTCAGGCATGGATAATTCTGTCCTTGGACTTGGACATGAGAATTTGCTAGTTTTTCTTATTGCCTGGCTTGATCTAGAATTTTCTAATTTAAATAATATAAGGACCTTCGGGTATGTTATGTGTAATAGATTTACTTGCAGAAGTTACTTGATTCATAATATAGCTGCAATTGCTCTGTTTTGCTTGTCAATTCAGTTTTATGTGCAATTATTGCCTAGCGTACTTCTAGTTTCTATTTAAAATTATTCAAAAACCATTGAAAAACACAAAACAAACAGTATTTAGCATCAGAGGGAATTTAGAACAAGCAGGGTTCTTACATTGGTATCAAAGCTCTGATCTTGCCTTTCTGGAGGGTTAGAAGTTCTTATGCATCAGCATCAATTTGGGCCTCACAGGTATTATTCACGCAAGAGACCTGGATTACAGAGAAACCAGAATCCATTTGAGGAGATACCATTGGAAATCATGGGAGACAGGAATGATGATGAGCTACATAGAGACCCTGGTAACAATGAGGACCAAGAAGCCGAAATTATTATGAGGGGTCTAGTAGCTAGGCAGGAACATGTAGCAAATGTGTTGGAGTAGCTGGCTACAACCATACAATAGATCACCATTCCTAAGGGACATAACCTGAATCAAGAAGAGAATGGAAGTATTGCTAGACACCCGAGGGTAAGAGTGACACCCACATGCACCTATGATAGGCCTACACGCCCTACATTTTTTAGAAATGAACCTGAAGAGAGGGACGTGGCTAAGGAGGAGGGTGATGTGACCTTTGCAGATAATGTGATGACACTTCATGATGAGTGGGATGCATTACCACCAAGAGTTAAGGATCATCTTAACTTTGACAAGTTCCTGAGTCACAAGAGGGAGCATAGCAGGAATTGGACTGACAGGTAACCATGGAATAAGTTCAATGATCTTAGGAATGCAACCAACAAGCTTAAACTCTCCACTTTTGATGACAGCGGTAGAGTTACAGCCAGAGCTTGGGTTAGAAAGTTGGACACTTTGTTAAACCTACATCCTATGGCAGAGGAAGATGCCATTAAGTTTGCAGCTTTGTATTTGGATGGGGTAGCCCATGATTGGTGGCACCATGGGATGGTTACTTTGCAGCATGACCTTATCACTACATATCAAGAGTTCACTGATAAACTAGTTGAACATTTTGACAAAAGAGCCCCAAAGTTGTATTTTAGAGATTTAACTCAGTTGAAACAAATGGGCAGCTTGGAGTCTTATATTGGTGAATTTCAAAAGCTCTCAGTCATGGTCATAGGTATCTCAGAGAGGAGGTTGGTCATACTATTTGTTGAGGGTCTTTAAGAGCCTATGAAGGGTTGGATTAAAGCTTTCGATCCCCCTACCTTGCAAGAAGCTATGAGGAAAGCTCGTAGCATGGAACTTACAGCCCCACGTAATAAGTTCAACTCAAACAATTCAAAACCATCTTCATCCTATAATGACAATAAATCAGATCCAAAGAAATCAGAAAATGTAGATCAAAAGAAAAAATTTGCAGCCCCTTTGGATAGGTAAACAATTAATGATTTGTGTAGGAAGAGGTTGTGTTTTTATTGCAAGGGCCCTTATGATCAAACCATTATTGTCCTCTCAAACCTAAAGGTCAAAATAAGCATATGGAATGGTTTTATGAGGGTAAAAACATGACTAATAACACAGACTAGCAAGCTGATTAAGAGAAATCAAGGACTGAAAACTCAGAAAATGAAATTGAAAATGAAGGGGAATTGGAGCTACAAGAAGCTCATTTATCTAGCATGCAAAAGGAAGTCTCCTTTAAGTTGAGTGGACTCTTGGCTAGTCAAAGAGTCATTTCTTTACTTAATGCAAGTGTATCTCACAATTTTATCGATGCACAGTTGGTGGAAAAGCGTGGAATTCAAACTCAAGAGTTTGAAGGGATAAAGGTAAAGTTGTTAATGGTTACACTCTTGCTTGTGAGAGAATGATTTTGGATTTGCCTATGAAACTCAATAACTATGGGTTTAAAGAAGATTTTTATGTGGTTGACATGGGAAACACGAACGTGGTTCTTGGCATGAAGTGGCTTCATGCAATTGGTGAGTTTACACTCAACCTTAGGGAAATGGAAATGAAATTTAAGGTTGATGGGACAAATCATGTACTTAAATCCATCAAGGACAGCAACTTGAAAATCATAACTCTGAAAAGAATGGAGAGACTTATTAAACATGATATGGTAGAGTGGGCAGCAAAGTGTAGGTTGATGCCTTCATATGAGGAGCAGCATAAAACACCCTATCATCCAGATGTCCAGGAGCTTAGATCTAAGCATACAAAGGTGTTCAGTGACATACCACCTGGTAGACCTCCTGATAGAGGTATAGAGCACATCATTGAGATGGAAAAAGGCACCAAGCCCATCATGATTACACCTTACCAGCACCCAAAGCACTTGAAAGACGAAATTGAGAAAATAATTAAAGAACTCTTAGCTATGGGACACATAAGGCCGAGTAAGTCTCCTTTCCCTTCATCAGTGGTTTAGGTGAAGAAGAAAGATGGTACACTCAATATCTGCATTGATTACTGGATGTTGAACAAAAGAACAATAAAGAACAGGTATCCCATCCCTCGCATCGATGAGTTGATAGATGAGTTTCACGAAGCCTGTTATTTCTCAAGATTGACTTGAGGACAAGATATCACCAGATCAGAGTCAGAGAGAAGGATATTGAGAAGACTGCATTTAGATGTCATTGTGGAAACTATGAGGTTTTGGTTATGCCCTTTGGCTTAATCAACACACCAACTACTTTCCAGTCCACTATGAATAGGATCTTCTAGTCTCAGTTGAGGAGATTTGTTCTGGTGTTCTTTGACAACATACTGGTTTACAACAGTTCTTGGGAGGAGCACATGGTTAACCTGGATACTATTTTGGGCATACTTGACATGGAGTCTTTTTACACCAAGGTGTCCAAGTGTGTGGTGCAGCCATGAACTAGTGGGTCCTCAAAGAGAACAAACCAGATCATGCAGCAAGAGTAACACAATGGAATTAACAACAACACCTAGATAAAATGCAAAATCAGATATTTGCATCATCATATTATCATTGTAGAGCATCCGGTAATCATTTGGTTACATGAAGGCTAACATGCTTTGTTTTAAACTATATGCCAAATTACAATCCATCTGGTCCTCCAAGAGGCATCTGAATTACAATTCTAGAAACTAGATACTCGTAACCTTCGAAATGCCTCTTAAAGATCACATATAACAATATATATACCCTCTGGAACACATCCGCGTCGGCCACAATAGATTACATTTACCAAGAAAGGAAAATGAAACATGCAAACAGGTCGGCCCCAAGAATGAAAGGAAAATCCTCCGGAAAAAAACAACCAAGAAGCATGGATCGAATGGAAGGTCATCCAAGGACTCAAGAACATTGAGCAAGGCACCAAATAGATCCTCAAGACAAGAAATCGCTCCACACGAGAAGAAATCACCAACTAGTCGTTAAGCTCAAAACTGCTCTGGAACCAAGAAACAGACAATCCAGAAGGAATAACTCTTCGGAAAAGAATCCAAATGAACTAAAAAATTGGGATAATGCACAAGAACAAGTCTAGAAACCGAAAATCTGATCCACAATGAAAAAGAACCAACCACCGGAACACATTGAAAGAAACACATAAAACTGCTACAATAACAGAATAAGAACAAAACTAAGGAAGTATTTTTGGTTGATGCAAGATTGCTCATAGGTCGGGGATGCTCTTGCATCAGACACCCCAGGTAGAAAGAGATGTGCCATGAGAGTCAACTCATGAAAATAAAAAAGGATTCAAAATATAGACTCCATGCTCATTTCAGATCCAAACATCTTCTTTGTCTGCAAACTTACTCCTCACCTCTTCCGAAATCTCAATCGGATTCTTTAACTCTTGATTCTCTTTATTTCTCTTCCCTTGCTTCAAACCTGCACCCTGTCTCTAACTAATACTCTCTTTCTTTTGCAACTCTGATTTATTTATGCCTCAAGATTTCAACCGGTTTGCCACCATAACCTTACTGTCATCTGGTTCCTTCTTACTATTAGGCTTATCTATTAGATTCTCCTGCAAATTCATGCCACCATACGATGTAACCTCTGCAACCTACTTCTCAATATTGCTACTCTCTAGACTTGAGTTCTTCACTTCCCTCTCTTCCTCCCTCAGAGAATCCAATCTGAACTTCTACCCATCCTTCTCAATAGTGATTAAGTTTATTCTACAATCATAGATAGGTCCTCTATCAAACTGCCAAGGTCTCCCGAACAAAACATGACAAGCACTCATAGACAAAACATCACATAGGACTTCATCCCTAAAAGGTCCAATATTAAAATTCACCAAACACTTCTCTTTTACTTCTAACTTCTGATCATCTTGCAACCAACTTACCTTGTAAGGACAAGGGTGTTTAAGCCTCTTCAAACCAAGCTTTTCGACCATCTCCTCAAATACCAAATTATTGGTACTTCCACTATCAACAATTTCCTTACAACACTTACCACCTGATTTACATACAATCTGGAAAATATTCTTCCTCTGAGTAGGTCCGGTATCTTCACTGCTCTGCTCCATCAAGACTCTTCTGAACATAAGGGATTCTCCCTACTCTGGTTCAAACACATTCTCATCGGTAACTCTAACTTCCTGATCCTCATTTGCCACACAATTTCTTGTCATCCCTTGCTTGAACTCAAAAGATCTATGTTCGATTTCTCCACACTTAAAACATCTACCCAAAAATTCTCAGCCACTCCCTTTTCTCTGTGTCTTCTGATCTGGTTCTTTATTCCACTTAGGTTTTGATTCTTCTTCAACATTTTGCTTCTGTATTCTGTTACGCATCTGTCCTTTATATATCTCCTTTCCTCCAAGGTTATTCTATTATTTTCTTCTCACTTTCTCCTCAGCCTTCAAAGCATATAGGTAAGCCTCCTCAACTGTGGAAATCTTCAGCATACTCATCTCATCCTGAATGATAAATGCAAGTCCATTTATGTACCTATCCACCTTCTCTCTATCCATCTCTCTATGCCCAGATTTGATCATTACCATGTATAATTCCTTGATGTATTCTTTCACACTCATGTTTTTCTCCTTCAGGTTTTACAACTTCTTGAACAAATCCAACTCATAGTCGCCCAAAATGAACTTAGCCTTCAATCTCACTACCATCTTCCTCCACCAGGTGATCTTCATCTCACCATTCTCAACTCTATCCCTCTGCAAATCCTTCCACCATAAAGAAACATGTCCTTTCAACTTAGTCTGTGCCAACCAAACTCTCTGCAGGCCCTTAATATCCTCAAACTCGAAGTAGTCCTCCAACTCTTCGATCCAATCAATCAGATCTTTCAGATTCAATGTCCCGAAAAATTTTGAAACCTCCACTTTATGAACTTTACTCACTTGTGCCACCACTCTCAAAAATATTTCCTCTCTTTCATCTTCTGGTCTTTCAGCCTCCTCGAACTCCAAATTCTCTTTGACCTCTTCATAGTCATCTTCAGATTCTAAATTCCTTCGTAAACCAACCAACACATTTTGTATCTCATTCCTCATCTCATTCTTGAAATCCTCCATCATCTTCACTACCCTTCGGGGGTTCATCCTTCTAGGTGGCATCTCCTCCTTTGCTCTGATGCAACTTCCTCAACTCATTGATTTGACTACCAGTTTTGATTGCCTCACACTCAGTGATCTATCAAACACACCCACAGCCTTCCTCCACTCGCCGATCTGTTCACCCAAAGGAATGCTTCAAGGTTTGCAACTTGCTCTGATAGCACTTGGTGCAGCCATAAACCGATGGGTCCTCAAAGAGAACAAACCAGATCATGCAACAAGAGTAACACAACGAAAGCAGCAACAACACATAGATAAAATGTAAAATCAGATATCCACATCATCATATTATCATCGTAGAACACTCGGTAATCATCTGGTTACATGAAGGATAACATGCTTTGTTTTAAACTATATGGCAGATTACAATCCATCTGGTCCTCCAAGAGGCATCCGAATTACAATTCCAGAAACTAGATACTCAAGATACTCATAACCTTCGAACTGCCTCCTAAGGATCACATATAACAATATATATACCCTCTGGAACACATTTGGGTCAGCCACAATAGATTACATTTACCAAGAAAGGAAAATGAAACGTGCAAATAAGTCGGCCCCGAGAATGAAAGGAAAATCCTCCAGAAAAGAACAACCAAGAAGCGTGGATCGAACGAAAGGTTGGCCAAGGACTCAAAAACATCGAACAAGGCACCAAATAGATCTGCAAGCCAAGAAATCGCTTCGTACGAAAAGAAATCACCAACTAGCCGTTAAGCTCAAAATTGCTCTAAACCAAGAAACAGACACTCTGGAAGGAATAACTCTCTGGAAAAGAATCCAAATGAACTGAAAATATGGGATAATGCACAAAAACAAGCCTGGAAACCAAAAATTTGATCCGCAATGAAAAAGAACCAGCAACCGAAACACACCTAAAAGAAACACAAAAAACTGCTACAAGAACTGAACAGGAACAAAACTAAGGAAGTATTTTTGGTTGATGCAAGATTGCTCATAGGTCAGGGATTCTCCTACATCAGTGTGCATTGGGCACGATAGAGCTTCTATATTTGGGTCACATAATCAACAGAGAGGGAGTTCACATGGACCCGGATAAGGTTCGTGCCATTATTGATTGGCCCACTCCCGAGACTTTGACTCAACTCAGGGGATTTGTTGGTTTATGCGTCTTCAACCGTCGGTTTGTTAATGGATTCTCACGACATATCGCACCACTTACTGATTTGACAAAGAAGGGAGCATTTGTTTGGACACATCTAGCACAAGAGTGTTCAGAGAAGTTAAAACAGTTGATGACTACATGTCCAGTTTTAGCTTTGCCAGATTTCACCAAACCTTTTGAGCTTCATTGTGATGCTTGTGCAGAGGGTATTGGTGCAGTGATTATGCAGGATCGTCATCCTATAGATTTCAAGAGCAGGAAGCTAAGGGGTCTTGAGAGGAGCTACAACATTTATGACAAGTAAATATTGGCCATCATGCATGCAATGGCCAAGTTCAAACAGTATTTAGTTGGCAGCAAAGTTTTGTGTCAAAACCGATCATAACAACTTGAAGCACTTCCTTGGATAGTGGGATCTAAATGACCATCAATAGAAGTGGGTCAGCAAGTTACAATCTTATGATTTTGACATCTCCTATGTCAAGGGGAATCGGAATATTGTTACTAATGCCTTATCTCACCATCCCCATTTGAGCTCAATGGCAAAGGTTTCCAAGGATTGGAAACATTTGATCATAGCAAAGTATGTCAAGAATCCATGGGATTATGGCATTATTGATGGGACAGTACAGGACAATAGGTACGCTCTTGTGAATGATCTCATCATTTACAAAGAGAGTATTTTTCGTCCCAGGTTTAGATATGAGGAACAAAGTATTGAGATCTTTACATGATTCACCTATGGCTAGTCATCTCGGGTACTTTAAGACCTATAGGTAGACATGAGAGAGATTCACTTGGAAGGGTCTTGTTGGTGTACGTTTTATCATATACCGAACATTAGAATAAAATATCCAAGGAAACTCTATCCTCTCCTGAACAAAATTACTACGTGTGCCAAGATTGTGAGAAAGACCACAAGGCCACTCCAAGGTCTATATGTGCAAACGAGCGACTTTATGTGGATAGCTTCTTGGGTAGTGTGTGTTGAAATACAAAGGGGACTTACGCTTGACAACTAGTATCATTCACAAGATTGACTTAGGTGAATTTATCAATAAATGCTCTTTGTTTTTGGATTTTCTAATTTGGGATATCAAAAAAAGATAAAAAGGATAAGGGTTTAGGAATTTTAAAAAATGATAAGAACTCAAGAGACGGTGTAGACTGGGCGAAACCAATAAACAACACTTTGTTCCGCCACACTTAGGACAACTATGGAAAGCGTGTGCAATCTTATAAGGTTGTGCTCAAGATTTTCACACATGAATAATACCAACAATTGAACAATATTACTCAAAGTAGAAGTTAAGCATCCACATCAAAAGCTTAGGCTAACTTTACACATCGAATGGAAATCATCCATCCAAAGAAAGTATGAGCAAAAGTTTCACCAATCTAAACTATCAATCCTTCATTCATCTAACAGCTTCAAAGCAAATTACTTAACGAAAATATATTCTCTATATTGAAGAAAAGATGCAACCATGCAACCACTTGATAATAATAAGACTTCAAAACAATACTGATAATGAACTTTTTATTATTCAAGTAGCTCTATGCAACAATTTTATAAATCTCTCCACACTGAATGAAATGAGAGAATGAGTTTATATAGAGCTTTTGAAAACAAATGAATGGCCGAGATCAATCTAAGTGTTGGCAATTGGCACTCATCTGGTGGATACCATTGCATGGATAATGGATTAGGGTTGTCATTGATGGCAACTCTCCTCGGAAATTCTATCCGGTAGTTATGGATTTTGGTAACCGACGGAGGGAGGGATCCAGTAATCTATCACTGGTATCTCAAGGTAGCAGAGCACTTTTGGTCTAGAATCCTTGCGGTGATTACGATGCCTAGATTCGTGCATGGGATGATAGGGCCGACATGTAGAAATCATTTTGACATCATTTGGTTGATCTGCATATGTTTTAGAGATCCAGTCTAAGTCGACACTTGGTTACACGTTACATTGCATAATATGGATGGTCGACTTGATAAATATTTTATTTTGTGATTGTGGATATATATGACCGATGTAGGAGATCTTTTTGAGGTATGATATGAACCAGTAGTGTTCGAGAAATCTATTTGGCGAAGTTTCACGTGCACATTCTTGATCCGGTAGCTGAATGAGAAGCAGAACAGGGCAGAGTTGCAGAGCGGTTACAGTCAGACTTTTTGCACTTAACCAGAACTCATCCATGCATTGTTTGATGCTACTTTGGAGTTCAAACATTGTAGTTATCAATTTAAATGATTTATAAGTCAGTGAGACTTCCATATTGTAATTGAACCTTTGGTTCTAGGTAGTGTGCCTGAATGCAAGTGCATTCCCCTTTTGTAATATTTGTGTACTCCTGATCACAGTATATGAATATTGTGGGTTCCAATCCCACTGTGGTTTTTCCCTTTCTGGGTTTCCACGTAAAAATATTGGTGTTATGATTCTGCGGTTGATTATCTTGTGTTCCAACATTTTACATTCTTGTATTTGCTTCTAGTGGTCTGAGAATAAGTTTAAAAATTTATTTACCAGTAGAACACTGATTCAACCCCCCCCCCCCTCTTAGTGTTCCTTGATTCGAACAATTGGTATCAGATCCTAGTTCCTCCGAAGAATCCTAACCGCTTGAGGAAGATCCAGAAATCGGAATCCATGGAATCCGATTGGCAAAGACAGCTTTGTGTGGCACCTGAGGATCTTGATGCAGCAAGAAATGAAATAAGTTCCTTAAAGAGAAACTTGAATGCAGCTGGAGACTTCATTTGATTTGAAAGATCAAGTCAACACTTCAAGAGACAAGAGAATAGAGTTGATAGACAAGCTAAAGGAGAAATAGGAGCAAAGCATTGAAGACCAAAGAAAAACCGAGGAGTGTGAAAAGATTGCTAGAGAGAATGTTGTATTGAAGAGTGAGATGCAATCTATTGTGATGAAGCTGACTAAGGAGATTGAAGACCGGAAGAAGAATGAAGAATTTAGGCTTACTTATGAGAATGATCAGTTGAAGCTTGAGTTAAAACAATCAAGGAATAATGGTCAGGAACATGAAAGACATATTGTTGCCCTAAGAGTTGAACTTGCTACTAGAAATGAATACAAAGACAAATTCAATGCTAGCTCAACAAGGCTTGATGATATGCTAGAAAGTCAAAGACATGGAAAAGACATGATAGGACTTGGATATGAGAAAGGAGAATCCTCTAGTTCTAGACAGAGCAAAGCTAATCATCAGAAGAGAAAGAATCCTCCGGTAAGACAGCCTAATGCTTATAAATTCAATGGTAGATGTTTTACTTGCAATAAATTTGGTCAAACGGAAAATCAATGTAGAAGTAGGGTGAATAATGGAATGAATAATGCAAACAATGTTCCTACCTTTACCAGCTAGTCTTTCATATGCAATAATTTTGGTCGCAAGTCAAACATGTGTAGAGCAGTAATGAATAATTTTTTGAACAAAAGATGCTATGCTTGTGGGATGTTTGGACATAACTCTAACCAACAAGGGATGAGACCAAATCAGATGAATTTCATACCTATGCAGAGAAATGTTGTTTTTCGTGCATGCAACAAAACTGGTCACATTGCAAAGTATTGCAGAAGGAAGAATATGAACAAGAATGCTCTAGTAGAAAAGAACAAAGCTGATGAAAAGGGCAAGGCAAAGGTAGAAGAGATCAAGAACAAGCATGAGAAGATGTGGGAAAGAAAATATGAATCCAAGATAGATAGTGGATCTGCACCTGAATCCATTGCAAGATCTTCATCCGGTAACTTTAAGGCATTTGGCCTTAGGGAGTGGCATTTTCATGCAAAATCTTGCAGAACCCCCTAAAGAAATGTGTGATCGATCAAGAATGATGGCAAATGCTTGGAGATGATTATCTAGAATTCATCATATCAATCTTGGAATCTGATGGATTGGATTATGTTGAACAAGACATCCGGTTGAGCTTTACAGTTGCATTTATTTCAACTTAGAGTTAGGGTTTGCAGAGTTAAAAAGGGCAAAATATGAATCATTTCTCACATTGCGAGCGAAGAGTTGAAGTTGCAGAGCGAGGTAAATCAAATTTCAAGGCGATCAGAAGGCTTGAGGTGATCCAACAAGAAGTTCTTGTGCATTCGACATAAGAAAAAGGTATTTACCGAAGCGTGTTCATCCTTTAAACCCTATATTTCTTGAAATGGCATCTTCTTTTGTTGATACACCTTTGGTAGTAGAAATTTCTGAGCGAGCAAGGTCACAATTTAAAAGACATCCATTTAAATCTATTGAGGATGATCCCAATGGTTCTTTTCCATCCATGCCATACTGAGAACATAATGGATGACGTTGGAAACTCCAAACCGGAATATGCACAATTATAGAAGGGTTTCACGCAGTTTGTTCACTTTCTGACGTTCGATGAGGATGAATTGGTAAGACATAGTTTGAGTCGTGTCCATGATGAATTCATATGGTTGGAAAAACCTTATAAGATAACCAAGCAGGTCGTACATGCGGTCACATGTCTGCACCAAACTCGTGGAAAACCGAATTTGAGGAAGGAAACAAACCCAACCGCCACAAAACTAACTGGTGCTCAATTTGATAGTAGGTCAATAACGATTGATGATATCTTAGAGCATGATGTTAAATTTGCATCGATGATTATTGGATACAAAGTTTATCAGTCTAGCAGATTGAATTCGGTCTCCAGTACTACAATATATGCATCCTATCAGATGGTGAAAGAGGATATGCAGTATGACTTGTGCACAATTCTTCTTGAAGAGCTCTGAGCAATTTGAAGAAAATCAAATCAGACAAGAAGCATGTTTTCAAATTTGATTAATTGATTGTCTGCCTAGCACTATACTTCATGAATGAAATCCCTGGGACAAGCAAGGTCAAATGGGCATTTGACTTGCCGGTAGCCACTCAGATCAAACAAGGTCTGCAAAGATTGGGAAGCAAAAAGATTCAGACAACTGCTCTATGGATTTTTTTCAAAACCTTCCAAGGCAGAATGAAGAATAGGGAAAGGATCCCTAAGGAAGTAGTGGACAAATATGCAGACACTATCTATTTCATGGTCGACAAGGACCAGTGCCATATGGAGGCAGTAGAGCCAAGGATGGTATGGATAATGCCAATGTATTATGAGATTGATGCTCAAACTCTTGAAGGCTATGCTCATCATCTCTTGAGCAAACCGGTTGACCCTCAAGAAGCAAAATTTGGCACATTCAAGGAAAAAGATATGGAATTGCATAAGAAGTTCACTCAGCCCAAAATGAAAAGAAAAGTAACAAAAATGGCAGAGGTAGTGGCTGAGAAGATGGCTTTACCAGAGAAGCTATCAAGAAATCTAAGGAGAAGAAGACTCAGATGGAAGCAGAGATGGAATCAAAGAAGCCTAAGACTTGTTGACGTGTTTTTTATGACCGTGTCGAACACAAAATAAAGTCACCAATGGTCACCTTATCCTCTCTTGATCAAGATTAGTCCATATGCTAGGATTGCTTAAAGTTCAAACGCTAATTCCAAGGTTCCTTCAATGCGTGGACGTGACTCAAATGTTTGATGGGTTTGTTGATAACCCAAGGGGCCTTATGTGTGTTCAATTGGAGAAGACTCATGCAAGCTCAAAGATTTCTGCATGGATGATTTGCAATAAAATTTCTGGTTTTGGATCTTTTAGATTTTGAATTACGCGGAAAGTAAATAGGAGTAGGGTAGAGAAAATATATGCTAAAGCTAATTTAATCCTAAGAACATGAGACGGGATCACTCATGCAAAATCAAACCAAACTTTGTTTCGCCAGCAGAGCACAACTACACGAAGGCAGTGCAATCTTCAAAGGGTGCATAAAGGTTTTTCAGATCATCAATATGGACCATTGGATTGAACAATCTCTACTGATGATCGAAGTTAAGCATATACACATCAAAAGGGCTCAGGCTAACTTTGCATGGTGTACAACAATCAGTGGCACACCAAAAGTATGAGCTCGAATTCTGCAACAAGCACTCCTATCAGATCCAGTTCTTCTAACAACATATAAGCAAATCTAATCTAATTGAAGAGAGCAAGACCATGCAGATTGCCAAAGTAGAACACGAATACACCATCAAATTGAACAATGCATTAAGTTGGCTACTTCACAATCCTGATGCAACAATCTCAGACAAATAATCTCTCCCCCTTTTACAAATGAGGGGGATCGCCCTTTTATATAGGCCTCTGTCCATGCAAACCCTAATTAGAGTTTCACCCTAGAAAATTCTCCACTCAAGGTGCAACAAGGTGGGAATCGGTAATAAATAACCCATTATGCCTATGTACAATTAAATCAAAGAGCCTAAAATAGCGCCCACTAGCACATTAAATATGCCCCATGATGTTGATTATGCCCAGAATATAGCAAAAACCCATGCAACGAATAAATGTCCATCATTCTCCATATGACGGTGACATGCACGGAGAATAAAACAATAAATGAGGAGGTTGCATGCAAGAATATTCCTCATCCGATGGCGACATGCATTGACCGGGCCCACACCTAGTCAAAATATCTCTAGCAATAAATACGCCACCACTATTCAACCAAAAGATTCTCGTCCAAAAATGGGTGACCATTATCTCGTTCATTTATAGCGTATGCAATGAATCTGTCGACGACAGCTTCCATCTCTCTGATGGAGACACTTGGCACATTTTGAATCTCAAATTCCATCAAGGCAATTTCTTCCTCGCTCTTGAAAAAGAAGATCTCCCACTCCGTCATGACTTCTTGTGTCTTCTTCATTATACCGGAGAATGAAGAAACATTTGCAAAATGTTCCTTAGGGAATGAACCTACGAAGAAGAAATCGTGCAACTGAGATTTTAGGGAGTTCACTATTACTCCTCCATCATTGAGTTTCTTCGCAAGAAATTCTTCTATTGCACTAATGATTTCCTCATGTACCCCTTTGATGGACTCCTTCAAGGTAAACAAGTCAACGCTGAATTTTTCAAAGGTGTTCTTTTCTGAGCAGATGGCATAGAACCATCAGGGAAAGTCATAAGCTTCATTTTCTTGAATCACTTTCCCGTCCACCAGAATTTGCCTTGGAGTCTTCATCAGAGCCCTGAGTCACGAAATGGTTAAGTCTTGGTAAATGTGAACATCCTCCCATAATCCTTCTATTGTCTCTAATCTGTTTAGGAGGGCCACGAACTTTGAATGAAGTTGAGCTAGATCCTCAATGAATTTCCCTGCATCAGCATAAATGTCCTCTACCCATTTCGGGGAATTTTGCGTCATTGCTCTAATAACCTCTGCATCATCTACCACTTCCTTAAGAAGGGAGGAAGGAGGAATGAACAAAGGACCTACTTCCCTGAGGGGTCTTTTGAAACTTCTGACATACTCGCATAGGACTCTATTTTCTTCCCTCAGTCGCTTACATTTCACCTTTGATTTCAAAAGTTTCTCCTTCATGGCCAAGGAAGATTCTTCAAAGTCCCCCATTACCTAACCTGTGGAAGCATGGCCAAGATCAATCTGTTTGATGACATAATCCTCCTGCCTGATGTCACTTCTATCTTTATCCACTATAGGCTCAGCAATATGCAAGGTCCAAGATCCAGATTCTTCCCTGACCACCTTGGAAAACTTTCGAGGAGCCTTTCTTTCCACTAGCTGATCCATCTTCTTCAGTAATTCTTCTAACTCTTGAGCAGGATCGGTTTCCCTTTTTGATTCCCTTGTCATCCTTCCTACCAGCTAATCTGGAGCGGGGATGGAATGACCATGATCATCTGCGTGCTCCTGTTCCTGCGACTCTTCCTCCATTTCACCAAGGATAGCTTCCACGAAGCTATCCTGGCGAGCCTCTTCCTGATGAGGGGAACTTTCTTGCCTTTGAATTCGTGGCTGATGGTGTCCCTGTGAAGTGTTGATGTTGAGTATATCTGATGTCGGAATGTTCTCTGGAAGTGGACCTGTGGTATGTGGAAACATCTCTACCTCCTGCACACTTGAGGAACTAGCTGGTGAGTGATCTCTTTCCGTCCTTGCTTTCTTTTGTGGAGGCTCTTCTTATTGGACTTCCTGTTGAACCTCCCATGGGATTTCCTGTTGGATATCCTTATTCTTTGTTATCCTTGGTCTCTTTTGGGCATTTTTTCCTTTATCCATCTGAACTTCCTTTCCTGCCTGACCCTGCAAAGAGCCTTTGGTTTCCTCGCTGTGGGAATCTAGACTTCCCATTAGCTGATATGTTAGATGAACATTCCCTTTCGCCAACCTCCTTATTTGCCTGTCAATCCAGTGCTTAGTGAATTTCAGCACTGGTCTAGCTAAGATACTCAAATCATCCATCTCGGGCTCTGACCATTATGGCAACTGAATAGGCTGATCCTTTACTTTCTCGAATTCAGGTTGTATCAAATCTGCATCTTCCTTCACCTGATCTGGCACCTGATAAATTTCATTTATCTTGATAGTGTCGAGGGGCAATCTAGAATGCATTCTTCCGGACCTCAAGGTCATCCTCAACACTTGCCTAGTAATCCTCTACGTGAAACTTGTGTATGAATTTGACGCCAGCAACCCTTCTAATTTGGCTGTAAGGATCATATTGGGCCCTGGATGTATAAAATGGCAGGCGATAGAATGCCAATTCCCTTGCTACACTTTTAGCGGCTTCCAAGCCTGGGCATATTTCCATGAAGTCACCCAGGACAACTGGAAATTCAATTGATTGCTTCTTCTTCTTCTTCTTCCTCTTTTGCAGTTGATCATAGGCAGTTAACTGTCTCATGAGCTCTAACAATACAAGCTTGTCTGATGGATATTTGGGCAACTTGTATGACTGGAATGAGAATCCTTGCGTCCTGATGTAGGTGAATTTAGGAAATTGTAAGAATGCAGCTCCATATTTCTAGACCAAGGCATTTGCTTGCGGTGACAACCTCACGTGCAACTTCTTTTGCATAAGTCGTGTCAAGTACATGGTGAAGGTGTCATTTGCCAACCTGTAAGAATTAACATTGTGGAGATGCAACTGGGGATAACACTCATGTACTTTCAACTGAGCTGGTCTACAACCCATGATTCCTCTTGCTGGCAGCCCATCGAATCCTCCCCTTCGCACAAGCATATAGAACAGGTAGGAGCTCATGAAAAAGGACTGGGATCTTTTCTCTTTTAGGTTCTTCAACTGCTCATGCAAGTAGTGGCTAATCAATCTAGCCCAATTTATCAACCCATTTGAATTCACGATTTCACCTATGTAGAAGAACATCCAAGTTTCGAAGTTCACAGAATGTGAACATCCCATTACTCTGCTTAGCATTTTTATCAGGTCTACATACTCCTACTTGAACTCAAAGATGGTGAGAGTTTTGGGCATCTTGGAAGCGTGCACTCTGCGCTTCAGCAACCACTGTTTATTAATCAAATCAGCACACCTGGCAGGACCTGCTTCATATACTGCCTGAGCTCCGTTGTTGGTCTTATATGTCATGGAATAGTGCGAAGGAATTCCGAAAGCCTCACCAATTGACTTCAGAGTCAATGTTGCCAGAAACTTGCCATCAAGTGTTGAGATTGTCTTTCGCTCCAAATTATAATGTGCTGCACATTCCTGGACCAAGTTCGGGCACTGAATAGCAGGAGGAAAGCCAGCTGCCGCAACACTTCCACTTTTGACAATTTTGACAGTTGTTGGTGATGGACTGTGCCCTGCTGTCCCGAACATTATGATCTTGAATGCAGCCAAATTGAATGTGCCTAAATTAGTATCACTGATTTCTTCCCATCTTGAATTCAATCGGGAATGGGGAAGGAAACCTTTCATTTCCGCTTTGATCAACGCCTACCTGGAGAGAGTAGCCGCATTGTTTGATTCTGCCATCCTAGAAGCACCTTGAAAGTGATGAAAACAGAAACTAAGTATGATCACTCTTCACTTCTCCACTTCTTCTTTCCTGAATCTTGCACGTGAGAAATGAAATGTCTTTCCAAACTTATATAGAATTCTTCAAAACGTCTTGCTAAGTTAGGAGGCATTAATTTAGTAATTGCATTCATGGCGCCTCATACTTTCCCCAATTACTACACCTCCCATGCGAGTGAGTTTGAATTTAGAAATTTCCTTAAATGCTCCAAGTCATGCGTCATACTTGGAAGATTCTCTTTGCCAGCTCATTGATTCCACTCTTTCCAATTTTGGAGGGAATTCGAAGGATTCTCTCAGGATTTGCTTGATTATTTTAACTTGTCGTCTCCTACTTTTGAAGGACTCTCCATGTCTCTTTTCAACATCCCTATTTTTTAGGGATCCTCCTAACCCCAATTCCGAATCTATAAAATTTTCCACACTCCGTCAAGATTCGGTGTCTAAAAATAGTAAATTCAAAAATTCGCCCGAGGGGAATTTTACTTTTTATTTCTCCTTGACCCCTTGGATTCCATGCCTTAGGCAAAATTTCAACTTTTTAGCTTGGGCGTTGAATTCACTGTCTTGGAATTTTTTATTTTCATGCCTTCCATGAAATTTCCATTTTGGCGCTTAATCACTCCCTTGAGCGGAATTTTGGCTAAGGTGAGGAATTCTACATTTTGTCCATTATCCATGCACCTAGCATTTTGGCGCCCTTGCTCATATCCAGGCACTATTTCCCTCAGTGGAAGGAATTCCCTTTTTTTCCTTCCTTCCTTGGTCTCCTCAGTTTGGCGCCCAACTACATACTTGGGCGCTATTTCCACCAAGGCAAGGAATTCATGTCTTTTCCTATTGTCCTTGGTAATCTAATTTTGGTGCCCTTCTTCTCCTTTGGGCGCTATTCTCCATGAGGCATGGAATTTCTTAAATTGCTTGGTGTCCATGGGAACACCATTTTGGCGCCCTCCATCATTCCTAGGCGCATTTTTGACTTGGCCAAGGAATTTCAACTCTTTCATAAGTTTCTCACACCTCCCATTTTAGCGCTCTCCACTAGGCTAGAGCACATTTCACACTTGGCCAAGGATTCTTAGAATTGTCCTTTTCTCCGCACACTGTCCATTCTCACGCCCTCTACTGCTCTAGGGCACATTTCTTCCTGAAGGAGGGATTCATCATTTTGGTTCACTGTCCATGAGAGGACCATTTTGGCGCCTTCCTCCTTGTTAGGGGGAAATTTCCAATAAGGCAAGGAATTTCAATATTTTCATGTTATCCATGCACCCCCCCACTTTGGCGCCTTCCATCAAGCTAGGGCACAATTTTGACTAGGGGAAAGATTCTCCACTTTTTCCACCTCTCCTTGCCTTAGTGGATTTGGCGTTCTTCCCCATTCCTGAGCGGATTTTCACCTGGGCTAAGGATTCACAAACTTTCCATGCCATCCCTGGACACTTGGATTTAGCGCCCAATTGCATATCTGGGCGGAATTTTCATTTAGGCATGGATTTTTTTTCATCATTCAATCTTCCAGACTTGGAATATTTTGACCTCCTTGTGATTTTGAAGTGTCTTCCTGAACCTTGGTGAATTTCTGAGCTTTCCATTTTGGGCATAGGCTTCCAGCACTTGACCAATTTTTGGCTTTCTCTGTCTACTGTCTGACTCTTCGAAATTAGAAATATCTGCAAACGCATGATCTTTGTCGCCTTATTTGACTGACCCTGCCAATACTAACTTTCCAAAAATTGAAACCTTCAAAGTGTCAGCGTTAGGCCCCTAGGCAGGGTGCAGAAATGACTTACTATAAATAGAAACATTATAAAAATAAAAATTACTAAAAATAGTAAGTTTGATTTTTGGCAAAATGATGACATTCTAGGACTCGAAAAAATCCCTAAAAAATAGGAACTTTCTAAAAATAGAAAATTGCTCCATTTTGGCTCAAATTTTACTAGGAGGTTCCTTGAAGGGTCCTGATCCAGTTGTATGTTCAGTTTTCCCAAAACCCTAACAGAAACCCCTAAAATCTAAGACAGAAGGCAAAAACCCTAAAAAGGGGCAAAACATGCGCTAGACTTCATAGAACTTGCTCAACAGAGAACCAGATCAACCCTAACTGACCCCCGAACATCCGCAAAGTGTAGAGATTGACGAGATTGTCACCAAAACACACAAAAAACCAAGACCAAATGACCGAAAGGGCCTAAAAGCTAGGGGGTCCCTATCTGAGATGGGGTGATGTGTGATTAGGTCACAACAAGACTGAACTAGTTCCCTCCAAGCCTAAGGAGACTAAGTCTTCCCCTACTTCGTTGAAGTTATCAACAGCTCAAAGCTCATCAGGCAAAAGAGTACTGAAGCAGACGCATAAACCAAAAAGAAATTATGTCATTATATCTCTTGTTGCATCTAAAACAAAGTCAAATGAGGAAGCAGAGAAAGCTAAGAAGAAATTAGAATTTGTCAGAGTGGTTAGGAAATCTCAGTTTGGTGGTGTCCAACAAAGAGAGAAAACAAAATTAGAACCCTCTCCAACCAACTAACTTAAAAGAGGAAGAAAGATAAGGACAGAGCTTGATGAAAGTGGAAGGTAAATACACCATCATTCCTCGATTGACTGCAAAAGAATTGACTAATGAAATAGTTAATGATGACAATCTCAAGAATATTAGTGCATACTATGATAATTTTGATGAGAATGATCAGAGGGAAATTGAGGAAGTTTTTGTGTTGCATTTGCATAACTTCAACAAATCTTTAATTGAGTTAGAACGTAACATTCTGAAATATCGATATAATATTCTTGATGCTAGAAGGCTAACAGCAAGCCGAGTAGATAAGGAAATGAAAGAGCATGAATTGATCAATATCAGTGCTTGTATTTCACAAGAAGAACTTGATAGACTCGTGGAGAAAGCCAACAAGAAAGAATTTTGAAGCAAAAACAGAGTGAACAAGCTTATGGTTGGCAGGGTTGAGGAAGTTAGAAAAGAAACAAAAGAAATATGGAAAAAGTTTCTAAAGAACAATCGATTGCAAATCAACCCCAAGTATCATGATGACTCACAAAAGGAAGATACTTCTCATCCGAAAGATCGGACCAATACAACCCTTGATGTAGAGGACAGTCAAAATCCTCTGGTTGACCACTCAGAGATAGTGGAAGGGAAAGTTGAAGAGGCCAAGGAGACACCAAAAGATGATACTGCACCAAGTGGTGACATCGGTGCTCAGGTTGAAGAAAAAGAAAAGTATAAAGAAGAAGTTCATAATGAGCGGCAACTGGAAAATGATGCAAGTAAAGATGAATCGGATAAGGACAAGGTACATGATAAGGGCGAAGAGGTCAATAAGGGAAAGCAAAAAACTGATGATGTCCTGGTAACCATGGCAATTGACACACTGAAGGACAAAGGGAAAAGGATTCTACCTCAAATCCCCATCAACTTTGATGGACCTCTTGACATTGAAAAAATGTCTCTAGCTGAAAGGTTGGTGGTTGCTACAGTGGTCCAGGCTCAAGCTAGTCAGGACTTGGTTAAATTTGAGACTGAGGACAAAACGTTGATTGAGATGACTATAGGTGTTTTACAAAAGGTGGTACCAGAACTGCAATTAGATCCAAATTCTAACTCCTCTGGCAGACTGTTACAGTTGATCAACAATATCTGTACCAATTTTGAGTAAATGGAAAAGGCAACCACCAAGAAAGTATTAGATAGATTCAAGGAGGTGCATATGCAGACATTCTGGAAGATGATTGAAGATGACAAAGCCAAATTGAACAAAGGACTACAAACAATCTTGAAGGCATTGAGTGAAGGAGGAAAAATATCTAAGTCGTGCCTTATATTTCCCAAATTCACATCAGATATAGACAAGTAGATCAGTATTTGTCAAGGCAAGCTTGATGGTATATCTCAGTCGTTTGATTCCAATGTAGCCCTTTCCAACAATATAGAAGGACAAGTGATGGCTCTAATTGATCAAATCTCGAGCCTAAATATAGAAAAGGACAGGAGAATGAAGCGGGTTGGTGAGCTTCGAAACCTTATTGCTCCCCAGATGAACAACATGTTGAGCAACAAAGTTGATTGAGTGAAGACAATGGCACAAACAGATTCCGACAGAATTGAAAGATGTGGAGATATATGCTTATGTTTTCAGTGCTTTCATTACAGTTTTGGACAACTTGAAGAATGGATGGGATACCCACTTAGGATTTTTGAAGACCATTTTTGCAGATATCTTCATGTATAGATTATCCGGTGTATACCCTTGTATATAAGTTTTTGAGTAGCACCCCATCTTTGGCATTGTTGTCAAAGGGGGAGAGTATAGTGAAAAATCTACAGAGAATGATACAAGTTTTTGGTTGATACAAGTTTTTGAGCCTTAGAAATTTTGATCTGGTATACAAGTCGACACTTGGTCATTTTTCACAAGTGTTTCCATCAATGCCAAAGGGGGAGATTGTTGGCAATTGACACTCATCCGATGGATACCATTGCATGGATAATGGATTAGGGTTGTCATTGGTGGTAGAAATTTTATCCGGTAGTTATGGATTTTGGTAACCGACAGAGAGAGTGATTTGGTAATCTATCATCAGTATCTCAGGCTAGCAGAGCACTTTTGGTCTTGAATCTTTGTGGTGATTGTGGTGCCTAGATTCGTTCATGCGATGATAGGGTTGACATGTAGAAATCTTTTTGACATCATTTGGTTGATCTACATATGTTTTAGAGATCCGATCTAAGCCGACACTTGGTTACACATTACATCACATAATATGGATGGTCGACTTGATGAATGTTTTATTTTGTGATTGCGGATATATATGACCGATGTAGGAGACCTTTTTGAGGTATGATATGAGCGAGTAGTGATCGAGAAACCTATTTGGCACAGTTTCACATGCGCATTCTTGATCCAGTAGCTGACTGAGAAGTAGAACAGGGCAGAGTTGTAGAGCGGTTACAATCATACTTTTTGCACTTAACCGGAACTCATCCAGGCATTGTTTGATGCTATTTTGGAGTTCAAACATTGTAGTTATTATTGTAAATGATCTGTAAGTCAGTGAAACTTTCATATTGTAATTGAACCTTTGGTTCTAAGCAGTGTGCTTGAATGCAAGTGCATTCCCCTTTTGTAATATTTATGTACTCTTGATCACAGTATATGAATATTGTGGGTTCCAATCCCACCGTGGTTTTTCCCTTTCCGGGTTTCCACGAAAAATCTTGGTGTTATGATTTTGTGGTTGATTATCTTGGGTTCCTGCATTTTACTTTCTTTCATTTGCTTCTAGTGGCCTGAGAATAAGTTTAAAAATTTATTTACCGGTAGAACACTGATTCACCCCCCCTCTCAGTGTTCCTTGATTCCAACACTAAGATCAACGGTCGAGATTAAGACAACCTAACCCTAATTAGGGTTTCTTAAAATAAAACTAATATCCAGTGCATGCAAGACAAGTGGCACAAGGTGCTATCTTTTAGGATTGCACCCCCTTCTCCTGTTGAGAGGCAAAATGTTCAATGAACTTGGACATGATCTGATCAAACTCTTCCATCGTGACATGTGGCATCACACTGACTCTGAATTCTAATCCTTCCAAATCATCTGCACATACAGCAAAAGTAATTTCCCAATTTAATTTTTGTTTTTGGAAAGCATCTCTAACGGACATGAGGTTTGATTCCTTAGCCAGATTCTCCTTCAGAACTAGTCCAGTGGTGAAGATCTATTGTGTCTTGGTCTTTAGATTTTCCAACTGCATATCCTTCTCTCGGATAGTTCCCTTTTCAAGTACCTCTGCAGCTACAAGGTAAACCTTGTCTTGAATTTCTTTTATCTACTCCTCAACTCTGTTAGCATCTTCCTTCACTTTCTCCAAGACTTCACTGCGTGCAACCAATGTCCAGTGCCAACTGTTGAAGTCATATGTAGCTCCTGCTTCAATTATATTTCCATCAATTAGTTCTTTCTTTGAAACTCCTTTCAATTCTCCGAGGCATGGGACGATTATGTCTTGAATATCCTGGAGATCAACCCATGCTTCTACCATGCTTACAATCTTGTAGAGTGAAGAAGAGGTTTGGTCATGTGTTAATGCTAACCTTTCCACAAATGTGGCTGCCTCTTTACTTGTGTTTTCCATCCATTCTTTAGTTTCTCTGACCATCACTACTTCTTCGAAATTTATGACTGTTTCCTGTGAATTCAAGAGTGGAGGAGCTTCTAGATTCTCTTGATCAAGCGGCTTAGTCAAATGTTGAATATAATCCCTTAGGCGCTCAACTTCTTTCTTATATTCCTTCTTTTCTACTTCCTTGTCTAGTCTTGCCTTCATGGAAGCAATTGAATTATCTTCGTCTTCAACTTCCTGTTTCTTGGTAGTTGGTCCTAAACTGATTGTAGTGATTTCATATTCATGGAGACCAATATCTCTCTTTGCCTTGTTTACTTTTGGCACTGCAATTTGCACTATCCTGCAACTGGCTTCATCTCTTTGGATGGTGGATAACCTTCTGGTTGGCTTCTTTGTGGCAACCTATTTTAACCTGGCCAAGATATATGTCATATCATCCTCTTCTTGAACTTCTAATTATTGTGTCTTTACTTTCAATCTTTCCTTCAACCAATCAGGAACAGTGGGCTCCTCAATGCCTTCCACTTCCTAATTGCCTTCTTCACATGTGATACTCGAAGGGCGGAAATCATTCCTTCTTGAAATTCACCCTCCTCAACATCCATTTCATTGTCTAAATCCAATACTTTTGTGCCGGTAGGAGATGGAGGTTGCTCATCTTCTTGATGGATTGACTCTACATTTTCTCCATGAAATGGGGAAGGAATTTCCATCTCGGCATGTTTGTTGATGTGGCTGAACAAGATGGTTCTAGCCTTTGTTTCTTCTGAGCAGGTCCTTCATTCACAACTGCCTTCCCTTTCTTTTTAGCACTTTCGATTGGCCTGACACTTTGAGATGCCTCAGCGTTTGAAGAACATTCTTCCGCTTCACCCATCAAGTCATAAGTCAAGGTTATATTTCTTTGTCTTAATCTATGACTTTGTTGATCAACCCACCACCTGGAATATTTCATAACTGGTTGTATCAAGGTGGTCAAGTCTGCATTCTCTGGTTCTAACCATTTGATAGGAGAAAGTGCATGCTCATCAAAGCTAAACTGAGTATATTTTGCATTATCTTCCAGCTGATCTGGCACAAGGAAAGGTTCAGCCATTTTGATCAAGCTTACTAGCAATCTGGACCATAGTCTTTTCCTGATGTCAAACTCATCTGCAACATTTGCCCAAAAATCCTCTATGTCCACTCTATGTTTGAATCTTTATCCATTCACTAATCCAATATTGTTGTGAGGATCATAATTAGCTCTGGATCAGTAGAATGTAAAGGGATACCACTGCATTTATAGCCTAGCACTTTCAATTGCATGTGATGTCGGACAAGACTCCTCCATATTAAGGATATAGTTGCCTTCTACCTTATTCTTTTGAAGCTCTGATATGTTTCCAGTTGTTTGAGAACTTCAAGTAGGACCATCACGTTGGTTGGATAGATCAGAAGTCGGTAAGGACGGTCGTCAAAACCTTGAACACATATATGTAAATTTTGGAAACTGGATAAACCAAGATCCATACTTGCTGATTAAACTTTTTGCTTTGGGAGATAACCTTTAGTGAGTTCCTCCTTGTAATGTCCTTGTGATGTACATCAGGAATGCATTATTGACTCGCTTGAAATGGCTTTTTTCCTTGAGTTGCAGCTGCAGGTAACAGTCATAAGACTTGAATTCATTTTCTCCATTGCCAACTACGCCTTTGTAGATTAGTCTGAAATATCTAAAAAATTTGGCCAATGAGTAGATAATGTAGGAGCTCATGTAGAATGACTTTGTCTTCTCCAAATTTATCAACTGTTCATGAAGATTGTTGTTGATTATGCAGGACCAAATGAACATCTTGACTCCTGAGGTAATTTCATCAATGATAGTACATTCACATTTCAAATGGCGCTCCTTGGGGGTTGCCCATTACCCTATTCAACAGTATGATGATATCACCATATTCTTCGTTCAAGTATGGGCGCAACAGATTCTTTGGCACTTTCCCTTGGGGTCTTTTCTTTTCCAAGCATAATTTGCTAATATTTGTCGCACAAAGTTCAGACTGGTCATCATAGATCCTCTTGGTATCTTTTTTAGTCTTGTAGGAGGTTTTATTGTAGTTTGGAATTCCAAATGTCTCTTGAATGGCTAACTTTAAAAGATTAGGTAAAACCCTTCCATCAGGTGCAATGATCTCTCTTGATTGTGCGTTGTAGTGTATAGCACACTCAACTATCAGCTCAGCACATTCTTTAGCCAGAGGAAATCTAGTTGCCTAGACGATGTCATTTCTCATCATCCAATAATCAATTGGTGTCGGTAGGTATCTATCATGCCCGTACATTCTCTTTTTGAATTCTTATAAGTCCACATGTCCAAGGTTAGTGTCTGTGAGATTCTTCCATTTAGATTTGATCTTGGATTCTGACTGTACTCCTTTGTTGGCAAATTTCATTGGTGTTTTTTCTAGAAGATGCTCCTTTGGTGGTCATTAACCTGCATCACACATGAAAATTCAATATTATTTTCAAGACAATTCGCTGATTTTAATTCTGATTTTAGACCTTTTTACTTGAAAATTTCACTTTCAGTTTGTCACAAAGATAAATTTCTGCGAAAAAGCAGACTAAAAGTGAAGAATTTGGTCTAGAAATTGATGAATTTTGAGAGAAATAAAACAGAATAATAGAAGAATTCGGTCAAATTCAAATTTTGGATCATTGAAATTGCTCTGTGACTGAAATTCACCTTTAATTCTAAAAATTTTGCCTTAA
Organism: Cryptomeria japonica; assembly: GCF_030272615.1. Classification (NCBI taxonomy): domain Eukaryota; kingdom Viridiplantae; phylum Streptophyta; class Pinopsida; order Cupressales; family Cupressaceae; genus Cryptomeria; species Cryptomeria japonica. Next base: position 444,441,753 of record NC_081410.1, read on the forward strand.
AATCAGAAAAAGCACTTTGTTCTTGTGTTTCAACACTTAAAAAATCTTACTCCTTCAAAATTCCTCTTCAAAAATCAACTTTCACAAAAATTTGAGAGAGAAAACTTCTTCTCAAATGCTCTCCAAATTTCCAACCTGAATAATGAATTTTGAAAGTGACTAGTTGAAACTATATAGAGTTTAAGGATTTTAAACTTAGAAGCTTCATATTTGTGGTTTTTTTGTTTTTTCTAATTTTTTATTATTTTTTGTGTTTTTATGTTTTAAATCTTTCCGAAATGGAAAGTTTTATTTCTCTCAAAATTTCATCCTTAGCTAAAAAAAAACAGGAATCTTCTAGAACTTTCTCTCAGATTCCCAAAATTTTCTTGAATTTTTGAAAATCTTTCTAAGTGTTGAAATTATTTTCATAATTTTTTTGGAAAATAATTAAAAATATTTATGTGTCAAAATTTATATTCCAACCCATTCATTGATTGACCTTTGATTTCATGGCAAGTTGATCTTCATGTTTGATCTTCAAATCTTGGGCGAATTTTCCATTTGGCTTAGGCATCTTCATACATTCCATTTATGCCCAGCTTGAATGTTGAAGGTCTATGTCTCATCTTTTTTGTGTTTGATCAAATTTTGAAGGTGTTTGGACAATCTATCTTGGGAAATTTTAATTTTCTTAGGCGGACTTTTCATGTTTTCATTGTCAATGTCTTGCTAGAGAGGGTGGACTTTGATCATGTCTTGGCAAACTTTGATTTAATCTTTATCCCCTTGGGCGGAGTTTGAAACCTTTTTGCGATGTCTTTTATGCTTTTCCAAGCTAGGTGAATTTGGATATTTCATTAGCCATTCATCCAAGGCGGACTTTGTGACTTCTTGGCACATATCTTTTATGGGAAGGTGAACTTGGAGGACTGTTGGACATCTTAATGTGAGCGAACTTCATGATTCATACGCCATCTACCTCTTGCTTTTCCTTCCTTAGGTGGTTTTGATAGATGCTTTTCCATGGCGGACCTTAAGCTTGATTGGAACTTGCTTACTTTGGTGCAATTTTTACCTTGCCAACCTCAACTCCTCCTAGGCGGACTTTGATATTCATTAGCCATTTGTCAGGGCAGACTTTGTGACTTCTTTGCCATCTACCTTTCATGTGCCTAGCGGACTTCATGCTTTCTTGGACAGGGTTGACTTTGAATGCCAATGGACAATCTCTTCATGTTGTTAGGCAGACTTTACCCCTTGTCTTGCCACCTTGGTTTGATGCTTAGGCGGACGCCATGCTTCATTGGAACTCCTTTTTTTTACTTTTATCTCTCATATCTTTGCCAACTTTGTTTCACTTTTGGTGGACTCCAAGAAAGTCTAACCAAGGCAAACTTTGATCATCTTATGCCAAGGCGGACTTTGTGGAAGTCAAGCCAAGGAGGACTTGAGTGTTTCCTTGCCATATTTTTATATGTTTGATCAAACTTTACTTCCTTTGAGACAAGGCGAAGTTTGGAGGTGCACAAGACATGATTGTTTTTAGACAGCCAACTTTCTTTGCCTTGAGCGAATTTTGACCTTTATACCATGAATTTTGATCTTCCAAGTTGTTGTTGTCACCTGCTATGTCAAACTTGGATCTACCATATCAATGCTGGATAATCTGGAACAAAACCCTCATTAGGGTTTTACCTTGCATTTTGCACTTGGAGACATAATTTTTCAATTCTGAGGACATGGGCACTGATCATATGGCTTATGAAGTGATCTTCTAGAACAAAACCTTAATTAGGGTTTTTACCCTGCTTTTTACACTTAAAGACCAAATTTTTTTATTCTAAGAACATGGGCACCGAGGATATGACTTGAGGAACAAAACCTAATCTCAATTTCAAAAAAGCTATTAAAAAAAAAAAAAACATAAAGAAAAAAGCAAAAAGCAAGCCAAAAAAAACTGCTTCCCAAATTGTGCCCAAAGTGCCAAAAACAAAACTTTCTAAATTTAGAAAAAGGCAAAAAAGCATAAACTCCTAAAAATAGAAAGTTGTCAGAAATGAGCCAGAGCAATTGTGATCCTCGTCCTTCAAACCTTCTAAGCGCTTTGACAACGCTCAAATATGATTTTGAGCATGATTTCTTTACTTGGCTCGAGATGACTTCAAAACTCTAACTCAAAACTCTTAGAGAAAATGGATTTATGAAACTGTCAAGCTAGGACAAAACCCTAAAAAGCAAAAACAGGGGGTCCCCATCTAAGATGGGGCGATGTGTGAAATAGGTCACAGCAGGTCTCAAATCTGATGTTCTTCAATATGTCAGGGAGTGTTTTGTTTGTCAGCAGAACAAGCAAGAGCATACTTACCCTACTAGGTTGCTTTAGCCACTTCCTATTCCTGAGAGGAAGTGGGAATGCATGTCTATGGATTTTATTACGGGCTTGCCGAAAGCTCAAGGGAGAGACAACATTTATGTGATAGTTGATCGGTTGACTAAGTATGCACATTTCTTCCTGATCACGACTACCTATTCAGCTACATAGGTAGCAGATCTTTTCTTTTGTGAGGTTTTCAGATTGCATGGGTTACCTTAGAGTATTGTCATTGATAGAGACAATAGGTTTATGGGTAACTTCTGGCAGGAGTTATTTAGACTATGCGGGATAGAGCTCACTCCGAGTATTAGCTACCACCCCCAGACTGATGGGCAAACATAGATTGTCAACAAATGGGTAGAGGGATACCCACAAAACTATATTTCTAGCCAGTAGAAGGCTTGGGTGAAGTGGTTGTATCTTTGTGAGTATGGCTACAATTCCACTCACCACATGACTATCTACATGACACCTTTCAGAGCTTTGTATGGCTATGATGCTCCTAGTTTCCTAGATTTATTGTTGAGCGATTGCAAAGTATCGAGTGCTAGGGACTTGTTACAGGAGAACTAAAATATCATGAGAGCTCTTCATGAAATATTCAGAAGGCTTTGAATCAGCAAAAGCAATATGTTGATCAGAGGGTTGAGCAATCATTTGAGATCCGGGATATGGTGTATCTGATGTTGCAGCCCTATAAACAATCATCTCTTCGGAAGAAGAGCACAGAAAAACTCAAACCACGCTATTATGGGCCATTCAGGATTATTAGGCGAGTTGGCGAGGTGGCGAGGTGGCTTAGATTTACCGACAGATAGTAAGGTTCATAATGTGTTCCATGTATCTCGCCCGAAGAAGCCGTTGGGACAACATATAGCTCCTCCTTCATACCTACCACCCCTTGATGATGAGGGGAAGTTAATATTAGTAGTTGAGGCCATCTTGGAAACTAGAGAGCGTCATCTTCGAAGGCAGGTTATCATGGAAATCTTGGTTAAGTGGAGAGATCTATTGACACATGATGCTACTTGGGAGAGTGAGAGCATTTAACAACATCCAGCATTGAGTTTGCTCGAGGACAAGCAAATTCAGGGAGGGCGGACTGTAATGCCCCCCCTGCCCCCCCTCTAGTCAGTATCAGTTGTTGATGGGTTAGCCTATTACTTGGGACTCTCATAGGCCAATATGTTTGGATAGAGAGTCTCAGTGGCCATTAATGGAGTTTGTTGTCACTCCTCTCCTTCAGTTCAGTCTCAGTTTCAGTTTCAGGCCTTTGCAATCAGTGTGTGGGCTTAGTTGAGGGACCTACTATTTATAGTAAGTCAATTTGGCAATGATGCTTTTTTTAGTCGGGGTACCTGGACACATGGGGGTTATACAGTGTTGACCCCTGCTTCAGACGACACGTCAAAAGACTAAATATTGAGGGAGATATTAATATTTCCAGTCAAGTTATTTAATTAACTTATAAGGATGTTATAAAGTCATAATTTGACTTTATAAAAATTAAAAGCCACTTAAAACATTATAAAGTGATTATTGAATCACTTTATTGAAAAAGGATGCCCAAAAAAGTGTTTTAAAACTATAGAAAGTAATTTAAAATTGCAAAGGAATTCATGCCTTTTAGAGGTATATAAGGCAAAGCAAGTCGACCTCATGGACATTGTTGATTATTTGACATTGCGTGGCTTCTCTATGGTTTTATCTGAGACAATGATTTCAAAGGTTTTCACCATCTGAAACGCCTCCTCCTTTTTTACCCTGTCAGCTCCATCTTGAACACCTAGCTCTGTCAGGGTCTCCCATCCAGTTTCAAGCGTGGAGAATTCAATCCTTGGACTTGGGCGTGGGAATTTGCCCGTTTCCCTTATTGCCTAGCTTTATCCAAAATTTTCTAATTAAATAATCTAAGGACCTCTAGATATGTTATTTGTAATAGATTTACTTGCAGCGGTTACTTGATTCATAATATAGTTGCAGTTGCTCTATTCTGCTTGTCTATTCAGTTTTATGTGCAATTCTTGCCTGCTGTACTTCTATTTTTTATTTAAAATTATTCAAAAACCATTGAAAAACACAAAACAAACAATATTTAGCATCACAGGGAAGTTACAACCAGCAGGGTTCCTACAAATAACACTAATACCTGACAGTGTTAACCAAAAAGATTGACCAGATCCTCACATGCCAATTCTTGTGCTTAAATCAACCACACCATCAAACAAGTGACTAACAAAAGAAGTTAAGACAATAAATTTGTTTGGCATGTCAATAATTATTATTAATTAGTTATAGTAAAACAGACAATAGTATTAATTTGCTTCTATTGATATCAGTCATCCTTCCTTCTTCCATATCCTATCATCGACAAATTAAATTTAATAGAGACGTAAATTCCAAAGACAACTTCCCAACTAAGGCAGCCTTTGATGCCAAAGAAAGCGTGGACTCAACTCTGAACGTGATGATTATTCAAACTACAGTTCTCAAGTTAACGTTTGTAATCCTGTGGAAAATGGCATTGATCCAAACTGCCCCCTTTTGCAAAACAAGAATCAATTAGTTATATTTTGGCGAGGCACATCTCCTAGAGACTTGTGATCTAGGTTTCTAGATGAATTTTTTATGTTCTTTCCAAAAAGAAATTCCTGAAGTGGAGTTGCTTGGTGACTCTAGATGATAAGCATTATTTACTGGAGTCACAGGCATGTGTTTTTGCTCACTGCTCCTTTCTTCTTGCCGAAGTTAAATTGTTGAGCAATTTTTCAAAATGATATTTCTCCACTCAGTCTATCCGTATTGAAGCTATTCAGATAATATTTAGTACATTTTATTAAACCACAGTTAAGATGGATATGTAATAATTTTGACTCCGTAAGCCTTAAGCATGGGTGCAAAACATCGGGTGTTTTCTCTCCTTGCTTATTCAGAAAGGGATTTCGCTACAAATTCTACAGATATAGATGTAAATTATTAATAGAGAAGTAATATAAGTGGCATTTCTTCTTCAATTCTTTTTTAAAGATTAGATAAATTCCTTACTCTTCTTTCTTTTATCAACTTAAAACAAATTTCTCTTGCTTCTTGTATAAGATAGTAAAACCAAACACTCCTTCATATGATGTGTGTTTTCATGAAAGGAATACGTCCACACTAAGAGACGCACATTTTCAACCACCAACATACATCCCTCTGCAATAGACATCACAACCATTTCACGAATAGGAATCGAACACATACACTTTGACTAGCACTATAACAGTTATCCAAAATGTAGAGAAACTCAAAAAAATAATTCCAAATATAGTGATTTGACGCAAACATAGAACTCCGGTTCTAAAATATAAACCAGGCACAAGAGTCTCACGCAATTCTTCTGCTTGAAGGGATTAATGAACAGAAACCAGTTCTCTACAAGCAAGACAGGTTAAGCAAGTGTTAGTGAACAAATTGAGCACTGTCTCAGACTACATATAAATTACTTAAAAGCCTTGAATCACATAAAGTTCACATGAATATAAATTTCTTAAAAGCCTCGAATAACATAAAGTTCACATGAATATAAATTTCTTAAAAGCCTTGAATCAAATAAAGTTCACATGGGTACTAGAACTGCAAATTCCTGTCACTAGTTGATGGTTATACAGACAAAAGTCATGGTACAAACTCATGCAATAAACTAAGATTTTCTAGGGAGAAAAGCTTTACGTAAGATTGTAGACTCTTTGATTGTATATAGTTCTTGACAATAATTAAAAGCTATCTTTAGTAGTATGTTTTTTATGTAAGTTGTATTAGGACCTGTCTTTAGCCAAGAGGGGATATATTAATCTTGTATATACAGTTTGTTCCAACTATTCTGGCTGTACTCTTTCCCACTCCTGGCCTTCGGCACTCCCTTATGAGCATTCTTAGATCTTGCATCAGCCTCTTCACAGTGATCGATGATGACACCAGTTACAACTCCATGTCTGGTCCAGTCCGTGATACTCAATAAGACCTCCTCTCTCCAGTACTCCTCAGCTTATGTTCTTTGAGAATCTTGTTCCCCCTACTTGGCTATTTGTATGGGTTTCTTGATCACCTGTGTTGATGGTCCCCTGCTGTTTTGTATTTCATTTTTGGTTCTTGCCTCTGTGGGGCCTCTCTAGGATTCTCTTCTGAGAACTTTCTTTGTAAACTGATGCACTCTTGACTCCCATTAACCTACTTTTGGTCATCCATGGGCATTAATATAATTTCTTTATTTCTTTCCAGATATTACACATTGCCAATAGACACAAGTCATCATTCTGTAAGATAGGAGATTATCAAAGCAGACGTGAGCATATCACCGTGGAGTTATTCCATGCACTAAAAGCTTTTATATAAATGTAATGATCCTTAGAGTATTCCTGTGTTATAGATGATGGTCTTCATTTCTATGTTCTGTGTGTTCTGTGATACTACAACTATGTGTTTAGTAAGTGATTTTAATGGATAGGTTAGTCTGTTCGAAGAACTTTTCCCTCTACAATGGTTCATGACAAAACTATGAACTTACCTCCAGAACAACAAATATGCATGCCATGTGCACAAAAACAATGCTAAATTGAATAGTTATCTGCCACTAATGCATAGAAGATTGACTGGAATTACTTAAAATCAGAAGAAATTCAGAAATAAAGTTCCACTAAAATCCATTGTTTTACATTGTCGACATAAGAAAATACAGACCTCCTCTATGAGACTAAATCCCAAATCTACAGGAATCTTAAAAGGCAGGTATAACTTTGAGCTTACACACAGAGAGGTAACTAAAATCTGATGAACTAGAGAATCCAGTTTCTAACCCCCATCATCTGAAGCCCTGTGCTAATCAGCTGAAATTATGCAGGCTAATAACAGGTATTCCTCCACCATACCACAGACCATAACAAACTACTCTATTGACATCCAATATGTTTATTTAACAGAATATCAAAGCACCAATATACTGTCCTCTTTTACTGTTGATTGTTTTCGTCTCTATCAACGAGCACCTTTTCCTCTGCAGCATCCATCAACTCCTCAAAATCCTTTGATTTCCCTAATATTATTTCAAACTAGGAAGTCGAGGCAGTAAAAGCAGTCAACCCCACATCATAAAATTAATAGAGAAATAGAAACATTCATTTCATTGACAACTGTAGTGAATTTTACCTTGGCCTTCTGGATCGGTCTGCTCCTTGTCTCATCTTTAATATCAACCGTTGAGGTTAAGATTCCTTCACAACAATGCTAATCAATTTAGTAGCTTAAAAATTTACTTCAACACACACACGCATAAACATGCATAAAGAAACCTGAATGCCTGAAAAAGAAAGTTAATACAATTAAAATTTCTCAAGCTATCTATTCAATCAGAAAAAATATTTTGTAACAAAAATATAATGCATGGTAAATTAATTAAAAAAAACAAATTAAAACTGAACTACAGAATAGTGTATGATTGGAAGACTGGATGAAACTTACTTTTTTCTACAGCCAGACCATTATTTTTCAAAATTTCAGCTATAGTAACAACTGTGGCAATAGCTGCAGCAACAATAAAGATGACGAATCAGCAATTTTACAACTTCAGCTTCTAAAAAATGTTCATTAATTAATATCTCTACTTTTTTCTAATTTGTCACCATACAAACAGCAGATAAATTATAATAGAATTCTGCACTACGGTTTCTTTTCAATGAATGTGTATGTACCCTTTCCTAAAGCCGATAGCTCCACTTCATCACAATGTTTCAAATACCTCTGCAATAACATCATAGTTAATGAATAAGAGATGGCAAGAAATGTAATTCTCAAGCACCCAACATACACTTTACGGCAATACATCCAACAGAAATAAACATCTGTTAAATCATAGAATAAATCAATGTTTCTCCTGAAACATCCTCGTGATCTAAATTTGTTTATAGCTGACCAGCCTGGTGACTCCTCCCATCTAAGTGATAAATGTATTAAAATTTAAGACCTCTTAATATATAAAAACAAAAAACATAAAACTATTGAACTTGAACAGCTTGATATTTATGTCTTAGTATACTTAATGTAGCCAAAAACTTACACGAACACACATCAAATTACTGACAGGACTAGCAGGAAAGCCCACTACTCACGCTTAATCTAATATACCTAAACATGTGAAAGTGGAAGGAAGTCAGACTATCAGCAAGGCCACTATCAGAAGGGATGGACAAGATGTGCAATCCATTCCCCCTATAATGGTAAAATTAATATTGTCAAGGAGAAAGCAAAATCGTAGTACCGCACAATCATTTATAATATCAATAGCAACAAATTACTGCTCCAAGCAAGTCCTTGCAAATGTCAGTGACACGATAAACACTAAATTTTCTTTACAGAAGGGCATCAAAATCAATTATTGAAGAAAAAATAGAAGTTAAAGCCTTTCATCGACTAATTGCTCATCTACTCAAAATTACTTGCCAAGAAAAACAACTCTCACTAGTTACAAATCTCTAAAATTCCTTAGATCCAGCAAGTACCTACAGTTTTTTTATACATAGTTGACACAAAACCTCAAAAAATATCATAATATGCAACAAGAAGCTTGTGTTTTAATCTCAAACCCATTTCATGGGATAGTTCTAAGACATTTTTCAACACACTTGTGAAAAAATATGCAAAAGAGAAGAACTAGAGAGGACAGGTAGCCACATCAGCTAATGCATTTTAATATTTTATCACATTAGTCACATGAACTAGTGTACTTTATTGAATGTTTTACATGATCAAATCAAGCTTACATATATTCTCTAAGTAGATCTTTATTCTCTTCAAGGCTTCATGTAGAAGCACTTCTTCTATAAGCTTCATGGCTTCTAGAAGGAATTCAGGGCTTCATGTTTCAACATATTCTTATTGCATTTGGTTTCTTTGATCACCTCCAATAAATCCATTTTTATCGCATGCCAAAACATTGGTTGGGGAATCATCAAGGCTTGGTAATCTGTCTTTCTAAAATGGAAAAAAAGAAGTCACCTTCAACTCCTTAGTGACAGCCCTCAGGATAATCACATTTTTAATACTTATGACTATCAAGGGGATGTTTGTAGCTGAAATATTGAGCTCTTGTCACTAAAGTAAGAAAGGTGTGTTTGACAACTTCTCTTTCTTACTAAATGAAATGTCCAAAATCTAGTTGCACATATGACAATGATATTGATGATTGTCCACGTCAAATATCAGTCTACCAATCCATGATAATTGAGCAATCCATCCTTAGCCAAGTTTGCCTCATGTCCTTCATCAACAAACTCACCTTAGAATACTCTTTATCAAGGAGGGTGCTCTTTATCAAGGAGGGTGGTGTGGACTCTGAAGTTCATGTTCTCTAGGGAAAGCATATCAGGCAATGGGGCAATGTGTAAAAAGGTCACAACACATTCATAAATTAATTGTTGCACACCATTGGACAGTTTTTTCTTTGCCTATGCCATCTCATTTCATGGGCCATGTTATCCCTACCCTTAGTCCTGATATGCCCTCCCTAGAGACCATAAACTTCACACCACCCCAAAGTTGGCTAAGGATGGGTTGCTCAATTATCATGGATGGGGAGATCGATATTAGACATTGGCGAATCATCAATATCATTGGCATATGTGCATCTTAATAAGAAATAGAATTTGTCAAGCACACCTTGCTTACTTAAGTGACGAATAGAAGGCACCATTGGCCAAACATTTTGTGCCTATGCCATCTCATTTCATGGTGGGAGGGTAGTCAGGGCATAAGAAATAATGAAGAAGCCTTGTTGATGGTGAGGTTACTTTGATGAGTGAATGGGGAACTCATGAAATGGATGAAGTGCTACAATCAGAAAATTAGAACAAGTCAAGTCACTTCCAATGACTCCCCAAATCCATGAACTTGTTCACTTTCACTTCCAGTTGATGCCTAAATCCCCAGCCAGCTTTTCTTGGAGTTACTTCCCACGACCCTCCAAAAGTCCAACCTGCTTGGCATGATTCCACTTACCCTTGAAAAGTTCGGACTTCCTTGCTCATTTCCACTTCAGGCCTAAAACCCCAACCTGCCTTCACATCAACTTCCTGTGGCACCCAAAAAGTCCAACCAACCTTGCATTTCCAATTGGCTATCAAAAGCCCGACTAGGATGTGCATGCTCTTCATTTTGTTGAGATCAATACTTGGTGAATTTGAACACTTAATGTTTTGAAGGATAATGTTGCTTGAGATTGGCAGAGTCTGCTAAACGCCTTGAATAGTTCATTGAGCAAGTTATATTGATATCTTGAAGTCACTTCCAATGACCCTCCCAAATCCACAACCAGCTTTTAGGCCACTTCCACTTGGCACTCAAAAACCCAGCTTGAGGTCGCCTTAATGAATGATGTTAGTGCCACTAGATATGAGAATGCTTTCAGCGTTTAAACGTGCAAATGACCAAAATGATAAAGGGATGCAAATGGTTAAGGGAGTCGGTTGTTACTTCCAATAGGGGTCAAAATCCATGACCACCTTATGGTCATTGTCAGTGACACCTAAAAGGCCCAATCACCTTGCTGATATTTCCAGTTGCTCCCAAAATCCACAACCAAGCATATAGCATTTCCACTTAGGGATCAAAAGCCTGGCCTACTTGAGTGCACTTCCAGTGCCCCTTGAAAAGCCCGGCCATGTTTGGATGATTTCCACTTGGCCTTGAAAGGTCCGGCCTAAGATGCCAAGAAGAATATATTGCCTTCTTGCCACCTTAAGGAAGATAAGGTTTCTTTTATGAAGAAAGGTAAGAATGATTTTAACATCTGATCAAACAAAGGATTGAAGGTGATGAATAAATGAAGGAAAACATAATAGCAAGAGAGGAAGTTACTACTTCCACTTGGGGCTCAAATCCACGGCCTGTCTTGGTTGCACTTCCACTTGAGGTCCAAAACCCTGACCTTCTCTAAGACACTGCCAGTGCCCCCCATAACCCTGACCATTAATGATCACTTCCACTTGGCCATGAAAAGCCCAGCCATGTTGCACTGTCAATGACCCTTCAAAACCCCAGCCTACTCTAGGATATTTCCTATGGCCTCCCAAATCCATGGCTTAGGTAGGTAATGAATAGCAGCAAGTTTGTAGACCACTTGATGGAATCCAAAAAAGCAGACCTACAAAAGGTGGAGTCTCAGACTGAGAACATGGGCAATCAGACTTCAAAGATCGGTGAACCAGACCTGAAATCAATAAAAATCAGAAGTGGAATAGACCTAAAATCAGATAAATCAGTCCTAAATCATTAACCTTAGTGGCAGAAGTAAACTTTTCAGATTGAGGAATTTGATTGACTGTGTAAAATTAGTAAGTATTTCTTACAGCTTGCGATGTAATAATGTGTTATTTGCCTCTTGCAGGTCTGATTGCAAGTGAAGGTGAAGTTGTGGTAACATCACCAGGGCAAGGATCAGCATACTTCAAGGTTGAATCAACAAGAGCATCAAAGGTGTAGACATGCACGGGAGAGAAGGTAGTGAATGAAAGGAAACAAGCACATGGAAGAATGGAGAGAAGACATTACAATTTGAAGGGATCAAAGACATTCACAGTGATGGATGTAAGAGGGGGACGTCACATCATGGAGGCATCAAAGAAAAACGCTACAAGGCAAAGAATAAAGATCAACGTCAAAAGGGGGGCATACAACTATCTTGAATTTCCTCCAGATATCCACGAATCATTGCCAGTATAGCAAGAAAGTAATCTGAGATGGAAGCTTCAAGGCGAAGCTGATCAAGTCAGGTCAGATGATGCAATTTGGGAATAATTCCCACCATAATCTCATTCCCTCCACCATCACTGCAGGCACTTGGAAATGTTAAGTATCAAGAGATATGCCTCAATCACAAACACTTGTGATGAGTTACAAGGAGCAAGTAGCTAAGGTGGTGTTGAGGTCATCACCTATCTATTCGCATCATTCCAAGTCAAAGCATCCAAATTCAATCCACTTGACTCATCCAATGAGGAGGATAACTACCACAAGTGGGCACAAAGTTCGATGTACCTAACCTCATCATTCATTGGTCAATCATTCAAGGATGGACATGTGTCCTATTTGTTGTAATTTTATCATTGGTCAAGCATTAAATGCTATGTAATGGGTGTAACAAACCCTAATTAGGGTTTCTATCTTTCAATCTTGGCCATTGATGCGGATTTGATCCTGGCCATTCAAATTGTATAGAGAGCACAATATAAGGCTTGCTTTCATCATTTGTAAAGGTTGATAGTCAATAGTTCAATAGCAAGTAGATTTTTTAGCAGATGGCTAGAGTAGATTAGAAGAATTTTAAAGAGTTGTTGCTTTGCTGCTGCCAAAAATAATAAAATCATTGAAGTGTTGGTGACTTATTGTGTTTGGAGCATTTGCTTGTTTCTTCATCCTTTTAAGAGATAACTTAAAAAACACAAAAAAATAGAGTAAATTTGCTTAAGCATTTTAGATGAATGGAAGATCCATGTGCATGATTGATGGTGAAATTCATATGTTCACACTACTAGTATTTCGCTGAATGTGAAGTATCTTGCGTAGTCAACTGAACTCCTTTAGCCAAACTTAATTTTGATTGTACTTGCTCATTAATATGCATCCTCTTGATGGTGTCTATGTCCTTGGTAGTGATTTGAATATCATATGCTTAACTTAGAAGATCGCACTAGCTTTGTGGAGTTGTTCCTCGCATGTCAAACCAAAGCTTAGTTGAATTTCACTTGAAATCATCCATCGTCCTTGCATTCTTAGCATTAGTTTAGCATTCCTCAACCCTTAATCCTTTTGCACTTTTTATCAAGCGATCATTAGTAGTTGTAGTAGTAGGAAAAGAGATTCATTGCATATCATTTGAAAGATTAGAATCATAAAGCATTCCTTGTGATCAAAAGGTTCGTCTCCTAAAGAACAACTACATGAGTCCCCTTGGAAGAGCAGCAATCACATTAACCATTGAAGTTATCCACAGGTCAATACCTAACATATATAAACCTTGGAGTCATCTCAAGTGATCCTAGCACTCATCATTTGAGAAGATTTTGTTCAAGAGAGGATAGAGTATTCAATACTTTATCTTGTGTTCGAAGTGTCATAAAATGCATATCAACAATATGTACATACTACATACACACACACGCACGCACACACATTGCTTACTAGTAAGAATAATCAAGGAGTTCCTTTGTTAAAAGAAGTTGGTTTCTATTGGTTTTGGAGTACCATGGACTTGTACTTATGATGATTTAGGGCATCCTAGGGAAGAAGAGGAGCTTGCATGTAGGTGTCAAAACTAAGTGCTCCCATTTAAACATGTTAACCACTTGTTATAGGAGGCCAACACACCAATTGTTGTAGCAAACACATCTCTTCCTCATTGACCATCTGTCCACCCCCTAAAAGAACCAGCAAACATGTCTCCATGCATGCAATTCTTTAAAATTGAAGGGTTTCATCTATTCATTTCACCTGCCAAGCCTTAGTTTGCATGTTCACACTCTATAAATGTGGAAAAAGCTATATAAATCAAGTTTTAGGCTTTAGCATGGTAATTGTTGTCAATCTGAACTACACCCTTTGTTAAATTCCAAATCCAATTGCTTAGTGAAACATGGGAATGGCTTGAAGGTGTGGGCCACTGCTAAATGAAGCCAAGCCTCCAAATACAGGGTTGGTTACCTCTCTAAAATAAGATGGAGCAATGTTGGTCCAACCTAGCATTGAGTAATCTTACAACTAACCCTATACTAACAATTTTCCAAGGAAAAGGGGAAAGAGGAAAACAAAAATGAAAGGAGTGATGCATCAAGATTAGAGTGTGATTCTTCCTGCTGAGGGGATGCACAAGAAATCACCAAAATCATCCACACAATTCTCTATAGTATCATTTTCTAGAGGTATGCATAGAGGTTGAAGTTTGACAAGGCACTAAAAGAGAATAGTCATCTAAAAATAGCTTTGAAAACTAGAATAACACAACATACACACAGAGAAGATAAAATTCACTCATACATAAAAATAATGAGAAAACTGACAATTTTCTTATTGATACACAGTACACAACATACACACAGAGAAGATAAAATTCACTCATACATAAAAATAATGAGAAAACTGACAATTTTCTTATTGATACACAGTACACACATAGAGCCAATTTACAGCTCCAAAAGTCTTTTGTTCTTTTGGTTTTGCATTGATTAATTCCCATCATGCTTTGGTTCCTTTTCCGAGCTCACGCAATTTCACAAAATCGGGGGTTGGGTGTCATGTCCCCACTATGACATGTCACATCAGACCCAATATGAAATAAGTCTAAACCCTAGGCATTTAAAGTAAAAGGGCAAAAATAATATTATTATGGCTGACCCAAGTTAAGCCCCAATTATGGGCCGACCTAGGTTTTATTGCATTTATATTTGCAACTGGATGAGGAAGGCCGACCAAGGCAAACGGAATTTAGTTAAGAGAGCGATTTGTTATTTGGCTAAGAGGAACATAATCTTAATTAAGAATAAAAAGGAACCAAAGGCAAAGCAGGGCCAACCCTTTTGGAAGATTGCCTTCCTTAAGGCAAGTCCTCCCTCCTCATAGAGATGCATCCCTTGGCCATATTTAATTGGTATATACTATATATAGAAGCTAAAGCAGGAGGTTAGAGAATAGACAATGGAATATGATTGGATTTTGAGCAGTAATAAGCAGAAGTGAATAGGAAGCATGCAGTGGACTTATAATAGATATAGTACAAACATGTGAGCAGATCTGAAGGTATTCCGAGAAGACCTTATGAGCAAATAAAAGTGCAGATACATGAGGTTTACAAGTGAAGATCTATGAAGTTCACCTGAGCAGTGAGAAAAAGTGGCGGGTTAATGATAGAGCCGACTATAGCAAGAAGAACAATGATAACAGACGTTAAGCAGCACAAATAAAAGGGTTGTTAAGAACAAATAAATCAAAATGTGCGATTATAATTATGACGTGTTAATGCTAAATGAAAGAACAGTGATAAAATGAAAGGCCAAACAGTCACGATGGAAAGGGTATGTCTCACAATGAAACAAGATATTAGAAGAGGCCATTTTGTGAGATAAATGTTGGGAGGAAGATATGTGAACTATACTGGACATACACTAATATATACCTGAGTATAACCAGCAGACCTGATTTATATAAGCAGCATAAGGGGGATCAATCAAGTAGGAATCTGAACTAATAATATTCATCCTACAGTCCCTGTGCATTATATAAGTGATTGGGACTGATGCATAATGCATAGATTCTGATCTGGTTGAATTGTTATCCACTTCATAGGTAGTAGGAATGTATGCAGATAATCTATGGCTTCTAATATATATAGATATACATAATTAATGATGATTCCTTTAAGCTTATAGTCAATCCACCATCCCATTATGGAGGGGAGGTAGGACATATGAGGAGGGCAAGTAGCAAAAAGGTCCATTCAAGTAGTGGTAACCACAAGTGTGGCTGGGAGGCTGAATAGCAAGTGCCATTAATGAGCTCCTAGGCTTGATGGATAGGCTCAATGCACCTCGTATGATCTCTCAGGTGCTTCATAGTGTGGATGGAATGTTGGGAAAAGCCTTAAACGAATCTCACATGCACATTATGTAAACTACAATAATGATTAAGATAATGTTCCTAACCCTAGTAGGAAAAATCAATTTTATATCTAACATGATTAAGGGGTTTCAATCAGGACCTAATTGGTAAAGGATATCTCTATTTCATTTCTTAGTTTAGTTGGGATTATGATCTAGGGCAAAAACTAGGGCATTTACAAAAGGGGACATTACATTGGGGATTTGTCGCAAACCGAGAACCCTGTTGGGAGTTCTAATGGTTCTAGGAACCTCTGAAACTCATTCTAATATCCCTTTCTGAAGTTTTACCCAAAATTTTTACTTTTCTCTTTGAGTAATTTGGTCAAACAATTTGTAGAGCTAATTACTAATATGAAGAGATATTTGCAATGTGGTGAAAGATCCCTAATGGATCCCCTTGCTGATCTACTGTAATTTTTAAAATAATAAACTATATTTTCCTGTGATTTTGCTGATGGTCTTATAGAATAGAGAGAAGTTGCAAAATGTTTGGTTTCTTTTTATATTTTTTTGAATATATAAGCAAGTAATGAATAAAGAACAGCAAATAAGGAAGGAAGCTGAAACAAGTAAGAACATTCAATTAAATCAGAATTGATACAAATCGTACCAGGCAGATTTCTGATTTATAATATCCAGATTATTCCCTACGCACTGGGGATGTGCTTACAACCAATAATGGCGCCAACTGAAGGGTAGATGATGAACACAAACCAAGAACACCAGCTATGGCTGAATGAAAGTCTTCACCACTTCCAGCGTAAAGTGTACCTGCTGTAATGGTGGCATCAAGCTGAAACAATCACGCCCCAGCTGGGAAATTCAACCACCCTGCTGAAACCCTCACCAAGAAATCTGAATCTCCACAAGGAATAGCGCATACACTCTGACCAATAATGTCAATGCCAAAATCCACTGCCAATCAATAGCTGAGGGCTACGTCCCAGCCAGTACCAATCATGGGGTTTGCGTCCCAGATTGAAGAATTGCTCTACCAGAGCAATATTGCACCAAACAAGTTTTCAATATGTAAAAGATAATGAGAAATTAGGTTTCCTTCTCCTTATATCTCTTTCCTTCCAATTGAACCCTAAAGATATATGAAAAGTGAGCTTTAATATAAAGTCATATTTCCCAATATTGGGCGCCCAAGTATAGAAAAAACACCACTTTTTCAATATAAAATAACTCCAAGCGCCAAAAGGACCCTGGCAAGTGAAAATCATTTAGAAAAGTTCAAGACCTTTCCAACGAGCTATAACACATGGGCATACGAATCCAGATGAAGCCAAAAACCCCTTATTACTCCGAAATGGCTATAGACATAGCCTTATTTAAAATATTAAAACGCTAACTTAGGAAATATTTAAATATATTAAAAATATAACCCATATAGCTACAAAAAGCTCGAAACACACCAAAAGCCTAAAACTGAACCTGTCACCTGTCTGTGACTGATGTCGGAAATCATGGATCAATTGGCAGTCTCATCCCTAAAATCTAGGGATGCTCCTAGAAACTAGGAAACACACCCAAATCTCCTAAAATTGAAACCAAGGAATGGTCTCATGGAACCCCAACCCTGGATGCTGTCATAACCTCCTAAAAGTAGGAAGAGCCTCCTAAAATGTAGGAACTGCCTCCTAAAATCAAGGAACTGCTCCAAACTGGTCTACTACTGCCAGAAACACCAAATCCAAACACTGAATATCCTGACTGATTCTCTATCCACCATTGCTAGCCTACAAGACAACATAATAGGCTAGCTCACATGTCTCTGCTAGACAGAGCTAAAGAGGGGACATGACAGTCCTCCCCTCTCGGAGATGCTTGCCCACAAGCAACTACAAAGCTGGATGCTGCAAAATAGCCTCTCCCTCCCAAGTGGCGTCCTCTATGGGGAGACCCCTACAACGAACCAAGTACTCCCGAATCACCCTGCTCCTCAGTTGGCATTCCCTCTCTTCCAAGATCTCCTCAGAAACCAACGTCAGCTTACCTTCCTCATCCAAGGGAGGTAGATCGGGAGATGCTAGAATATGTTGCCCCAGTGCCTTTTTTAGACAGGACATGTGGAACACATTATGAATCTGACTGCCAAGTGGTAACTCAATCTCATGGGCAACCTCTCCAACACGCCTGAGAATCCTATATGGCCCGTGAAAACGAGGCTTGAGCTTCTCAGCTCCACCCCTTTTAAGGGTGCTTTGCCAGTAAGGCTGCAGACCTAGGAAAACCATATCATCCACCTAAAATACCCTCTCAGTCCTGTGTCGATCAGCGTAGACCTTCTGCTGATTTTGCGCCTGCTGCAAATTCTCCCTGAGAGATCTCATGATATCCTGGATCTCCTGTAACCAATCCTGTGCCAAAGGAGCCCTGCTATCACCTACAGCCAGATCAACAAAAGATAATGCATCGTAACTGTAGAGGGCTCTGAAATGAGTCATAGCAATAGACATGGTGTGTAGTATTATAACAATACTCGCCCAAATACAACCAACGCACCCATGCCTTCTGTTGTCCTGCCACATAGCTGCGCAAATACCCCTCAACCCACTTATTAACAATCTCGGTCTGCCCATCTGTCTGTGGGTGGTAGCTGGTACTAGGTGTCAATTTCGTACCTGCGAGCCTGAAAAGTTCTTGCCAGAAAGAAATCATGAACCTGCTATCCCTGTCACTCACTATGGTCTTGGGGAGGCCATGGAGTCTAAACACCTCTCTGAAAAATAGCTCAGCTACCTGAGATGCTGTGAAATCAACTGCAATAGGAAAGAAGTGGGCATATTTAGTTAACCTGTCCACTACGATGTAGATACAATCTTTCCCTTGAACCCGAGGAAGACCTGTAATGAAATCCATAGAGATCACTGTCCACTTCTATTCCGGTATAGGTAAGGGCTGCAACAAACCAGCAGGAAAAGTATGCTCAGACTTATTCTACTGGCACGTCATACAGTCACGGACATGACGTAGAACATCATCTTTGAGACCCTTCCAAGAGAATCTCTCTTGAACCACCCTGTAAGTCTTACCATACCCTGGGTGTCCTGCGGTAGGAGTATCATGGTAAGCATGCAAAATCTCTTCCTTCAACTGAGAACCCGAAACAAGATATACCCTGCCTCTGTAGTAAATGACATCATCCACCACACTATACCTATCATCCAATACCAATCCATCCATGATCTCACAAGCATGCTGATTTTTGGAGTACTCAACTAAAAGTTGAGCCTTCCAATCTACTGAAATCTCACTCAATGGGCATAGGGCAGCAAGTGATGGTTTCCTAGAAAGTGCATCAGCAACAGTATTATTCTTTCCCTTAATGAATTCGATGTCAAAATCATAGGCCTGGATCTTGCTTACCCATTTTTGTTGACGATCATTGAGCTCTGTCTGATCAAGGAAATACTTCAAACTGTTGTGGTTTGTTCTTACCACGAATTTTCTGCCAACAAGATACTGTCTGAACTTGGCTAATGCATGCATAATAGCCAACATTTCCTTATCATATGTAGAATACAACTTCTCATTATCACGCAACTTCCTACTCTCGTAAGCAATGGGATGTCTGTTCTGCATCAACACCGCTCCAATGCCCACACCTGAAGCATCACACTCAAGTACAAATGGCTGCGAGAAGTCAAGGAGTGCCAAAACTGGACAAGTGCTCATAACCTCCTTGAGTCTATCAAAGACCCCCTATGCATGTTCTGTCCATCTGAAAGCTCCTCTCTTTGTGAGGTCTGTCAGGGGTGCTGCCAATTGAGAGAAGCCCCTCACAAATCTCCTGTAGTAAGCACATAGACCGAGGAATCCACGTAACTCAGTAATGTTCCGAGGGCAGGGCCAATCACGAATCGCCTGAATTTTCTCCTCATGCACCTTCACCCCATCAGCACTGATCACATGACCCAGATATAAGACCTCTCTAAGTCCAAACTCACATTTGGACAACTTAGTAAATAGAGACTGACTCTCCATGATGCTAAGTACCTCCTCAACATGTCTGAGATGGTCCTCCCAAGTACGACTGTAAATCAGGATATCGTCAAAGAACACTAGAACCAACTTCCTCAACTGCTTGTTGAAGATATGGTTCATACAGGACTGGAAAGTGGCTAGCGCATTGGTAAGGCCAAAAGGCATCACCAGAAACTCATAGTGCCCATAGTGACAGCGGAAAGCAGTCTTGTGTACATCCTCTGCTCGTACATGAATCTGATGATAGCCTGAACGAAGATCAATCTTAGAGAAGTAGATAGATCCATGAAGCTCATCCAACAACTCATCAATGCGTGGAATAGGATATCTATTCTTGATTGTCTTCTTGTTCAATGCCCAGTAATCAATACACATCCGCAGAGTCCCATCCTTCTTCTTAACAAGCACCACAGAAGAAGCAAAGGGGCTAGAGCTAGGGCGAATGAAGCCCATGTCCAACAACTCATGAATAGTCTTCTCAATCTCATCCTTGTATGCTCTAAGATGACGATACAAAGTGGTAATCACTAGCTTAGCTCCATCCTCCATCTCTATCCCATGCTCAAACCCTCTATCTGGAGGTACACCAGGAGGTATGTCACCAAAGACTCTGCCATGCTAGTCCATCACCAATTGAATATCAACATGAAACGCCTTGCCATCCTGAGGTGTAGGTGTTTTGGACTTCACCAAACAACGTGTAGCCCAAATCACATCATCATGTCTAATAATAGTCTCCATCCTGCGCGAAGACACCTCTTTAGGTCCACCGTCTGAAGCTGCCCTCAAAATTATCCTCTTCCCGCCCGACAGGAACTCTAATTGCATGCGGTGGTGATCAATAATATACCTCCCAATACCCTGTAACCACTGCATGCCCAAAACCACATCATAGTCCTCTAGAGGTAGAATATAAAAGTCATTTGTCAAGGTATAATCCCCCATCTGAATGCTAAGCTGTGGAATCCTCCTAGTACAGCCCAAAACTACACCATCCGCAACCTTCACTCCAAAACCATCAAATACCTCAGACTGTAACCCACACCGCTCAACCAACTTCTGATCAATGAAGTTGTGAGTGGCCCCTGTATCTACCAAGCTCATGACTCGCTGCCCCAGTAATGTACCTTTCAATCGAAAGGCATGAAATCTGGGATAACTGGAAAGGGTAGCCATAGTCACTTTCGCTGCTGCCAAAGGTTCAGGAATGTCTATCTCCAACTGCGGTTGTTCTTGCATAGTCTCCTCTGGGCTGTCCTCAGTATCAGTGTCTGGTATCTCCTCATCCCCAAACTCGGATGTTACCTCAATCAAGTGAACCTTGCCCTTACCCATGCAACGATGTCCGGGTTCCCAAGGCTCTTGGAAGGAAAAACATAGTTTCTTCCTCCTCAATTCATTCTGTGTCTCCTAGTCCATCCTAGGAGGTCTAGCTGACTGTCCATCTCTAAACTGTGAGGTGTTGGCCTTCTGTGGAGGTCGTGAGTCTCTAAAAGGTTTCTTATCTGTCTGATAAGTAGGAGTGGTATCCAACCTCAACGTCACATCTATGGCGTCCTTAAGGGTGGTTGGATTGAAGGTGCGTACCATTCCCTTAAGCCTGTCCTACAGTCCCTCAATGAATAACATAACACTACGCCTCTGGGGCATGTCAGGCACCATAATTGCAATACGCTGGAACTCATTGACATAAGCTTTTGCATGCCCAGTCTGTCTCATATGTGCCAACTCCCTATAATAGAGCTCTGTGTCCTTACGGTCAAATCGAGAAATGAGGCGCTCAGTGAACTCTGCATAGGAGTGGATCATGGCGTGGTCCTGGGTGACCAATCCATGGTGCCACCAGTCATAGGAAACCCCATCTAAATGCAAGAAAGCAAACTGAATAGCATCACGCTCAGGCATGGGTCTCAGTGATAGATATATATCCAGCTTGTGCACCCACGCTCGTGCACTCCTACCACTAGTCCCATCAAATGTAGCCAATGTGATCTTCCCAGTAGCTCTACTGAGGTCATAGTTCTGTTGCTGAGGCCTATAGCCCCGGTCTCCTCTGAACCTTGCGGTATCTCTACGCTGTGCACAATATTGAGGAAAAGGAAAAACATCCCTAACCTCTAGGGGTAGGGCTCTCCACTCATCTGTAGCCGCCCTGACTGAATCCTGAAATTCCACCTCTAGTGGCTCTACCTGTACCGGCTGCTCACCTGGTATAAACCGAGGAAGTAATGGTCTATCCCTAACTAGTGTATGATGTCTCTCACACCTAGGGGAATGATGAGAGCTCCCAGCTGATGTATGACATCCATGACTATGCTGGCTTCCAGCCACAGACACTGATCTACTCCGTCTGCCTCTGTGTCTATCCACTTCCAACCGCTCCAAGGTAACATGTATTCTGTCTAAGGTCTAAACAATCCTGGGCTAGGTAGTGATGAGGGTCCTCATCATCTCTCTCTCTTGTCTGTCTTCCTTAGCCTGATTTACTCTAGCGCCCACCTGTTCATCTGCCATAATAGGTTCCTGTTCTCTTCCCCTCTCACGCTCGTACTGAGCTCTTCCGCGGGTATAATATTTGTATATGTCACTTCTTCCCGGATGCATAGAAAAAAGAAAACTTAACCCCATAGGCTGGCAGGCAAATAGCTCTGATACCACTGAAAGATCCCTGATGGATCCCCTTGCTGATCTGCTGTAATTTTTAAAATAATAAACTATATTTTCCTGTGATTTTGTTGATGTTCTTACAGAATAGAGAGAAGTTGCAGAATGTTTGGTTTCTTTTTGTATTTTTTTGAAAATATAAGCAAGTAATGAATAAAGAACAACAAATAAGGAAGGAAGCTGAAACAAGTAAGAACATTCAATTAAATCAGAATTGATACAAATCGTACCAGGCAAATTTCTGATTTATAATATCCAGATTATTCCCTACGCACTGGGGATGTGCTTACATCCAATAATGGCGCCAATTGAAGGGTAGATGATGAACACAAACCAAGAACACCAGCTATGGCTGAATTAAAGTCTTCACCACTTCCAGCGTAAAGTGTACCTGCTGAGATAAAGACTCAATCAACACTTAGAACCTCCGGAAAATTCAACCTAGCTAATCAAGAGATTAGAAAATGTACTCAAAGTGGAAGGAAAATCTCAAACCACATCCAGACACTTATTCTTTGATTACCCAGGTGTGTGCAAGTGTATTCATTCCTCTCAACAAGACAATCATGACCTTCAGGTTCCCCTGTGATCGGCTACATAGTATATCTGAACTTCATAAGCATCCCGGATAGAGCCTCGCTGCCAGTCGGACGTCCATAGTCCCGACGAGGTTATCGCCGCAAGCTCACCAACATTGCTCCATTGCCAGTCAGGCGTCCATAGCCCCGATGGAGTTATCCGTATATTCCCATTAGCCAATTTTGATATTTCATTTCATTTCATTTTTCTCTTTCATTTTCCCATTTTTTCCTTTTGATATTGCTTTTTCATTCTGTCAATTCCTTTGGCTCATAAGCAATGAAGCTTCCTAGGGTTTGAGGATTGCGGTGGCACTGAAGTCAGATTTTAGATTTTTCACCAATCACAGCTTTGCCTGAAAACCATAATGACTCGGAGTCTATTAATGTGTGAAGATATAGTAATCAACAGATGTCGGCATCAAGATACAAAAAATGATTCCCTTCCAAGTCAAGTACAGGTCCTGATCAGATGATAAAGCTGGAGAGGAACAACCTCGGATTCTAAGCACTTCATGAATAGATATCTAAGAAATGAGTCTAACATAAGATCTAGGATATTGCCAGTGTTTGAGCAACAACACAAATGCATTTCTCACAAGATGGAGGCTCCCACTCAAGACACCTAAACTAAAGCAAACGACCGACAGACTAACCCAAGGCAAACTAAGCTATAGCACACACCAAAAGCAAACTTCCTAAAGAAGGCAAACAACTAAACCATCTGAGCCACTCAGGATCATGAGTCAAATGACTCGAGGCGAATTAAGAACAAGGCTCAAAAGACCTCTAACCAAAGACACGAAAAGAAAACCTACTCTAAACCTATATACAAGACTCCCAGACTCAACACGACTCAAAGAAGCAAAATATATACATGACTTCACATGATTTCTTAGGTTGTGCAACAAGAGCATGGCAAACGTGATGGTTCTCAGTCGAGCAAATTCATCCTTAAATACGGAAAGGCAAACTCTCACCATGCATTTCTCATACTCAAGTAGGTTTTCACTCAAAATGATCAACTGAGGCAATTCGTTAGGACCGTGATCAATCCAGATGCAAGTTGTTTTCTCAAAATCCCCATAATCAAAATCATAATAACTTTCAAGGCTAGGATTAAGGAAAGAGGCAACCTGGCATTGTTCGTGCTTAGATGGAACTGCATTGTCGGAAGCGAGATCACCAATTGCTTCAAGAGGTCGCCATTGATGATGAACTATTCCATGAGCATCCACAACATGTTGATCTTGATTAAGAAGTTCTTCTTGAAACAAGCCCAGCGCCCCTTTGAATAGCTCAACATTCTCTGTTTTCATTGAGATATCTTGCATAAACCAGGCATCTTTATGAAATTTTGTTAGCATATCCTCAAAAATGAGAGTCTCCTTGATGGATTGAGCTTCAAACATCTCCTCTAGCTGATCAAATACTTCTTCAAGCATAGTTTTGGGAGGTCAGAGCTGATGATGGATCATATCACTCACAGTAACTTGGTTATCTTGAAAAAAATTTGGCAGTGATTCCATTTGTGTTTCCTCTACAAGACTTTTGAGTGCCTCCTCAAATAGCATAATGGTGATGAAATCTTCAAGCGCCCCTTTGAATTGTTCTTCATACCTGGTCTCACTTATGATGATTTGTATTTCTTTGTTCAATATTTCAACTTGATTGTCTTCTTTAAGAATGCCATTTGAAACCTCCTGCAATTCAACCTCAAGGATCTCCTTTTGTAGCATAAACGAGAAGTCTTCAAGGAATGAGTTATCTTCTCCTTTAATTGCTTGTTCAACTCCTGGATCTTCCTTTATTACTGTTTGAGTATTCTCAACTGATTCTTCAACTTTTGTTTCATGGTATTCCTTTTCATGTGCATGGCATGGCGAGCTATCCACTGTAATACATTGTTCGTTAGGTGCATTTGTATCGTCAACGTACAACTGATCCTTCTCACAATCAAATGTCGAAGCAATGTCTTGTTCATAGGTTCCCCTGAATTCGGCTGCGAGATGTGCACCCCAGGATCTGTTCATAATACATTCTTCCTCGGACAAAGTTGGCATTCCAAACTGGTTTCTGACTTGATTGATAGCCATTTCACATACTGAGCAAGTAAATTCAGAGTGAGGTGAGTTGTGAATTCTACACCACAATGGTAGCAATATGTTTTGTAAACGCATTTCACCATTCAAAATGAGCTGACTCTCGATCATCCATAAGAAGCTTAGAAGAGGATCGTTGCTTTCTGGGACACTGAAGTTGTCTTCTTCTGTTTCTGGCCTGGGGACATCCCAAAAGAAGATTTTTCCCTGCGCTACCGATTCCATTCTTGATAAGTACTTCAAGCAATGCATTTCATCATGTTCCTCTATCTCGTGGACTCGACACTGCCTTGGTCTTGCAAACTCAGACAATCTGCGTGGATAAAGTTGTGTATCTAATCTCCACCAAAGTTCAGGGAAATCAACTTGTTGCTCCTTGTGAAACTGTTGTTGTTCCATTGAGAAATCTTCTTTTTTTTTTTTTTTTTTCTTTTTTTGGATTTTCTATTTTTTACTTTTTTTGGATTTTCTATTTTTCACTTTTTTTGGATTTTCTATTTTTCACTTTTTTTTGATTTTCTGGAATAGGAGAGATCTTGAATATCTCAGATTCAACTTCAGAGCTCAATTGGTTCCAGCATGCTTCCTTCTTTCGCAAGTCCAATTGATGATCCAGCGATCACCTTCCTTCTCTATATCACTTCCGTCAAGCGTTGAAAAAGGCTTTCCACTGATCTTCCTTGGATTCAAGAGTTCGCATTCGCCCTCCTTTCTTCTGCTTCAATTTTGTTGAGTGCGGAGGAGGGTAAAAAGCTCTGGATAATTTCTTCAAATGCAATGTGACTTGACAGGATCGAACGTTCAAATGCTGAGCCCTCCTTCTACCGCCAATTATGTTGATGTGTTTTTATGCACATGCGAACACAGAATAAAATACCTAAAGGTACCTTATCCTCTCTTGAACAAAGTTCCCGACTACTGAAGATCTTGCCGAAGGATCAGTCGGAGTAACTCCAAGGTTCTTGTATGTAGGATCTCTACGTGTGGATAAGCTCTCTGTGGTATGATGTGATTTGCTGGAATCACAAGGGGACTTACACTCAGTGACTTAAACGTCTGATTTGCTGGAATCACAAGATTTCACTGGCCTAGATTTTGAAAAAAAAGGAAAAGGATGAGGGCAAGGAAAGGATCTAATTCTGACACTAAGAATGTAGGAGCAATGAATAACCTTTGGTGAAATTCTAACTAAGGCTTGTTTTGACATCCCAGGACCATCTCCACAAGGTTAGTGCGATCTTCGGAGGAAAGCTTTATAATGTTTGGATCATCGCTTATAAGCATAGACACCATCAAGTTGATGCATATCAGTGAAGAAGCGACAATTGAAGTTAAGCTTAAGCTGAATGATTCCAGTTGACTACACAAGGCAAGTCTGCAATCAACAAACTTCTAGTAGTATGGATATACAAATTTCACCATCAATCAAATACATTTCTTCCACTCATCTAATAACATGAAATCAAAACTGAGAAGTATAAAGACCATGGAAATTGTTGAATCGACCCATAGATTTCACCGTTTCTTCAATGAAGTTTTACAAGCCTTTTACAACAACATCTTGGCAACAATCTTTGCCTTCTCTTTCTATTCTACTCTAATTGCTATACTATTAACTGACTCATTCATTGTTTCTAACTATTCACCTTCTAACTACTGACCAACTATTAGCCTTTACAAATGAGGAGCCAGGGCTTATATAGTGCCCACAATACAATTCAATGGCTTGGATCAATTTGAGATCAATGGCCAAGATTTTACAATGAAACCCTAATTAGGGTTTGTTACAACAAACTCAATTCTGGCCAATGAAATAATTGCATTGTTTGGACACATGTCTTCTCTGGAATATTCGACCAATGGAGAACCGGGTAGGTACATCGAAGTTTGTGCCATCTCCCATGAGTCAGGTGCATTGAATCTGGACACGCTGAGGTGGACCAACCCGATTGGAGGAGTGATGACTGGGATGCCACCTTGTCTGACACTTGGTTGATGCTCAATTTGGTAATGCTTTCCTTCAAATGCTGGACTGGAAGATAGATGGAGAAGGTCGTCCTTAATGAAACTGGATTGGAGGAGGTCGTCCTTGTTGATGCCGGATTGGAGAAGATCGTCCTTGTAACTGCAAGACAAACAAAAAGATGATTAAGGACACATGATAAATTCATTTCAACATAGCATTTTCAACTTAAGTCATCAACGAAAACATATCAACATGAAACTTGCCCAAGATTTTCTCCAAGAACAGACCCTATAAGAATTTCGCCCTGGACCCTTTGGAAGGGTCAGGAGCGAAATTCCAACTTTAGCTCAAAATTCACATTTTTGAAGGTCAAACATCCTTCCAAGGCATAGAACATCATGCCTCACTCCTATCCAAGTCATGAAAACCAAAATCTTTTCTTAAATTGCAAGGAAAAAAGGAGAATTTAGAAATTTCGCTCCTGACCCTTTCTTTTCTTAAATTGCAAGGAAAAAAGGAGAATTTAGAAATTTCGCTCTGGACCCTTTGGAAGGGTCAGGAGCGAAATTTTCATTAGGCTTCAAAACTTGCATCCTTAGCAACCCAATTCCACTCTAAGGCAATCCAAATGCCTTTTCACACCCTTGTCTAAGCTTAGTTTTGTCCAAAATTTGGAAGAAAAGATGACTTTGAGGATTTTCGCTCTGGACCCTTTGGAAGGGTTAGGAGCGAAATTCTTTATTTAGGCTTATTCCTCCATCATTTCAAGTTGCATTCACCTCAAAAGGATAGAAAACCAATCCGGACACTCATCCAAGCTACAAAAACCCAAGTTTGACTTGACTTTGCTAGGAAAATAAGGATTTTTTAGGAATTTTGCTTTGGACCCTTTGGAAGGGTCAGGAGCGAAATTCTCTCCTGAGCTCGTTTTGGCTACTCCATTACCTCAATCCAATATTCAAAGGCAAGAACACATCAAAGTCCTTCTAACCATGCCATAAAACTCAAGAATTAGACCATCTCCAAGAAGAAAATATGAGTTTCCAAGAATTTCGCTCTTGACCCTTTGGAAGGGTCAGGAGCGAAATCCATATTCTTGATTGATTTCTCACCTCCTTCATCCAATCCATCTTCAAAATTGATCTAACTCAACTCTCCTCTCCACAATCAAGCCCACTCACCACCAAATTAGCTTGGAAACTTCACCTCTCAATGTCTTAGGCAAAAAAAAAGGGGGGTAAATGAGGATTTCGCTCTGGACCCTTTGGAAGGTCAAGAGCGAAATCCATGTTCTGAGTTGATTTCCACCACTTCTCAAGGAAAGAAGACATAAATTTACCTTTCAACACGCCTTAGAAACCAACACTTGGCCAAAACTAGGAAGAAAATAAGGGCTATAGAGATTTTCGCTCTGGACCCTTTGGAAGGGTCAGGAGCGAAAATTACCTTTTAGTCTTCTTCCTCTATCCTTTCAACTCCAATCCTTTCAAGAAGGTAGCTAAACATCAATCTTCATCCAAGGGACAAGGTTTGTGGTCTAAGCAAGGTCAAAAAATAGGTGTGTAAGGAATTTCGCTCTGGACCCTTTAGAAGGGTCAGGAGCGAAATTCACCTTCTTGGCTAGAATCCTTCATTTTTTCAAGGTTTTCAAACATTTCCAAAGTCCAAACATGTCCACTCTTCCCTTCAAAATGCCTTGCAAATCAAAATTTGGTCAAATAAGGCAAGAAATGAGTCTTAGATTGATTTTCGCTCTGGACCCTTTGGAAGGGTCAGGAGTGAAAATCAGTTTTTAAGCAAAATCTTGATCTTTGAAATCATCCAACTCCCTCTCAAGGCAAGAACATTCAAAAACACCTCCACACGTGCCTTGCAAACTAGGAACTTGGTCTTGATAAGTGATAAATTGAGGTGTATAAGGATTTTCGCTCTTGACCCTTTGGAAGGGTCAGGAGCGATTTTCCTAATCTTGGCCAAAATCCTGTCTTCATTTTCACATTTCTCCATCCAAACAAGTGTTTTGCCCTCAAAGATGCCTGGGAACGAGTTGGTTCTAAGTTTGGGTCAAACTAGAATGTCTTATGGAGAATTTCGCTCTGGACCCTTTGGAAGGGTTAGGAGCGAAATTCGCTTTGGACCCTTTGGAAGGGTCAGGAGCGAAATTTGACATTTTAGACTCTCCGTCAGGATCATTTTATGGAATATAACATTTAAGTATAAGAAGGAAATGTCACTTATACTTTAAGTTATATTCCATAT
Source organism: Cryptomeria japonica (assembly GCF_030272615.1). Taxonomy (NCBI): domain Eukaryota; kingdom Viridiplantae; phylum Streptophyta; class Pinopsida; order Cupressales; family Cupressaceae; genus Cryptomeria; species Cryptomeria japonica. Next base: position 444,471,347 of record NC_081410.1, read on the forward strand.
ATACTTTCAAGATGTTTGAGAGTGGTTTCAGACCTCTAGGAGTTATATTGCAAAATCTAGTTTTTAGAGGATTCTTCAGTTTTCCCGACTTAGCCAAATTTCAAGATCAGGACATTCTAGACTTAGCCAAATTTCAGGATCAGGACATTCCAGACTTAGCCAAATTTCAGGATCAAGACATTCCAGACTTCATCACTCTCCAACTTGACCTAACTCAAGTAGAACCTGCTATCCAGGTGATCCCCCTTGTGACACTCAAAAGTTAAAGGCTAACAGACAAACCCTAAACACCTAGAAAGCAAACCCCAGAAAGCAAAAAAAGTAGGGGTCCCCATTTGCAGTGGGGCGATGTGTGAATATGTCACAACACCTACCAAGAAGCCAAGCGCTGATTTATCTTGCCCCAAATTACCTACAAAGAAATACCATGCCAATCTCCTCCTCACGCCACAACCACAATACCATATCACCCTACGCCATACTATAACGGCTAGAGAGAAGTCCAACATCTAGCACAAGGCAGACAATCTCACATCATACAAATATTAATGTCTGCAAATGGCAATATCAACTCTAACTACGCAAATCTTTACACTCTCTATGCCCACAATGCCCTTCAGGAAGGGCCTTCGAATACCCAAATATATGAAGCTAATTTCTATTGGCTTTGTTGTGATGTTTTCACACATTGCCCCATTGCAAATGGGGACCCCCACTTTTTTCTTTTTAGGTGATCGTTTTGTTAGTTTGAATAGTTTGGCAATAGTTTGTTAGGTTGTTAGCCTTTGATTGTGAGAAGAGTTCAGTTTTGTTGGGAAATGATTGAGGAGGTGTCTTGTTGTGAGGTATTCACACATCACCCCATTGCAAATGGGGACCCCCAAATTTTTTTTTTCTGCTTTCTAGGTAGTGTTTGAGTCTTTTGCTATTAGCCTTTGCATTAGAGAGGTATGGGTGCTTAAATGGCTAGGAGTTAGGTGGATAGTCTTGCATGAGTGTGAAGTAGGTTTGCAAAGTCTAGATTTCATGAGTTCATTTGTAAATAAAGAAGGATTAGAAGGTCACTTCAAGTGCTACTTTTGGGAAACAAATTTCACTTCATGAACACTCCTCATGTAAAGAACTAAAATTTGCTCTAAGACTTCATGATGTTCATGTCATTATAAATTGAAGTCAAGGATGTAAGTGAAAGTGAGCAAGGGAGAATTTAATCATGATTTGAGATCCACTTCATAAGCTCAACCTCGGGAGAGATTTCACCTTCAAGGTCAGGGGAGTGAACTTCAACTTCATGAACTAGCAAATTGGAGCGAACTTCAGGAGTTGAGGATTTGGAGCGAACTTCATGACTTGCCACCTTGGAGCGAATTTCATCAATGAGCATACATAAGCAAGCCTACATGAGCAAAGTCGAATGAGAAATGAAGGATGTTTGATGGTAATCACCTTGAATGGACTCAATGCCAGGTGAACTTCATGAGTTAGACTTTTGGAGCGAACTTCATGACTTCACCTCTTGGAACGAACTCGAATTTCATGTTTGGTACATTTGGAGCGAAGTTCATAAAAGTATACTTCATGAATCAAAGAAAAGGAGCGAATTTCATACAAAGGTGAACTTCATGTTTGAAGGATCTAGAGCAAACTTCATGTTTTGAGAAGATGGAGTGAATTTCATTCAAGCAAACTTCATGAGTTGATGATTCCAAGCGAACTTCATGAGTTGATGACTCCAAGCAAACTTCATGAGTTGATGATTCCAACGAACTTCATGAGTTGATGAATTGGAGCGAATTTCTTACTTCATGAGTTCACCATTTGAAGCGAATTTCCTACTTCATGAGTTGGGGTATTGAAGCAAACTTCATGAATTGCCACCTTGAAGCAAACTTCATGACTTTGCATTTTGGAGCGAATTTCAAACTTCATGAGTTGCAAGTTTGGAGTGAACTTCATGACTTGGCATTCTGGAGCGAATTTCATAATTCATGAGTTGGGTTTTTCAAGTGAACTTCACGATCTCACAATTTGGAGTGAATTTCACATTTGGAACAACTTCATGAGTTAAGGAATTGGAGCGAACTTCATGAATAAGGAGATTGGAGCGAATTTCACATTTGGAACAACTTCATGAGTTAAGGAATTGGAGCGAACTTCATGAATAAGGAGATTGGAGTGAATTTCACTTTCAATCTTTCTTGAACGAGGTTGGCAATAAAGGAATGAAGTGAAGGATTTAAGAACACTAACTTCATGAGTTGCCTTCTTGGAGTGAAATTTCCAACTTCATGAGTTGCCTTCTTGGAGCAAAATTTCCAACTTCATGAGTTGCCTTCTTGGAGCGAATTTTCCAACTTCATGAGTTGCCATCTTGGAGCGAATTTCCAACTTCATGAATTGCCATCTTGGAGCGAATTTCCAACTTCATGAGTTGCCTTCTTGGAGCGAATTTCTTACTTCATGAGTTCACCTTTTGGAGCGAACTTCATGAATGAGGAAAATGGAGCGAATTTTGCATTCAAAGCTTCATGAGCGAAATGGAAGATAAAGAGATTAAGGAAATTTGGAATCACTTACTTATTGTTCAGGCATTCACAAACGAACTTCATGACTTGACAAGTTGGGACGAATTTCATGTTTGAGACATTTGGAGCGAACTTTAAAAGTATCTTCATGAATCAATGAAATGGAGCAAATTTTATGCAAAGGTGAACTTCACAAGTTAACAATTTGGAGCGAAATTCATGACCAAAAGTAGAAGAGCGAAATCAAGTACAAGTGCACTTCATGAATTTGAATATTAGAGTGAACTTCATGACTTAGAAGATTGGAGCGAATTTCATGAGTTGAGAAAGACAAGGAGCTTAGCAAGCAAGGCGATTGAAACAAGCTTCACGTGCACACTATCTAGAGCAATCTTCATCTTCAAACATACATAAGCGAATCTAAGCTTCATGTTCAAACCTACATGAGCAAATCTCAACTTCATGAATTAGCATGAATGAGCAAATTTCACGAACTCAACAACATGAGCAAATTTCATGAATTCAAGGAGGGGAGCAAGCTTCACCCTCTAGCATACAAGAGTAAACTTCATGAATGGACAGAGGGGAGCAAACTTCATGTTCTGAGCTTCAAGAGCGAATTTCAAGTGTAAAAGTTATGGAGTGAACTCTAATTCATGTGTTCCTAATTGAAGGTGAATTTGCAAGATTGACTACAAGACCACAACATTGGAAGAGATTTGATGATTGGAAAGAGTCATTTTGAGTTGAAAAGATGGAAGATAGAAGTTCAAAGATCACTTCATGTGAAGCAAAATCAAGGCGAACTTCATGTGCTCCACTCCTAAAGAGGCCTCTCCTAAAGTTAGTTCGTCATGTTGTCATCAATTAATGACTAAAAGGCTCAATGTTGGAACCCATAGAATGAAGACAAATGAAGGAGAGTAAGTTCAAAGACAAGGACAACTTCATGAACATCAAGGGTGGAATAAACTTTAAGAACTCCTCTCCAAAGAGCGCTAAAACAACTTCAAGTGTCGCTTCATGAGGGCGAATTCTCTTTATATGCTCTTATTAAACCTATATATCAAGTGTATTTGATACTTGCTTGTTTGTTTTGTAGGAGATGGAGAAAGAAATAAGGGGATCACACGAGAAGCATTCACTTAAACAAAGACATGATCTACAATATCAATGACATGAAAGAAGTCACAAGAGAAGGAATTCCGAAGGAGAAAGGCAATGGTGACATCAGGAGTTCATTCCAAGGCAACATCAACACTTCAAAACTAAGATTTATACCTTGCACTTTCATGATCAAGGCATTCAAGAAGACAGTTTCAGAAGAGTTAATCAAAGTTAGAAGATCATCGTCATCATCGCTGAAGCTAATTAATGTTGAGTATCAAGAGATATTCCTTCATGATGATCTATCAAACCTACAAATTGCGAGTTGAAGTGGCATCCTAGTCATCATCCCGGTCACCACTCACCAATCAGGGAAGGTCTACCTCCGCATGTCTTGATTCAATGTACCTGACTCACCATTCATGGCACAAACTCCAAGGCACCTACCCTTGTTATCTATTGGTCATGCCAAAGTGTTGTAATCATTTCATTGGCCAAAACTGAGTTTGTTGTAACAAACCCTAATTTGCGTTTTCATTGTAAAATCTTGGCCATTGATGGAGATTCAATTCTGGCCATTCATTGTAAATGACCTATCTATAAAAGCTCAAACCCTTCATTTGTAAAGAATAATAGTTAATAGTGCTAGAATAGTTAGCTAATAGTTAATAGCAATAGAAGAATAGATCGTTTTGAAGAATAGAATACCAATTAGAGCAGAGTAGGAGGAGAAGACAGATATTGTTGCCTAAGTTGTAAATGAACTCTATTTTCATTGAAGATAAGGTGAAGTGTGTTGTTTATTTACAATGTGCATGGTTTCTTGTTGGATCTTCATGTTAGATGATAAATAAATTAGATTGAATGGAGGAATTTGTTGAATGTATTCAAGTGGAATCCGCCTAGTCCATACCACTAGCCTCTTACTGATTGTAAGTGTGCCTTGCGTGGTCAACTAGAATGATATGAGCTTAACTTCAAATTGTTATGCGTCCATTGCTTATGTGTTAACTTGAATGGTGAGCAATGCTTGATGATAATGATTTGAAAATCTTTGAAATGTCCTTAGAAGATTGCACTGAGCTTGTGTCAAATTGTTCAGGTTGATGGTGAGACCTTGCCCAGTACGATTCCATCTAATCATTCACTCATCTTCCTACATTCTTAGGATTAGAATAGACTCTCTCAACCCTTCATCTTTTGCCATTTTTTTAAACTCCGGCTACTTTAGGATCAAAAGCATCACCATATCGTAACATCAGATGACCTAAGTTCTAGCAAATCAAGCATTCAAGCATTCGAATGTAAGTCCCCTTGTGATTCCAGCATAATCACATCAACCAACAAAGCTTATCCACACATAGTGACCCTACATTCATGAACCTTGGAGTCTTCTCAGGTGATCCTTAAGCTAACCTTCAGCATTTGAGAGATTTTGTTCAAGAGAGGATAAGATACTCTTGGGTATTTTATTATGTGTTCGCATGTGCGTAAAAAACACATCAACATGTATGTTGTCAATCATCCAAATGTTGTCAATGATGCTAGGTTTTCTAGGTCGCCAATATTGTCAAAATGATGAAAGTTGCTAAATATTGCAAAGTTGTTAGAAGTTGTCAAATGCAGGATGTTGTGATGGTTGTGACAATGATTAGAAGGAACAAATAGGTGTTTAGATCACTTGCAATTTCACCTAGTCTTACATTTACCCTTCACGATGGATTTTCACCCTTCAGCGGTTTTGTTGCACAAAATTCCCACCTTTCTTTGATCAACGCATGAAATGAGTGAAGTTTTGCCCTTGGTAGTCTATGCACAACTCTTTGCTAAGTTTGCTCATGATGTTTTCAAATTTTGCACTAAGTCAATTTAATGGTAGACGTGATCCCAACTCCGCCACTAAAGAGTGGAGGAAAATGCAAGTCTTGACGAATATCCAATAGAAATTACACCAAGTTACTGCAATGTCGGACTTTACTCAAAGTCCGCCATTCAATGTGAACGGTGAGTATAAATTGTTGATCAAACCCTCAACTCTGCCATAGTGAAGAGGAAGAAATGTTGATGAAGTGAGGTCAACGCTAGACTTGATCCCAACTCCGCCATTCATTTGGTGACAACTAATGCCAGATTTTCCTTAAACTCCACCAATGCTAGAGTCAAAGATTGTCAAAGTGATTCAAGTTTGATGGTGAAAATGTCAAAATGGCCTAGAGTCCGACCTATATCATTACATAACTCAGAGAAACTCCAACTTTAAGAGTGCATAAACCTGATCAAAGTCTTCCTCATTTGGTGAACAAAGAAAATGTGTAACATTCCTTGAACTTTGCCCTTGGAAAGTGTTGAGGTGGCTAGAGTTTTGTTAGTCATATGGTATAGTGCAAAATTTTTGGGGTTCCACCATCATGCTCTTGTAGGCAATTGTTGGTCAAGCTCAAAATTCGATCTTGAGGGATTGCAAACTTGTCATAAAGACCGATCTATATTGTGCACAACCTTGTCAAAAAAATCGATCTCCCAATGATGCATTCAATGCAAGACTTGGTGCAAAGTCCAACCTCATCATTGATTGTGCAGAACATTTGAGAACTTTGATCCACTAATCAATGCACAAATTTTATTAAGTTTGCCAAGGTAAAGATAAAAATGCAGGTTTCCACACAAAGTCCGCCACTCAAGTAATTGGACTGCGAGACTTGACTCCAACTCCACCCTCTTGATTGATAAGAATGCAAATGTTGGACAAACTTCGACCTTGAAGAGGAAAGATTGCAAAGCTCATCCAAACTCTGCCAGCCAAGGGCAAAAATGTTGAAATCCCACGAAAATTTGCCTACATTTACAACAAGAGTGTCAAATGTGGACATTGCAAAACTCTTAACAAGTTCGCCTCAAGACAAAGTGTAGAAGTTGCTATCAACTCCGCCAATGATTGATTACTTTTGTGCTAAGTGAAAACAATGTCGACTTGGATCAAAATCTGCCATAGGATCTGATATGCATTGCAACAATGTCAAACTTGACATGAAGTCCGCCAATCAAACATAAAATATTGCAAATCTTATCTAACGTCTGATCCACCAATCAGTTCAAAATGCAATTCTTATACAAATTCCAATCTTGCCAAGGGGATAATGCATAAACATTACAAGGTCCAACTTATTATTGCAAAACATTTGAGAAGTATGACCTATTAATGCAAAATTAAACTAAACTCCAACTTGACATAATGCAACGATGGAACAAAGTCCGATTAGGTCAAGAATGCAAGACTTGAAAATACTCCAACCTGATCTCCTTGTGTGCAAATTTAAACTAGCCGACTTGTCTTGTGATACGGCTTAATTTGTAAGAGGGAGTTGTGAGGTCGGCTAAGGTGAAAGGGTGTGCCTCTAAGCATTAAGCGCTTATAAGGAAGGATGTAAAAACCATTTCAACCATTCACCTATGCGATTCAATTCAAGGAGGATCAGGCTACTGAGGAATCAGACCTGCAGATAAAATCAGTCCTAAAGATGGCAATCAGACGACCTAAGCAAGTGTTGAATGGAAAGAGGGGAAGTATGTGAGTTTTGAAGGGCTAAGATGAGAGGTTGGTGTTGCAGTTTGAGGAAAGGTCACTTTGAAAGGAAAGAAACCTAATGATTTATTTACAAATCTGGATGATTTTCTCACAAACTTAATGCAATTCCCGAACTGAAAGATATTATTTCCAAGTTTAAAGGGGGGTTTTTGTGGAATTACGTTTGAGGTTGTGTGTGTTGAAAAATGATTATCATATAAATCCTTTTCGAGTTTTTGCGAGTCTTAAACTTCTAATTTCCTTACCACAATTTGCTTGCTTTCCTTTTATGATTTTGGAATTAATATATGGTCGTACTCTTTTCAGGACTACATCAAGGAGGAGGGATTCAAGTTTCAAATCATCAAGGAGAACTTCACAAGAATACATAAGGAGAAAATATATAAGGGGGGAACAAGAGACAATCTTGAATTTCCTCCGGAAATCCAAGAATCATTGACAATACACAAGGTATTCAAGTTAGAGCTACAAGGAGGAGATCAAGGTCAAGTACATTGTGAAAAAAGAAAGATCAACCATGGAGTTACATGCTACATCAAGGGAGTATTTCACACCAAGGGTCATTAGTATAGAGTTGGGATGTTCAAGAACAACACAATAAGAAGTGTATCTCAAGGTCAAGATTCGCAACTTCGAGGATGGAAATGCAAACATGATCAAGGAAACAGATAGTTTCAGAAGAGTTAATCAAATTTAGAAACTTGATCACTTAGATGATGCAATTTGGGAATATGCCCCATCTCCATCTCATCTAACAACTGGATAATGTTGAGTATCAAGAGATATGTCTCAACCTCAAAACACTTTGTGATGATGATCTACATGAACAAGCTGAGTTGGCATCAAATCATCATCCGGCCAATCAAGTTCTTCCAAACCAGCATGCCCATATACAATGAACCTAACTCATCTAATGGAGCAAGTGACATGTGTCACTTCCTCAAATATTGTTTATCTTACCTAACCTCATCATTCATTGGTTGGAATTCGAGATGGACATGTGTCCAAATCAATGTAATTTTCTCATTGGTCAAGAAAAGCAGTTTGTTGTAACAAATCCTATTTGGGGTTTCATCGTTAGATCTCGGCCATTGATTTGAGAATCAATCCTAGCCCCTGAATTGTAAGGAGATGTCTATAAAAGGCTCAAATCTCTCATTTGTAAAGGTTAAAAGACAATAATCAAGAGATTAGAAGTTAGAATAGAGTTAACAGTAGAGTAGGAAGAGAAGGCAGAAATTGTTGACAGGGCATGTAAATAAACATACTTTTCATTGAATTTATGGTGAATAGTGGAGCTTCTTCTACATATTGCATGGTTTCTTGTTATATCCTCAAATTAAATGAAGTATATTGATTATGATGGAACCATGTGTGGATATTGATAATTCCTTGATTCATACTATTTGTGGTTAGATGATTCTAATTGCAGTGCATAGTTAGCCTGAACCTCAAATTGTGCTAAGTTCAATTGTGGATATGTGTTCAAGTTGCACCACATTTGGGTATTTGAATGAATGTTCATGATATGAAAACCTTTTATCACCCTTAGAAGATTGCACTAGTTTTGTGGAGTTGTTCCTAGCATGGCCAAGAAAAACTTGGTTTAAAGAATGTATTCATCCAAGCATCATCCATTGTTATCATTGACCTTAAGAATTAGATTACACTCCCTAAACCCTATCTCTTTTGCCTTTTATTTTCTAAGCTAAGTTAGTTTCCACGTTCTAGCTATGTTCAAGTATAAACATAAGTCCCCTTGTGATTCCAGCAATATCACATCAAACCATTGAGCTTATCCACACGTCAGGACCTAACATTTGGAACCTTGGAGTCACCTCCTATGATCACAAAGTTTAGCATTCAAGGAGATTTTGTTCAAGAGAGGATAAGATACAGAAGACGGCAATTATGCTATCACTAAATAAAGTATGTTTAGTATGTTTTGAAATGGCAATGTAATGGGTAATTAGTTCCCGTAGGTAGTTGGTAGTTCCCAGCAGTTGGCCTCTTCGCGAACCAACCAAGTGGTATATATTCTGCCATTGTACCTGGAACAGTGGGATTATGATTGAAGATATATTTTGTTTACTGTTGTACTATCCATTACATGATGCAATAATGTCATATCATTCTGCCTATGTTATTGTGATTGTTATTTATGTTTTATGCACACTGTAGTTTCTCTGTTTATTCTATAAAGTTAATACATATTCACTGTAAGAAGTAAACATTTTGGCATCGTTTCCAATATGAATTTGGAGATCAATATGGTGGCATGGTAAGCACTAATGGGCCGACCATTCGATCAGCAATTGATAGTAACTAAAAGCAATACACACGAAGAGGTCACACAAGCGGAGGCACGGGAGGATCAACTGACGAAAGATTTGGTGGACCTGTGGGAGGTTTTGGTCACCTAGTATGTGCAGAGGGAAGTTTGGGAGAGAGTTGTCCCTAAAGGCACAGTACTTGGCAAACTCATGGTCAACCCTATTGAATTTGATCTTCTCGAGAGCCTTTTGAGGTTGTTGGCACGGAACCTCATTGAACTACAAGACCGAAGGGAGGAAAGCAATCATGAACATCATCGGTAGCATCTACTGCAGAGGTATGAAGAGGGGAACCATAGGGAAGAGAAAGAGAGGGATACGAACAGACGTCGTACCCCTGGCAATTAATGCCCCTACGACCAAACAAAGACCAATGGCATACTAGTGCCACCCGAAAGGTAGGGGAAGGATCAATACGGAGATCCCTCCATATAAGAGAACAAAGTGAGCGAAAATGACGACTAAGGGAAATTGTTAAAGGCTCGAAGAGTCAAAGTAAGAGTTGGAGTGTGAGTCGGAGCCGTAGTTGGGAGAGGCAAAAACCGTGTATGTGGAACCAATTGGTAGAGGTTGCGAGGAACCTACCACTTCCAGACGTAGTGGAGGAAGATCTCGTCGACCAGGCCACACACTCGACGTTGAGTGAAGAGTCCGGAACCGAGTCTGAGAACAACTCATCCGAACACTCCGAATGCAACGAAGAGGTAGTACGGGACCTTGAGGGCGAGGTTGCCAAAAATTTTGAAACCAATCTGTATAGAATTGAGAATCTATCTTTGGCGGAGCAGTCAAAAATAAGAGGGTCTGAGCCGAAGACTCCAAGAAGGAGAGAATACAGAAACGAAGTTGACCAAGGTGCCGAAGACGCTAAAGGTGGATGTGGAGAGAGCTCGCACGTGGCCGAGAGTGCAAGAGAGGCACCGGAACGTGAAGAGAAGAACAGTCCAATCTAGTCGAATGCATACAATGCCTTCCAGGCGGCACATAATACCTTCCAAACAAGGACAATGTTACATAATCAGAATAATCCAGAGAGGCAAAAACTCCCAAGATTCACAAGTGACGGGTTGAAGGACCCTGTGCGGCATTATAAAACATGTATAATGATATGGGAGGCAAATGGCCAAGATGACCAGGTCTACTACCTGAAGGCATTTTTTGCTACCCTTCGGGGAATCACCATTGATTGGTACACAGACCTCAACGCCCGGCACAAGATGAGATGGAATGATCTAAAGAAGGTGTTCCAGGAGGAATTCAAACTCCAGAGGGATGCAAAGAGATCGTGGCCGAAATCTACAATACCCAACAAGGCCAAAGTGAAAGTGTTCGGGCTTACAATCGTAGGCTGAAAGAATTGTTGAATAAAATGGAACATCAGCGGGCCAATGGCTTGAAGAAAAGATGCTTTGTGGAAGTACTTGTTCTTGAGAAGGAAAATGAAAGTGGTCCCTCCGCCATCGTACGATGAAGCCTATAACCGAGCAATGGATATTGAGAGCGAAAGCAAAACATCCAAAGGGAAGAAAAGGGTGAGTGATGATGACAGATGAAAGTAGCGATCAAGAGTCAAAGACCATACAAGCCTTATGGAAGGATATGTTTTGGATGATGAAGGAATTGACTGCAGGGAGGGAGAGTGCCAAGGAAAGCAAAGAAGTGTGGTGCACCGATTGCAAAGTAGGTGGTCATACCAAGGGTATTTGCCCAAAAAAAATATTATGTGACATCTGTCAAGTACTAGGCCATTCCACCAAGGAATGCCCGTACAACTTGAAAACAAGGAGCACACAAGTGCTCTACGCCCAAGGGGAACAAGCTTCCCTACCAACCACCAGTAAACTCAGATGCCTCACCTAGAGGGTATCGTAACAACCGGTGAGGGAACAATCGTTCTAACAACACGCCAAGAAGCAAAATTTGATACGATGCCAAAGCGAGACCCATGATTCAATGCCGAAAGTGCAACAAGTGGGGTCACTTTGCCCGCGAATGTCAAAGCGGTAACAACAACGGGAGTTTGTTGTGTACATGGTGTGGACCGGGAAACCATGAAGATACGCACTGCCTCAAGCAAAAGGGAGTGAACATGCTGGACATCAAAGAGTTGGGCGAGGAAGTACTAGCAATCACCAAACTCCAAACAAAGAAAGCATTGTACCCAAATCCGCGTACGCAAAAGGAAAGGCTCTGAGAGGCAAAAGCGGATGTCGAACGGGCAATGGTGGTGGAACGAAGAGTCTCACATGAAGCCGCCAATACCCCACTATGGGCAAAGCCCGAAAAAATTATAATACAATAGATGTTGCAAGCCATTGTACCTGTACGAGTGGCGGACCTACAAACAACGCCACAATTGAAAGCAGCCCTCAACAATGTAGCAGAGGTTGAACTAATTAGCCAGGAACAAAGTAAACCAACGACAAAATCAACCAATAACCTGGCTACTAGCCCCATGCTACTCACAGTTGGGATTGGAAGGAAACCGGCAATGGTGGAAAAGGAAATCATGGGACAAAGGTTGACAGACACCATTGTCGATGGAGGCTCGAGAGTGAATGTGTTGTTGGAAGAAACTTGGAAAGGCCTCGGCAAGCCAACACTCTGGCTGACAACCTTCCAAATGGTGGGTGCCGACCAGCATGGCATCAAACCTCTCGGGACACTCATAGCACAGAAGGTCACGATTGGCACTCAATCCTTCCTCCTAGACTTCGTGGTCATCCCACTAGAGAAAAAGGCATATGACGCCCTCCTCAAACAGGGTTGGCTAGTGACGACCAAGGCGAATCACAACTGGAAGAAGAATACACTCTCAATCAAGAGTGAAGGACGCAAGTACATCATTGATCTGAAGAATTAGGCCGTAAGTGAGGAGTTGGCATCATCCGACTCAGACTCAAATGACTCATGATTATGAAGGGGGTTCAGAGGACAAAAAGGGAAAAATGGAACCCAACGAGGAAGGGGTACTGGAGCTGGAAGGTTGCTCAAAGGATGAAACCAGTTTTCTCAACAGATTCTTCCACTGGCAGATGGAGGACTATGAGGTATTCCACCCGAAGTGGAACATGCCACAAATCTATGAGATTGAGGAGACCGGCGAATAAGGTACAGAGAGTGCGACCTTCCCTCCAGAGTACAAAGAGTACCGCGAAGGCGTGGCATGGGTGGACAATACACCCACTCATCGGTTCGAAAGGGACAAGGCTATCAAGTACAAGGAACCGAATATAAAGAAAGTGAACCTAGGAGATGATAGCAACCCGAAGGTGATCCTCATAGGAGATGATTGGAATCCCATACTAATAGCAGCAACATTTAAAATATTCTTGGAGTACAAAGACGTCTTTGCATGGACATACAAGGACCTGAAGGGGATACCTCCGAAGTTGTGCGTACATCGAATACCCCTCATACCTAGTGCTCATCCCGTACGAAAGAGGCCGTACAAAATGAACAAAAACTATGTGGCCAAAGTAAATGAGGAGATTGAAAAGATGCTGGAAGCCTGCATTATTTCTAAAGTGGAAACGAATGAATGGGTATCACCCATCGTCATCTCTCTGAAAAAGGAGGCAAACCAAATCCGAATCTGTGTATACTTCTGATGCCTAAATGCTATGACCATCAAGGGCCACATTGTATGCGAGGGACTGAAGACGGATCACGACAAAGTAGGGGTCATCGTAACCATGGAGAGTCTGGAGGACATGACAAGAGTCAAGTCTTTCCTTGGACACATGGGCTATTACTGGAGGTTCATTAAGAACTCCGCGCAGATCTCTTACTCACTTGATAGGTTGACAAGGAAGGGAGAACCATTCGTATGGGGAACGAAGCAAGAAGAGGCATTCAAAGAGCTTAAGTTTTGATTGGTGAGTGCACCAATCCTGGCATACCCAGATTGAGACAAGGAGTTCCACATACATGTGGATGCCTCCAACTATGCCATCGATGCTACTTTGGCCTAGGTAGCCGTACAAGGGTTGGACCATCCCATCTTCTTTGCCAGTCGCTTTCTCTCCAAGGCAGAACGGAATTACAGCACGACGGAAAGAGAGGCCCTCAAAATAATATACTCCATACAGAAATTTCGTCATTACCTCCCAACGACACCATTCACATTCTATGTGGACCATCAAACTCTCGTGTACTTGGTAAATAAGCCAATCATTCAAGGGCGCATGAGCAAGTGGCTATTGTTGCTCCAAAAATTTACTTTCACCATCATAGTACGACCAAGGAAAAGCCACATGCTCGCAAACCAGCTGTCCCGAATCAAGTCCAGAGATCCTCCAGAGGGGGTAAATGAAGATTTTCCTAACGCACACCTGTTCTAGATAGCAGCACTTCCTCCATGGTACGAAAGAATTGGTGAATAGTTGTCTACCTCAACATTTCCAAGGGATATAACGCCAAGGGAACGGCAGAAGTTGGCACTAAAAAGAAAGACATTCCAATTAATTAATGGTCTATTGTACAAAATGGGACCCAATCAAATACTCTGAAGGTGCATGATGCAAGAGGAGACCCTCGACGTATTGAAGGAGGCACATGAAGGACTTGTCGGAGGCCACATGGGACCCAATGCCACCGCACGGAAAGTTCTATTGGCAAGGCTATGGTGGCCGACCCTGCACATGGAATCTCGTGAGTGGGTCGTGGGGTGTGATACATGCCAACAAGCGGGCAAGCCGCAGAAAAGGGATTTTATGCCCTTGTTCCCCTCTCAGCCACAAGAGTTGTTCGAGAGGCAGGGTCTCGACTTTGTGGGGCCACTGAAGGTAAGCAATATGCACAGATGTCGGTATATCATCATAGCTACCAAGTACCTTACGAAGTGAGCGGAGGCGAGAGAACTCCTAGATAATACCGTTGTCAGTACGGCAAGGTTTCTCTATGAACAGATTGTAACAAGGTTCGATATTCCCATCCAAATCACCAATGATCGTGGGGTTCATTTTGTCAATCAAGTCATTAGAATTTAGAACAATGGCAGCTCAATTCAAAAAAATTCACAACCAATAAAGTCCGTATTATCCTCGAGCAAACGGTCAAGAAGAGTAAACCAACTAAGTGTTGGTATTAATCATTTACAAATCATGTAGCGTGGAGCAAGAAGATTGGGAGGAGCAGCCTCCAGTAGTATTGTGGGTGTACCGTACAACATACAAGGTGACGACGAGTCACACTCCCTTCCAACTTATGTACGGCCAAGAAGTTGTAGTACCAGCCAAGTACATCGTTTCGAGCCTACGGATCGCGGTGGATAACCGGCTTGGGGGCGCTGAGAGCTTGAATGAACGCCTCTTGAATTTAACACGGCTCAACAAACAACGGATGATGGCGTAGTGGGCGACTGAGGTTGCCCATCGGAGAAGGAAATTTTGGCACGACAAACACCTCCGGTGGGTGAACTTTCGTCCGGGCCAGTTAGTTCTAAAATATAACGGTCGCAACGAACTCCAACCGAGGAAGTTCAGAGTCCATTGGCTTGGACCATATAAAATCAGGGAGGTAGGTAAAACAGTGCAATGAAACTCTCCACATTGGATGACAATCCCATCTGAGACCAAGGGAATGGTTCCAAATTAAAAGTCTACAAAGAACGAGATAAGCCCGTGCTCTTGATCAACATGTTGGGTTATGCTACCAAAGGAGATTGGACAGTTGGTTGGAGTAATGAAATCGAAGAAGATCCTATGATTGTGAAAGAACCATACAAACCTAATGAGAACTGGGTCGATTCGGTCACATTTCTGGAGGAAAGACTGGTGCCCAAACATGTTGAAGGCATCGCAGTACCTCGAAGACATAAACATATCACCAATGCATTTTTTGGTTCTCCAACTTTGTGGGTAAGGTACGAAGGACATTGGAGGAGAAAGGCTCAGTACGAGGGGATCCGGGAAGGATATAAAGCCTATGACATCAATGAGGAGGTTGAGGCGTGATGGAAGGAAGGACTAGCTAAAAAAGAAGAAGAGACGATTGACCTAGAGGAGGGAGTTGACCTGGAAGAGTATGGTGCAACCTTTGGGCCATGCCTAAAAATGGTGATTAAAGGGGAAGATTATTACATGGCAGAAATGCATCTAGGAGAGAGGGAGCCAGCCTCCAACTCACTTTGAAGGTGAAACGGTGACCTAGTGCCAGCAGTATGGCAGACGATACATTGACGGACAATATAAGGGGGTGGGACCAGCACCCTTGCTGGATAAAATTTTCGACCTTGAGTATGTGAGCACATGTTGCGAACAAGAATGTTTCAAGTGGCTTCCATTCACCTGCTAGGGGCAGCACGACTCGAAAATAAAGATGCGAGAAGGGGACCCCCGAGGAGTGAAATGGAAGGTCGCAATCAATGACGAAGAGGAATTGTGACAAAAACAAAGGGTAGAGGCTGGTAGTACAAGAACTAGAAAGCATCTTGGAAGACGGCTCAAGAAGAAAAGAGCGATGAAATTAAAAAGACCAACTAATCCAACGAAGCCAGAAATGCAAATGCACAAAAGCAGGTCCAGGAAATCCAAAGTATGGAAAAAATTTCATAAAATGCTAAAGGTACGAAAAATTAAATTCAAATACTCTTGCCAAGGTAAAATATGGAAAAAATACTTTCAAAAGAAAATATTAAAGTTGGAAAAAGTGAGGCAAGTTATAATTATTAAAAGGGAAGGATTAGAAGTTATTAAAAAATTAAATGGAAGGGGAAAAATAATAAAGTTAATAAAAGAAAAATTATATGAAGCAAAAAAGATGTTTTATAAAAAATTGATAAAACATTTGGTTGCAACCCTAACCCTGAAAATAAGAAAGTGTTATAAATCCTCCCATCTTGCCATTGGAAGCCAATTACGTAGTGGAGAAAGGTGAAGTGAGGTGCGAGTCCCAAAAGGCACGTGGCACAATGGAAGGGCATTGTACGGATCCATATGAAGATCAATTGAAAATTCACAACGTAGAAACACAAGTCATCCATACAAACCATAAGACGGTTGTGGTGAAGAGATCCAGGCGAGGGAATATTGCAGCAAGGAAGTCGTACATACCATACCAAGCTCGTATGGAGAGAGTGAAGGCAACAGGAAGGTTGTGCAGGACAGCGAATCACAAAATTCAGGTATCATGCAAAAACCAAAGTTAGATGTCGACGAAAGCAAGTTGACCGTACAGAAGTTGAAAGTTGCCGAAGGATTGTCACCGTACACCGAGAGTAAAGTTGTCGAGAGTAAAGTTGTCGAAGGATTGTCACTGTACACCGAGAGTCAAGTTGCCGCCGAAAGTAAAGTTGTCGAAGGATTGACTAAGTTCATACCGTACACCATACGGTTCACAACAAACGAAAGCAAGTTGGCTCTTGAGAGCCCAAGTTGCGCCAATGTGAGGAGGTTACCGCGCGAAGCCACGAACGCCAGCTACATTGTACAAACCAAAGAAGCTAAGTGCAAGAGATATGTATGGTCAAGGGAGTCAAATTGTAGAGCATTGATACCGTACGTCGTACGGTTTGGACACATAGGCCAAGGAGGTGCTACGTACGGGAAGTCATGCAACCATACAGGCAGGAGGAGGCCATACGGATAATGGAGGCTGTACAGATTGAGCAAGAAGCCGAATGAGTAGACTCATAAGAAACCATCCATGCCACCACTTGAGACCTTACGGAGGAGAAAAATTTAAAATGGTGCATACAAGCATTGGAAATCCTAGACATGGAAATAAAAACCGTTATAATAACTATCTGCCAGGAACAAATAAAAAGGCCAGTCATACATGTAACGGCCACCTCAAGCATTGCAAACATGGCCAGCAACAGTAAAAGGAAAAACCACCCCCATGTGCAGAAAGATGAACCGGTGACTGCACATACTGTGACATTCGAAATCGTGAATGGAACAAAATGTCGTACCTAGTGGCGAGAGGCTCCCGATGACCACCTATTGAAAGAATCCATGCGCAGAGTAGAGGTCGACAAAGTTATTCAGATACCAATGTTTAACTTGCGAGAATTTGAGCCAGTACTAGGAACTCTAATCGCAGGTTATGACAAGCATTCTAACCGGTCCATTGTTGAATTCCAGCAGCACCAAGTATCTCTATATTTTGGGCCGAGTGAGTTCACAAGGGTGTTCAGCATTCTATCCAAAGGAGTTAAGGTGGCCAAACCGGCTACAAAAATGGAGGACAAACGTTTTTTGTTGCAATTAGTGTGCAGAAATGACCTCACCAATGTACAATGGAAGGGGCTGTGGAATAACTCCAATAGCTGAAGGGTAAAAAAGAGTTATATCGCAATGGTTGAATGGCACTGCATCATGGACCTCATCAAAAGTCGTCTGATGAGAGCCAGCCGATCATCTAACATAGCCGTATGGATGATTCGACTAATGAATGGGATTATGACAGATGTTGTGTATGATCAGGCGACAGTGTTATCTGCCAGGATCAAGGAGTTCCTCACTTTGCAACATAAGACTTTTTACATGGGGCATCATGCCATAGGGCTCTTCTTGGAAGCATTGCGTAAACAAGTATCATCAGATTGTTGGGCTCATTCCAGCCTCTCAGCCGTGTGAAGCCAAACAAGCCACCTATGTTTTTTTGGATGAATCTAGACACTCTCAAAGGAACAGTCGCAGCGAAAGAGGCAATGACTAGATGTGCAGGATATGGATCCATGTGGATGAAGATAGTAGTGCGAGTGAAGAGGAAGACACCATAGAGGTGGAGTCAGCCGAGCGTCAAAGTGAAGATAATTCCTTCCATATGACCCTGCACGGAGAGATAATGGAATTACAGTTAAAGGGTGAGGCAGTGGAGTGTGAGGAGGCAGCCAAAGGGGAGTATTCCGATGAGAGGGAAGAAGATTCTCCCGAAGGAAGGGAGCTTTCATAGCCTACCATACCAACAAAAAAAAACCTACGGCACCGAGGGGTTGTGGGAATTGATGTTTGCGCCCACGCAATTGTCCCCTACTGCACATTTGATAACACCGGGTGGGTTGAGAGTGTCTGCGGGAGAGACGACTCCAATCACCATAGCATGGGGAGATAAACATGTGAAGAGGCCCGCACTAGTGGCCACCATGTCGGTGGTGATCATACCCACCACGAGTGTACAGCAGACCGTACTTGTACCAGCAACCCAAGCCGAGACTGTGAGCAAGGATGTGGAGGTAGATGCCTCCTTGGATAGGTGGTTGGGTAAGCATGCTACAGTGGTTGTACCTCCCTCTCCATGCATAGTGGAGGGCCCTATGGGTGAAAACTTGATGGAGGAAGGAGGGGGAGGTGAGCAGGTTGCAGTACAAGAGGAAATGCAGACAAGGAAGATGAGCAACATGAGAATATGGTCATAGACATCGAGGACGAGAGCACTCAGGTGGGCAACATAGGGACTCGGGAGGAGGATACTAGCAGTATTCGAGTGTCCAGGCCATACCTACGAGACCCCATGGGATCCATCTGCGAGTTTTTTACGGAGTTGGGTGCCTTAATGAATGTCACTCGAGACCTTGCAGCCTTAGCCCGAGAAGCTAACATAGATTCAGTACCTACAGTTGAGGGACTCTTAGCTTTCATGAGGGATGGATGTGCGGCAGAGTTTGCAGGCCACTTCACAAGATGGCCACTTGCAGAGACAGATGAGATGATTCAGAGCTGGAGGCAGATGCTCGCACACACTAGGGAGACACAAGGAGTGTTGGGACCTACATTACGTGGTATGGAGAGATCCTTCACGGAGATTTTCTACAAGATGCGTTGGGTTGAGGCAAAGAGGGATTCTACTATGGAGGTGATCCAAAGTGTCATGAGGGAGTTGGGCCTCCATGCCAAACTCACAGTCGTAGAGCAGAAATTGCGAGCTGAGTTGGAAAGTGAGGTAAAGCGGCAGCAAACACTCTTGGAGAAGCAGACTGCAAGAATGTAGGAGCAGACCAGTCGGGTAGGAGAGATAGAGGAACGCATGGCTGCCCTGCAAGCCCATCTTGAACAGAAGGAGAAGGATATGCAGGAGGCAGTAGTGATGGTGAAGACCGCTCAGGAGTGACAGTTGGTGGTTGAGAGAGATCTACGCCTCTGTACAGAGCAACTCCAATGCCTACAGCAGCGTTCAGCATCCTCAACTACTCCAGGGACGTCCTCTCACCTACCTAGTCCTCAATAGTAGTAGTATGATAGTGTTAGCCCAATTTTGTATTAGTCGCCTGGAAGAAGACTTCTTTTTGGGGGGGCTGATGTAGATGGCAATTATGTTGTCACTAAATAAAGTATGTTTAGTATGTTTTGAAATGGCAATGTAATGGGTGATTAGTTCCCGTAGGTAGTTGGTAGTTCCCAATGGTTGGCCTCTTTGCCAACCGACCAAGTGGTATATAATCTAACATTGTACCAGGAACAGGGGGATTATGATTGAAGATACATTTTGTAACTATTGTACTATCCATTACATGATGCAATAAAGTTATATCATTTTGCCTATGTTGTTGTGATTGTTATTTATGTTTTATGCACACTGTAGTTTATCTATTTATTCTGTGAAGTTAAAACATATTCACCATAGGGAGTAAACATACCTTGGTATTTTATTTTGTGTTTGAGGTGCATAAATAACACATCAACAGGCTCATTGAACAAGTTTAAGTCTCCAATGACCTGCAAGGATTCTCACAACTTGGCAAGTACCAATCACATGACCTCTAATACTTCTCTATCTCATTACTCCACGCAATAAAGCCAAAACTTACATTAAAATCCAAGATAACCTAGCATAATAATCCATATATTTCCTTGGCATCACAAAAGATTAGCTTGGTGTATAAGATGGCATCCAAGAAACCAATGTAATATTAAATCTCCAAGCCTTGCAAATTTGTCTCTGTAAGAAACTTCACAAATTTGACTAACAAGATTGTAAATGCACTGTGAAATACCTAAATGACATCAACAACTAGCTAAGGTAGATAGTTCCACTACAAAAACCAACAATCCCTTGGGGTTTCTCTCCTAGAGTTTCCAGCTTCTCAAGAAGCTCACCAAGTCCAATATGAGAAAATAACCAAGTATATCCCAAATGAGTCTCTCATTGCTCTTTTATGACAATCCAAGGAAGCTTCTAGAAACACATTTCAAATTTCCCGCACTTTTTTATTTTAACTTTGGCCCAAAGAAATAAAATGACCATTAAATTCTTTCTTAGATAACCATTAAAGTCACTTTAAACAACTTATTAACTTAATTATTTTTATGACCCTTTTAAAATAATTAAAATTAGTCATCTTTTTTTTTGACAACTGAATTTTAATCATGTAATTATTCTAAGGTCACATAAAAAGGGGGCATTACAGTCCTCCCTGCCCAGAGATTGCTTGTCCTCAAGCAATCTGAACCTATATGCCAAGACCAATACCGGGATCCCAGATGAATTTGAAGAATGCTTCACTATATCCCTTTTGCATCAATAGGATACAATTAAGTCTAGAAACTCTATCAAACTTTGTCACGCTATGAAGCAGCCCATCCATCATCAATTTCCCACATCCCAAACCTTGGCAACATCATATATCCTAAAGTTGAAAGGATAAGCATAACTGAACAAGTCACCATCACAGGTTTCCATCTCAAAATCAATGTTGTTGGTAAACATCTGAACTGTTTCTCTCGCATTGCCTCCCAAATGTGCTCAATGTTGGCAGCCATAATCATCATTTTCACTAATAACAGCTTACCAACACTTTGTTTTGATTCTTCGTTGTCAATTTGAGCATAATTACTACTGTTTTAAACTGAAAACCATAACTTACATTCTGATTTTTCCAAAAACAGCAATCTAAAAGTAGGATTGCAGCTGCAAGATTGAAATCTACTAACAAGGATAGGGAGGGAGTACGCTGAAATGTCATTAGAGAAATCTGAAATTTCTTTTCCTAAAGTCATTAACTGAGAATTTCCCCATTACATACCAAGAAACACATGCCAACATACTTGAATACGTGCAATTATGAGTATGTGATGGCTAATTTGCATTAAAAGTTCCAGTGATGAAAAACTCTGCGAGTATATGAAAAACCCGCGAGTACTCGCGAGCCCTAGTTGGCCGCGAGTCACTCGCGGATACTCGCAAACGGGTTTTATTAAAAATCGCGGCGAGTTTATCCTGCAAAAATCGCTGATAATCGCCAAAACGCGTGCAAAAAAACGGTGTGAAAATTAATACGAAAGTGTTAAAGTCGAAAAAAACCTAAAAGGGGTCAATTTTATTTCATTTCAAGCCACGACGAGAGGAAAAAAACACGACGCGATTGCAGGCACGACGCATGAAAAAAACGTGCGACTAGGGCAAGATTGCAGACGAAAATCCAAGGGATGAGGGCTATATTGCAGGCATGATTGCAGGTTATATATCGATTTCATATACGTATTAATATACTGGCCCACTGGGTAATACGTTTCGGTTTGAAGGATTATATATGACATTTTTTTGTAATACGTTTTAAGGATTATATATGACATTGTTTTTGTCATGTATAATACGTATATAATACCCACAGTAACATACACATATAATACCCTATTAATAAATGTCCTATATATGTTACTGTGGGTATTATAATATGTATACAAATAAAATATATAAAATGTCCTATATTAGAACGTATTAATAAATGTCGTACTCCTAATAAATGTCCTATATATGTTACTGTGGGTATTATATACATATTAAAAGTTAAAACATATTAATAAATATCCTAATACATGTGAATTAGAGTATATAAATAAAATATATAAATGTCCTATTAATAAAATATAAATGTCCTATATATGTTTTAATATGTATATTGTCATATACAATACTCTAATTCACATGTTGCACTTGTTTTTTGGTTTATGCTATATATTTAACTCAAACTTTGATTTATATATCATGGAAATCAATATATGTTATACAAATTGGTGTAAATGTGTGTTTTTGAATAATATTTTAAAAAAATTGTATTTTCAAAATGTTCGATAAAGTTGCCGAGTATTGCCGAGTTTTTCCCCGAGTTTTGGCGAGTCCCGAGTTTTTTTAAAAATTTGGGCTTGCCGAGTCATTGCCGAGTCCGAGTTTTTCAACCTTGATTAAAACAATGGTACCAATCCTGAAGATTTAATTCTATAAACTTGATTTCATGCACAAATCAACCAAAAGGAGTATCTTCATTATGGCAAAGTCTTCATGTAATATAACCTCCCTTGAGTGTACTCCACCTAGATCCCGTGGACAAATTGGAAGTTTGTCATATCTAATGCCTAGTGTCTTTTTCCAAGTCTCTGTTTCTTTTCCATTTATCCCAACCTAGTAACTATCCCATAAAAGTAAATTAGGAGACCTACATGTTACATATGATGAGCACATGGTTATATTGGGGGGATGAATCAATATAACAACTTTTATCAATTTAAACCTTATCAATCACAATAGCATCATTTACTAAAATTCAATAATCATGCACATGGGAAGAACACAATAACACAATATTTAGATGGAAATCCTTATGGGAGAAAACCACAGCAAATTACTCGCTTATATAATAATCTCTTACAAATTTTGTAGGCTCAACCTACTAGAGGCACCAACTCCTCATTCAATTTATGAGAACTTGACCACTAGAGGCACCACCCCTTATTCAATTTATGAGCACCAGCCCACTAAAGGCACCAACGCCTCATTCAAATTGTCTTCACAAGAGCTATAACTCTCTCCTTCAATCTGCCCTATTCAAATCTGCTATAGACTGATCATAAAACTCTCTCCAATATTCTCCAAAGTCTTTTTAATTTTTGCATGAAACCCTCTTCACACGTCTCATAAAATCTTCAATATTATGCTCATAGAATCTTCATAAATCTGCTTACTATTTAGAAGGATATTACATTAAACTTTCTTACTTTTATCGCCTTTCACTCATCTGCTTTTATATTACTCCAATATACCTCTTCACCAAGATAGGTAACCCTTTATTAGTGTGAAATATTTTAATTCTCCTCTTCTGTAATAAATCAGAAATATATATCTTTTATATTCACCCACTCTACTCACTTTTCTACAACACTTATCTCCACAAATCTCACTCACATCTTATATCTTTATGTCTTCATGAAATGATACATATCTTAGAAAGGAAACAACTATTTGAATGAATGTGTCTTTTAGTTAACAAATCTGTCTTGATCATGTATATATCTTTGTTACAAATCTGCCTTGTCTATATATTTCCTTCTTTATGATGTTCTCTTCTCCTCAAGGTCTGCTACAAGTCTGTTCACAAATCTGCTACAATATTGCCCATAAATCAGCATTAATGTCTGTCTTTCCATTCACTCTAACACTCCTCACAATCCCTTCATAAAATCTGCAAATATACTCCTTAAGATCTGATCTTCACATGCTTGAATATGCTGGTGTATTAATGATATATTTCTATTTGTCTTCCACACACATCTCACTTCTTCCACATCATATTCTCCACATGCCACATATTAATTTATATCTTCATCCCTCCATGCAGAGAGCCATCTCTTTTCACCTCTAAAAATTATAACTCTTCATTTCATATGCTAATCACACCTCTTCATTACTAAATCTGTTTGAATGATATCATAATTTTCTACACACAAATCTCTAATTACAATTTTTTATTCCTCTCTCCAACTTCTCTTTACCTTTATATCCTCCTTATGCCTTTTCATGAAAGGAGGCATCCTTTGAATGGAAACAAACTTTCATAAAGTTGCGACCATTTGTTAACAAACTACTTTTAATTCAAACCTTAATTTTCTGCCTTTTATAAATTATATTTGCCTTAAATACTAATCATGATTGCTGTTGTTCACAGTATTAAATCAAAACATAATTGTTGTTTTATCAATCATAATCTTGAATTGTTGTCAATGCATTTTCTCTTAGTTTATCCTCAAAAGAATTGTTGCCCTCTATATAATCCTTGCTGCACTTTTCATCACTGCTCCTTAATATGGTTATTGCTTTAATCATTATCTCTGCTGCTCATTTAATGTATATCTCACACTCATGCTTGAATGATTATACTGGCCTTTGGCCTTAATACAATTATTGATTTTCTCCTTGAACCAATGATAATAATCTTCTCATCTTTGACATTAATATCTTTGCTTTGATATTAGTGAATTACGCCTTGACATCAATGACAATTTCTAATTGTCATGTCTATTCACTTTGACATCAATATCCATCCCATTCTTATGTGATCAAAAACATGGTCAAATCATCTATATGTGGGCTGAAAGAAAAATGATATGCATGCCTTACAATGCAATCAATGTGAAATGCATCGGCAAGCTCCATTGGAAATCCTCAACAATCACTAGGATTCCATATCTCACCATCCTCTTCACCAGAACCAGGCGGTGTGTCACAAATCAGATCATGAGGAGATCATTTTGCATCAAAAATGGAAGATGTATCACCATGTAAACTCTGTTTGCCCTCATGATGATTTTCCCAAGTGTTTTTTTTTTAATCAGTAAAACTTTATATTGTATTGATTCATTTTCCCAAGTGTTATCAGCATGATCTCTCTGATAGTAGAGATGCCACAGCCATTGAGTGATTTTTCATCATGCTTCGTACTCCCACCATGTTTTCACTGCTCCATTCTGATACAATTACAAGTTGTAAATCTGCTATCCCATGAAGCAAACCTGTCAATCACCTATGTTCTTGGATCCCTTATGTTCAAACCATCAAACACACTAAACATGAAATGAAGAACATTTCTCAACAAATCACCAATTACACTCACACATAAGTCCTCAAATCCACTTGGACAAATGAAGACAACAGTGTTTAAGTCTTAAAATCTGATTTATAACCACCTCAGGAATGCTTCTGCTATTATAAATTGTAAGATCTCATCAACATTCAATCTCAAATTGTTATAGTGACAATCCCAAGCACACAAATCCTGCACTCAGCTGCTATATTCAATGCGAAGTCTGATAATTTCATGATCAGCATTATAGAACAACCTTTAAACATTAACGTGTAAGCTGAAAACATTTGAACCAGGTCAGAAAATTCTATCATTTTCTGTACACTGACTCTCCTTAGTATGAATCATTATGCAATAATTCAACCCTATGGAGTTCATCAATCCTTTCAACTATTTGCTTGATCTCCATAACCCTACATTAGCTTCTTGTTACTTGGGAGTGGCTGAAATACATATCTGATTTTCTGCTTTGTATAATGACTAGTGAGCCATACTTAGCTGGAAGCAAAGTTCAGCTGCCTCTTTTTTCTTGTCTTCAGTTAACTTGATGGCAAGATCCTATCCATGAGCAATTACAAGTAATCAATTCATCATTTCTAATGTTTCTTTGATCTTGTACAATTGTGTAATAGTGACTCCACTTGCAACTCCTTTTTGCCTCTCCTCAATTTGGACTTTACAAATGAGATCTTCAATGTATTTATGAGTACTATCTACCCTTGTTAACACTTGCACAGCTTTCTCTTCTGTAGCCACAAATTGGTCCTTAAAATCTTGCTATGCTAAAGGTCTTTAATCAAATTTATCAAAGTGACTTGGGCTGCCACACAATAAAATTTCTGATTTTCTTTCATTTGTAAGAACAATACCACCACCAAAATCAACTGACTCACTAGTTGATGCCTTGCAATCCTCAAGTAAAAATGATGGGACAGCATTACGATCAAAAACAATATCATCAAGGGAATCCATCTCTTCACAATTCTTATCAATAAAAATCTCAAGTCACCAACATAGAGAGTCGTGTATACCTCACTTGCAGATGCAACAAGTGATTATTTTCCCTTAAAACCCATTGTATCACTCTGCTGGAATAAAACTGTGTTGGTTTTGTCTTCTTTGTTGTTTGTCCATACTTCCTTAGTTGCTGATTTAGCTAACTCCAAATCACCAAATGCTTCGATCTGAACACTATTGTGAAGATCAATGCACTCCTCTCCATCAGTAGAGGCACATGAAGAATGAGCTTCATGCTCATTTTTAAAAAGCATCAGGACCATCAGGAACAATCTCCTCTTCTTGTATTTCCTTGCAAACCTCCTTAACAGATGGCATGAGAATATTTAAATTTTCAGCAAGCTCAACATTAGCACATTCTTCTACTGAAATGTCTGGGTAGGTACTTGGAAAATCTTTCTGTCTCCCCTTTCTAACCTATCCTTCTGTGTCTGTTTGTTCTTCCTCTAGGGCAGGTTCACCTTTTATTTCCCAATTGAATGATTGTTTATTTATTTTCTTGCTTCCTGTTCTCTTCTTATAGAATGATCTTTCCTTTATACCTTATTGGCGAAAGAGTCACCACCTTTCACCATCGCTGCATTTGGAAGAGTTACAACCCTTCATCTCTAATCGCTGTCATGAAAAGCTCTTAAATTTTAACTTAATTTTAATTAAATTCTTTTATTTTAGGAATCACTGCCACCTTTATTAAAATCGTCTAAGTTATAAAATTAAAGGGCTGTGATCTTGTATTTCATTAAAGCTGCAATCTGGTACTTGGAGGGGACAAGACACAATGGATAGTTAAAATGCTAAAGAATAATCTATCACGCCCAGCAATTAGGCAATATGGTCGTGTGCCAAGACAATGGAGTTGCACCCACTGCAACATGCTAATAAATATAACTAATTGCACTATGACCGACATTATGCAAAATGACCTGTCAAACAGTAAGGCCTAATGGAGGATTAGGTAACCACTCAGCATGACTAGATTTAAATACAACACGACCAACAAGGTGGAGAAATTGACCTGAACTTTAAAGCAGCCAATAAGAACATAACTTTAAAATTTAAAATGTTTTCATCAGACAGTAATGTTAACTTTAAATTTTAAAATGTTTTCATCAGACAGTAATGTCTAATGGATAATCAGATAACCACTCAACATGACTAGATTTACAATACAACACGACCAACAAAGCGGAGAAATTGACATGAACTTTAAAGCAGCAAATCAGAACATAAATTTTAAAAGTTTTCAGACAAGCAAACATAAGCAAGAAGCACCTGAACAAAAACAGCTCAAGGAACAAACACTAGGTGACACCCCATGGATTATGAAGCCCCAATCTGTCCCGCAAAATTCTACAAAACTATTATGAATATAGAGTATGCAAGCTACCATTATGATATAAAAATATTTTACTTTTCAGTTGTAAAATCAATTCCAAGACGCATATTTTTAGGCATATCTGACTTGATTGGAGAGGGATTCTTCTAGAAGCCTATAATAAGGAAATTTATTTTAGATTATTCAACTATACAAGAGGAAAGGAGAGGGGCCAAGCATGCAAATACATTCATCCACAGCTAAAATGCAAGTACAAGGATTTATGGTGCACTGCTAATGGCGAGGATGATTATTGGATACATCCCCAAGCCAACCCCAAATGACATCAAATGCAACCTATAACCTCACTCGCTATTACTAAAAGAAGAAAAGCAAGCCTTCAATACCAAAATTGACCTGCTGGACCAATTCAGAACCATGAAATGATAATGGAATGGATGCAACAATTGAGCAACATCCATTTCAAAAAAAATCTCCGACGAAATCAAACTGCTCTTGAAAATGAAACAAGAAATGTACATTCAAAAGTGTGATCCTCCAAAGAAAACTTAGACTCCAAAATATATATATATATTGGACCTGATTATTTTTCCTCGCAGGAATCCATCTTAGAACTAATCTACAAGAAATGAAGAAAACAAATAATATATACATATATATGATTATAGGTGTAATTTAACTTACCTTAGTAAGATTGACATAGAAGAAAAGGGGATTCTTGGTATTGGACACCTGGATCTTGTTCTTCTTCTGGTTATCTTTCAACTGCATGTTGCCCATTTTCTGGTTGATTTCCTCCATTATTTTCTTCTCGGCTCAACTCAATGTCCAGAACCTTCAACGCAATTCCAGATATATCATACTAATGTGTACCATTTAACGTATATATTCCGTTTGTGAGTTGATTTGAAATAAAAGAGAACGCAACTTTTACCATTATGTGCTTCAAGGAAATGCTTGTGCTAAATGTTTCTAGAAGGCAATGGTGACCAAGACCATGCTAGACAAGAGACGCAAAGCGTCATGTTCCTGCCGAGAGTTAGAAATGAAGATGGTAAAGAAGAAAAGAGAATGTGCATTTTATTCATGATTTAAAGAAATGCAAATAGTGCTTTGAATTTTTCAATACGGTGTAGAATTAGGATGCACAATTTTTTTGACGTTTTCTAGGAGGGAGAAAGCTTATACAAAAAATTGGAAAAAGATTATACAAAATGTTTTAATGAGAATTCCTAGAAATACATTGCGATTATATGCTTTTCAAAATTGAACCAAGTGGGAATAAATATATGCCAAAAGAGGGCCAGTACAAGAGGTCAATGTTTCTATTCAACATTCAGTAAAGGAAAAGGTCTCATTTTAATAAACTTATATCTGAAATTATGATGCTTTCATAAATATTCCATCAATCAAATTTTAAATGTATTTAGAGCGCCACGTCTAAACACAACTCCAACGCCATGTAAAGAATAGTATGGAAAGCGTAGAAGCATAGCCAAGGCATGTGAACTGATTAAATGGATGTTGTTATATGCCTTTGTTGTTCGTTTGTAGAGTTTTATAAAAACTACCAACAAAATTAACATCTACCAATCGTAAAGTCATAAATGAATCTATATAATGAATTTGTTACAGACCATAGGTTAAAATGTTTTGGCACACGATTCTGCAGGATAGATTAATTGTTCAGGAGCACAATGAAAACATTAGTCTCCCAATAGGCATGCTTGCAGGATTCACTATTTTTTTCAATTCAAATTAACTCTATCTAATATACTTTATTTTTAGAAATATTTTGTTCTTATTATTTTCAAAAAAAAGTTCTTATTAATATTTTGTTCATTTTGTATCTTTTGTCAAAGGTAAAATTAGAATTTCATAATCAATATAGCATAGTTAATTAAAATTCTTAATACATTTATATATTTTAAACTAATTATTACTAAAGATTACAATTATTATATAATTGTTTTAAATATATTCAAATATTTAATGATTAGTTTATTATTATTTTATAGTTATTTCGAATTATTAATAATTATAATTGTAACTTAATCTACATAACTTAAATTTCAACAATATAATATAATAATAAAGAATTTTAAATCTAATTTTTAATGAAAATTTTACAATTGTGTTCTTCTAATTATTTTCATATACTATTAATTATAACTCAAAATTTCATTATCTAATAATTTATAAAATATTTAATCTAAAACCAAATCTCTAAATTTTAATATTATTATGCTTAAAATTTAATTTCTATTTTAAATCAATAATAATAATTTCAACAACAAAGATAATTCTAATTTTGAATGGTTCTTTTCACCTAAAACCAAGCTTTTCTCGTCCACTCATTCAATCAAAATTTTGAATTTATATATATATTTTATTTATTTTTTATTATTAAATAAAATAAATATTTTATTTGTTTGTCCCAGACCTAACTAATAACTTAGACGTTAGTGCATTCCAGACACCAAAAACCAAACAGAAAAAAGCACGAAAAAATATTATAGGCTGACGACGTGCCAGCAGAAATTGCTCTACACATTTTAATTACCTACGTGCATCGTGTATACATGAAAAGCATAAAAATTCAAAGTCAAAAATTCACAAATTCACAAATTCAAAAGTTTTAATGCAAAATGTTAATGCTTGATAAACATTTACCAATCAAAATACTATTCAGCTTTATTTAATCTTGACGTTGACTAATATAAATGCTATGCATCTCCACATGGCAATTTGAATGGGAATATAGTCCACATGCCTCACATGCATCTGTGTAAACAGTCCACGTGCCTTGTCTGTGTTTCCACATTTTCATGCATACAAAAGATCACAAAAGCTTCATTTTCTTCAAATTTTACGTATTGCATTCCTTGTTCAAACGTTCCCGTTTCAGAATAGACGAGAGGAAAAATTGTAGAGTTTGGATTTACGCATGCCTATTGCATTCGCTTGAAATTTTTCCTTAACAGCTGAACGATGACAACCATCTGGAGCGCACTGAAAAAAATGGCTTTTTCTGGTTTAGCCCACCGTTGTTTAATGTTTTAAGCTTTCAGCAAAATAAAATCCTATCCATTAGAAGTTACAAGAGTTTCAATAAAAAGGAGCGCATCAAACTTCGGCGCAAATTCATCTTTATCACACGATCTGCAGTGCAATTTCTCTCATGGGTGTCTCTCCTCATGCTGTGCACAAGTGTAAAGTCTCCGATTTTGTAGGAGAGGATAAACAACACGCTACATCTCAGGATCGCAGTAAATTTTCTGAGGCTAATTCTTCGCATAAGCTTCCTTCATGTTCAAATTTTGGCAATAGCCTTTATTTGTAGTAGTTGTACAGTGCTTTGTTAATAAATTGTCTCAACAGGTAGGAGATTCAGTAATTAAATTGAGAAATGAGTTTTTTTGTAACACAGGTCTTTATATGCTGCCATTGCTATATAAAAATTTATATTAGAAACAAAGTCCTGCCTTTCTTATAGTATTAAGTGTCATACTAGGAATCTGTGTTGAAATTTTTATCGAAATTCCAATGACACCAGACTCTTGCCTGTGTTATCTTTAAAACTGTTATATTAGAAATCTTTGTGTAAATTCTTACGTCAACATGTCCAATGACAGCAGTCTCACCTTTCTGATTCTTAAACTGTTATGCTAGGAACCTGTGTTCAAATTCTCACCTCAACATTTCCAATGACACTGATTCATAGGCAATTTCTTTTTTTTCCTTTTCATTTTAATTATTCCATTTCTTAATCTCCTATTTTTTAATTTGATTATGTTTGCAGAAGTAGACCAATTTTATTCCCTATGTGATACAAGGTAGTATGTTCGGCTTGCAATTTTTCAAGATCTCTGTTGTTTTTCAGCTGTAAATTTGATTTTATGTGGCGAAAATTTAGCTTCCTTTTGATGTTCTATCTCAAATTGGTAATTATGTAGGCTTTCAAATGTATTTTTTTACAGATCTTAGATTTACAGGGTTTATTAAGTCTATAAATAAATTACTTTTACTTTCTAAGTAGAAAATTTTGTTCTTTTTGATATTTTCCAGTTCCCAAGGAAAACAGTTTACTGAAATTGCCAAAGAGTTTTGTAATATTTGTGGTAAACTTGTGCCATAGTTTTACCATGCTCAGAATCTGAGTAAAGTCAGAAGATATCATTTCTACTGCGGGGTTAGTGGTTGTACTTGCAGAGAATCCCATCGAATTTTCTGGTCATGTCTAAACCTTCTAAACATTTATTATTGAGCCATAGAAACAAACTGTTGAAACATAGCATCCTGGGGCAATATTTTCTATTTGCATGTAATTTCCCACAACTTTCTTAAGCAATTCAAAGAAAATAAGCCTGGTTTTGCAATTTGTGAACGGCCATTTTTTTTATTATCTAGTTAAATGCTTTACCTCTTCGATTTGTGTAATCTTTAAAACTTATTTTTGATTCTTATTTTAATCCTTTTTGATTTAAGATGCTTTTCATATTTTTTTTAATCAGGAATCAACAATTGGAGCTACGTTTTTCTCTCAGACACTTGTTGTAAATGAGACAACTGTAAAATTTGAGACAACTGTAAAATTTGAGATATGGGACACTGTAGGATAGGAAAGATACCATGGATCCAATGTATTATCAAGGTGCTGCTGTAGCTATAATTGTATATGAAATATACAAATGCGTTAGGTAATATTTATCACATAATATGGTTTTTTAAATGGAATTTTTTTGGTGATTGATGGGCTGTTATGATTTTGTACATATTATTAAAAAATATGAACTGATTTTAAGAGCAGAAAAGTTGTTATGGATTAATCGATGAAATATAAAACTAATTTGAGTTTAATTATGTTTCTAAGCTAATCAGGGTTTTCACTACAATCATTGGTGTGGTGCAATATGGGTTTTGAGCAATTTTCATGTCTTATCTGTGAGGCTTAATGTTCTGTAAGATGAATCTGCTCAAATTTCAAGCTAATTTTTCTTGAGTTTATTAAAACACAAGAGTCGGTATCCGTCCAAGCGGATAAAGCATAACTGGGTATGCATTGAACCTGAATTCAATAGCACCAATTTGCTCAATCCCTAAATAAAAGAGACAGAAAAAAGAAACAAAGAAATCAAATGTTAAGTGACAAATTATAGAGAAATAATTGGCATGATAAGTGAATAGTGTACAAACATCATCTTCAGAAAAGGATCAAGGGCAGATTAAGACTCATGTGGGATCTTCAGCTAGAAGACTTGATTTGGGATCTTCAGCTGGAAAACAAATTGCCAAGTTGAGATTATCATCACCTCCCAGAGCAAAAGGACACCAGCAAGCATTGAGTCCTTCTAATAGAAACCTTCCGGAACATTCTTGGAAAAACAGTTGTGAAACATAAAAAGCTAAAAATTGGTTATGTTTCAAGTACCTTCCGGAACATTCTTGGTAGAACATTTATGAAACATAAAAGACTAAAAATACTGTAATCTGATTGGATAGAAAAAACAAAGTTTAAAAAATAAAAAAAATCAACAGCATCATCCAATAATAATTAAGTAAAATAGTTTACTGTTAATTATTAAATATTTTTATTATTGAAACATTTGAAAAAAAGTAGAAAGCTGAAAAATACTTTAATATGATTGGATAACCAAAAATCAGTTTTGCATCCAACGGATGCGATAGTTACCTGCCTGTCGGCAGGAACTAAATATTCTATTCATTGTATTTTTAACACAATTATAGAGCTGATGGTTTAAATCATACATTTATCTTTAAGCTTAAAAGTGTTAAACATTCAGAATTGTCTAACATTCTTTAGACTTAATACATTGCTTAGTGTGTGGGATTTAAGATTGGCCACAACTAGAATGTGAAGAAAGGAACTCTAGCAAACATGAACATAAACCATCATTGTTTCAACTTTTAGTGGAAACACCTTTTATATGTATGTATATAAGTTTTCTCAAAGGTTTGTGTAGTCCTGTATATTTAAAAAGAGTTGACAAATATCAATTTAGAGTTATTTTAAAAATATTATGTTAATTATTAAATATAAATATTTTTAACATATAAATGACTATTAAATTTAAGATAAAAGTTATGAGATTTTTTTTAACACGTATATTCTATTTATTCATTTTTTGTCATTATTGGAAAATGTCTTTCAACATTAATAATAACTAGCATACCTAATTTTAGAGGAATATAGGTAAAGTATGTCAAGGATATTACATTTGTCCATTATTGCACTTAAAAAAATATTTCTATTTATTCACCAAATCAAAAAATCTATTAACGCCCATTAACACCCATTATTATTATTATTATTATTATTTAGATTCATCTGTATCTTTATTTGTATTTTTTTTAATTTATTTTATTTATTTTTTCATGCATTTAAGTATCACAAACACGTCAAATTAAATGCTTCCAGTTTTTATTAAGAAACGTTTTTGCATCCATATGTGAGTGTAATACACCTTCAGCGTAATAAGTTATGTGAATAGTTAATAAATATTGTTGTAATGTGGTTGACAAAATAAGGATATATATATATAGGGAATAAACATTATAGATATCATGAAGATGTTGTCAACAAGAACAAACTAGTCCATCCAAAAGACCATACTGGACGATAGACTCATGTACAAAACTTGATCAGCTATACATCACTATGTCTCATGAAAAGGACTCAATACAACATTAAAAAAAGTGACTCTATATATGAGTATGAACAAAATAACATTCCTCTACAAAAATAACAACCTAGGGTAACTATATGTCATTAACAAAAAAGCATTTTGGGACAACTGTAAGCTAGGATTCATTGGTCCACTTGGGTTGTCCATCCAAGGGGACCTTCCATCCATATTACTATTTTGCCATTGTTGATAGGGACTGCTCCATGGGTTGTCAGTTGAGCTAGGTAGTCCCTCTCCATCTTTTTGCCCTCATTAATCTCATGCATAAAGATGTTAGGGCATTAAAAAAAGGGGTTCTTTCCATATTGAAATTTCTTCCAAGTGTACCCGTGGGATATTTCTGAGGTGAATACTCTTGAATGTCCATCCTCCAAGAATCTCTCGAACTTTTTCTTTGCCAATCTCATTACAATATTGACCTGCACATCAATATGGGAAAAAGTGAGTCTTCTTAGAGACTCAATAAGCATCCTACCTTTGCCCTGGTACGTATCCTCATTCCTAAACTTCCATATATACCATAAAATTTCACAGGATAATATAAGTTCTAGAACAAATTACACTTTTTTTAAGCCATGAACAAAACTTGTAACAATGTCCATAATATTGACATTATCATTAATAATAATTCCAAATAGGAGACAAATCTCCTTAGTTATGGTGCATTCAAAGAAAATATGGTTAGTAGTTTCTGCCACTTTGCATGCACTACATATTTCAATTGTATGTTGGTCATTCCTGAATGGGAGTCTGTTCAAAATAAATAACCATTTGAAACACTTCTTCTTAGGAGCAGTGTCGTTGCTCGATAATCTAGTAAAGATATTTTGCCACTGCTTGTTAGAAAAATCAATACACCACATAGAATTAATAGGAGCTATAAGACCTATATTACAAAATAAAGTATTATAAACTAGTTTTGCTTTGGTCCTCATAAGAGGAGTGTCATCCGTCTAGGTGTAAGAAAGAAACCTGTCATTGTTTATCCATACAAGGTTTAGGGAGTTGGAGTACATTACAAGCCTCTCTTAGCATAGAATAGGTCCTCCCATTAGGTGTAGGAATCTAAAATTTTTGAGACAACTCAACCTACAAGATTAGATGATCATTAATAATAGTATCTTTAAAACAACATACACCTTTAAAAGTCCAACTCTTAGTAGAGAAGTCTTGAATGAGAGAAAGACGTCTACTTTGTGGATAAGATTCTACCAGATAGACCTTTCCCCACATATAATGTCACTATTACTATTGACCCTACAATTGGAGACCCAAGACCTAACAAACTCCCATGCTTTCCATATTGCCTTAAACACACAAGAGCTCGATGTGGAGACAGGGAAGTTCCCAGCGATGAGATCACTAAAGGGGAGAGACTTCCATGTTTTGGCTTGTTTGGGTACAACCATCCTTATGTTATTTTGTACAAGCACCTTCCAAGGTTCATCTCCTTCCAGAGCATGAAAACTCCATTTAGCAACAAGAGCAATGAAAAATTGAGACTTTGTCATGTTTTTATCATCAAAAACTCTTAGGTTTGACATCTTTTGGTTTGCATAGTAGTAGTGATGTATTGTAAATTGACTATATGTATTCCATGTGTTAAACTTGAACTTATGAAATCATGTTTGAACTTTGTCGGTCTATTCTTGCAGCCATGCCCTTTATTCCTGTAGCCATGTTGTTTGTTCCTGTTGCTATGCGGATTATTTAGGGTAATATCATATGTGAATTAATAGTTGTGTTAATTAAATAAAATGTGTATGTATGTCCTTGTATGTTGTTTTTGTTGTAGTGCAGGTAATAAATGATGTCACAATCAATATTCTCCTTTTGCGCCTGAAGAAGGAAAGATTACGCAAGAGATAACTAAAGATCAAATTGAAGAGGAGTTGAGCGAGCGCAAGGTACGGCATAGGCGGAGCAGCCAAGCAACACTACAGAAGTTTAAATTTAATATGCAATGAATTTGCAAAACACCGCCACGGCATGCAAAGACTACGGTTCAGTTTAGATCCACGTTTCCTGTAGCCAAGCTCTAGTTATCTTCTTTATCAGTCAATCATCTGCCTCTTCTTCTAGGCGTGATTTGTGTTGTCTATTATAGTTGATCTTCTCTTTATTAATAAGCTCTTCCTTTTTCTCAGAGGTTAGACAGAAGAGAAAGGAATAGAGCAGGGGATTTTTAATAAGCATTTTTAAGTTTCTTTTCAAAAACATGTAATCACTTTCCAGAAGCAATGAATAAAAATCATGTTGTTCTGATCTGTTAAAGGTAGTTTTCTGGAAGCTTGATATCACTCATCCAAGGGGGCTCACTTGGTGAGTGATCATGTGTGTGCTCATTGAAATTAGTTTTTCTTTAGTTGCAATAGAAGTTCTTGCTTTGATTGTTCCTACAACCACTGGAAATAGATCCACTGATTGTTCCTGCAGCCAAGCCAGAGCAGAGTAATTTCTGTTATCTATATTAAATCTTTCTAGCATTATTTTTATAAGTTTTTTCTTGTAGCCTTTCATAATTTCCATTCTTGCCTTTCATTTTCGCATAATGTTAGGTGATGTAGTAATGTAGAATAGCCATTGAAGGAACTTAGTGCATATATAGTGCAGACCCATTTCAAGTACTACGTCCCTAGGTTGATAACTAAATGAGCACTAGCCATGAAAATAGTAACTTTACTAGATGAATTTCTAAACTTCGGGTTGAGACTTCAATTAGAGTTATTATTATTATTGTTGGAGTGACCCTTTTTGGCGTCATTGTCGAGGATGGTGTCAAACTAAGAACCTTTTATGGTTATTATTCTTTTCAGTTTTCAGTTAATTGTTTTTGGTATACCTGATCATTTGAAAAATTTCATGAATCTGCATGCATAGAAGAAGAAGAGACCCCAGAGGTAGATTCCTGCCCACTTACTCTAATCATGCAAAAGATAATTTCCCAGATATAAATCAGTTTGCTGAACTTTACTAAGCCACACAGAATTTGAACCATCCTGAATCTGAATTTCCAACAGGTAGTCTTCAGTTCCTTTTTGGTCTTCAAGAAGAAGAATTTCCTATAGTAACTGTAGCGTCCTAAAATTGCGACACTTGCAATTTCGACTGCATTTGGGTCTTCACGATGGCGATGCAACACGGAACCTGAATGGAGACCTCGAAACTTGTTCATGACATCAAAAACTGCATTTTTCTGCACCCTGGCCTGATCCCTCCTTGCACCCTGCTGTCCCGGGAGGTGGGACCATGGCACCCAGCGCCCTGGTCCCTGGCCCTATTTTGGGCCCGGTCTCTTTTGGGCATCGGGTCTTTAAGTTTGCAAATTGGAAAATAATCTTTCCTAGTCGGCCTAAGGTCGGGAAAATCAGTCTATCAGCCCTAATTGACAAGTATATAAACTACATTTCCTCTCCCATTTTGAGGAGGAAGGACATAGATGGAAAAAAGGTGGAAGCAATATTCAAACATTCAAGCATTCAAGCATTCCTTCAAGCAATTGAGCATTCTAAGTCTCCATTCAAGGCTAAGTGTTGCATTCAAGACAAGGATTTAACCATTGAAGAGGAGATCACTTACAACACATTACATACAACATACATTACACCTTCGCATGTAAGAATACAAACATTCTTACAACAAGGTATCAGTACTTGTTTACATTACAAACATTTACATTTACAGCATTCTCATTTCTTGGTTAATTCCAAAACCGGGGTTTGACCTAAAGGCAAACCCCTCATCCCTAACCCCCCAATCGTCCTCTCTTTTCTGTGTGTAGGTTGCAGGTACGCGGTTGTAATTGAAGATATGGAATCCTTGTGCAGAGATGAACAAATCCCCCTTCATTTCACGGATTTTTCGGAGGACCGTGTGCACGCCGGGTGCCATCGTCCCGTCAACTTTCGCTCAAATTTGCAGAATAGCACCGTCTCGATATTTTACAGCTAATTCCAGGTCCGCAGCTTCATCCTATATTCCTATCTTTGTTTATAAGTGAATCTTTCTCACTTTTCATGCATTCCTAGCTTAATCTTTCTATCCACATTTCTTTACAAAAGAGGGTATCCTTGATGTCTTAACCCTTGAAACTCATATAGAATCCAATCTTGCATTGCGTGCGATTGGATC
The DNA here is from genome assembly GCF_030272615.1 of Cryptomeria japonica. Taxonomy (NCBI): domain Eukaryota; kingdom Viridiplantae; phylum Streptophyta; class Pinopsida; order Cupressales; family Cupressaceae; genus Cryptomeria; species Cryptomeria japonica. The sequence goes on from NC_081410.1 coordinate 444,509,888, forward strand.
TTGTGGGTTTCAACCCCGCTTTTGAATGTAAAGTCTCTCCTAAGTGAAAACCATCAACCCTAGTGACTCTCCCTTCTCTCTCCTTGGAGTTGGGGAGGGGAGAACGACTAGGGTTCGATTTTTCCGCTTTACAGTAACAACCCCCACAAGTCCAATGCAAGGGAACCCACCTCCTGGTGGGAATAATCCACCACCACCACCAAGTCCAATGTTTGAGTTTCCCATATCTGATCGGCATGATAATGCTAATCTCAAGAACATTCTAGCATCTTCACTCCCTAAATTCTATGGATTAGTGACTGAGGATCGAGACACATTTCTGTTTGAGTTTGATGTTCTCTGTAGGAGTTTTGACTATACTACAGATGCCCATAGACTCAAAAAAATTCCAGCCACTTTGAAGGAGTCATCCTTGAGATGGTTTATGAGCTTGGGTAGTAGCACAATCAATACATGGGATGAGAAGAAACGGTTGTTTCTTGCAAAATACAAAGATTATTGTAGAGGTATTGATCGTCATGGTGATAATATCTTTAGAATGATGTAGACTGAAGATGAGAGTCTTGAAGATTATCTGGAAAGGTTCCTGTTTAGTGTCAAAAAGTCCAAGCATAGTACTCTCAATGAAGATTCCCTCAAGTTGATATTTTTGAGGGGAATCAGTGATGAATGCACTGATTCTTTGGATCTTATGGGAGGAGGTGACATTACACAATCCACTTGGGCTGAAATAGGACAAATTTGCAAGAAGTATTCCAGATCTGCTTCTAAGAAGAATAGGAGATTTAAACCAGGAGCACCATTATCAGCATCTGGAACTGGAGTTTCTAGATTGGAACTTAGTCATCTGTTAAAGGACTTCGAGGAGGACATTATAAACAATATGGCTACCCAGTTGGATACACTGCCAGCTAAGAAGAAGCATGAGGAAGCTGATGCATTTCTTGCAGAATTTTGTCCTCATTGTAAACAGCGAAAGAAGGATTGCAGATGTAAAATGGTTGCAAATGTGGAGGTACCTAACTTCAAGCCAATTCAAGGTGAGGACAAGCAAGTCTTTTATGTTGCTCAAAGAAGACCAAATTTCCAACGACAAGGTATGCCTCCAGATCCACTTTCTTTTTCTAGTTATAGTGGAAATTCTTATGCACTGAATAACCAATGGCAATCGCCATATTCTCAAAATTTTGGTAATTATCAAAATTGGTATGGTTCTCAAAGCCAAGGGCAGCATTTTGGTAATCAAATGCCACAATGGCAACAACCACAAGGGAACTGGTACCCACCTCAGGGCCAAGGAAACCAATTTCAAGGGAATTGGCAACCTACTTCTCAATGGAGGGGGAGCCAGCTATGAAATGCCCAATCTTTTGGTTATCAACCACCTATCCGGCAGCCACAACCTCCTACACTAATGCCTCCTCCTGCAGCCACTATTGTACCTCCTAAACCAATGTAGTTGCCTACTCAACCATTGCCAAATCCTAATATTAAATCTCAGCAACAACCACAAGCTTATTCAACTGATCTGAATGAATACCCAGCCTATTCTTTATCTCTAAATGATATGCACCTCCAATCTGGGACAACTCTGCCTAATCCCTCTCATCCAGTTATCACTGATGTACAAGAGGAGCAAGAAATCTCTCATCCAACAGATACAATACCTCAGAACCAAATATTGCCACCATTCCCCCACAGATTGCAAGAAAAGGAAGTTCCCATAGAACAACAACAAAGCTTTGATATTATTGATCAACTGAAGCATATTTGTGTTAAAATTCCATTGTTGCAAGCAATAAAAAATGTTCCCATATATGGTAAGGCACTGAGAGAAGCATGTCTTAAAAAACCTGGCAGGAAGAAAAAGGATCCACATACAGTGCATGTTATGGGTCAACTGGCAGATATTATGTTAGGCAAAATTGCCATTCCAAAGTATTTTGATCCAAGTAGTCCTGTTGTGAGTAGAGTCATTAATGGCAATCAAATAAAAAGTGTTTTGATTGATTTAGGGGTAGCCATTAATGTAATGACAAGGGAAGTAATGAAATAGCTTGAGATCAATAGTTTAAGGCCTACACCTACAGTTCTACAGCTTGTTGATAGCTCTACAGTGAGACCTGATGGTATCATTGAAGATGTAGTAGTTATTTTGGATTCTTGGGAATATCCTGCAGACTTTATGATTTTATCTCCAAAAGCAACATTGGGAGGATATCCGGTGATTTTAGGTAGACCTTGGCTTGCCACAACTGATGCATATATTGGATGTAGAGTAGGGGATATGACTATTTTAGATGGGAGTTCTACAAAAACATTAGCCTTGTATTCTCCAACACAACCCCAGCTTGAACAACAACAAGCCGTTTGGCCTATTTTGGGAGAAGTATCTGAGGAAGTTGACTCTATTAATCATCTTATGATGATTAATCGAGGGCCATTCATGCAATTACATAATGAGGAATCAATTCTTTATAAAATTCTAATAAATGAATTAATAGAAGACCAAGAATTGCAGGAATTGGGTCCGCATGTTGCAGGTTTGGACTTTCCTGCAACCACTGATATGCTGCATACTTTGTTGCCGCAGGAATTATCTTCTTCTCATTTTTTTGAGATGAATCAGATTGATCTTACTATTAAGATAGAAGTGGAGTTGAATAAATGTTTGAATATCAATAGAGATCTATCAGATACTCAAAAAGAGGGCCTTGTGGACTTGCTGAAACTTCATAAAAATGCTTTTGCATGGGATTACAAGGATATGCATGGGATAGATCCAGCAGTTTGCACCCACCGTATTTATATAAAGGAAGAGTGTCACCCACTCAGACAGCCTCAAATAAGAATCAATCTTGCCTTGAAAGAGATAGTTAAAGAAGAATTGTAGAAGTTATTAAAAGCTGGGTTTATCTATCCTATCTCTGACAGCCAATGGGTATCACCTCTAGTGATAGTCCCTAAAAATGGAGGGAAATGGAGGGTATGTGTTGATTATAGAGCTCTAAACTTAGCAATGATAAAAGATCATTTTCCATTACCATTTGTGGATCAGTTATTGTATTCTCTAGCTGGTAAAAGATATTTTTAATTCCTTGATGGATTAAGTGGCTACAATCAAATCCAGATAGCCCCTGAGGATCAAGAGAAGACAACATTTAGTTGTCCATGGGGCACGTATGCATATTATGTTCTTCCTTTTGGGTTGTGTAATGCTCCAACCACTTTTCAAAGAGCAGTAATCAGTATCTTTTTTGATATTTCTCAAGACATTATGGAAATTTATATGGATGACTTTACAACTTATGGTTTTGAATTTGAGCAAGCATTAGGTAATCTCAAAAAAGTTTTGCAGTGATGTGAAGACTACAATTTGTCATTAAATAGTGAGAAATGTTTCATCATGATGGAAGAAGGAATAGTCCTTGGTCATCATATCTCTGTAGAAGGCATCCAGGTGGATCCAACAAAAATTGAAGTCATTCAGCATATCAATGACCCTGTGAAGCAAAAAGATGTAAGAAGTTTTCTTGATCATGTTGGATACTACAGACGATTTATCAAAGATTTTAGTAAAATTGCAAGCCCCTTATATTCACTGCTTACTAAAGATATGGAGTTTAAATGGACCCCAACATGCAATGAAGCTTTCTTAAAGCTTAAGCATGCTTTGACTCAAGCACCAGTTCTTAAAGGCCCAAATTGGTCTCTACCATTCCAAATCCACACAAATGCATCTGATTATGCAATAGGAGCAGTGTTAGGATAGAAAATTGACAAATTGGAAAATGCAATATATTATATTAGCAAGAACTTGCAGGGACTTGAGTTGAATTACACAGTCACTGAAAAGGAAACGCTAGTTGTCATATATGCACTTAACAAATTTAGACATTATATCACAAGATATCCCATATTTGTGCATACAGATCATACTGCAATTAGATATCTCATGAATAAACAATCAATTACTAGTAGATTAGCTTGTTGGTTATTGTTGATGCAGGAATTTGATATCACAGTTGTTGATAAACTAGGGAAGTCTAATGTGGTTGTAGATTATCTTTCAAGACTTCAATTACAAGAAGATTCTATAGTGATAGATGGCGTTTTTCCATATAAACATTTATTTCTCATTCAAGCTCACACTCCTTGGTATGCTGATATTGCCAACTATTTAGTTGTTGCTAAGATGCCAATTTATTTCTCTCCTAAGGAAAGAAGGTTGCTAGTTGAAAAAAGTTTTAACTTCTCATGGATTGTTGATTATCTATTTTACACTGGACCTGACCAAGTCATGTGAAGATGTGTCAGAGAAGATGAAACATATGACATCCTGCATGCATGTCATGATGAGCCATATGGAGGCCATTTTGCTACCAAAAGAACAACACTGAAAATACTCAATACAAGATACTATAGGCCCACATTACATAAAGATGTAGCACAATACACGCGGAAATGTGACAAATGTCAGCGAATGGGAAGACCTACAAAATATGATGAGATGCCACTATATCCACAAATATCAGTTGCGCCATTTGATAAGTGGGGATTAGATTTTGTTGGCCCAATTGATCCACCTTCTAATGGCAAATCTTATATTTTGGTATGTACAAACTATGTAACAAAATGGGTAGAAGCTCTTGCCATGACACATGCAAGAGATAATAAGGTAGCTGAGTTTCTTTATGAAGAGATATTTACAAGATATGGAGTACCAAGGGAAATTGTCTCAGACCAGGGACCTCAATTTACTTCAACATTGATAACTGCTTTGGTCAATGAATACAATATAAGGCATAGAAAATCTACTCCATATCATCCACAAGCTAATGGACAAGTAGAAGTTACAAATGGAGAGCTTGAGGCTATTCTTACAAAAACAGTATCTATTCATAAAAAATACTGGTCTCAGAGGCTTTCAGAAGCAATTTGGGCATACATGACAACTTGGAAGACACCAATTGGTTTTACACCTTTTGAGATGGTTTATGGCAAAACAATAATGATGCCTATTGAATTTGAGCATAAAACTCTGAGGACAACTTTGCAATTAAATATGACATTATCTGAAGCACAAAAAGAACGCATTCAACAATTAAATGCTCTAGATGAATGGAAGAAAATAGTTGTTCAATAGACAAAATTGATTCAAAATCAAAGAGCAAAGTGGCATGATAAATATATCAAGGACAAGAAATTCAAAGTTGGTGACTGGGCACTACTGTATGATTCCAGATATAAAGATGCTATGGGAAAACTTCAAACCAGGTGGTTAGGTCCGTATGAGATAGAAGAAGTTTTCCAGAATGGAGTTGTTCATTTGTCCATAATTGATCCTGTTCGATTCAAACTCTTAGTAAATGGTCATTGACTTTGTCTATATCATAAGCTGACCACTAAATAGGAGTTCCTACAGCAATTTGCTTGACAGGATGAATCAAAGGTTCCTGCAGCAACTCATCAACTTCCTGCCGCAGTTAAGCAAAGTAATAAAGGTAAAGTTCCTGCAGCCTCTGCAATGAACATGTTTGTCGCTTCATAATAAAATATTTCCATATCTTATGGGAATATTCTTCTCCATAAATAAAATTCTATCCATGTTATTCCATCCCACATTCTTACCTGTCATTTCACCATCATTTTTTGTACAATTGCAGGTATGTGTATATTGTATTTTGTTTTAATTATGCATTTATTAGTTCATTATGATTATATCCTTTTTAAATCCGCTCCACTCCCTAAAATCTTGTCAGCTTGTGTGGACACGTGCTAGGTTAAGTTGGGGGGGTGCTTTATGGTTCGTTTTCCAAAGTGATTGATTATCTGTCCTTTCTGGTACTCTGAATTGATTTCTTTCCGTCATTGCTTATCATGTTATTATTTCACGTAAGGGAATAATAAATTCTGCCGCCAGAATTGAGATATGTATGGGAATTTCAATTTAGCAAGTCTGTTAGATATTCTAGTCTTTTGTTTCTAAGTTGTAGAGTAAAAAATAGCGGAGTAAGAGATGGGTGGTGATCCAATTCGCCATGAGCCAACAATTCATGAAGTGTTGTTGCAGGATGCTCTTTGTGAGCATTATTTTAGACACCACAGCTGGCTGGATTACTTCTTGAGAATCAGAGATTATAAAAAAGAAATTGCTTCAGAATTTATGCATTCCTTTAATGAAGGAGAATCTACAATTAACGGCTTGAGGGTTATTGCTATGGAGCAACGAATAGCAGAAGTAACAGGGTTGCCGCAGGAAGGAGAACTATTTCTAGAATAAAAAAATGCAAGGAGCGTCGGGGCGGAGTTCATAATTCCCACAAATGGACCCCTAATGGTGGACAAAAAAGGAACTAGAAGGGTTTCTCTGCCAGTAGAGTGGCCTCAGGTAGCTTTGTATGTCATGAACTACATAACATGTGAGGGGTGATATTCAAATATGCATTCACCTCATTTTAAATTACTTAGTCATCTACGACATGGCTGACGAGTGAATGTTTCTAATTTCTTATACCCCCTCATTTTTACAAGCGCTAAGGAGACACGGAAAAATGGAAATCGCTCCATTAGCCATCATGGATTGGTTAAGCTACTTGTACAACTGTCCCTGAGAGACGTTTCACAAATGGAATGGGGCGTATTTGAGGATATACTGCAGTTTAGGGTTGAAGATGCCCCTGCTGTAGAGAATCCGCTGGTTGAAGAAGAAAATGTTGCGGAACCCTCTTCCCCTGTAGTTGTTGAAGACGAGGATTTGCTTGTTGTTGAAGGAGCCATGGTTATTATGGAGGAAGAGATGATTGAAGCAAATATGGAACAACCCTCTACTTCTCTTCAAAGGGATTCATCAGTTCCTCAAAGAAAAGGGAAGGAGTTGGAAAGGGATGAAACATATGAAGAGCCCATGGCCTAGCCACAGGTAACTCAGATTCCTCCTGCAGCCAAGAGGCATAGGACAAAAAGAAAAACTCCTGTAGCCACTCCAAAGGTTTATGTGAGAAGAACACGTAGTAAGACATGAAAGGCTCATTCTGAGGGTAATCCGGCAAAGGTTATTACAGTGGAAACTTCAAAAGAAGGAAGCCCTGCAGATATTGAAATTCAAGAAGAAGGAAGCCCTGCGGATGATGAAATCCAAGTAAAAGTTGATGAGGATAGACTAGCAAATCTTGCTTTTGTGGCACAACAACTTGAAGAAACTATTGGAAATATTTCTCAGCATCCTGAAGAAATTGTTGGAGATATTCCTGAGCAGTTTGAAGAGACTATTAGAGACATTCTACAGCAGCCTGAGGAAAATATTGGAGAGATGCTAGCACAGATTGAGGAGTTTATTGAGGAAATCCCACGGTCTAAGGTAGCACCTATTAGACCTCCTTTATCCCTAAGTAGTTTATCTATTGCTTTAACATTTTATAGACAATGGGAAATAGAGAGGGCTAGGTTGCAAGGGATTATTGATAAACAACAAAAAGAAATTGAAAAGAGAGATAACAGAATTGAGGAATTAGAGGCTAAGGTAGAAATAATAGTTGGTATGGTTCCTGAGTTGATGCAGTGTAGGTCACCTCCAAGGGTTTATGCAGTGCACCTGAAGGAGCATTATTTGAACTTCAGACTGAACCGCATTATTAGGGACCTTGGCCCTTCCTTAGAAACACCTAAAGAATTCTTTTATGCTTACCAAACCTCTCCACCAACTATGCAGAATTTGCTATGTGAATTGTACTTACATAACTATGTTGTACCCTCAGATAGTGAGTGGAACCCTTTATTATATATTGGGGATATCCATATTAAAGTTTTAATGTCATGGATCCAAAATGAGATCATCATGGGGGCACAAGCCAAGGAATATGAAAAATTAGAGTTTGACTGTCCATTACCATTAAGGAGAGAATCAAAAGCACCAAGAATTCTTTATTATGAGTGGCAGAAATTACTGGTAAGAGATGATGTTAGAAAATTAGTGCTTCCAATGAGAGAAGAAATCTATCAAGCATATGAGCATTTGGTTCAGACTGACAGGACAACTACAATAGAAGGGTTAACTCAGCGCTAGAATAATCTACCGGAACAGTTAAAACAAGGAGAACCTTATTCACTACAAAATTTTCAAGGAGCCATGCAAAGAGCCCCCAGATATATACAGTTAGGCAGGGAGAAAGCCAAAAATTGGCTACTATTGATCTTTTAGCCCCCAATCCTTATGTGGCCACTTTTGGCATGTCAGCCTACGAAACAGAACTATGATGCAGTCACAAAAGAATCAGCTAGATGGTCCAAGCTGGAAAAAATGAAAGGATTTTATTGGAAATTGGCTTTAGGGGGACAGGTTAGGGCACCATTGGTGATTTAAGAGTTACTGCAAGAGTCATAAATTTTCCTTTTGTTGTAGGATCAGCAAGCTCTTAAAGTTGGGGGGCATGATAAGTTGAGACTTTGTCATGTTTTTATAATCAAAACTCTTAGGTTTTTGACATCTTTTGGTTTGCATAGTAGTAGTGATGTATTGTAAATTGACTATATGTATTCCATGTGTTAAACCTGAACTTATGAAATCATGTTTGAACTTTGTCGGTCTATTTCTGCAGCCATACCATTTATTCCTGTAGCCATGTGGTTTGTTCATGTTGCTATGTGGATTATTTAGGGTAATATCATATCTGAATTAATAGATGTGTTAATTAAATAAAATGTGTATGTATGTCCTTGTATGTTATTTTTGTTGTAGTGCAGGTAATAAATGATGCCGCAGACTATATTCTCCTTTTGCGCCTAAAGAAGGAAAGATCACGCAAGAGATAACTGAAGATCAAACTGAAGAGGAGTTGAGCGAGCGCAAGGTACGACATAAGCAGAGCAACCAAGCAACACTACTAAAGTTTAACTTTAATATGCATTGAATTTGCAAAACATCACCACAACATGCAAAGATTGTGGTTCGGTTTAGATCCACATTTCCTACAACAAAGCTCTAGTTATCTTCTTTATCAATCAATCACTTGCCTCTTCTTCTGGGTGTGATTTGTGTTGTCTATTGTAGTTGATCTTCTCTTCATTAATAAGCTCTTCCTTTTTCTCAGAGGTTAGACAGAAGAGAAAGGAATAGAGCAGAGGATTTTTAATAAGCATTTTTAAGTTTCTTTTCAAAAAGATGTAATCACTTTCTAGAAGCAATGAATAAAAATCATGTTGTTCTGATCCGTTAAAGGTAGTTTTCTGGAAGCTTGATATCACTCATCGAAGGGGGCCTACTTGATGAGTGATCCTGTGTGTGCTCATTGAAATTAGTTTTTCTTTAGTTGCAATAGAAGTTCTTTCTTTGACTGTTCCTACAGCCACTGGAAATAGATTCACTGACTGTTCCTGTAGCCAAGCCAGAACAAAGTAATTTTTGTTATCTATATTAAATCTTTCCAACATTGTTTTTATAATTTTTTCCAGTAGCCTTTCATAATTTACATTCTTGCCTTTCCTTTTTGCATAATGTTAGTTGTTGCAGTAATACAGAATAGCCATTGAAGGAACTTAGTGCATATATAGTGCAAACCCATTTCAAGTACTGCGTCCTTGGGTTGATAACTAAATGAGCACTAACCATGAAAATAGTAACTTTACTAGATGAATTTCCAAACTTCGGGTTGATACTTCAATTAGAGTTATTATTATTATTGTTGGAGTGACCAAGCAATACCTTGAAGCTTGAGGTCCTTCAACCCCAAACCTCCCATCCTTTTATCCAAACAACATTAGCTCCATTTAATAGAGTGCCTTTTCCTATTTCCTCTATTGGAATCAAGGATCACTGGGGGGGGGGGGTGAATCAATGATCTACCAGTTAGTAGATTTTCAAAATTAACTTTCAACCATCGGAAGCAAATACTTGAAATTGAAATGTAGAAACATAAAACAAGCAACCACAAGCTCACAACACTGGTATTTTTACATGGAAACCCAAATGGGAAAAACCACTATGGGATTTGAACCCACAATATTATTCCACTATGGCCAGTAGCAAAACAATATTACAAAATGGGAATGCACAGACATTCAGGCACACTGCCTAGAGCTCACTGCTCAATTACATTAGAGCTCACTGCTCAATTACATTAACCTGGAAGGCTACAACCCTCAGGGAAGTCTCATTGACTTACAAAGCTGCTATAGTGATGAATTACAGTAAATGAACTCTAAAATAGCATCAACAATACCTGGATGAGTTCCGGTTAAGTATGAATGCACTGACTAGATCACCTTCTCTGTTCTGCCATGTTCTTTGTCTCAGTCAGCTACCAGATCAAGAATGCGCATGTGAAACTATGCCAAAACGGATCCTCAATCACCTCTCATTTGCATACAATTGTACCATACATTAAAAAGATCACCCACACCAAACTTATATACTAGCAACCACAAAATAGATCATACATCATGTCGACCTAAATATGTAACGTGTAGTCACATATCGACTTGACCAGATCCAAAATAATAAATGTGGATCACCAAAATGATAATATAATGATGTTTCTAAGTCGGCCCAATCATTCCAAACATGCTTCAATGCACCATAATCACCGAAAAGCTTCAAGATCCACAAATGCTCTATTCTTCCTGAAATATCGATTAATCAGCTACCGATTAACACCCACTTCCGGATAAGAAGAATCATGACCACCGGATCGAATCTTTATGAAAAGTTGTCATCAATGACAACCCTAAACCAATAATCAGTCACCGAAGACCACCGAATGAGTGTCAATTGCCAACAATCTCCCCCTTTGGCATTGATGGCAACACTCATGAAAAATGGCTAAGTGTTGAGCACTGTACATCGATTCAAAAGAATCAAAAGAATTTCTAAGGCTCCCCCTTAGATAGAGAATTCCACTCTCCTATATATTTTTCATTGTTTCTCTCCCCCTTTGACAACAATGCCAAAGATAGGGTGTTGTCCAAAACTAAGAATTTACAAGTATTTGAAGAAGTCAACATAAATAGTCTTCAAAAATCCTAGGTGAATATCCCACCCACTCTTCAAGTTATCCAAAACTGTGATGAATGCACTAAATATAGTAGCATGAATTTCTAACTCCTTTAGATCAGATGACATAGGTTGGGCCATCTCCTTCATACAATCTCCTTATTACTTAATATGGTGTCCAACCGGGTGGCAATCAAGTTCCAGAGTTCACCAATTCTTCTCAAAATTTTGTCCATGTCCATCTGGAGGCTTGAGATATGATCATTTAGAGATATAATCTTCCCTTCAACACTTCTGGTTAGTGTTACATTTAGATCAAATGACTAAGAAACACCAACAAGCTTCCCCTGCCAAATACCTATATGCTTGTCAATATCTACTATGAATTTAGGCAAAATTAGGCAAGATTTTGACAATTTACCGCCTTCTGATAATGTATCAGAAATAATCTGCAATCTCTTATTCAGTATTACTCTATCACCCTCAATTATCTTTGGAAAACTCTGTATCCTAACATCCTTAAATTTATCCAAAACTTTATGTGTAGCCATCTTCTCCAAAGAATCAAAACTTGTATTTACAGTGTTAATTAACTATAACAATTTACTGGAGGGGTTGTTATTGGAATCTATCTGTACATTTCGAGCCACCTTCTGCAAAACATCTACTGACATCAAAAGTAGCCTTTTATCCTTTGATTATGACTTCACCAGATCTTTACTGGCCTAGGCTTGCACAACAGTTGTGAGCATGAGCTTCTCTGCAAGAGACATCTTTTCAAGATTTACAGAACCATCAAGATTAATAGGGATCTAAGGCGGGGCCCCTGCAACTAGAGGGATGACAATTGTTGGTTTAGCTACACCTTTACCTTTATCAACCTCTACAACCTTGGCCTTTTCACTCTCAACATTCTTCTTTTCTCCCTCATCCCCTTTATCTTTTGCACCGATGTTGCCACTTGGTGCAGTATCAACCTGTTCGATCTCAAGGGTTGCAAAGTTGTCCACCACTAGAGGAACATCATCGGTCTTAGTGATGAGCCTAAATAATGGCTCTATCTTGATCAATTTTTTATACAATACTCCTTCCTAGGTCTTATGATTAGATGACATTTGGATTATAATACTCTTTTAAGTTGATACATTCTAAGTGTTTCTGAATTGGTTTAACTTATACCTAAGGATGTCACGTAATGATCTATCTATGCAAATATCTGAAAATAATTATTAATATGGTTTGCATTATGTCATGTTAGCATTAGTATATACACATGTTTGTTGTGCATTAATATCATGATGCAGGTTCAGCAAAGGCGAAGTAAGGACAAATGGCGGTTCAAAAAATCATCAAATACATAACTGCAACACAGACCCGGCCAAAGAAATGCAGTAATGATCATAACCACTTGATTGGTTCTTCAACAGATTAATTTATGAACATTTACAAATGTTCTTAGTGGAGCTTATATATAGGAGGCTAATCATGCTATATTTTCTCAGTTGCAGGATAGATGTTGTTATGTTGTCCTACGCTGACTTCTTTTACTTGTTAATAAATCATGTTCACCTATTCCATAGGAATGTGGTCGATCAGTTAGAAGTTTTCCTATAAATAAAGTGATCACTCTCCTCTTGGGGATAGCAGAGAACACCCATAGTATCTTGTAATACACAGTCTTTTGGTATTGTTTTATGTATTTTTTTGTCAAGATGAAATAAAGAGATCAATGCGATTTTGGATAATTAGATAATTGTAATCTAAAGTTCTTGAGATACTCACTCAAGGGGCCCCACTTGGTGAGTAATCCTTTGTATGTTTCAGTTAGTTTTATACTTCTGTAGCAGTTGTTTCTGCAGTTGTCTGTTCATGCAGCCATAGGAAACAGTTCCTGTGTCTATTCCTGTAGCCACAACAGTAGAGTAGTTCCTGTTGCCCACCAAAACTTTATCATTTAACAGTAGTTGTTTAAAGTAATTTCCAATTGTAAGATTAAAGTATTAGTTCATTTAAGATTCTATGTGTTTACTTTGAGAAGAATTCCCTTTTCTACAATCATAAAAGATGGTTGCAATATGAACTTGGTGCACATACAGTGCTAGCCCATTTCAAGTTTACGTCCCTGGTTGATAACTAAATGAGCCTTTGCCATAGGAAAAGTTAGCTATTTAAGAATATTTAATCTTTGAATTGTGATTTATTACCTAGTTACCATTCCAGTTGTAAGGACCAACATTTTGGGCACCGTTGTCAAGGATGGTGCCAAGCTAAGAATCTGTTGTAAACCATTAGTTTAAAGTTTTCTTAATTAGATTTTTGAATTTCCTTCATTAATCTGCATGCATAGGAGGAGAAGAGATGCATTAGGAAGATTTCTTCCCTCACATTCTACTCAAGATATAAGATTAGATCAAGCACCTGAAGTAAACCCTTTTGCAGAAACCTATGTGCTAAATGGTAGTGTCTTTAATTTGTCAGAAGGAGACCTAGACTTCTTGAGCGAACCCCTTGAACAAAACATTTTACCTCTAGTTATTTATCAGGCACCAATGGCAACAAATCCTCTACGTCCACCTGTAAATCCAACATTTGAGTTCCCCATTCTTGATCTGCATGATAATGCAAATTTGAAAAAGATACCAGCCTCTTCACTTCCAAATTTTCATGGGTTGGTAACAGAGGATCCAGACACCCTTTTGTTTGAATTTGATATCCTTTGTAGAAGTTATGATTATATCATTGATTCTCATAAACTCTAGTTATTCCCTGCTACTTTGAAAGAAGCTGCCTTGAGATGGTTTATGAGTTTATGAAGGAATGTAATCACTACCTGGGAGGAAATGAAAACAAACTTCTTGGATAAGTATAAAGACTATTGCAGGGGAATGGACCGACATGGTGATGATATATTCAGAATGACACAAAAATAAGATGAGAGACTGGAAAACTATTTGGAAAGGTTTTTATTTAGTGTTAGCAAATCCAAACATAGTAATCTAAGTGAAGATTCTATGAAGTTTATTTTTCTGAGGGGCGTAAATGATGACTATGTTGACTCCTTAGATCTAATGGGAGGAGGAGATATGACTCAAGTTCAATGGGATGATATCAGACAAATATGTCAAAAGTATTCAAGAGCTGCAACAAAAAGGGGAAGACACTATAGGCCTGGTTCTTCAATTGCCAAGTCATCTTCAACAGTTTCAAGAATGGAAATAACTCATCTATTGAAGGATTTTAAAGAAGATATAATTATAATATGGCTATCCAATTGGATACACTTCAGACAAAGAAGAAGCATGAGGAGGTAGAGGCTATGCTTGCTAAATTTTGTCCTCATTGTCGATAAAAGAAGAAGGACTGTAGATGCAAAATGTTAGCTAAAATTGATAGCCAACAAAGTTCCCCAGATTTCAAGCCTGTTTATGGAGATGATGAACAAAATTTTTATGTTGCACAATGAAGGTCTTGGCCTCCAAGACAAGGTATGCCACATGATCCATTATATTTTCTAATCCTTATACAAACTTCAATGCACAAAAGAATTAGTGGCAACCACCATATTCCCAAAATTTTGGTCATTATACTCCTCAGTCTTGGAATAACTCTCAAAATCCTTGGCCAAATTATCCGAATTCCTCATCTCAATGGTAGTAGCCACAAGGGAATTGGTCTCCCCCTCAAGGTAACTGGCAGCAGTCACCACAATGGAGGGGAGAACAACAATGGGCAAACCAGTCATCAAGTTTCCTGTAGTCAGAACAATAGTCACAAGGCTCGTACTGCCACTTCATCCAAGCCAACCCAACTACCAACTCAACTTGTTCCAAATCCAAATAATAAATCACAACAACAACAACAACAACAACAACAAGTTTTTTCAACTGATCCTAATAACTATCCTGTATACTCTCTCAATATAAGTGATATTCATTTGAGATCAGGGACAACATTGCCTACTCCATCTCCTCCAGTCATAACATAGTTACCAACAGAGGAGACTACTCAGGAAAGCATGCTTGATAAATCTGGAAATCCTGAGCAAGTTTGACAGTCTAAAACTTCATATATACCTATAAGAACACCCCCGTTTCCTCAGAGATTACAAGTAGAAGTATCTAGGCAGCAAAATGATATAGCTTTTGATCTTATTGATCAGTTAAAACATATATGTGTTAAAATTCTATTGTTTCAAGCTATTAAAGATATCCCCATATATGGAAAAGCTATTAAGGAGGCATGTCTGAAGAAACCTGGGAGGAAGAAAAAATATCCAAAAACAATGCATGTGGTAGGACAGTTGGCTGATATTATGTTAGGAAAAATAGCAATCCCTAAATACTTTGACCCAGGTAGCCCTATTTTCAAAGTAGTTATTAATGGAATTCAAATAAAAAATACCTTGATAGACCTGGGAGTAGCAATAAATGTGATGACTAAGGATGTCATGCAACAACTCAGCATTACTAATCTTAGATCAACTCCAACAGTCCTGCAGCTTACTGATAGCTCAACTATTCGGCCTGAAGGAATGGTTGAAGATATTGTTGTTGTTAATGCATTAGTAGCTTCTACAAGATAAGAATTCTCTAACCCGTTAATCTCCTTTATTTTGTTATGGTTTATTCATCTATGCTATTAGATTATCTGATTTATGCTTTCCGAACTGAATATGTTTATCAGATTGTAACATTGATCATGATTATGATATTGGCATTGGACAAAGATAGCATTTAGATCAACGACTTGCTTAACAGGTATTAACCCGATAGCATATAGATTGATGCTTAACTATGTTAAGCAAGTCGTCAATCTAATCCATCTTTATCCAATGCCAATATCATAATCATGATCAATGTTACAATCTGATAAACATATTCAGTTCGAAAAGCATAAATTAGATAATCTAATAGCATAGATGAATAAACCATAATAGAATAAAGGAGATTAACGGGTCAGAGAAGTCTTATCTTGCAGAAGCTACTAATGCATTAACAATTGTCACATTAGATTCTTGGGAATATCTTGTTGATTTCATAATCCTCTCTCCCAAGGCAACATTAGGAGGATATCCAATTATTTTGGGAAGACCTTGGCTGGCAACAACTGATGCATACATAGGTTGCAGATCTGGAGATATGACAATTTCAGATGGTATTACTACTAAAACACTTGCACTCTATTCTCCAGCACAACTGCAACTTGATCAAGAACAAGTAGTGTGGCTAGACATAGGAGAAGAAGCAGGGGAAATTAACTTTGTTCAACAACTAATGATGTTATCAAGGGACCCATTCATAGCACTTCAAGAGGATGATACAGTACTCTCTAATATCATAAGGAATCATTATGGAGCAGCTCAGCAGTCAGTGGGTATACCAGTAAGTCCTCTACATACCCTTCTTCCATCTGCAAGCTTATTAAATTGTCCTGCAGCCACAGATATGTTTCACACATTGCTACCACAGGAGATTCAAAAATCTTGTCTGTCTGAAATATCTAATGCAGAATCAGTAATTCAAATAGAAGTTGTTGCAGGGAGAAATCTGAATATAAATAATCAATTGGCAGCAGATCAAAGATTGTCATTAACAGAGTTGCGTAGAGCCCAACAACAAGATTTTGCATGGGATTATCAGGACATGAAAGGATTAAATCCTACATTGTGTACCCATAGAATTTATATCAGAGAGGATTGTAAACCAATTAGACAGCCTCAATGAAGGATTAATCTTGCTTTAAGGGAAATAGTTAAAGAGGAACTACAAAAATTGCTTCATGTAGGATTCATCTACCCTATTTCAGATAGTCAATGGGTTTCTTCTTTGGTTATAGTTCCAAAGAAAGGAAGAAAATGGAGAGTTTGTGTGGACTATAGGGAGCTCAACACTGCTACTAAAAAGGATCATTTTCCACTTCCATTTATAGATCAAGTGTTAGACTCTCTAGCAGGTAAGAAATACTTTTCATTTTTGGATGGGTTTAGTGGTTATAATCAAATTAGAATAGCTCCAGAAGATCAGGAAAAGACTACCTTTACCTTCCCTTGGGGCACGTATGCCTATTCAGTCCTTCCTTTTGGTTTATGTAATGCCCCTGCAACCTTTCAAAGGGTTGTCCTTAGTATATTTTCAGACATATCTCATGATTGTATGGAAATCTACATGGATGAATTTATGACTTATGGAGCTAAATTTAAGGAAGCATTAGGAAATCTAACAAAAATATTGCAGAGGTGTGAAGATCATAATTTATCCTTAAACAGTGAAAAATGTTTTATGATGATGCAAGAAGGTACAGTATTGGGGCATCAAATCTCTCAATTAGGTATTCAAGTGGATCCAACCAAAATAGAAGTAATACTTGATCTTCTTGCCCCTATTAAACAAAAGGATGTGAGAAGTTTTCTAGGCCATGTAGGGTACTATAGGAGATTTTTCAAGGACTTTAGTCAAAAAGTAGGGCCATTATATTCTTTATTGACAAAGGAAGCTGAGTTTGAATGGACTGTTGCATGTGAAAAATCATTTTCTCAACTCAAACAAGCCTTAACTCAGGCCCCTGTGCTCAAAGGACTTGATTGGTCAATTCCTTTTCACATTCGTACAGATGCATCTGATTTTGCAATAGGAGCACTTCTGGGGTAGAAGCAAGGAGTTTTGGAAAATGCAATTTATTACATTAGTAAAAATTTGCAAGGACCAGAACTGAATTACACTATTACTAAAAAGGAGATTTTAGATGTCATCTATGCCCTTAATAAATTTAGGCACTATATAAATGGATATCAAATCTTTGTACATACTGATCATGCAGCCATCAAGTACCTCGTGAACAAAAGCTCCATTACAGGTAGATTGGCAAGATGGTTATTATTAATGCAAGAATTTGCTATTACTATCATTGATAAACCAGGAAAAGCAAATGTAGTGGTAGATTTTCTATCAAGGATTCACACACCAGACAATAAGGAGGTCATCAATGATTCCTTTCCAGATGATCATTTGTTCTCCATCATTTTACATAGTCCATGGTATGTTGATATAGCCAACTACCTAGCAGCTAATAAGACACACCCACATTTCTCACCCAAAGAGAAAAGACTGCTAGTAGAAAAAAGTTTCAACTTCTCATGGATAGCAGATTGCTTATTTTATACAGGGCCAAATCAAGTGATGAGGTGTTGTGTAAGAGAAGATAAGACATATGATATACTTCATGCCTGTCATGATGAACCTTGTGGAGGTCATTTTGTAGCCAAAAGAACAACTCTCAAGATATTAACTACATGATACTATAGGCCAACCTTACACAAGGATGCAATTAAATACACCAGGAAATGTGACAGATGTCAAAGAATGGGTAGACCAACTCAGTCTGATGAAATGCCTCTCCACCCTCAGGTGGTTGCTACACCATTTGACAAATGGGGTCTAGAATTTGTTGGGCCAATTGATCCACTATCAAATGGTCGCTCTTACATTCTTATTTGTACTAACTATGTTACTAAATGGGCGGAGGTCAAAGCATTCAAGCATGCAAGAGATAATAAGGTGGCAGAATTCTTATATGAAGAAATCTTCACTCGGTATGGAGTTCCTAGATAAATAGTGATAGATCAAGGAGCAAAGTTCACTTCCACTCTGATCACAACCTTAGTTAATGAATATAATGTCAGGCATAGGAAATCCACTTCTTATCATCCACAGGCTAATGGTCAAGCAGAGGTTACTAAAATAGAGCTTGAATCAATCTTGACCAAAACAGTAGCACTCAATAGGAAATATTGGTCTAGCAGATTATTTGAAGTTGCATGGGCTTATACAACCACCTGGAAAACTACAACAGGGTTTACACCATTTGAAATGGTATATGGGACAAAAGCAATGATGCCCATAGAGTTTGAACATAAAACTTTGAGAACAATTATTTCTTTAGATATGACTCTGTCTACAACACAAGAAGAAAGGCTCCTGCAACTTAATGCTTTAGATGAAATAAGGAAATCTGACCTGCAACATACTGAATCTGTTCAAAATGAGCGCATGAAGTGACATGATCACTATATAAAAGACAAATCATTCCAGCCAGGAGATTGGGTCCTACTCTATGATTCTAGGTATAAATATAATTTGGGAAAATTATAGACACGGTGGTTAGGACCTTATGAAATAATTGAAACATTTTCTAATGGTGCTGTCAGATTATCTACCATAGATCCTGTTAAGTTTAAATTGTTAGTTAACGATCATCAGTTGCGCCTATACCATAAACCTCTGAGAAAAGATGACTTCGTACGACAATTTTCCACTACCAAGCATGTCGAGACTCCTGCAACCACTGCAAACGTCTTTGCCGTCACCACTCCATCCTAATCTCCTTGTTGCACGATCATAATAAATACTTCCCCATCTGGCGGGAGTACTTTTTTGCATAATAAATATTCCCTTCTGTATTCATTCATTTCTTTTCTTTCACTCCATCCATTTCTGCATCGTTTTCCATGCATGACGGCTCAAATATCTTCAAGTTGCAGTCATTTTCACGTGATGCCAGGTACAGTCGTGTGTATTTATTCTTGTTGCATGTATATAATTAAATCATATTAAATCTAATTATGATATTTTTCATATTGTCCTTTCTCCGTCCTCCTCCGCATGTGTAGACACCTTTCAAACCTTAGGCTGGGGGGGGGGAAGTACACTGATAATTAATCTAGCAGATAATTTTGATGTCCTCTCAGATTGTCTCGGGTTGCGTTTTATTTTTTTTCAAAATTCTCATTTGAGGTGATATCTTGCATTTTGCTTGTTTGTTTGCTTAGAGTTATTTCTAGACTGCAGCTAGGTTCTGACCAAGTAAAAACATTGAGTATGCTATAGTGTAGAACATAGTGCAGAAACTGAGCAGATTTATGCCATTTTAAAGTTGAAAGTGTTATTGTTGTAATGGGTGGTCCACCTATTTGACATGAGCTGACAGTCCATGAAGTTCTCCTTCAGGACCAGGATTGTGAACCAGTATTTAGGAACAGTGGATGGCTGGATTATTTCTTAAAGTTGACGGAGTTTAATTAAGAAATTGCGAGGGAATTTACCCGCACACTGTCAAATGGAGAAGCTCGGGTAAAAGGTTTAAGAGTAGTGGCTACAGAGGAAAGGATAACAGAAGTAACTAGGCTACCAATAGATGGAGAGAAGTACTTAGAGTCCAAGGATGCACGCAATGCAAGGGAAGAATTTACACGTCTAGGAGACCCCCCATTAGTAGTAGATAGGCAAGGAGCTAGGCGAGAATCCCTTCCGCCTGAATGGAGAGCAGTGGCATTGTATGTTTTAAAATATTTAACCTGCGAAGGAAGGTTTTTATGTCTACATTCTCATCACTTCAAGCTCCTAAGTCATCTGCACCACAGAAGAAGGATGAATGTTCCAAGCTTATTGTACAACCTTCTTTCTATCCATTGTCTAATTAACCTTTTAGTTGAAAAATCCTTGAGAGATGTTTCTCCAATGCTCTAGAATGAATTTGTTGAAACCAGAATGTTTAGGGTAGAGCACATAGTTATAGAGGAACCACTTCCATCTCAGGAACAAGAAAACCTTGTAGAACC
Source organism: Cryptomeria japonica (assembly GCF_030272615.1). Classification (NCBI taxonomy): domain Eukaryota; kingdom Viridiplantae; phylum Streptophyta; class Pinopsida; order Cupressales; family Cupressaceae; genus Cryptomeria; species Cryptomeria japonica. Next base: position 444,530,488 of record NC_081410.1, read on the forward strand.
TGGTTCCCCTCTTGAACCCTCATCCTTGTTGAAATCCTCAGAAAAAAATCTTCTTGCAGTAGAGGAACCCTTACAAAAAGAAGCTGAAGTAGGGGTTCCTCCTCAAGGTTCAAAAAAAACTAGGGCTGCCACATGAAAGGAAAAGGGCAAAGAAAAACAAGTTGATATAGAGCATAAGGACAAGAAAAGTAAAAATAAGAATGTACCCCTTCTTGCAGCCAAGAAGAGAAAAATTGTAAAACCAGTTCCTACAGTAACTATCGAAGTAGTTGAAGAATTGGCTACAGGAAGTGTTCCTGCAACCAAAAAAGGAAAAACTCAAAGAAGTAGTGGTAGGCTTTGTGAAAAGTTTAAAAGATGAGACCAACCCATAGAGCCACATATTACAGTCCTGACTGACTCCCCAAAACAAGAACAACATAGTCCACTCCATGATGATATCCCCCCTTCTCCTCCAAATGAACCTCATATAGACTATGAAGAAGAAGAAGAACCACAAAATATTGAGGAAGAACAAGAATTACAGTTTCAGAAAGAAGGGGAACTTCAGGACATTGAGCAGCCTTAGAAGGAAGTAGGTTTTGAAAGATTAGACAACTTAGCATCTGCTGTAGAGCAGGTCATTGAAGCAGGGGGCAAAGTAGAAAGTAAGAAACCTAAAGCACCTATTCATAGGCCACCTACTTCCCTTACTAGTCATGCAGTAGGACTTGCTCTTGATTTGGATTGGGAACTTGAAAAGGTAAATATGCAAATGATAGATTATTACCAAAAGAGAGTTATTGAGAAAAAGGACGAGGAAATAGACCAGCTTAAAGCTAAGGTGGAAACAATAGCCACCATGGTACCACAACTAATGCAATGTCGAGCTCCTCCTCGTGTTTACTCTCTATACTTAAAAGAACAACACATTAGCTTCCAAATGATGAGGATTGTTAGAGATTTAAGTCCCTCATTACAAACACCAGAAGAATTTTACAACACTTTTCAGACATCTCCTACAACAATCAAGAATCTACTCTGTGAATTATATGTGCATAATTATGTTGTTCCTGATGATGTTGTTTGGAACCCTCTCCTTTACATTGGAGATATCCAATTGAGGGCTCTTATGTCCTGGATGCAGAATGATATATCAAGGGGAGAATAGTTTTAGGTGCATCACAAGGAAGAGCTTGAGCTTTCATTACCCTTAAGGTCTGAATCAAGGGAACCCAAGTGACTTTACTTTGATTGGCAGAAGATTGTATACGAGCTAGATTATGCAAATGAAATCCTACCCTTAAGGGAAGAAGTGTATAGAGAATATGAACAAATGGCTCCAAGGGAAGGAAAAGAGGCAATAGGACATGTAGTCCATCGTTGGAACAACCTAACAAATGAGTTGAAAAAATCTGAGCCACACTCTGCACAAAATTACCGTGCAACATTAAACAGAGCACCCAAGTATATGCACTTGGGAAGAACAAAGAGATGACATTGGCTGCCTCTCAGCTTTTAGCCTCCAATCCTCCTATGGCCATTGATGGGATGCAAGGATGGTGATCCACCATACAATGAAGCAACAAAATGTACCAAGTGGAAAAGATTGGAGAAAATGAAAGGATTCTACTAGAGTTTATCTACAGGCGGTTCTGGATAGGTTACCCCAGGCAATTTCTAAATCAATGCCAGAATCCAAAATTTTCCTGTTGCTGGAGGATCAATAAGAAGTTAGGTTAGGGGGAGATGATGAACCTAAATAATGGCTCTATCTTGATAGATTTTTGATACAATACTCCTGCCTAGGTCTTATGATTAGATGACATTTGGATTATAATACTCTTTTAAGTTGATACCTTTTATGTGTTTCTGAACCGGTTTAACTTATACCTAAGGATGTCATGTAATGATCTATCTATGCAAATATCTCAAAATAATTATTAATATGGTTTGCATTAGTATATACACATGTTCGTTGTGCATTAATATAATGATGCAGGGTCAACAAAGGCGAAGTAAGGACAAATGGCAGTTCAAAAGATCATCAAATACATAACCACAACACAGACCCAACCAAAGAAATGCAATAATGATCAGAACCACTTAGCCGGTTCTTCAGTAGATTGATTTATGAACATTTACAACCATTCTTAGTGGAGCTTATATCTAGGAGGCTAGTCATGCTATATTTTCTCAGCTGTAGGACAAATGTTGTTCTGTTGTCCTGCGCTGACTTATTCTCTTGTTAATAAATCTTGTTCACCTATTTCGTAGGAATGTGATCGATTAGTTAGAAGTTTGTTATAAGTTTTCCTATAAATAAAGGGATCTCTCTCCTCTCAGGGATAGCAAAGAACACCCATAGTATCTTGTAATACACAATCTTTTGGTACTGTTTTATGTATTTTTTCAATCAAGATGAAATAAAGAGATCAATGCGATTTTGGATAATTAGATAATTGTAATCTTAAGTTCTTGAGATACTCACTCAAGGGGGGCCACTTGGTGAGTAATCCTTTGTATGTTTCAGTTAGTTTTATACTCCTGTAGCAGTTGTTCCTGCAGTTGTCTGTTCTTGTAGCCATAGGAAACAATTCCTGTGCCTATTCCTGCAGCCACAACAACAGAGTAGTTCTTGATGCCCGCCAGAACTTTATCATTTAACAGTAATTGTTTAAAGTAATTTCCAATTGTAAGATTAAAGTATTAGTTCATTTAAGATTTTGTGTGTTTACTTTGAGAAGAATTCCCTTTTCTACAATCATAAAAGATGGTTGCAATATGAACTTGGTGCACATATAGTGTTGACCCATTTCAAGTTTACGTCCCTGGTTGATAACTAAATGAGCCTTTGCCACAGGAAAAGTTAGCTATTTAAGAATATTCAATCTCTGAATTGTGATTTATTACCTAGTTACCATTCCAGTTGTAAGGACCAACATTTAGCATCAAGTGTAGTGTTACCTTGGTCTTCTGGATGATCCTCTATCTGAGTTGCATTCACCTGACTTTCGGAAACACCTTTCTTCTCTTCCGACTGAGATGGTCTAAATGCATCCTTGTATAGAGGGTCATGTTGAATTATCTTTCTCCATATCTCCTATGTCTCTTTCTGCACCTTTTCTACATTTCTAATCATCAATCTGTTAATCGTGTTCTTGCTTCAAAATTCCTTCTTGTTAGCCTCTTCAATCAGCCTCTTGGCTTCATCATGCGTGATACAGGTACAAACATTTATTAATTCTCTCTCCTTCATCTCCATGTCAGTCTTACTGGCAGTCATTCTTCTTACATCTATAAGGTTGTACAAGTCTTTTGGAATGGTCTTCTCCAATTCAATTAGTGTTTTTCTAAAATTGTGTAAATATAGTACAATTGTTTCTTCAACCTTTCTTTGATAAACTTCATCTAAATTCTCATAATAAGCTCCAATATTCTTTAAATTTCCATCAACTATTATTTCATCTATTAACCGATCTGCTAACAATGGAGGAACAATTGTATACTTACCTTGTAAGTCACTAGACTCAAGGTCTTTGTCAAGTTGACTTTTGACATGTCTACCTCTTCTGGATGTTTCGATAGGAGCAGGATCAGATTTTGCCTTCTTGCTTTGTTGGGCTCCACCAGACTGTGGCTTCCTCACGACTCTTACAAACTCTCCTTTCTTCTTTGCCTTTCTTGCTTCCTCCTCAAACTCAGTTTCAGAAGCCACCATAGATACTGCAACATAAGTTCTTTTAGGCTTCTCCTTCTGCTTCATCACACCTTTCTTGGATGGGCTAGGTTTTACAGATTGTGCCACCGGAGCAAGAGCAGACTTGGTCTCCTTAGGTTTGACCTTGGACGAACCAGATCAACCTTGGGCTTCTTAGTTTCCTATTTTACCACTTTCTATGCATGACTTTATCTTGCTTTCTTCACCTCCTCCCAGGTGAAACCCATCTGAACCGCCACCTCCTCAACCATCTTAGTAACTTTCCTCTTTCAGGAAGGTGCAGTGAATTGCATGTGCAAGATAAGGTCTTTCTCCTTGCAAGTTCCAAATCTTCCTTCCTTAGGGTCCGTCAGTTGACTCAAAAGATATTGGGTATATGCCTCAAGAGTTACAGAGTCAACTTCATACCCCATGGGCATGATCCACACTATTCTAGGTTCTACAACTTCCATCAAACATTGATCTTTGTCTACCTTGAAACATATGGTTTGTTCATACTTCTCCACAATTTCCTTAGGGAACCTCTCTCTGCTTTTCATGGCTGATTGAAAGCATTCAAAGTATCCCCAGAGAGCAGATATCCTCATTGTTGCATCACCAACTCCCCATAATCCTTCTTTGGTATGTCATAGGCCCATTGGACCTTTCCTTTTATACCGGGTATCTCATTCGGGAAGTATAAAGCTAGACAAATAAGAAGTGTACCATATTTAAATGTGTGCTTTCCATCCTGCTTGATCTTCTTCAAATTTCTCAATAATTCATTCAGGAGGGTTGAACACAGGTCATACCTTTTGTCTTCCTTCAACATCTGATATGAAGAGTAAATAGCAATACCAGAGATAGAGTTGTACTTGCTTGACTAGTATACTTTGTAACTGACTACCATGAACGCAAATTTCACATCATTCTCCAGAATGTCATTTATGGTCATTGATATGCTATCAAATTTGGAGCCAGTGGTATCTATCACCATGTCATTTGAGACTTTCCTCAAGTTGGGCACCTCACTGGTTTCAGCTAAGCCTGTCACATCATGGATCGCCTGCTTGGTGATTTTGTGCAGCCTATCAAGCCATATGAACTCATCATGAACACCGCTAAGAATATAATGGATCCACTATGCTTAATCAAACAACATAAAGTGAACAAACTGTGAGAAACCCTTGTCCTGAAGCACCTTATACTCGGGTTTGAGATTGCCCAAACCATCAGCCAAATGATTGTTGTACAGGTTTAGCATGTCCACATTTCCAAGCTCCTCAAGATCACAGTGGATATAAGCCCTGTTATCCTCATTATAAAGAACGTTGTAGGGTACAAATGAAAATGCACCTTCTGGATCATCCTCAACTAACTTGAAAGGGTGTTTCTTGAAAACAGGTTAGGCTTTGTCCTTAATCTCAAACACCAATGGGGTAGCAACACTATAAGTTGAAGCCATTTCGAATGCTAGGGTTTGAGAAAATAGAAATCCTGAACAGATAAATACCTTGCTTCACAACTAGGCGCTAAAATTCATTTTGGAGTCGCCGAAATTGCTGTAGAAATCACCAAATCACTTTGCTCTCTTCTCTACTTTATTCACTTGACCACATTGTGACAAATGAAACTTCGAAATGCACTTTTATCCTTCAAAAACCTAATTTTCCACTATAATAAATGCAGCAACCGGCTATTATGATTTTCACTGAGTCGTACACCTGAGCATCAAATCATCTCAAAAACTTCTGGATAACATCTGCACATCTAATTTAAGCCTTCTGCAACCTTTCAGAAATGATTGTAGACCACCAAAGAGGGGACTTAGAATTTGCATGAAAACCTCTCCCTAAGGCATAAAGCCCTAGTTATCGGATGAAGATCCTGCACCGGATTCAGGTGCAGACCCATTTTTCTGCATTAGATTCATCTTTTCTAACCCACATCTTCTCATGCTTCTCCTTGATCTCTTCTACTTTTGCTTTCCCCTTCTCATCTGATTTGTTCTTGTCTACCAGAGAACTATTCTTACTTTTATAATACTTTGCAATCTGACCGGTTTTGTTGCATGCACAACAAACAACATTATTCTGCATAGGTCTAAAGTTCATCTGATTTTGTCTCATCTTGCACTAATTAGAGATATGCCCAAACATCCCACAAGCATAACATCTTTTGTTTTGGAAGTTATTCATTACTGCTCTACACATATTTGACTTGTGTCCAAAGTTATTGCATATGAAACATTGACTAGTAAAGGTAGGAACATTATTCATGTTGTTCATTCCATTATTCATCCTACTTTTGCATTGATTCACCATATGACCAAAGTTATTGCAAGTGAAGCATCTACCATTGAATTTGTGAGCATTAGGTTGTCTTACCAGAGGATTCTTGCTCTTCTTCTAATAAGGTTTTGCATTGCCTTGTCTAGATGCAGAGGATTCACCTTTCTCAAATCCAAGTCCTCGCATGTCCTTTCCATGTCTCTGACTATCCAACATCTCATCAAGCCTTGCTGAGCTAGCTTTGAATTTGTCTTTGTATTCATTGGCAGTAGCAAGTTCATCCCTTAAGGTAGTAATCTGTCTTTCAAGTTCTTAACCATTATTCCTTGACTGTGTCAACTTAAGCTTCAACTTATCATTCTCATAGGTAATCCTGAAGCATTCATTAGGTATTTCCTTCAATGATTGTGCTAGATTCTCTTCATTCTTCTTTTAGTACTCAATCTCCTTAGTCAGCCTCATCACAATGGATTGCATCTCATTCTTCAAAGCAACATTCTCTCTCTCAAGCTTGTTAACTTCATCAACTTTTACCTGGTATTCCATGATCTGATCTTCTTTCTCCTTCAACTTATCCATCAATTATTTCCTCTTGTCTCTTGAAGTGTTTGCTTGATCCTTCAAGTCATTAATGAAATCATCAACAGCATTCAAGTTCTTATTCAAGGTACAAATCTCCTTTCTAGCTATATCAAGATCCTTAAGTGCCACACTGAGTTGTCTCTGAAAACTGTAATCCATTGAATCAATCTCCTGGACCTTCCTCAAGCGGTTAAGCTTCCTCAGAGGAACTAGACTCTGATACCAATTGTTGGATTCAGGGATCACTGAGAGGGGGGCGGGTGAATCAGTGACCTACCGGTTAGCAAATTTTCAAACTTAATTTCAAACACCAGAAGCAAATAATTGAAACTGAAATGCATAAACATAAAACAAACAACCACAAGATCATAACATCGGTATTTTTACGTGGACACCCAAATGGGAAAAACCATGATGGTATTTGAACCCACAATATTATTCCACTATGGCCAGTAGCAAAACAATATTATAAAATGGGAATGCATAGGCATTCAGGCACACTGCCTAGAGCTGATTGCTCAATTACAATAACCCGAAAAGCTACAACCTTCAAGGAAGTCTTACTGACTTACAAAGCTGCTACAGTGATGAATTACAGTAAATGAACTCCAAAATAGCATCAACAATGCCTGGATGAGTTCCAATTAAGTACTGAATGCACTGACTGGATCACCTTCTATGTTCTACCATGTTCTTTGTCTCAATCAACTATCGCATCAACAATTCCTATATGAGTTCTGGTTAAATATTGAATGCACTAACTAGATCACCTTCTCTATTCTTCCATGTTCTTTGTCTTAGTCAGCTATCGAATCAAGAATGTGCACGTGAAACTGCGCCAAAATGGATTCTCGATCACCTCTTGTTCGCATACAATAACACCATACATAAAAAAGATCACCCACACCAAACTTATATACCTACAACCACAAAATAGATCATACATCATGTCGGTCTGAAGATGTAACGTGTAGTCACATGTCGGCTTGACCAGATCCAAAAGAATAAATGCGGATCACCAAAATGATAATATAATGACGTGTCTAAGATGGCCCAATCATCCCAAACATGCTTCAATGCACCACAATCACCATAAAAGTTTCGGACCCAAAAATGCTATGTTCTTCCTGAAATACCGGTTAACAATCACTTTTGTATAAGAAGAATCTAGACCACTGGATCGAATCTCTATGAAGAGTTGCCATCAATGACAACCCTAAACCAATAATCACACCGGAAACCACTAGAAACCATCGGATGAGTGTCAATTGCCAACATCCTCTTCCATCTGACCACAAGAAATTTCTAAACTTTTTTGAATTTCATTGACTTGATAATTGTTGAATATCCAAACTGATGCATAATATAGGCTATATAATGAAAGTACCTGAAAGGAAATAAAAGAGCAAGGAAAGGAAAATTAATCCAAGAAAGTTTATGATGAAGTAATTGTTACCAAGAGAAAAGCAATAAACATGGAGCATCACCCAAATGTGAAGAAGGAGGCACAAGAACTTTTGAAAGGGGAAAAGCAAAGAAAAACCCCTTGTGATATTATGAATGAGGCAATGCCTAAAAATGAGAGAGAGAGAGAGAGAGCAAGAAGCTCTTTACAATATTGTCATTAAGAAGAAATGAGAGAGGAGGCATCTCTTAAATAGAGATGAGGAGAGGAGTTACAAAGTAACTCCCAAATCTATGAATGCCACCATTCATAAAATGTGTGTGCCATGTGTCCACATCCTCTTATGGAGGAGATCTAATATTCCTTAATAAAGGAAAATAAAAGAAATGACTTGTCCTCACACATGTACTAGAGGACAAATTACATGTAGGAATTCCAAAGGAATATCCTAAACTAAATAAAAATAAACTTAAGCTAAGTAAAGATTAAATATTCTAACACCCCCCCTTAAGCTTTACTTGGGGAGCTTACATCAAACCCTTCAATGGGTTGTAACCAAGATTTTTACAATGAAATTGGAATTTTTCTTTACAAAGTGGCTTGGTCAAAATATCTGCAACTTGGTCTTCCCCCTTGCAATAGAGGAGTGAAACTTGCTTGTCTTCAATTTGTTCTCTAATAAAGTGGTGTTGGAGAGCAATGTGTTTTGTCCTTGCATGGAAAACTGGATTTTTAGCCAAGGCAATGGCACTTTGGTTGTCACAATACAATGGAGTTGGTTCATGTTGAGGTAGACCCAAATCTTCAAGTAGTCTTCTAAGCCACAAGACTTCTTTGGAAGCATTAGTGCGTCCTTTGTACTCAGCTTCAGTGGATCCAAGAGAGGTAGATTGTTGCTTTTTACTATTCCAAGAAATTGCTCCTGAACCAACAAAAAAACAATAACCACAAGTAGATTTCCCATCATTGGGATCTCCACCTAGATTGGAATCAGTAAAACCTTTTAAAGTAAAATCAAAATTTGCATCATAAAACAAACCTACATTAATTGTTCCTTTAATATATCTTAAAATTCTTTTAGCAACTTTAAAGTGTGTTTGTTGAGGTTTAGACATGAATCTAGAAACCAAACCAACACTATAAGCAATATCTGGCCTAGTAAGAGTTAAATAGTTCAAACTTCCAACTAATTGTCTATACAAGGTAGGATCAACAAGAGGAGTTTGCATATCAAGCATTAACTTAGTGCCTAATTCAATAGGAATTGAAACATGATGAGCATCATTCATTTTAAACTTATCTATGAGATCTTGAGCATATTTACTTTGAGATAAGAAAATTCCTTTAGAGGTTTGCCAAATTTGCATTCCTAAGAAATAATGTAAAAGACCTAAATCAGTCATTTGAAATTTTTGATTAAGTTGAAACTTAATATCAGAAATCAAAGTATTGGAACTTGAAGTAAGAATCAAATCATCTACATACAAGATAATAATTATAATATCATCTTCACTATGTTTAATATACAAGTTAGGATCATTTTTACTTCTAATAAAGCCTTGAGAAAGAAAGAATTCATTAATCTTTGAATACCACTCCCGAGGAGATTGCTTTAATCCATAAATTGATTTCTTTAATTTACAAACTAAGTGTGCATTACCTTCTTTAATAAAACCAGGAGGTTGAGACATATAAATTTCCTCATGTAAATCACCATTAAGAAAAGCACTTTTAACATCCATTTGGTGAATAGGCCAATTCATTCTAGAAGCTAAAGCAAGCACAAGTTTAATTGTAGGCATTTTAGCAACAGGAGCAAAAGTTTCAGTATAATCTAAGCCTTCAATTTGAGAAAAACCTCTAGCAACTAATCTAGCTTTAAATTTACTAATTTGATTATTAGCATTCAATTTAGTTTTATAAAGCCACTTGCAAGAAACAAGATTTTTACCATGAGGCAAGGGAACTAAATCCCAAGTTTGGTTAGAAGTTAAAGTATCATATTCTTCCTTCATTGCTTTTTGCCAATGTGGTTGATTTTTAGCTTGATCAAATGTTTTAGGATCATTAGAATTCATAATAGTAGTCATTAAAGCATAATTACAATAATTAACTCTCCTAGCTTGAAGTTTATCCATTCTAGCTAAGTATTCATCACTATCTTGAATTAAAGATTTAAACCATTTAGGTCTTCTTTTAGAAGTAATGGATTCATCACTAGAAGAGGAGTCATGAGGAGTAGAGTTATTATTATCATCATCACTATCACTAGAAGGAATAGAAAGAGATGCATTAGGAGTAGGGTTAAGAGAAGGAGGTTGGTCCTCCACAAGCACAACTTTGGTTTGACCAAGTTCATCATCCTTCACTTTAGAACAATCATGAATGCCCTTTTCTGCAATACAAACATCTCTTGCAACTTTTACCTTGTTAGTAATAGGATTGTAAACTCTATAACCTTTAGTATTTTCATCATAACCAACAAAAATAAAAGGAGAAGATTTAGCATCTAATTTTTTTCTTTTCTCCTTAGGTTTGTGAACATAAGCTATGGAACCAAAAATTCTTAAATTCTGCAAATTAGGCTTTCTACCAGATCAAGCTTCTTCAGGAGTTTTATCCTTTAAGGCTTTGGTAGGTGTTCTATTAATTAAATATGTTGCACAAGCCATAGCTTCAGCCCAAAACTTGTAATCCATATTTTTAGCATGCAATAAACATCTAGCCATTTCAACAATTGTCCTATGCTTCCGTTCCGCCACACCATTTTGTTGTGGTGTATAAGGAACGGTAAGCTCATGTTTAATTCCAAAAGATTTCAAATAAGCATTAAATGCATTATTGACATATTCTCTTCCATTGTCAGTACGAAGAATCTTAATTTTAGAACCAGATTGCCTTTCTACAAACATATGAAATTCAGTAAAAACATCAAGCACTTGATCCTTACTATGAAGGAAATATATCCATGTTCTCCTGGAAAAATCATCAACAAAGGTAAGTGCATACCTTGAACCTTGGATGGAGGGATTCTCCATGGGACCCAAGAGATCACTATGAACGAGGTGCAATTTAGTGTATGCCCTCCAAGATTGACCATGAGGAAAGGGTTCCCTATGCATCTTACCACTCATGCAACCATTGCAAACAATTTGAGAAGGAACAATACTAGGCAATCCATCAACCATATTTGCTTTTTGCATCAATGAAATATAATCAGAATTGAGATGGCCAAGTCTTTCATGCCATATAGTAAAATCAACAGTAGTAAGCAAAGAATACTTTGGAGGAGCAAATTCATAGAACTTGAATAAGTTATCACTATCCATTTTAGCAGTAGCAATAACATGATTAGTGTTTGGATCAATGATATAACATATGCCCCTATAAAAGTTAATCTTATAATCTTGACAAAGTTTAGGAACTGAAATCAAATTTGATTTTAATTCAGGAACATAAAGAACATCATGTAATTTCCCATTAGGAACATTCACATCACCAATAGCTTCAACTTTACAACTATGATTATTAGCTAATTGAACAGGAATATTAGAAGTATCGGGATGCAAAGATTCAAAACATTCTTTATGAGAAGTAACATGTTGAGATGCACCAGAATCAATAATCCACTCAAGTGGTTGAGAAACATTATAAGTACATGTAAATGCATGACGAGATGAATTACCATTATTATTACCCTTCTTATAATGAGGTTTATGTTGATTATTTTGATTATTTTGATTCATGGGCTTTTTACCATTTTGTTTCTTAAAACAATTATTAGTAATATGTCCATCTTTCCCACAATATGTGCAATGGGGTCTTGTTTGAGAATTATTCCTTTGATTATTGTGATTATTATTATGATTATTATTATGAGAATTATTATGATAGGATTTAGAATGAGATTGATAATTAGGAGATTTGTGATTATTATTATGATTATTATTATGATTATGATTATGTTTATTATTATTGGATCTAAAATTATTATTATGATGTTGATTTTTAGACATAAAAGCATGTTCACTACTTTTAAGAGTACCAAATTGAATTAATTTAGCTTCCTCTTGACGCAATAAATTACGAAAAATATCATATGTTAATTGAGTAGCTAAGCTAGGAATAGCAAGTTGAGCATGAATATTCGTAATAAATTGTTGAAATTGACGAGGAAGACATTTTTTAAGAATAAGATGAATTAAACGTAAATCAGCAAGAGTAACTCCTAAACCAGTTAATTGACTATTAACAGAATCAAACTTTAATAAGAATTCATCCATAGTTTTAAAATCTGTATACCTTAGATCTTCAAGTTGATCTTGAAGTTGAATTTTTCGGGATTCATTTGAGCTATCATAAGTTGTTTTTAAAATATCCCAAGCTTCATGCGCTTTTGTACAATTTCCAATTAAAACATACAAATTAGGAACCATTGAAATACCAATTAAATCAAGTGCTTCCTCATTTTGAGCCTTCCATCGATCTAGGTCGGCTTGAGGAGCAGATGTAGCGGGTTCAAAAGTTTTATCAGTCGCAACATCCAAAAGGTGTTTGAAACGAAAAATAAACGAGATATGTGTTTTCCAAGAATGATAATTGGAACTATTTAATTTAATTTCTGGAATTAATGTAGACATGATAGCAAAATAATAGTTTGTAAAAAAATTACCCCTTTGATTAAAAAAAATAAAAATTAACCTCCTTGATTTAAAAATAAACCAGATTTGAGTAAGAATTATAACAAAATTTATGTAAAAAAAATGTTATATTCAAATCTTAAATAACAAATTTTTAAACAAAAAAAAATTTACCAAAGAAAAAATTATATTTTAATAACAAATTGAAATTGATTTTTTTGTTTTTTTTTAAATTTGATTTAAACAAATTGTAAGTCTTAATAACAAAATAAAACTATTGTATATTAAAAGCTTTATTAAAAAAAACTTTATTCAAAAAACTTTAATTTATTTTAAAATTAAAAAAACTTTATAACGAAATTTTTTTAACGTTATTAATCTTTTGATATAAACTATTTAAATTTTTTTTTAAAGTTAATTTTTGTATTAAATACAAGAGCAAATGGCGTTACTATGCAGAGGTGCAGAGACGTTGAATGCAGGTTATGATGATTTGTAGGGAATACACAGAAGTTGCAGATAATGATTTGGGTTTTCCACAGAAGGTTTTTTCTTTTTTTTGCAGCAATTATCAAGGGAGACGTTTAACACACAGAGGCGAGGGGGTTAGATGATTTCCACAGCTACTCACCGTTCTTTCTATTGGAAGGGAGCGAAGATTTTCAAGACCAAATGTGCACAGTGTCATACAGTTGACAAGGGCGCTGGTCACAAGCAAGGGCCAAATATTAACGGGTTCTTCTATTGTTTTTACGGGGCTCTGCAATGATCTCCTTGCAAGGTGTTTTGGAGTGGAGGGATCGCCGGCGCCAGCGAAGCTTCACTAAAGACTAGACTGTAGCCCAGCCCCAATGATGAGCTCCTGAAGAGCGACACGAATTGGTAAGCCACGCGGTTCCCCAGCCCGGTTTTGATGAATCCATGGGCAAAGAAGAAAGCGAGGGCAATGAGCCAAGGGATCTGATCACCGAAGGCCGAAAAAGCTGCCGCAAAAGTTAGGGTTTTTGTTAACACGGACCCGAGTAGGGAAGGTGAGAGGGCAGACCCCCAGGGTTGCCAAGCAAGACAAGAAGAAGAAGCCCAAAGGCCGTGGAAAAGAAGAAATGAAAAGATTTTTTTAATCTGTTATTATATTGTCCAACGTTTATGCTGTTATTAGTAAAAAAATTGTTATTATATTGTCCAACATTTATGCTGTGAAAGAGCAGTTTGATTTTTTTTTAAGTTAGACAACGCAGATGGTAAAGTTAGACAACGCAGGTACAAGCAGAAAGAATTTAACAGATGGTAAGCAAATTAATTTAAATGCACTCTGTTTACAATGCTTTAAGATAGTGAAATGATGATTAGTTTGGTTTACAAATTACAAAAAGGAGGAGTTAGTAGTTTCAAAAAATGAATACAGTGTTTACAAAAAATACTGTAATTTCTTTAGTAGATCTCTTTGTACTATTCAGAATAAATGAATACAGAGAACTAAAACACAACACCCATCAAAATTATTTAAATATGCGATTTACTGGAAGATTACACGCATGTGTTGGTGAACTTGTGTTTCTGAATAAAATGTATTCACTTATTCACACAGACTGATTTCTCTGTGCATGATCAAAATATCTCACAGAAACAAACTTCCAGAGAGGAATAAAATGTAAGATTTATTATGTAAAGTAAACCAGGCTGAAATAAGCACAAACAAAGATTGAAATAGATCAATAGATATTAAAAAAGTTAGTATTCTGTGAATGAGGTTAGAAAATTTCTTAAATTTAGCTTAAATTTCTTTTTTTAATCAAAAAAAGCTTGCAAGTAAACAAAATGTGAGAACCTGCAATATGAATCAGAGAAACAACTTTATGAAGAAACTGTTTTGGCGGCAAGCCTTCCAAAACAAATGAATATGAAATCTAAAGTATGCAAGAAAAGAAGTTAGCACCGGAGTTTTGGCGGCAAGCCTTCCAAAACTTTAAAAATAATTAAATTTAAACTAGAAAGAAGGAACTTTGGCGGCAAGCCTTCCAAAGCCCTTTTTTAATAAAAAACTAGAATAAAAGATTAAACTTGCAGGCAAACTTGTTAACAAGTTTGAAAAAAAAATTAAAATTTGAAACTAAAACCTGCACAATAGAAAATATTAGAAAAAGAACTTCTTCTCATCTCAAGAATGCCTCCAACAAGGTGAACTCCACAGAATGGTAACCTTCATCAATGTTAACTTAAAACAAGGATTAGAAACCTGCTCTGATACCATGAAAGGAAATAAAAGAGCAAGGAAAGGAAAATTAATCCAAGAAAGTTTATGATGAAGTAATTGTTACCAAGAGAAAAGCAATAAACATGGAGCATCACCCAAATGTGAAGAAGGAGGCACAAGAACTTTTGAAAGGGGAAAAGCAAAGAAAAACCCCTTGTGATATTATGAATGAGGCAATGCCTAAAAATGAGAGAGAGAGAGAGAGAGAGAGAGAGCAAGAAGCTCTTTACAATATTGTCATTAAGAAGAAATGAGAGAGGAGGCATCTCTTAAATAGAGATGAGGAGAGGAGTTACAAAGTAACTCCCAAATCTATGAATGCCACCATTCATAAAATGTGTGTGCCATGTGTCCACATCCTCTTATGGAGGAGATCTAATATTCCTTAATAAAGGAAAATAAAAGAAATGACTTGTCCTCACACATGTACTAGAGGACAAATTACATGTAGGAATTCCAAAGGAATATCCTAAACTAAATAAAAATAAACCTAAGCTAAGTAAAGATTAAATATTCTAACAGTACCTTTTAGCAAACTTGAATCCTCCTAGCAAGAGACAAATAATGCTTGTCCCATTTCCTCAATTTTCTCTCCAATTTGCCCTTGATCCAAAGCCTCATCTCTTTCAAACAAAGGCAAATAGAGAAAGGGATGACTGGATATCTAACTTGCTTAGAGGGTCCCCCCCATTGGTAGTCATACTTGCTCAGTCACTTAAAGGGATCATCAAGCCAACCTAGGAATATAGATTTAGAGTAAGAGATTCTTGCTCTGGAGGCTTCTCTCTATATATTGAGCTTAGTAATCAAAGATTCAATATTCTCCCCATTCAATTCAACAAACAATGTAGTATCATCAACAAATTGAATGTTTATCAAGTCAACCGTATTCAGTGGAGAGATTCCTCTAACTCTTGGTGAAAGAGTTGCATCTCTCATCAAGTAGAAAATTGCATAAAAAACAATGACATATAGGGCAGGTGCTAGGGGGCAGCCTTATCTAATGGATCTTTCTAGTTTAAATGATTTGGTTTGAGACCCATTGATCTCCACGTATGCAAAAGCATCCCTAATCAGGACTTGAACCATGTGACAAAATTCTTTGGGGAACCCAAAGGCTTCTAACATCATCGTGAGAAAGCCCCACTCCACTCAGTCATAAGCCTTCTCAAAATCCAGGAGAAACATGACCACATTTTGGTTTGAAGTCTTTCCCCAATTCATGGCTTCCCAACTTGTAATAAGGTTCTTGAGGATGTATTTGCCCTTGATGAACTTAGTTTGTGTAGAGATTATAAAGCCAAGTAGAATATCCATGAGTTTGAGGGCCAAAATTTTGGCAAGGATCTGGTATGAGACATTAAGGAGGGTAATAGGCCTCCAGTTCTTAATCAATGATTTATCCTCATCTTTAGGGAGTATTTTAATAGTCCCTTTGTTGATGTTTGGACCAAGAGAGCCCATATCAACTACTTCCTTATACACCAATAGGAGATCTTCACTAATCCAATCAATATTAGCCTTGTAGAATTCAATGGGCAGGCCATCTAGGCCAATGGCCTTATCATTATTCAGAGAACAAATGGCTTTTTTGATCTCCTTAATGGAGATGGGTTTCTTGAGATCAATACCATTTTTAGCAGAGATCAAGTTAGGAATCAATCTCCTCCATTTATCCCTAGCTATGACACAAGAAGGGTTATCTTCTAAGGTAAATAAATTTTGATAGAAGTGAAAAAAATTAGATTTAATCTCTTCATCATCTACAACATCTTTCCCTTCAACCCAATTTCTATCAATCCTCTCTTTATACTCCTTCTACTTAAGCATATTGAACAAGAATTTAGATCCTTTGTCCCCTTGTTGCAACCAGTTCATTCTAGCCCTGATTTTGGCTCCTCTAATATTGTTCTGCTGTATATTTATTAGAAGATTTCTGGAACATGTCATAGTTTGAGTACACCTAAAATTGAATGGGTCATTTTGGGCTTGAGCCTCCATCATTTGAAGGTTGTCCATAAGATCTCTCTCAAGTTTCCTACTGTCCTTGGCCTTCTTCTTTCCAAGATTTTTAAGCAAACATTTCCAACTATCCATATTTTGGTTCCATCTTTTAATATTTGTGTTGCCAATTTTTCTCCTTGGACAAAATGGCTCTCATGAAATCTTCAATATTTCTTAATAAAATATTACAGAAGAAGTTTCAAATATTGAAGGAAAAAAGGAAAATTTAGTCTCAAGACTTCCAAGATATTGAGTTCACATTGCCAAGTGAATAGATTAAAGAAATGCCTTATTTTTTCATTAGAGCTTCAAAAGAGTTCAAAGAATCACTTCAAACACTCTTCATTTAGGTTGTCAAGGTTCATAAAAGGAAAAAATGCTTTCCTATTTTTGTTGAAATTCTAAGAGCTAGCAAAGGAGACCCCCACGTTGCCCAAGTCTAAGGGATAAATTTCAACATGCTTTAGTTTGAAAGTTTGGAGGGAGATGAAATAAATAAACTCTTGTTCCAACTGCTGGTTACATGGGATTTCCCCTCCTTGATTCGAGTTAACATAGCAGTTGGTTGATACTAACACAAAGAAAGAAGCCCTAGTTATCTTCGAACGTAGTATTCCAGCTAAGGTTTGAGGCTATGAAGGCGACCATATAGAAGGAATGAAGGCAAGGTAACACGTTGCATACACAGAAGAGGTGTTAAAGAGATTGTAGTTGAAGATTACTTAAGAGACCCACGTGTTTTAAGAGTTTCAAGAGTGTTTTTTAGAGCAGCTTCATGCATATCACGGGTTAGTTCCTTATTTTATGCTTCTTTGATTTAAGGAGCCCATTCATGTACACTGGTATATCTCACAATGTGAAATTCTAAGAGGAATGCACATATTTTGTTGAGAAATAGACTTCCCTTTGTTGTTATTTGGATAGCTCTTCAAATATCTTAGGGTTTTTATGAAAAGCACAGTGAGCAGCATATAGATAAAATTAGGACAGTCATGTTTGATCATTTTAATAGTAAGGAGAGATCATTGTTGTTAATAGACAAAGAAGCAAATTTGTGTCAATGGTAGGTTTTGAGTCTAGAACACAAACAGATTAAAGAGAAGCTTCCAGTTTTACCTCTTAGTTATAAATCAACAAAAGACAATGGGCTTTATTGAAGAAAAATGCAGTCATCTTTTCACGGTTATCAATAAGAATTCATAGTTCTTTCAAAGTAACAAAGCAGTCTTCTGTGCAAAAGGTAGTAGAGATCATTTTTGCAGCCTGAGAGATGACAGTGACAATGCACAAGACATTAAGAGCAACATATAGAAGGGATCTCAGTCTAGTCTCAGACTTATATAAGGTCAGCCATGAATGTTTGGCAAGGTTTTGGGTAGATCTAGAGTAGTGACTGTCTAAGGCGAATGCTCTAGGTAGTGGAAAGAAAGACAATCTCTTTATCAAGTTCAATGATTAAGAATAGTATGACTTGAAGGCCACTATGAACAATGATCAAATCTCATGATAGATTTGCAATCATAAAGCATCTACAGTAATAAATATCAGGATATCAGTTTTTGCAGCATAGAGGGGGTTTGACTGGCATAGAATCAATAAAGATAGTAATAGCAGTCATCAAGAGTCTTAAAACTCTCTCATAGACCACAAATCATCAAGGCATCCATAAATGTTAAAAGAGCAGGGCAGCTAAAGGAGGAACAGTGATAATAGCGGTCACTGAAACCAACATGGAAACAGTCAGAGAAGAAGAGCCATTTCAAGCTATAGTAGCCCAGAGTTGCAGAGATATGGTAGTCTCAAGTCTTTAGCAGCAGTCATAACACAGACACATGTAAAGCATTAAGGCAAATCATCATCAAGAAGCAGACCAAATGCAAAATGACAACGAAGAACACTCATAAATGATAGCCACATGACAGTCTTATACTTGTCTTTGGTAAAGGGCAGTGTGTTTTGATAACAGAGAAGGGAATATTAGTATGAGACTGTCAAGACATAAGATAGCTTTAATCAGCCTTCAAAGCAAAGCCTAAGGCTTAACACAAAGCAGTTCACTATCACAGTAAAGAGGGGTAAAAGAATAGTGATAAAATTCATTCATGATTACATCTAAGTTTTGCATATCAAAGCATAGTAGCAAAGCTTCCAGAAAAGGTCAATAACAGTGCACTGAGACCATAAAAACAATGCCTACTTCACCAAGAAGATTAGCAGCCCAAGGACAGTAAGAGACAATCTTCAAGAGGTGGGGTAAAAGAGCTGAAAGACAGTGACTTGCAATCATGAAAATATCAAGAGATATGAAGCAACAGCCATGTCATGAAGACCAAACAAGGGCAGATTATAGTCTATAGATGGTTGTCTCAGTCACGGGAGTGGATTTTAACAGCATATTGTCATCACAGTGTAGCAGAGGTCTGTAAAAAAGCTACAAAAAAATAACAGTGAGAATTCTTTTAAATGCAAGGCACATAGACCTTCAAGACTATGATAGTCCAGTCCATAAGCACCCAAACTCGTATTCCTTGGAACAGTCACGGGCCTTGAAATACAATCCTTTGTAGGCCACAATGGATACACAAAAAATTAGTCCAAAATCAGTTTATAAGGGATATTATTGAGAGATAAGAATGCAGTTTCAGGATACAAAGTTGTAGTGATTAGTTTTAAAGGATAATGCAATGCTTTCTATGGCTTGAAGGGTCATAAGTTTATAGATGCGGTCTAGTATTCAAGTGGAGCAACCCTAGAGTATCACCAAGGAGAAAGTACAGTTCTTTAAAGACTGTCAAAATAGTGCATTTTGAAAAGGGGGTTGATATCAATAAATTAAAAGATCAACCTTCATTGACAAGGGATCATTAATGCTTGACACTATTAGGAGATCATGAACTATAAGGAGCAAGGTTTTGTGTCAGCATTTGGGTTTTGATAGCCCAAAGGTCATATCAGTCACTGAAGGTTTGCAGTCATTCACAGTAGGAAAGGATTGTTACAGCTGAAAATTGATCCAAGAAGTAGATTTCAATGACCATACATCAATGAACAAACGTGTTTCCATGAATCAGTTGTTTCCATGAATCAGTAAGGGAGCTCAAAGATGGTCCATACCAGCTTCAAAGCATCCCTGACTCACAGCCAATGTAGAGATTAAGGCATCTTTTACAATGCCTTAAAAACAAGCAAAGAGACAGTGAATGAACACCATTGGAGATCCTAAGTTTGGTAGAAGATTACTATGTACAATGACAGATATAAGGAAGTGTTGGATGACCCTCATCAAAGGAGGGGCAACAGTGATCTTATCACTGTCAAGGATGAAGATTGTAGCCTCAATGACTAAACACAATAGACAGAGCTACAAAGTTAGAGAGATGGCCAATAAGTATGGTGAATTTGTGTCCAAAAGACTAAGGTTGCAAGCTTTATATAAGCCACCTCATAACACCTAAAATAACAGAGGTATAAAGCTTTTGACAGCCATAAGAAGCCACTGCCACAATCGGAGCAACATCAAGAGTGTTAGATTTATAAAGACAATCACAACCACATGCAAAAGGATCTAGCATCTTCAGTTCTTATGGTATAGGCTTCAAGAAAAAGTAAATGGCAGGTTGCCACATAGTAAAGCTTTTCAGATCAATCCTTGAACACATAGTCACAGTGAAAGGGTTTTGTCTCAGACCTGGGTTAGAGCAGCATTCACTCATAAAGCAGAGGTCAATGGCAAAAGACAGTCCTGGGAGTCTAAATCAAAGGTCTTAAAGTGTTGTGAAGATCAAATTGAGTTATAAAGCAATGATTCTTGGCAATGTAGTCGGGAATAATCAATTATGTTATTGTGTCGTCATTATGTTGTGTCATCATCGGTAATTGTGTGTTATGGGAGTCAGTTAGTTCACCCGAAGGGCAGTTGGACGTGACGGTTGGTTGCACCCCATCGGGTATTATATATTGTATCTTGTTCCCTTGGGGAAGTAGGATTGTAATTGGAGACTATATAAAGGAAAATATACTTGTTCTTTGGAGTTATAACACTTATCTTATGGCATACTAGCATCTTTTATTCTGTACTATGCATTTACTTCTTATGTCTTTGAAATAGTTTCCATAGGCGAAACATCTGGCGCCATTGCTAGGTCTAATCCGGGCATACATGGCTGAAGGATAAATGGGTCAACCTATCTGCGAGAACATCGTCGATGAGGATGATGAGTGACTAAATGAATTCTATGAAGGAGAGGATGCATTGACGAGAGACTTCGTAATCCGGTTCCAGGCGGCCATAGAAACCTTTGTGCGGAGAGAGGCGACACGAGAAGAAGTACCGCAGGGTGCAGTGTGGGACACTCTCAACGTCAGTCCGGCGGCAAACTGATTGTTGCACCAACTCCCTTATCTCCTGGCCCAAGCATCCCTCGCTCACCAGCACCGAAGGGAGGAGATTGAGCGATAACAGAGACGACAACAAGTTCTCTGTAATTACGAGGAAAACAAACGGCGATGGGAAGAAGAGCGTGATGAAAGATGCCGCAGGGGAAACTAACTCTTGAACCCCTACGGGAGGAATAAAGCAATATTGTAATAATCCCGGCACAATGTTGACATAAATTGTGGCCGAAAGGGAAAATAATAAAAGTTTTTTTTTGTTTTGTGTACATGATGTGTGCTTGCTATGTACGGAAGTGATTTATGCCCAATATACTAAATAAGGACAAAAATAAAAAGATACAAAGTGACGAATGGGAAGTGGCACAAAGAGCGTTGAATCTCAGACAACAGATAGAACGAAGGCGTAGGCTAAGGCAACTTGCCAAGGGACGACCGACCGAGGGGTTGCTCGAAGGGAACCCAGGAGGTGTCACGGAGGTTGCGGAGGCAAAGATAGATGGAGAGAATTACACTCTCTACACTGTCGTAGGGTTGCCCAAAGGGAACCTAGAAGGAGTCACGGAGGGTGCCGAAGGAGAACTCTATAGTTCGCCAGAATACCATTGTAGGGTAAGAAGCTGCGAAGAGTTGGTGGATCAAACAAGGCGAAGTCTAAACTTGATCAGCGCTACCAGAGACCTACTAAAGAACTTGTCCATTTCGGAGGACAACCGGAGGGAGACAACCGACCAGAGGGAGACGACCGAAGGTGCCGGGGGAGCACAAGGGTACCGTACGGGAGGCAATTTGTTTGGTTTGGGGTCAGCAACCTTCTTCGGAGGAACCACAAGTGGAGGGTCAGGTGCAGGAGGCAGAGGTGGAGGATCACCAGGTACAAGCACACAAGGCACCGGAGGAGTGAGACCCAACAATAGGATGGCAAGTAAACAAAAATTGCCAAAGTTCACAGGCGATGGCAAGGAAGATCCCGTATGGCATTGCCGTACATGTGAAACAATTTGGTTGGTCAATGGGGTGACCGATCATGACGACTGGGTGCAGCAGTTCCCAACCATGCTAAGAGGAGTTGCCATTTATTGGTACTTTGACATGGACAAAACTGAGATTGACACATGGGAGAAATTGGAGAAGGCATTTAAAGCAAAATTTCGGTTGCTAAGAGACGATAAGAAAACTGTAGCTGAAATCTACGGTACCAAGCAAGGTACTAAGGAGACCGTCCGCGCATATAGCTGAAGGCTAAAGGAATTGTTGGGCAAGATGGAAAACCAACTAGCGGATGGATTGAAGAAACGGTGGTTTGTGGAAGGATTGAGATCCTCCCTGCGTAGAAAAATGAAAATTGTTCCACCAACATCATATGAGGACGCCTATAATAGGGCGATGGACTTGGAAAATGAACATAAAACATCAAAAAAGAAGAAAAATAATAAATCTTCATCGGACGAGGACGATGACTCTTCCGAAGGGAGCAACAACAACGGGGAGTCAAGTAAAAAGGTGCAAGCACTCCAAAAAGACATGAAGTGAATGAGGAGAGAATTTAAAGCAATGAGAAGCACGGGTCAGACCGAAGGGGATGTATGGTGCACGAAGTGCAAAGAGGAAGGACATACGAAAGGTCCCTGTCCAAAGAAGGCTTTCTGCGAGATTTGCCAAGTGATGGGACACTCCATTAAGGAGTGCCCATACAACATGAAGACACAGAATGCACAAGTGCTATTCACTGAGCAGGCCACAACATCTGCACCAGCAGGTACGGCCCAACAAAACAACACAACGACATCCTCTGGAGGGTACCGGGACAATAATAATAATAATAATAATAATAATAATAATAATAATAATAATAATAATAATAATAATAACAATAACAATAATAAGAATAATAATAATAACAATAATAACAATAACAATAACAATAATAATAATAATAATAATAATAATAATAACAATAACAATAATAACAATAACAATAACAATAATAACAATAAGAACAATAACAATAATAACAAGAATAACAATAACAATAACAATAATAATAATAATAATAATAATAACAATAATAACAATAACAATAATAACAATAATAATAATAATAATAATAACAATAATAATAATAACAATAATAATAATAATAACAATAATAATAATAACAATAATAATAATAATAATAATAATAATAATAACAACCACCACCATAACCATAACCGGAGCTGTATCCAGTATGATGCCAAGGGCCGACCTATGATCCAATGTAGGGCCTGCAGTCAGTGGGGGCACTTCGCCCGAGATTGCACGAAGGAGGCTAACCAGCAGTATCTCTGTCGATGGTGCGAACTGGGGGTCCGCGAGGATACAAACTGCCCGAAACCCGGAGTCAATCTTTTGAACATTGAACCCACTCAGGCAGAGGTATTGGCGGTTACGAGGGCACAGGCAAAGATGGCCTCCTACCCAGACCCTCGCATAGAAATGGAACGAGTACGGGAAGCAAGGGCAGAGATTACGAAGGAGATGACCGCACAAGAGAGAAATAGCGGGGAGGCCACAAGCACGTCCCGGACTAAGGGGGAAGAAAACATCCTGAGGTAAATCTTGCAAATGGAGGTACCCGTAAGAGTCCAAGACCTCCTCGAAACCATGCCGCACTTAAAAATGGCTATCTTAAATGTTGTGCCCGCACAAAGTCACCAAGTGAGGAAGGCTGAAAACTCTACGGTCAACCCAATGTTGTTAATCGTTAACTGTGGACACCACCCAATCATGGTAGAAATGGGCATCCTCGGGACTACCCTGATGGATGCCATCATGGACGAAGGGTCAGGAGTAAATGTGCACTCGGAGGAGACATGGAAGAAACTGGGGAAGCCCACGTTGTGGCCCCCCACGTTTAACCTACTTGGAGCAGACCAACATGGGATTAAACCCCTCGGGACACTCATGGCACAACAGGTGATCATCGATACACAACCATTCGTGCTTGATTTTGTAGTGATCCCGTTAAAAAAGAAAGGGTACGACACTATCCTCGGACAGGGGTGGCTAATTGCTGCCAAGGCAAAACATGACTGGAAGAGAAATACACTCTCGTTAGAGAGCATGGGGAGAAAGTACGTGATAGACCTCCGAACGCAGATGGTGAGCCAAGAGTTGGCATCCTCCTCGGAGTCGGAGTTTAATGGAGACCGGTGGGAGGAAGATGAAGGCCAACGACGAATGGAGCCCAATAGCGAAGGGGTTCTAGAATTAGAAGCACACTCGGGGGATGACAAGGATTCTATGAACGACCTCTTCCATTGGCAGATGGAGGATTACGAATTGTTCACACCCTCGTGTAATGTGTTGAGCATCGAAGAACAACTGGAGGTATTCCCCCCAAAGTATAGAGAATACAGGGAGGGGGAGGCCTGTGTGAATGACACTCCAACACACCAGTTTCCCAAAGACGGATCAATCAGATACGAGGAAGCCAAGTTGAAAGAAACAAATTTAGGAGAGGCAAGCGATCCCAAGAAGATTCTTGTGGGAGATGACTGGAACCCGGTGCTGAAGGCTGCAACATTTAAAATTTTCCTAGAATATAAGGATGTGTTCGCGTGGACCTACAAGGACCTAAAGGGTGTACCCCTAGAGCTATGCCTACACTGCATTACATTGGTTCCCGGAGCCCAACCCGTAAGGAAGCGACCCTACTGTAGGAATAAAAACAATGCTGCACGAGTGAATGAAGAAATTGAACGGATGTTGGAAGTGGGGATAATTTTCAAAGTACAGACAAGTGAATGGGTGTACCCCATTGTGATCTTACTAAAAAAGGACGACAACCAGATCCGGATTTATGTAGACTTTCGGTGTCTGAATGCAGTCACCATCAAGGACCCCTTTCCTATCCCCTTCACCAACAATATCCTAGAAGAAGTGGTTGGACACGAGATGTATTCCTTCATGGATGGGTTCTCTGGGTAACACCAGATATCCATTGTGGAGGAAGACAAGCTAAAGACAACCTTCGTAGTGATAGATGGTGTACATGCATACAATCGAATGCCCTTCGACCTGTGTAATGCATCGACGACCTTCCAGCGTATCATTTTGCACATCTTCGACAAGATGTCTACAGGAAACTTCAGGGCCTTCCTTGACGATTGGTCCATTTATAGCAGCCAGGACACACATCTCAAAGCCCTTCGGGAGTGCATGGAGAGATGTCGAAGGGCATGGCTAGCCCTCAATCCAAAAAAATGCAGGTTCATGTTGCCACAGGGAAGGTTACTCGGGCATATTGTGTGCAAGGAGGGACTAAAAACAAACCCTGACAAAATTAAAGTCATAGTAGAGATGAAAGCCCCGACGAACGTCACTGGAGTGAAGTCTTTCCTTGGCCATGTGGGGTACTACAGGAGGTTCATCAAGAACTTCGCTAAAGTGTCCCCCCCCTTGGATAGACTTACACGAAAGGGGGAGCCATATGTCTGGACGAAGCTAGAGAGCGACGCATTTGAAGAGTTGAAGACAAGACTGTTGGGAGCCCCCATACTCTCCTACCTGAACTGTGACAAGGAATTCCACGTCCACGTGGATGCATCAAATTATGCCATTGGAGCTACACTAGCTCAGGTAGGGGGGCACGGGCTGGATCACTCGATATATTTTGCAAGTAGATTGCTCTCTAAGGCCGAGAAGAACTATAGCACCACAGAGCGCAAAGCCCTTGACATGGTCTACTCTGTGCAAAAGTTCAAACACTACCTGTTGGCCACACCATTCACCTTTTATGTAGACCATTAGGCACTTATGTATTTGTTGAACAAGCCCATCATCTAGGGAAGGGTAAGTCGTTGGCTCTTGTTGCTTCAGGAGTTCACATTCACAATCGTGGTGAGACCGGGACAGAGCCATGTCATAGCATATCAGTTGTCCCTGATCAAGTCAGGGGAACCTCTAGAAGGAGTCAATGATGACTTCCCAGATGCACACCTGTTTCGAATGGCCGTACTTCCCTTGTGGTATAGAAACATTGGGGAGTACCTGTCGTCATCTCGATTTTCGAAGGACATGCCTCTAGGGGAACGAAGGAAACTAGTGTTAAGGAGTAGGACTTTCCAGTTAATTAATGGCCTACTATATAAAATGGGAGCGGACCAAGTACTAAGGCATTGCGTTATGGAGGAGGAAGTTCCCAGTGTATTGAGGGAGGCACATGAGGGCCCCGCAGGCGGATATATGGGCCCGAACACGACAACACGGAAGGTGTTGCTAGTAGGGTTATGGTGGCCCATGGTATACAACGATGCTCGAGAGTGGGTCGTGGGGTGTGACACTTACCAACGGGTAGACAAACCCTTGAAGCGAGACTTTATGCCCTTAAACCCTTCACACGCACAAGAACTATTCGAACAGTGGGGACTTGACTTTGTAGGTCCTATCAAGGCCAGCCGTGCATGCCGATGTTGTTACATTGTGGTCGCTACAGAATACTTAACGAAATGGGTGGAGGCTAGGGCTCTCCCAGACAACTCTGCAGTAAGTACGACTAGATTCATCTATGAATAGATTATTACCAAATACGACATCCCTATTCAATTGACCAGTGACAAAGGAGGACATTTCGTCAACCATGTGGTAAAGTTATTAACGACTGAATTCAAAAAATTTCATTCTCCGTCGAGTCCCTACTACCCTTGGGCAAACGGACAAGCCGAGGCCACAAACAAAATCTTGCTCACGATTATCTACAAGTCTTGTGGAGTTGAAGGGGAGGATTGGGAGGGAAGGTTACCGTCACTACTGTGGGCCTACCACACGACCCACAAGACCACCACGGGCCACACACCCTTCCAGTTGATGTATGGGCAAGAGGTCATAGTCCCTGTGGAATTCATGGTACCAAGTTTGTGGATCGCTATGGACAATAAACTCGAGGATATGGAAAGCCTATGAGAGCGATTGCACGCCCTCAATAAACTTGAGGAGTGGAGGATGCTGGCACAATGGGCAACCGAGGTCGCGCAGCAGCGAAGGAAGCATTGGCATGACAAGCACCTCTGGAAGATGGGCTTTACCTCGAGTCAGTTGGTGTTGAAATATAATGGAAAAAATGAGATAAAACCAAGAAAATATAAAGTAAAGTGGCTGGGGCCCTACAGAGTCCGAGAGGTTGGGGCGAATGGGTCAGTCAAATTGGGGATGCTCGACAGCAGGGAGATTCCAGAGGTCGTCAACAGGTCCAAGTTGAAAGCCTATCATGAATGAAGACAGGACACAGGGCCCACCCAACCTGATGAAAACCCCACCCAGCCCGACGAAGATACTTGTAATGGCCATGGTGGAACCACCGTCAGGGGGACCACCGTGCAGTGGAACCACTGTCGGGGGGCCACCGCCGGTGGTTCCACCACATGGTGGTCCCCCCGACGGTGGAACCATCGTACGGTGGCACGCCGATGACCACCGTGCGGTGGAACCACCGTTGGGGGGCCACCATCGGTGACCACTTTGTAGTGGTTGTCCACCGCGGAAGATGCCCCGACAAAACCATTACTCACCGCAAAAAGAAATAAAAGTGCCCACGCCCAGCCAAAGACACAATCGCGAGGGAAAAAGAGGTTACAACCGGGAATAAAGAGAAAGGTGGAGTAACTACCTTAGGCAGTTGAAGAACAGAAAGCATGAACAAGAGAAATGCATTCAGCAGGAAAAAGGCAGTTGAAGATGAATCTGCAGAAGAGCATGGATAAAACGGCAAGGGTTTTACCTTCAAGGGTGAGGGTTGTCGGTAGGAGCAAAAAGAAGCCACATACGGGGAAAGCAAGAGCTAGGGTTACAACTGACACGGTTATATTCGAGGGAGTTAATGGAGGAGAGTGCAGGAGGTGGTGGCAACAGAACCCTGACAACCATGAAGTAAAAAATTCGTTAAGGAAGGCAGAAGTGCATTGGGTGGTTCAGATGCCAGTTTTTCAGATCAAGAAATTTGAGCCACCAATGCGGACAATGATAGTAGCATTCGACTGCACCACTAGGAAAAGCACTTTTGAGTATATGAAGCACACAGTCACAGTCTCCTTCACGGCAACTGACTTCACAAGGGTATTTGGCATACCCGAGAGGAATGGGAAGAAAGTAGATATGAAGGCACAAAAGATGAACGTGGACTAGAAAGAATATTGGATACGCATGGTCTCCAGAAATCTTACACCACCGGAATTTGATTCCATAGCCAAGGCCACTAAGGGGAGAGGGATGAAGAAATCTTTTGTGGCAGAAGGGTCATGGTGCTGCATCATGGACGTGGTCAAGAGTAGGTTGACAGGGTCCAGCCGGGCATCGGACATAGCGCTCCCACAAATCATCCTGATGAACAGGTTGATGAATGGAGTACAATATGATTGGGCATCAGTACTGGCGGACAAAATGTTTGAGTTCATGACATTGCAGCATCGCACGTTTTATATGCTGCACTATGCCATCGAGTTATTTCTGGAGGCGACGCTTTCACAGCTTCCAACAGACAAGTTGGAAATTCAGTTGGAGGGGAACTTGGCACCCGGCGAGCCACCTATTTTTCAGTGGAGGCATCTTGACATAGGGTTGGTACTCGGGGTGGGACAGAAACAACAAAGGTAGGAGGTATCAGAGTCTGAGGATATTGACAATGGGGGGGAAGAGACCACGGAGGCTTCAAGTGACTCAGAGGGAGATAGCGAGGAGAGCCTAGCAGAGATCGTACGAGCATCCACTTCAGTCTTGTTTGCTATGCCCATGCTAACAACCTCAACACACTTGAGTCTGCCGACGGTGACGATTGCATCTATCCCGGCCTTCGGCCAGCAGAGGCTGCCAGTTCACATGGTGCCGCTAGTAGTGGTAGCAGAGGAAGTGAGATTGGCAGTACCATCCGAGGGTGTGGGGGAGTCCGTACCCACTATAGAGGCGCAGGAATTGGGGAAGGATCAGATAGGTACTATGGGCGAAGAGGAATGTTGGCTGAGGGAGATGGAGATAACACCTATGTCGCCTAGGCCGGCTACTACCATTCTCCCCCACGGGCGATTTCTGGGAGCAGGGATCCTCGGGCTAACGTAGAGGTGGAGGTGGTTGACATAGATAGCCACGGTTCCCCTAGAGATATGGCACATTCGGCAGAAGTGCAGGGGAGAGAGTTGGCACTTGAACATAAGACAAAGGTCCTGTTAGACAGAGTGGAGGTTCACATAGAGAGCAAGCACCCAGGAAGGATAGACATGGAGGCTTACCTCCAGGATGTGGTTGGTCGAGGGCAGACATACTTCCAGGAGATGGTGCAAACTTATCTGCAGGACGAGCTACGCAGAGGGCGGGAGGTCATAGCATCCCTACAGGTAGAGGCCTCAGATAACGCCGCCCAGGAGTTGGAGCAGAAGCTCAGGTTTGTATGGGAGGGGTGTCCTCAGACATTTGCTGCCTGTTTTGAGAGAGGGGGATGGCCAAAGACTGAGAAAACAGAGATGCTGAATGCATGGGCAGTGAGGGAGCCAGTAGTGGAGAGTAGGGTCGAGTCTCTCGGGAGGCAGGTTGAGCATTCTTTTAGGGAGGAGGATTACACTCTTCGCCGTACGGAGCACATTTTTGCAGGGCATGAGATTGGCTAGGTGACCGCAGAGAGAGCTCGGGAGGAGCTAACTGCTAGAGTTGCAGTAAGACTTGGACACCGAGAGGGCTCAGTTAGAAGCCAAAAGAGCTCGGTTCACCATGGAGAGGGCTCAGTTCACTGCCGAGAGGGACTAGTTAGCAACAGAGTTGGAGGTCACTAGAACAGAGAAGATGACCTTGAGTACGATTTTGGTGCAGGCTAGAGAGACCATGGATGAGAAGGAGAAGAAGGTATTGGAGGCTGCTAGGATGGTCAAGCTGGCCATAGAGAAAAGGAAGATTGCAGAGCGAGACTTGAGGATACAGACACAACAGGTGTACGACCTGCGAGCACAACTGGCATCAGCATCTTCCTCAGCCTCGCCACCTGCTGTGGATTCAGGGATGCCTTCTCAGCTCCCTTCTTCTTCTGTTCCTTGATTCTGTCTTTGATAGTCATGTATGTCATCCCTATTTTGATTTTGAGTCATCAAGAGACAACTTTTTTTGGGGGGGATGATGTAGTCGGGAATAATCAATTATGTTATTGTGTCATCATTATGTTGTGTCATCATTGGTAATTGTGTGTTATGGGAGTCAGTTAGTTCACCCGAAGGGCAGTTGGACGCGATGGTTAGTCGCACCCCCTCGGGTATTATATATTGTATCTTGTTCCCTTGGGGAAGGAGGATTGTAATTGGAGACTATATGAAGGAAAATATACTTGTTCTTTGGAGTTATAACACTTATCTTATGGCATACTAGCATCTTTTATTCTGTACTATGCATTTACTTCTTATGTCTTTGAAATAGTTTCCATAGGCGAAACAGGCAATAGACATGGAAGTTTTATCACTATTCATAAGGACTTATTGTCATAGTATTTGAATTTCAAATTCAAACCTATCATCAATGCAAGCTCAAATTTTAAAGAGAAATTAAAGAGGGTCGACCAAAGACAAAATCCCACTTTTTGGGGAAATTCCGAGGTCAAATCAACAGTCTAATCCCTAATTTGGAGGCCTACATGGTTC
This sequence comes from Cryptomeria japonica, assembly GCF_030272615.1. Lineage (NCBI taxonomy): Eukaryota > Viridiplantae > Streptophyta > Pinopsida > Cupressales > Cupressaceae > Cryptomeria > Cryptomeria japonica. The sequence continues at coordinate 444,561,385 of NC_081410.1, forward strand.
AAACATCAATTGAGGAGAGTCTTGGGAGCACCAATAGCCAGAAATCTTGAGTTTTGATCCTAATTGTGAGGGACTTCCAACTCCATCCGCCCAACAACTGAAGAAGATGATTGAAAACCAGTTAGAGAGTTGATTTTGAGGAGGAGCAACAGTCAACATTAGTCAAAGGCAGACAAGCATTTCAAATTTTTAAATATTGGAGCCTTTTTTATATGTCGTTCTTCTCCTCTCATTCTTCTCTAGTTCTGAGTTGTTCTCTGTGTTAGCAACAAGAATAGGCTTTGTAACTCATTTTCTTATAAGTAATCTTAGTGATTTTGTAAGCACTTTCTGATTTGTAATGCAAATGACTTCTTATATTCAATAAAAAAGCAGATTTCCTTCTCCAATTTTTTTGTCCCTGTGTTGTGTGTGAATATTTTGATAAGAATATTGTGATTTTTCCTTGAAATTCTTTATTTTTGTTTCATTCCTCTAATGCTTGGTGTAGAAACTACATGTTATAGTGCAGGTTTATGAATGTGTTATCATTTTGATGTATGTTAGTTGTGAAAACAACAATGTAATCCTTCAAACAAACATCAAGAAATTAGAAACCTTTCATGAGAATCAATTTTGCAAACCTGTGTATTTGAGTTGTGAGTTAAAATAGCTTCATTAGTTGAGTATATTGTGAGTTTGCCAGCATATCAAGTCCTTTTCAATCATTGATGTATCACCTACCAGCAATAGTTTAATTTTTGAAGCATTCTTCTATCGTTTTTCCCAAGCAAAAGTTTTTAGTTTTAGGATATTTAAAGGGGAGCCAACCCATAATCTGGAGGTTCATCCTCACAATGAGCAACCCACAGGCTCGAGGATGTTCCCATGTTTCACGGTTTTGCTAAGCCCTCAACTTAGCTTTCGGGTGCAAATCCCTGTGACAACAGTTTGAGGTAGAGGCATTGCTCCATTTATTAATTTGCCTGATCATGTATACAACAATGAGAACATATTGATCCTCCAAGAGTTTGGTGTTCAAAATGAATTTCTCATCCCACTTTTTTAACAATAGTCTCATCTTTCAAATAGACTTGGGAAATTATTGGATGATGATCAAATAATGTGTAAGGGCAAACTCTAACAGAGATACCTTTATCATCTCGCATAAAAGAAAAGGAGTCCTTACTGGCATAGAACCTATCCAACCTACAATAAATTCTTTTATGACCTTGTTGGAAGTTACACCAAGTAAACCATATCCCCTCATACTCCTTTTTAAGACCTTCCAATGGATCAAAGAGTCATCTTATTTTTCATTCTAAGCTAGTGCAATTTCTCCCCCACCCTTCCAATCCATGTTAGTACCCCCCCATCTTGTCTTTGGGATATTCAATCATATTATAATCACCTCCAAGAATCCAAGGGATGTTTGGAAGTGAGAAGATCCACTGCCACATCTCTAATCTTTCTCTATAGTCATTGGATCCATAAATTGAGCATACCCCAATTTCCGTGTTACAAAAGCTTATAACTGCCCAGATAGCTCTATTACATGGCGAGGAGCCATAGTTCAGGATCAAATCCTTCCATCTTCTATTAATTAGCAAAACAACACCACCCTTCCCCTTCTCGTGATTGGTGGATATTTTACAAGCATCTCTCCGGATGAATTTCGGGTTCACTTCTAGAGTAAACTTAATAGCTTTGACTTCTTGAAGCATTACTATGTCTGCATCTCTATGCTGATTGAGAAACCTTTTCACTACATGTTTTTTGTCAAGGGATTCCATTCCCCTAATGTTCCATAAGATGCATTTCAACATCATTAACACATTCAATTTTGGGGGCTCTTGGCAACCATAAATATGCTAAAACACTTCAGGAGTTCCTTGTTAGAATCAAGTTTTTTAGGGAGAGGGGAAATTTTACCTTTATAAAGCTTACCTTTAGGCCTCCCTCTCTTTTGCCTAGCTTTGATAAACTTGCCCTTACCAGTGGGCACTAAAATTTCATCTTTGTCAAGATCATCATCCCCATGAAAAATCTTGGTCTAAATCCTATTCCTCACTAGTGTTTGAGTCATTGGAATTCAACTTTGCCTCCACATAAAACTCAAGACACTAAGCTTCGAGGATATCCTCACTAATTCTAATCTTGTTAGCATCATAAGGCACCACAACAAGACTAAGAGCCTTACCAGGGGTAGAGACTTTAATTCAAGGGTCAACAATAATAATATAAAAAAAAACACTATCTTTATCAGGTAAATCTTGGAGATTAGAGGTATCAAGATCGGGGCAAACAATAGCTTGGGGGGTTAGATAGAAGAAATCTTCCCCTCGAACATACAGATCCTTGGATTCCACCTCAGGCATAAAATTCCCAGGATGAAATTATGAAAGAATATCAAATTAATTGGATAACTTTAGGGTATCTGAGGTCTCCGAGGAGGAAATCCTTTCCCCTATCCCATCCATGCTATTGTTGTCTCATTCTTTATCCTCAAAACCTTCGACAATAGATTTAACCATAGATTTCCTATTACCATTAGAGATCCTAGTCTCAGGCGGGGAAACACAGGAGTCATCGTCCATAGGGATAGAGCCCGAATCATTACAAGGGGGGTCAAGGTGAGTGTTTCTCATATTGCTCTGAGAGGCAATGATCTCTTTAATCTTATCCATGGCCAATTGTTGAGCATCCTTCCTCCTAGTCTTACGCGATCTTGGAATCATGAAATGTTCAAAGTCCTTATGAGGTTCCCCATTTAGGTGATAGCCTTAGCCACAACTGAGTGCAGAGAGACTTCAACAATGAAAGCCCCAAACTTAATATATGATTCAAGCACCAGAAGTTCAATAACTAGGTTTAGAGCCACCTTCTTAACCGTCTCATTAAGAGAGTCCAATTTATTCATCAAAGGGGTTTGACTGTTGTGACCACTCATAGATGGAGAAGGTACATTATCTCCATTTTTATTCACAGAGTAAACTTTTTCAGTATTATTGGAGGAAGCATTTGGCTTTTGGGAAGTAAGAATATGGCAATTTTTCCTAATATGCCCTTCATGTCTACAGAGAAAACATGCATTGATCCCACCTAGGGTCTCAATTAGGAAGGATTTAGGACAATTAATATTTATTTCAATATCTAGGAATATCTCGGCTTGGGTTAACCAAAATAAGTACTCGAGCGTCTAGATGAGGAATAAGGGACTAGGAGTTATCAATCCTAATTACTCTCCCAATCGTTTTGAGTAATTATAGAATGAAATTCCACATAACTGGTGGAAGACATTTTAAAAACTACCCATTTAAGGCAAGAAAGTGCAAGAATCTTGTTATGCACAACATCATGAGACCAGTTGAGACTGCTAACCGTGCGACTTCCTATAGACCAAAACTGCTTATGCATAACTGTCACCTGAGATTTGGCGTCTTTGAAAAAATAACAAATAAACCTTATTGTATCATTCTACAAAATGAAACGTGATACCCTAGAATTTTAACCCACACATTCTTGAACCATTCATCTAGAAATTTTCAAGCTGGGCATTTAGCAGTGTCCACGACTGCCAAAAAGGTTGCAACATCTTTTAACCTAGCCTTCTCATTATCAATAGCCTTAGTTCCATACTGTCATTCAGAATGATAGACAAAGTAGGCAGGGGAAAACTAGGGTACTCACCTCTTCCTTAGGCGTCGCCATTACCTCTTGAACCAGAAACACTCTAAACCTTAGACTTGGCTTACCCAATTCAATCTTGTTTCTTAAGTTTTTCCATCTTAATCTTTTCCTCACTATACCTAGCCACAAGATTATCAAAAGATGTTTGAGCATCTTCTATAGTTCCTTCATGAGTTTGCTTACCCAATTCAATCCTGTTGATAACATAATATGTGGACTGAATCTTATCGATATCTATATCTGGGGGAGGCACCACCAGTTCTACATACTTCTTCTTTGATTTATCCACCTTCACCCTAGATAAGGTTTTAGCCTTCTTCATGACCTTGGGCTTAACAAGAACTAATTGGTTGAAGTCAAAGTCATCTGGGGAGATGGCCTGCTTCTTTCTCTTAGGGGTATTGGAGACTAGCCAGGGCGGTAAAGGTGTATCACCTTCTACTCCTATGGCTAATACTTAAGATGAAAGTTCTCGATTCTATATATTTTTGGTCACAATAAGAGTAGTGGAAGTTACAATTGCAAATCATGGACTCTCAATAATCGAAACTTTGGGTGCAAGCTCAGTCCCTGATATAAATTTATCAAAATCTTTTGACATAGAAGAAGACACTTCAGACAAGTTTGGAAGAAACACATCTTTAATATTGTCCTGTGGGGTATCTAAGACTGACTCACTGGTTGTAGTGGAAGGAATAGTATGAATCACTACACCAGGAGCGTAAAATGCATAGGAAATGGTAGAACCAAAAGGAATAAGATTAGAAACTAATTCTAGAGGAGGAGTTGTACCTAGAGTATCATGAGATGTAGAAGGGATAATTTCTTGTGTCCCTTTCGACTAGGAAGTATTGGGAATTTCAGGCAGTCCCTCCTCATCATAATCTTCTTCTTGTTCTTTTTCTAACTCTTCCTCATCTTCTTGTTGTATCTCCTCCTGGAGCAACTCTTCCTTAGCTTCTACCTTTGTCTGAGTATCCTGAGCTAAGGATTCCACTTGACTCTTATCGTTACCTTTTCCAATAGTGAACTTGAACTTAGGAGCCTTTGGAGTTGTTGAATCTTGTATGTTCTTGGTTCTAAATTCAAGAGTTTTTTCCACTAGTCTTGCATTTCATCCTCCAATCCAATTTGGAAAGGCTTAAATTGAATTGCTTTTTTGTGTTAACCAAACATTGGTATTGGCAAGAATATTTTGAAATTTGGCCCTTATTGAAGTGTTTTCCTTCTAGGACCACTGGATGATGGGTAAGGGTGAACCCCCAACCTTATTCTTTTCATACATTGGATCTAGAATATTTCCATCATACTCAAGTTTCTTAGGAATATCAACAAGATTTAGATTCTGAATTTTCTCCATAGTAAGATGACAATAGTAAATTTTTTTTATATCCTCTTATGTCCTACGATCAAACCAAATATCTTCTACATGGTGAACATGAGTATAGCTCTTCTTTAGCTTGTTCTTCATACCTTTGTAGTCAAAATATTTCCTAGCCTTAAAGAACCTCATGGTAACCCTTCTCATTTCTTCATCCATGGCCTTGTCTTTGTAAACGAAATTGCTTGAATATCTCCCGATGGTGAGAGAAAATTGAACCCAGGCTTGTGTGAACCTGACTGGTGTTCATGCATTGTTACCATCTGACAAGCCAACTCCATGAGCATAATTTTATTTGATGAGTACCTAGGAAGCATGAAGGGTTCATCATCATAGCATCCTACTCCGAGATAGGTGAAAGTAGGAAATTGTAGGAACATACACCCATACTAGTTCACCACATTCCAGGATTCATCTGACACCCTCTTCTTTTGGAGCTCCTTATCAAACATGCACATGCAGTGATAGAAGAAAGCATCATTTACTCTCCTAAAATGATGTAGACTATTATTCAGAGTCAATTAAGAATAATATTGGTATACAAGAATTTGACTCTTATCTCATGTGGTAGACAATCCTTGAAAATGCCTTATTGAGGCTACTGCATATACTAGGCATGAAGTCATATAAAAACATCAAATTAGTAGGGACCTTGGTAAGTTGCTCACACAAAGCATCACTTATCTGTTTACCCCAAAAGATCTTCTTCTTGTTTTGTTGGATAATATGAATGTATTGATACATCCATTCATGATAAGTATTTGAAATAGGGAGCTCTTTCACCCTACTAAGAAGAGTAATCAAATCATTTACCTCTTCAATGAAGTCACTCTGATGAATAGTCTTAGGCCATCATGCAATAGTAGGCCCTAGAGTCTTCAACCAATTATCATTGATATTTCTTTTGCACTTATATGAATTGTTATCATAGTATGCTTGTGTCGACTGAATGTCAATATTGGCATGTTGATCAATGTTTGGACATTTGAAGATGGTGTCAAAGAAATCCTCATCCAAATTAATGAGAGTTTCTTCCCCTTTGCAGCCTTGACAAATATACTTACTAGATCAAACATGTTAGCTAATGCTAACACAAACTCAGGGTTCTATGCTGACATTAGGAAAGTTAAGACTAAATGGATGCCATTGTTAATAGTCGCCTCCATTTTGTAGTACTTGGGTGGCTCTTTTACTCTTTTGAGAAACTCTTCAAGATATATATGTCTTATCTGTATATCCCTAATGTTGTCAATATTAGAAGATACAAATGAAGATGGTAAGACCACATGAGGGTCTTGTTTCTTGAACTTCATATCTCTTTTGCTCGAAGATGGCTCCGTCATCTGATTTTGATTGTAACTATAACATTTGAAAAAGATCATCACCACGCTCAGCTCATCCGAATCACCTTATTAGGGTTTCAAAAACCCTAATCTTATTGATAGAACAAAACTGCTTTAGGGTGTAAATTGGGTTTGTAACCCTGATTGACAAGGGTGCACACTTGGTGCAAATTGAGTTTACAAACCCGATTTACACCTAATGTAGGTGTGGCTAAAAGAAGTACATTTCAGACTTATAAGTCCTATTTGCATTTGGAAAATCTTTGCAAATCATATTGGCCTAAATTGGGTTTGTAAACCTGATTTGCACCTTGGGAAGTTTGAGCAAAAATAAGTGGTGGCAATCGGGTTTACAAACCTAATTTGCACCACACAAGGAACAACAATGTGATACTTCTAGATGGTGCATATCAGTGACGTAACCTCGATATACACCAAATGGGAGAAACTTGGTGTAGGTCGGGGTTACAGCCCTGCCATACACCAAAAGAGTGTTATTTGGTTATGTGCATCAATATTTGGTGTAGGGTGGGACCACGGCCCCAACATACACTGAAAGAGAAAGACTTTGGTGTAGGTCAAGATCATAACCTCGCCTTACACTAGTATCCAAGTTACAATATCAAAACATATCGAGGCCATAGCCATAGCATACACCATACCAAACATGGTGTATGTTGAGGTTACGACCTTGACATCCACCATATCTTATAGAATGCAACCTTTGGTAAATGATAATTCAATGACAGTGTATGTTGTGGATTAAACCCCATTATACACCATAACAAATTGTAATTTGGTGTATGATGGGGTTGAATTCCCAACATACACCCAAAATAAAGTGTTTAAAAAATGATATGAAGTTCATGAAAACCCGAGCAATCAAGTAGAAAAAAAAAAGAAAGCAAAAATTAAATAAACTTACCCAAAAGAGAGAGAGAGAGAGATCAAGGAATGGCTCCGGCCCAAAAGCTCTTCAAAATGACAAACCCTCAGATGCTCAAGAACAAATGAAAGCGAAAAGAAAACCAAAAAGGAGATAAAAACAAGAAGAAATAAAAATGATTTCAAAGACTTAGAACATTAAATGAGTTGGAAAGTGCAAAATAAATATGTATTTCAGGTTTATAAACCCAAAATACATCAAGATGTGTATTTTGGGTTTACAACCCTAAAATACATCAAGATGTGTATTTTGGGTTTACAACCCTAAAATACACTGAGGCGTGCATTAAAACACAAATAGGTGCAATTCAGATCCCATAAGTCCGATTCACACCAAAAGACCAAAAGAAGTGTAGTTTGGACTCATAGGTCCAAATCGTACCTAAAAAACTAAAGGATGCAGCATCGGAGTTAAACTCTGACTTGGCACTTAAAGACTAAGGGTAGTGCAATATCAAAGTTAAGCTTTGGCTTTGTACCATCTTAGAAAAAACACTTATAAAGACAACTTTGACTTAATTTTTGAATTAACACCTAAAACTAGGATTGGGAAACAACTACAAAGATCCCAAAAGACTAACGAGGTGAACAATTACCTCAAAAAATGAACTAAGAGAGTTGAATTATGAATGTGAACAAAAATTTGTAGGGGTTATCCAGTTTTTACCTCATAGTCAAAAACATAGATAACAATTGGCTCTAACTGGGGAACAACTTTTCATCACTCTTATAAACAATTAGAAGGAATAGAAACTCAAATCTCTAAGTTCCTTCTTCTATTTTATTGGGCCACAAACTCAATCGACTAAAAACTCAAAAGACACCAACAAAGAAAAAGATGCAAAATCATACAATTATTTACAAAGATTTTCCAAACTTTACTAAGTGAAAAATTTGAGATGTTATCCACTATAAGGAAATGAAAATGGAGTTCCATCTTGATATGCTAAAAGATAGGTCACTTCTCCATATACTTGATGAATTTTGAAAGGACACGTGCATAAAAAATCAAACTTTCCATGCATGCCCTTTGGTTCTCATCTCTTGTCCCAAAGAAGAACAAGATCACCAACCTTGAAATCTCTTTGCTTTGTCTTCTTGTCAAAGAGAACCTTGACCTACTTTTGATGTTCTACAAGGCGATCTACCACTTGTGCATGTTGTTCCTCCAACTAAGTAAGGAACATAATCCACTTATCAATATAATTTGAATAAGTCTCATCTTCAATATCCCTTGCTAACTTCAAACCTAGCAATTCTAGAGTGATAGGAATTTCAGTGTTGAGCCCATACAACAACTAAAATGGAGACATACCAATAGCCTACTTGGGTGTGATGCGATCAACCCACAAAGCATCATTAAAAGCCTTGTCCTCAACGTTTGATTTTCATCAACTAACTTCCTGATAATGCTCACCAAGTTTTTATTGTTGGATTTTGCTTGACCATTGCCTTGAGGGTAATAATCAAATGAATGAGAAAGGGTAATTCCATTCTCAAAACAAAATTGAGTTACTTCATAGGAAGAAATGTAGTTGCATTATCTGATACAACTTTGTGTGGAACACCAAATCTGTAGATTATATTTTCCTTTAGGAATTGACATGCCACTTCTGAAGTAGCATGTTTCACTGGGATAGCTTCTACCCACTTAGTGAAGTAATTTGTTGCTATGAGGACATATGTGTGACTTGCACTGGAAAATGGATTAATAACACTAATGAAATCGATTCCCCATTGCTTGAAAGGTTCTTCACTTATGTACCCACTTGTATGCACCTTGAAAGAGCATGGGCCAATAATATGTGGCCCTCAGAATCTTCTAAGCTATTACAGGTGTAGAAAAATGCCCACCACAAGCTAAGTTGGGGAAAGACTCCAACAATCTCACCTATTGTGCTTTGTCAATGTACCTCAAAAAGGTACCATCAATATTTTCTTGTACGAGCAATTATCCCAAAGAACAAAGTTTGCAACCTTGAGCTTAATGTTCCTTTTTTCTTGTAACTCAAATGGGAAGGACATTCTCCATATGTAAGGAAATGAGCAATATTAAAGTACCACTCTTCTATGGTGTTAACAAAAAACACAATAGGAAGACTTTCAATAAATCCTTCGTCTTCCTTTCTCTAGCTAGTTGAATCATTTTCAGCCATGAATTGACACAAACCTTTCCCTCAAACAAGCTTTGTGGGCTTGATCTCAAGATCATAATCCTAAATTGTGGCAATCCAATTGCCCCTCTTGCACCATCGAATTCTTGTTGAGTTAGGATTGACTTAACTACTATCTCAAGAACCAAGACAAGAGTATAAGAATTAAGGATACAAAACTTGAAATACTTTACTGCATTAACCACAACGAAGGCATGTTTCTCCATTTGAGAATACTTCAACTCAAGAAAATTCAAAGGGTAGCTCATGAAAGCAATAGGAGATTCAATCTCCTCTTTATTCTTTTGTATCAAGATGATAGACATTGTATGTTCTAAAGCATAATTACACATAATAGAATCTTTAGTATAATCAAGACAAAACAAAACTAGAGCATGAGCGATAGCCTCCTCGATTTCATTGAAAGCAACTTTCCCCTCAACATTCCACTGGAAAATAGATTTACCCTTCATCATATCAACATTGTGATGAATCTTCTAAGAAAATTCACCTTCCCAAAGAAAGAATGAACAACCATCTTACTGGTAGGTAGGGCGAGATTTTGGATAGATTTGACCATTTCAGGATCAATCTTGATCCCTTCTTTGGACACAATGTGTCCCGAGAGTTTCCATTATGTCACTCCAAAAAATAACTTCTTACGATTGAGGGAGATACCATGCTTCTGACATCTCTCAAGCACTTCTTGTAGATGATAAAGATGATTCTCATGATCTTTGGAGAAAACTGTGAGATCATCAACATAGACAACAATGAACCTACCAATGATACCACAAAAAACCAAATCCATAGCTCTTTGGAAAGTAGCACCTGCATTAATTAATCCAAAAGGCATTTCATGATATACAAATGTGCCCCATAGAGTAGTGAATGCAATTTTGTGTTGATCATCTTCACTTACCTCAATCTGGTTATATCTAGAAAAGACATCAACCATGTACATCATTTGAGATCCCGTGACTGTTTACAATACTTGATGGACATAACTAGCAAGGAATAATTATCCTTTAATGATAACTGATTTAGGTTCCTGAAATCCACACAAATGTGGATCTTTGCATTCTTCTCATGTACTAGAACTATATGTGATATCCATGTTGAATGATGAATAGAAAAAATAATCTGAGTATCCAACATTTTTTAGATCTTAGAAAGAATGGTACCTAAAATCTTTGGATTGTACAATCACTGCTTTTGTCTGAAAGGAGTTGTACTGGCTTTGAGAGGAATATCATGTTGCAACTCTTTTGGTTGAAAGGACTTGATATCCTTATATGAATATGCCAACACATCAATGTATTATTATAACAACTAAATGAAGTGATCTTTCTCCTTTGGAGTACAACTGTTACCTATATTCACAAATTTCTAATCATTTTCCAGAGCAAATATTGTATCTTTCATATCCCATAGAAGAATTTGGACTCACTTGTTGTCTTTTTTATATAACAGTCATGTTTATCAAACAACTTCTCAAGTGAAACTAAACCCTTAGGGATTTTATTTCCCTTTAACTGCAAGAACTCTTCACATTGTTCAGATTCTCTATCTAAAGCTGAATCAAAAGAAGAACAATTACTTCCCTCAAAGTATAGATTATTGAAGTCATATTTAACCTCAAGAAAATTAATGATGTGCTTGTCATCATTGAAAATTTGCCAATGATCCTAGTGTTCAGGAACACTTGGCCTTGAAACCAACTCAATAGTATACTTTTCTTAGCTGAAATCTTTATGTGGAATCAAAAGGGTGGTAGATGTTGCAAGAGAATCTACCTTGTCATTAAAATCTCTAGGAACTATTGAGATATTGAAAGCATCAAAACCTTCAATATTATCCCAAACAAGTTTACGATAGTTCTTGAGCCTATCATTCCTTATTTGATATATATTCCTAACTTGACATACTACCAATTCAATGTCACCTTGCGTATGGAGATTTTTAATTCTTCTTTTTTGTACAACTTCAATACCCAATAATAGCGACTCATATTCTGTCATATAATTAGTACTAGCAAACTGCAACTTAAAAGAATAAAAAATGATTCCCCCTTGAGGAGAAATACGAACAAAACTTGCACCAAAACCAACTGAAGCGCAACTTCCATCAAACTCCAAGGTCCAACCATCATTAGAAGTACTATTAATAGAAAAAAGGGGAGTATCCTCCAAATTAAGAGAAGAAATTTCACCTTTATCGAAAGAACTCTCACCTTTATCAATCATGACAAAGGATTTATTGGAACAAGATTTTGATTCTTGATCATCGCGAGCATTAGAAAATTTATTATTATCTGATATACGTGGAGAACTAAATTCCTCACTATCAATATTATTGGAAGATTCAAACACCTCTGCCTCATAAACCTCTACCCAATCTTCAACATTTCATCAATGTTTAGATAATAATTTCTCATACTTGTTGATTCAAACATGATTTGTGCATGAGGATCAACTGACTTCACCATAGTATATTTAGTTTCTCTCTTGAGGAGGAGTTTCTACATGAATTCGTTAACCAAAATTTTGGATTGAGTCATATGCATACATAATTCTCCTCCTACATCTTTACAAAAATTACGTCCTAGCGGAATCCAAAATAAGGTGGGGACATCGACAACTAGAATGATCATCTTGATTTTCTCATCAAGGAAGGACGAAAGTGCAAACTGTGCATCCTTGATTTGCACCAAAAGATTTAATTGCTTATCTCCATGGAATAATAGTTACCAATCATCTTGGTAAGAGTTAAACCAAGTGCATTAGCTACTTTGAGGGGCATATCATTATCTAAGGCTCCAGAATCAATAACACGGTTACTTAACTTAAACCCATTAATCAACAAGTAGATGTAAAAAGGATCAATCTTCCCTGGAATATATGAAGGAATGGTAACAATATTATTTGGTAGATTCCTAGACTCAGGTAACATGAGATTATTCTAGGAAGAAGTTACAATAGGTCAAGAATCTTTATCCCTTACAAACTTAACCAAACTATCAAATTAGTCAGGGTTGGTCTGTAGGTACTCAACTTCAAACATATGAATCTTAGTATTTATAGCATGGTCAATTATATCAAAGGGTTGGTATGAACTAGCCAAAGAAGATGAAGGAATTTTAAGAGGTTTAGGATTTATGGCACTAGATTTTACTACATTTGAAACAATAGGAGGCGAAATAGATGCACTTACTTGGTCATCACCCATTGTATTTTTAGGTAGCACTGGAAGAGGGGTTACCCTCTTTGTAATGGTGACTGGAAATTGAGGAGTATCCTTCTTCTTCACTTCATCATCTCTAGAATGATTAGGTTGATTTTGAGAATGAGTAAGAACTGTGTTAATAGTTGCATCCACTGCTTGAGGAGATTCTTCAAAATGCATGTAGCTGATAGTAGATTTGCCAGCAACTCCTTCTCCATGCTCTTGTAAAAGAGTTGCAACATCTTCTTCAGTATATAGGAAATTACCTTGTTTTGCTTAAAAGTACCCCACTGCTGAATTAGAAGGTGGAGCTTCAAGAGCCAACCTCTCTGGTGGAGGCGAAAGCTTGGCTTGATTCTTAGTGGCATAATTGTTAGTATTATTTGGGTAGGTCCTCCTTGGAATATCTTTATAAGGAGTAGAGAAAGAATTATGAGAAATCTGCTTCTTAAGGGCAAGAACCTCATTTGCTAACCTTTGAACCATTGGATAAATAGTACTCAAAGATGTTGATTCAGACAATATAGGAGAATTTTTAGACTTATTTAGATCCTTCATGATCTTACCAGCAAGGATGACATCATCCTCCACTTCAATTTCTAGTGCATGTGCATGAGCCAAATCTCTCATAGGTGCTCTTCTCAATAGGAAACTCACCTCTGGCAGTTGGGAGTTGACAAAGAAACACTTGAGTTTTTCACTAGTTGGTTGAGGAATGCGGTTCTGCAACTTGTTGAACTTCATGATAAAATCACGCATAGGCTCATGAGGTTCTTTCTTCATCTATGTAAGATGTGCTAGAAGGGCATGAGCATCTTCAACTGGCTTGAATCTTACATCAAAATGAGTTTTGAAGGTATCCCAATTAGTTAAGGTTTGAGGTGCCAAGTGATAGAACCAATTTGTAGCTGCACCTTGTAATGTCTCAACGAACAATCAAAACATCCTCATGTTAAACCCCAAGAACACTGCATGCAATATAAAAAGTAGTGATATGCTCACCGAGATGCTATTTTCCATCTCCATTGAATTGAGGAATATTCTTCCTAGAACCTTGTGGAAGTGGATAAAGTGGAAAAGGAAAATTGAAGGGACCAAAATTTTGTCCCCATGGTCCTTGAGCGGCTTGACCACCTACTGTGGCCATAACCATTGGTTGAAAAGGTGGAATAACAAACCTTTGAACTTGTGATAATACCAAGGGTCTTTGAGCACTGGAAGCTTTGCTAGGAATATGTGATCTTTCACTCGTAGGAGGATAACTTCTAGTACGTTGTAAAGGAAATACTGGTCTAGGAGGGAAATCATCAAAGTTATTCTTCTGCAATAACTCAAAAACAAGATCGATGATACCTTGTTTCGCCTACCACGAGTATAACTTGAACCGACCATAATAGAAGCTTGAGAAATGATTGCAAGAGGAAAACTTGAAGTATAATACCGGAAATAAGAACACTAGAATTCTATAACCAAAACTTGAAGTACTTGGTTGTGTGTTATCCCTAATAGAGTAACCAAAAATTGTTGGTTGAAAATTTTGTAAATTTGGAAGTTCACAAAATAGTGGTTTCAGCCACAACATGAGAGATTAAATATCACCTAATTATAAGGGAAGGCTTCTGATTTTCTTAGTACTCTTTTCTACTTAGAATAAAACTCTAACTATGAATCCTAATCTAAAGTTGGGTGGTACATCATCTTATTCTCTCTTTTAGAATAGATGTCATTCTTTTATGTTATTTCATAAAAGAAGTTACAATTTGGAGCAGTAATGATTAATACAACTTTGAAGTCACTATAGAATAACTCCAAGTATGCTAATGAACACAAATAACAATAAGCAAATTTTCCATGAAAGCGCAAAGTCTTTTGTTGCTTCCTCGGGACGAGAAAATAGTACTTAAGCACAAAGTCTTACAAACACTATAATCCTATCAACCTTTGACTACTAACTTTTGTAACCCAACTTACTTTCTCAAGATAACAAGACAAAGTAAAAAGTCTTCATATTGATATCTAATTACAATTTTAACAATTATTTTTTGAAAAAACGGAATAAAGCCCAGAGTCTTCAAATAGCTATCCCTTGTACTAATTTTATTTCACAAATGCTGAAATGTAACACAAAGTTTACAAGACAAAATTTGTTCTACTCTTTAATAATATTTCTTCACAATGCTTTTACTTGGTCAAAATAAGAATTTACAACAAGAGTGATGTAAGAACAATCTCACCATAAACCACAATATATTCAACACAAGTTTGAATGCTAAAGGTGCCTTCTTATTTGATCACATTTTCAAAATAATAATATGAACTCAAAGTTTCACTTTTCTCTTCACTTCGACAGAGTTTCATTGCATAATATTAAAGATGATAATTATAATAAGCACCCTCATATATATAGGAGAGGGGCAATGAGCTAATCTAGGAAAACTTATAACAAACTATGACTAAGTCAAATAATGAGTCCTACTTGACATAGAACTTGTGCATATTTTAGATGCAAAAACATAAATACAAAATTGTTGAGAATTGGTGTCTCAAACTCACTGGTTTAAATCTCATTCAAATGGCATTTTGTTCCTATAGTGAGCATTTTGGTGTAACATTTGAGTTTGATAGGACTCTTCGAGTAGTTAGTAGAAGTCACATCTTTCTCTGATGAGTTACCGTTTTAGTGAGACTGTGGAGTGGTCTTGGCAAAGAACTAATTTCATTGTAACCTTAGTGTTCGGTGAGACAGTTTAAGCCAGTAGCTGAAGCCATGTTACTTCACTGACAAGTCCTATTTCGGTGTAACAATTGTTGGTCTTGGCGAAAGAGCAGATTTCAATGTGACTTCGGGTTTCGGTAAGACGCTTCAAGTAGTTAACCAAAGTCACATCTCTTATCGTTGAGCTATTTTCAGTGTGAATTTTGTTGAGTCTGGGCGATGAGCTGATTTCAGTATGACTTCGGTGTTCAATGAAATATTTCAAGCAGGTAGTCGAGGTCATGATTCTCTTGAATGGGTCTGTGCCAATAAGAATTTTCTCGATCTTAGCGATGTCAGGTATTTTGGTGTGACATGAGAGTTTGGTAAGATACTCCAAGCCTTCTTATATTATTTAAGACTTCTTAAGGAGGTTGTCTAAGCCTTGACTCTCTCAAATGGGATCCTTTTGATAAGACATGGATCTATCTTGGTAACAAAAGCACTTTTGGTGTAACTTGTGAGTTCGATAAGACAATTCTAAGGGGATTGCCGAAGTTGGGTCTCTTGCCGATGAGCCATAAGATGAAGTAGGACCATGATTGACTCAAGTTGACTTGCTGAATTGGATGTCGATGATAGGTCCAAGATGGAATAGACTGTTCGATGTAGATTTCTTAGTGTTTATTCGATAGTTTGAAAAGTATGACAGTTGGATCCATGGAAACTGAAATGAACCGTTTATTGTGCAAATATATAATCTGTAGTCACATAAATCTGTCCACTTAATTAAATGAATATTTAATATTTATTTGATTATTTAACCATCAATTAATAATTAATTAAATTAATATATTTAATTAATTCATCTTAACCCTCTTCTCCTATTAATTAAATAAATTATTCAATTTATTTGATTTAATTCACTTAACCAAATTCAGACCATTAATTAAATAAATAAATCATATTTATTTAATTAAATCTTCTCTCACATTTAAATAAATTAATATTTATTTAAATCCCCCAAAATCCCACCTCTCACATTTAAATAAATTAACATTTATTTAAATCACCTTTATCCTCTACCCACTTGCATTTTCCTACAAATGCAAGTTGCACAACTATTTTAAATAAATCATTTATTTAAATCACCTTTATCCTCTACCCACTTGCATTTTCCTACAAATGCAAGTTGCACAACTATTTTAAATAAATTATTTATTTAAAATCCTATTTATCCTCACCCACTTGCATTTTCCTACAAATGCAAGTTGCACAACTATTTTAAATAAATTATTTATTTAAAATCCTATTTATCCTCACCCACTTGAAACCTTTAATGGTTTCCCTTAAAGTCTTCAAAACTTGATGGCTTTAAAGTTTTCAAACTTGATGGCTTCCTTCTATAGTCTTCTTAAGACTTTAATGGTTTTCCTTAAAGTCTTCAAGCCTTTAATGGTTTCCCTCAAAGTCTTCAAGCATTTTAATGCTTTATCTTCCTTTTTCTCATTTAAATAAATTAATATTTATTTGAATATTTATCCAAATACAAATTACACCATTTAATTGAAATAAATGATTTTATTTTAATTTAAAATACCAAAATTTCTCCCACTTGCATTTTCCTACAAAATCCACTTGCATGCCTAAACCCCTTCTAGAATTTTCTAATCACTTCTAAATAACCTAACCCCTTCTCTAAACTTTGTCACATTCCTAAGCAAAAGGGAAGTCACTTCTCAAACCCTTAAAGTCTTTGATAACCATTAAAGGCTTTCAACCTTCAACCACTAAATGGCTCAAAGTCTTTGATAACCATTGAAGGCTTTCAACCTTCAACCACTTAATCCCCAAAGTCTCCAATAACCATTAATGGTTACCTCAAACCCTCCCACATGGTTAAAACATTTGTTTTGACTCAACCTCTACCCAACCCAAAGGTCTCATCAGGCCATTAATGCTTTGACCATGATTATCTCTTAAACATTTGCACAAAGGTTTATCCTTGGATTAACTCTTAATCTAGTGGGTAATCTTAATTTGGACTTGACCCTTAGCCTCTAGATAACCATGAGGTCTTCTCAGGCCTTTAATGCCTCCAACCTCTTCTCTCAACCCAATCCTATGTTGACACTTGTCACCATTTTATTGGTGCCAATTGTGCACATGGATCCCCAACTTTCAAACTTGGCCCTTGATTAAACCATTCAATCTTAACCCTTCATTTCCCCATTTCTTCTATAAATAGAACCCTTCTCCTCAAGCAAAAGAAGGAGAAGCATTAGAGTATTGTTGTTATACTGGCATTAGCATAGAACTTTCTCATAGCATCACTATCTACACTTGCATAGCATTTGCTTATCATATTCAACCATCTTGAATCTCCATATGGCATCCATGGCTAGTGCTAAAAGCTGAGAGCTACACTCATTTGGGACTTGGAGAGGAGAGGAACAAGGGAGGAGCAACTATGAGCATCTTGATTAGCTATTTTATTCTATGTTTGTATGCTTTCTATTTCATGCTTAATATCTCTCTTGATATGCCTATTTAGGATAATCTTTTGTTGCTAACACTAACGTTTGTTTCTTGTGCTCTTGTGTGTGTTGCCATCAAACAAATTTTCTAATCCTTTTTGCAGAGCATCATAATCATTTGAAGAAATAGTTACAATGTTAGTTGGAAGTAGGTCGAATGGTGGATCTGTTGGATTCTGTATTGCATAACGTTGTTCATGTTCTATGTGATCTGTTTGGATGTAATTCAATCTAGAATGTATATGTTGCCTGAATAGAGTTTGTGAATGTACACCTAAGAGAGAATAATCTGTAACTTGTATGTAATAGACATTTTACTGTAATACAAGTGATTCTTCTTTGGTGGTGGTTTTTTCACCCGTAAGAGTTTTCCCACGTAAATTATGTGTATTCTTTGTGCTTGTGTGTATCTTTTGTTTACTCTATCATTCTAGAAACGTGAATCTTAATGACTGTAATTGAAATTGAAAGTCACCTCTTCTTCTCTTCTCTTTGAATCTAACACTGTGGAAGGCATTTCCACATTGTGCTTTCCTTACAATTGGTACCAGAGCTTTCTTAGTGTGTTATCCTTGTGGGTAGGACGGGTTGTTTTTAATTCTATTGTGGGAGTTTTGCAGCGAACTTGTGCTTTGTGAAATTACAGATTGAGATGGCAAACACATCAGGGAGAGCAAACATTGAGAAATTCAATGGTGGCAACTATGAGCTATGAAAACTCAAGATGGAAGACCTATTGGTGGGCAAAGACATTTGGGTTGCAGTGTCCGGAACCAAACCATCTAGCATGAAAGAGGAAGATTGGGATCTCATAGATAGGAAAGCCAAAGGGCTGATTGGACTCTGTCTTGTAGATTCTTTTTTGTTGAATATTCATGAGGAGAAGACAACAACTACTTTGTGGAAGAAGCTTGGTGACATTTATCAGGGAAAGTCTCTAGTGAACAAGTTATTCCTGAGGAAACATTTGTACTCCTTGAAGTTGAACGAAGGTGCACCTATAGTAGAACATAATGCAGAACAATGCCATAGATATCAGACAAGTATCAGATATGTTATTCTATTCATAATTCGTGTCCTTCACAAGTTACAATCGGGAGTATGTAAAGATACCGAGGGGGTGTGAGCGCCAACTGTCGCATCTCAACTACCACCCCTCGGTTGCCAACTAACAAACCCAATTACGACTTAATTAACTATTCTTATTCTCGTATACAATAATGCGGCTAACAAATTTGACTAATTATTTTAATCAAATTTAAATCCTATTCTTCCAATTAATTAATCACCCAATTATTTTCCTCTAATTAATTAATTCAATTAATTAATATCCCTTTTCCCACTTTTGATTAATTAATTTAGTTAATCACTTCCTCTTCTTTCCCAATCTCATGAATTAATCAAATCAATTAATTTAATTAATTCCTTATCCCATTTGAGCACATGGCTCCTAACCTTAACCCCCCATCTGGCCTAACCCTATTCCTAACCCTAGAGTGCTAACCAACTCTATCTTTCCTAACCTCCCCTAATCTAGTCATCCTCCAAACCTCCCAACCAACCTTATCCTATCCCTCCTAACCTCCATGTATGTACATCCTAACTAATTTCCTTAATATTAGGAAATATCCCTTATTTTGGGGTGGCTTTCCCCAAATAGACATGTGTCCCCCAAGGACACAGGTCATTCCGCCTTAAGACATTTGTCCCCCTTAGGGACAAGTGTGGAGTCTCTTCCACAAGGCTTGACACTTGTCCTCCCTGAAGACAAGTGTCTCATCCTCACACCCCTTCTTCATCCTTTCTTCTATTTAATCCCCCCATTTTTAGACCAAATTCTCCATCTTCATACCAATGCACCGTTACTCTATAAAAAATCGCTACTCACTCCCATCCAATTGCACATCTCAATTGATCATCCATTATCATCTGTATCTACCATCATGGAGCATAATCGAACATTCAAAGCTACGTCATGAGCACACATCCAATCATAGAATAATTAAATTAAAGCACGAATTGTGGTTTCTATTGTTTATCATTTTGCTCTCTGTTTTAGTTTTATCATTCTAATCTTTAGGTGTTTGAGTTTAATGGCTTGTTTCGTTGTTTTCTTTGTTATTTCAATCATTTAGTTTAGCTTGCACATTTTACCTCTCACAGCTGCTATCAGAGCAAGCACAAAGGAAATCTTCTAAGATGGTCAAAAATACTTTGGCTGTGCGGAGCAAATCAAAGGAAAAAGGAAAGAAGAAGGACAAGAGGTCCAAATCCAAGTCACAGGGGAGATCAAAGTCTCTGGGAAAGAAGTCCAAGGTGAGGTGCTATAATTGTGGGAAAACTGGCCATATCCAAAAGGATTGTGAGGAGAAGGGAAAGAAGAATGCTTTTGACACTAAGTCTTCTTAAAGCGATGCTAGTGCTTGCAGTGCTACCTTGGAAACATGACATCTCAATAGAGGTGAGTCTTGGTATTGAATACTTTGGTCATTTGCTTGGAGAGCTTCATGATGGTGCGATGTTGCATTTTGGAGATTAGCATAGATTGATCATGAAGGTGCTCTGGAATACCAAGAGACTTGTAGATCTGCTGAAGAGCTATTTTCTAGGTTGTTACTGGATGAGATAGTTATAGTTCTACATGGATGCTTTATGCATGGTGAGAGGAGGTGAAATTCTTTCTCTTCATAGGGATGTTAATAGCGATTAGTCATTTAAATTATTTGTGGTAGTGTTTGATGGATTCCTTAACTATGGTGCTTAATGTGGACATGATTAGCAAAATAGATTTGTGCTTTATTTGGTGCTTAAGTCATTACTATCTACATGAATATTTTGTTTTATATCATTTTGCATGTAGCTAATGTGATAGTGAGTTTGCATGTAGCCAATTGGATCTTCAAGTTATGCAGTTGTGTGAGTTGATCACCTATTTAGTTGCAATGGGATAACTCACATGTGGACTGTTTATATCCACGAGGTTTGATTCAGTGCTTATGTAGACTTGTTAGCTGACCTTGCCTGTGGTCACTTGTGCATTGGTGTGGTTGATTTGAGATAAGAGGATGGATGATAAGTGAGTACCTGGATCGTTGGTTATGGGGTCTTGTAGCATGTTGCATTTTCTTGCTTTAGAGATCTTTGTTTCACTTGGTGAGACATGGTAGTACACCTGTGTGCGTGGACCTGGAAGATTTTCAGATTTGGGAGATGGTGTGTCATGATGCTTGGAGAGCTCGGTACCATGGATTAGTGGGAGCTTTAGCAATGATTTCTTATTTACCATTGGATGGTGAATGATCTTCTTAGTGTGTAGATGTTTGAAGGATGCCTTATATCCTGTTGATACAAAAGGGTCTTTCACATTTGCAGGTACACTTGTAGGAGATGGTTATCTTTATGATTTGTTGACATCTTGAGGGCTAAAGGAGTCCTTGTTTAAGGTTTTGGTTATTCTTGACAGGTGATGTTGGTTTAGAGTATGTTGGTGTTATATCATGATACACTCTTGATACTAGTTTAGAGTCCGACGTGATACATTTCTCTTGAGGCCACGGTATGTTCACTTGGAGCATGTGATATCCTAAGAGGGGATAGTAAGACCATGATTTTATGATGGGTTCCTAATTTTGTAGACCGAAACTTTGATAGTGGTCTGGTGAGTTCTCTTTGTATTGGGTGCATTGGTCAAATGTTTGAGAACTTCATGGGAATGTAGAGATGCATTTGGATTTTGGCATGGATTGATCAATTGCCAGTACTCATGGATACATAGAGACTTAGCTAACGCTATAGTTCTCTTGAGATGAGAGATGTATGCTATGATGATTACTCTTGATGAGATTTTAGCTGCAACTCTTGGTTGAATGCGAATTCATCAGACATATGAGGAGATTTCTCTTGGGTGAGTCATGATGACTTAGAAATTTTGGAGGGGCATTCTCATTCTCCACTCTTGGTCTACTCGACAGTTTGTCACTTGAGAGGTATTTCTCATTGTTTCTTAGGTGCTTTATGTTTTTCTTTCATACTCGTGGAACTTGAGCTAAAGTTAGATATTTCTAGAGGATTCATTGTGAGAGATGGATAGCATGTTTATCTCCTTAAAATAGGGGATGGCAGTGGGTTGATTTCTTGAAATAGGAAATGAAATAGTTTGATCTTCTCTTGGGGTTATAAAGGAGATCTTACTTGTCATAATTGACACTTAGAGGTGTATGTAGAAGGACATGCTACATGATTATGGTTTGTAGCTTTCTCTCTTTGGTATTTTAGTGATTTTCTTGGATGTTTAGTTTCACTTGGCATTGGATATGAGGTTCTATATGGAGTTGCAGTGATCACTAGTTTGTGGTCATATGTCTTCACTTGGGTGATGACATGCAGATTCTTGTATCTCTTTCTTCTATCAGCTGTGGAGAATTTGGAAGAGCTATATGAGGCTTCTTGAGAGAGGTGTTTTTTGCAACAATGTTGCTTGTAGGATGTGCTTATAATTGTGGATGGTCCTTGGTACTTCATGGTTAATATTTTTATGTGTTGTGATTGGTAGATTGTATGTTTTTAATTCTTTTCATATTTGACATTACCCATGCAGTGGGAGTTTCTAGATGTGTTTAGTCTTCATCGACTGGTTTGCACATGGAGCTTGTGATTGCTGATTATGGGTTGGTTATGCTGGTGGCATGAGTTTACTGATGGTGGATACCTCTGTGGTATGTGAGATTGGATGGTTAGCACCTATCGTGGTTGCTATTTTTCAATCCCATGGGTTTGTCAGTTGGATAGGAGCAATCATTTTGGTTGTTACTCTAGCTAATGTTCAGTCTTGTATGTTCTGGAGACACTAGTAAGTTATTTGTCAAGTGGGATAATGTTGAGAATTGGTGTCTCAAACTCACTAGTTTAAATCTCAGTCAAATGACATTTTGTTCTTGCAGTGAGAATTTCAATGTAACATCCGAGTTCAGCAGGGCTCTACGAGAAGTTAGTAGAAGTCACGTCTTTCTCCAATGAGTTACCATTTCGATGAGATTGTGGAGTGGCCTTGGTGAAGAATTGATTTTGTTGTAACCTTAGTGTTTGGTGAGATGGTTCAAGCCGATAGCCGAAGCCACATTACTTCACCGACAAGTCCTATTTTGATGTAATAGTTGTTGGTCTTGGCGAAAGAGCAACTTTCAATGTGACTACGGGTTTCGGTAAGATGCTTCAAGTAGTTAACCAAAGTCACATCTCTTACTATTGAGTTGTTTTCAATGTGACATATTGGGTCTGGGCAATGAGTTGGTTTTGGTATGACCTTGGTGTTTAGTGAAACGTTTCAAGAAGGTAGCCGAGGTCACGATTCTCTCTAATTGGTCAATGTCAATAAGACTTTGCTTGGTCTTGGCGATGTTAGGGTTTTCAGCATGACATGAGAGTTTGGTAAGATACTCTAAGCCAGTATTCGATGTCTTACCTCTTACCCATATCGATAAGACAAGTGATGGGTCTTGATGAAGTCAAGAAGTTTGATGAGACTTCAGTGTTTGCTGAGACTTCTCGAGGAGGTTGTCAAAGCCTTGACTCTCTCAGATGGGATCGTTTCAATAAGACATGGAATTGTCTTGGTGACAATTTATTTTTAGTGTAACTTGTGATTTCGATAAGATAATTGATTCTAAGGGAATCACCAAATTGAGTCTCTTGCCGATAAGACATGAGATGAAGTGGGACCACGACTGATCATGTTGACCCGCTAAATTGGATGCCGATGATAGGTCTAAGCTAGAATATACTGTTTGATGTAGATTTATCAATGCTTATTCGACAATTTAAAAAGCCTGACAGTTGGAGCCATGGAAACTGAAACAAATGGTTTACCATGTAGAGATATAATCATATGAAGAAATAGTTGCAATGTTAGTTGGAAGTAGGTTGAATGGTGGTTCTGTTGGATGCCAAATTGCAAAACATTGTTCCTATTGCCTATGTGATATGTGTGGATGTAATTCAATCCAAAATGTGTAGGTTGCCTGAACATAGACTGTAAATGTACACATGAGAGAGAATAATCTGTAACATGTATGTAATAGACATTTTATTGTAATACAAGGGATTCTTCTTTGGTGGTGGGTTTTTCACCCATAAGGATTTTCCCACATAAATTCTTTGTATTCTCTATGCTTGTGTGTATCTTTTGTTTACTCTTTCATTCTAGAAATGTGCGTCTTAATGACTACAATTGAAATTGAAAGTCACCTCTATTCTCTTCTCTTTGAATCTAACAATGTGGAAGGCATTTTTGCGTTGTGCTTTCCTTACAAAAATGGCACTTGAAGTGTCAAATTCTAACTGCAAAAATGCATCCACAATTTTAAAAATATATAATATACTAAGTGTCACAAGGCACTCCATTATGATCTTGCTTCATGAATTCCTGTAACTTTTGTAGGGAAAGTTTCATGTGTTCCTCATCAGGTCCTTGAGTATGACTTGTGACAACCTTGACCCAAGTGATAGAATCTTTGAGCCTGACATAACATCTTTTGTGCTTCTTCACAAGGGAAGCCAAGTTATCCATATTAACTTGAATATGTAATAACTTATCAATTAAAGACACGAAGAATTTTTTTTTGTCAATCTCTTCTCCAATGAGTAAGCTAAATTCTTTGATGATAACATCTTCATGAAGTAGCTTTTGATTCTCATCAAGGAATGTGCAAGGAAGTGTTGATACCTTTTCAATGATTTCCTTTCCTTTGTCATTACATTCCTTTTGGGCCTTTGACATATCTTTGATAAGAACTTCTAGAGTGGTCATATGATGTTCTTATGATTCCCTTTGTTCAATGTACATCTCTCTCGAAGGGAGCACTTCATTATCAACTAGAACATCTAATTGAAAATATTCTAACTTCAACCATGAGTTGAAGTCCTTCTCTTGTGTTTCTAATTCCTATAAGAGTAGATCCAATGTTTTATATACCTCAGACTTGACACCCTCTAGGTTGTTGATTAATACAACTACAAAACATAGAATATGTGTTGCATGGCTCAATATCCTATCCATCCATTCGCCCACTGATCTTTGTTGTGAAGTGACCTTCTCAGCCTACTTGATGACCTATTCATCAACTGATGAAGTAGCTAGTTCAATTACCTCTGAGGACTTTGTTATCTTAATCAACACATTGGTGAGTTGTTCCACCCGTTTCTAAAGTTTTTCCTTCTTAATATTTTCCTCATTATACCTAGACACAATATTATCAATTGATGTTTGAGCATCTTCTATAGTTCCTTCATGAGTTTGCTTACCCAACTCAATCCTATTGATCACATAATATGTGCATTGAATCTTATCAATATCTACATCTGGAGGATGTATCACCAATTCTACGCACTTCTTCTTTGATTTATACACCTTCACCCTAGATAGGGTTTTAGCCTTCTTTGTGATCTTGGGCTTAACAAGAACCAACTGGCTGAAGTCAAAGTCATCTGGGGAGATGACCTGCTTCTTTCTCTTGGGGGTATTGAAGACTAACCAGGGTGGTAAAGGTGTATCATCTTCTACTCATGTGGTCAATACTTAAGATGAAATTTCTTGATTCTATATATTTGTGGTCACAATAGGAGGAGTGGAAGTTACAATTGAAGATCATGGACTCTCAATAACCAAAACTTTGGGTGCAAGTCAATCTTTGAAATAAATTTATCAAAATTTTCTAACATAGAAGAAGACACTTCAGACAAGTTTAAAATAAACACATCTTCAATATTATCTTGTAGGGAATAAAAGGCTGATTCATTGGTTGTGGAAGAAATAGTATAAATCACTACACCAAGAGCGTAAAATGCATAGGAAATGGTAGAACCAAAAGGAACATGATTAGAAATTGATACTAGAGGAGTTGTACATAGAGTATCAAGAGATGTAGGACAAATGATTTCTTGTGTCCCTTTGAATTAGGAAGTACAAGGAATTTTAGGAAATATCTCCTCCTCATACTCCTCTTCTTGTTCTTTTTCCAACTCTTATTGATCTTCTTGTTGTATATCATCCTCAAGCAACTCTTCCTTAGCTTCTACCTCTTTCTGAGTATCTTGAACTGAGGATTCCCCTTGACTCTTATTCTTACCTTTTCCAATAGTGAACTTGAACTT
The DNA here is from genome assembly GCF_030272615.1 of Cryptomeria japonica. Classification (NCBI taxonomy): domain Eukaryota; kingdom Viridiplantae; phylum Streptophyta; class Pinopsida; order Cupressales; family Cupressaceae; genus Cryptomeria; species Cryptomeria japonica. Next base: position 444,587,481 of record NC_081410.1, read on the forward strand.
AGGAGTCTTTGTTGTTGAATCGTGTATGTTCTTGGTTCTAAATTTAGAAGTTTTTCCCAGTGGTCTTGTAGTATCATCCTTTGATCCAATTTGGAAAGGATTCAATTGAATTCCTTTTTGTGTTAACTAGACATTGGTATTGGCAAGAATATTCTGAAATCTAGCCCTTATTGAAGTGTTTTCCTTTTGGGACCACTGGATGAGGGGTAAGGGTCAATCCACAACCTTATTCTTTTCATACACTGGATCTAGAATATTTTCATCATCCTCAAGATCATTAGGAATGTCAGAAAGATTTAGATTCTCAATTTTCTCCACAATAAGATGATAATAGTCAAGCTATTTGATATCGTCTTCTATCTTGCAGTCAATCCAAATATCTTCTACACGATGAACGTAAGTATAGCTCTTCTTTAGCTTGTTCTTCATACCTTTGTAGTCAAAATATTTACTAGCCTTGAAGAAACTCATGGTAACCCTTCTCATTTATTCATCCATGGACCTAGCTTTGTAAATGGAATTGATTGAATATCTCCCAATGGTGAGAGAAAATTTGAACCCAAGATCACGTGAACCTAACTGGCGTTCATCCACTATTACTATCTGACAAGCCAACTCCATGAGAATAATTTTATCTAATGGGTACCTAGGAAGCATGAATGGTTCATCATCATATCTTCCTACTCTTAGATAAGTGAAAGTAGGAAATTTTAGGAACATACACCCATACTAGTTCACCATATTTCAAGCTTCATTTGACACCCTCTTCTTTTGGAGTTCATTATCAAACAAGCACATGTAGTGATAGAAAAAAAGCATCATTTACTCTCTTAAAATGATGTAAATTGTTCTTCAGAGTTAACTGAGAATAATATTAGTATATAAGAATTTGACTCCTATCTCATGTGGTAGACAATCCTAGAAAATGCCTCATTGAGGCTACTACATATACTAGGTATGAAGTCATATAAAACTTCAAAGTAGTAAGGACCCTGGTAAGTTGTTCACACAAAGCATCACTTATCTGTTTACCCCAAAAGCTCTTCTTCTTGTTTTGTTAGATAATATGAATGTATTGATACATCCATTCATGACAAGGATCTGAAATAGGGATCCCTTTCAACCTACTAAGAAGAGTAATCAAATCATTTACCTCTTTAATGAAATCGCTCCAATGAGTAGTCTTAGGCCATCTTGCAATAGTAGGCCTTGGGGTCTTCAACCAATTATCATTGATATTTCTTTTGCACTTATCTGAATTGTTATCATAGTATGCTTATGCTAACTACATTTTAAAATTGGTATATTGATCAATGTTTGGACATTTGAATATGGTGTCAAAGAAATCCTCATCCAACTTAATGAGATTTTTCTTCCTTTCTGCATCCTTGACAGATCTTCTTACTAGATCAAACTTGTTAGCTAATGCTAACACAAACTCAAGGTTTTGTGCTAACATTGGGAAATTTGAGACTAAATTAATGCCACTATTACTAATAGCCTCCATTTTGTAGTACTTAGGTGGCTCTTTTACTCTTTTAAGAAAATCTTCAAGATCTATATGTCTTATCTCTATATCCCTAATATTGTCAATATTAGAAGATACAGATGAAAATGGGAAGACCGGATGAGTGTCTTGCTTCTTGAACTTCATAGCTCTTTTGCTCGGAGATGGCTTTGTCATCTGATTGTGATTGTAACTACAACATTTAAAAATGATCATCACCATGCTCATTTCATCAGAATCACCTTATTAGGGTTTCAAAAACTCCAATCTTATTGATAGAACAAAACTGCTTTTGGGTGTAAATCAGGTTTGTAACCCCATTTACATGTGTGTGCAATTGGTGCAAATCGGATTTATAAACTCGATTTACACCTAACATAGGTGTGGCTAAAAGAAGTGCATTATGGACTTATAAGTCCAATTTGTATTTGGAAAATCTTTGCAAATCATATTGGTGTAAATCGGGTTAGTCAACTTGATTTGCACCTTGGGAAGTTCAAGCAAAAATAAGTGGTGGCAATCTGGTTTACCTACCCGATTTGCATCACACATAGAACAACAAACTAATAATTCTAGATTCGGTGCATATTGAGGTCATAAGCCCGATATGCCAAATGGGAGAACCTTGGTGTAGGTTGGGGTTATAGCCTTGACATACATCAAAAGAGTGTTATTTGGTTATGTGCATCAATATTGGTTTAGGGAAGGACCACGACCCCAACATACACTTTAAGAGAAATACTTTGGTGTAGGTCGGGGTTGCAACCCTGCCTTACATCAATATCCAAGTTATAATGTCAAAACATGTCGAGGCCATAATCGTACAACATACACCATATCAAACATGGTGTATATTGAGGTTACAACCCCGACATCCACAATAGCTCGCATAATGCAACCTTTGGTAAATGATAATTCAATGAAAGTGTATGTCGTGGATTCAACCTCGCCATACACCATAACAAATTTTGTAATTTGGTGTATGATGGGGTTGAATTCCCACCATACACCCAAAATAAAGTGTTTCAAAATGATATGAAGTTGATGAAAATCCAAGCAATCGGGTAGAAAAAAAGAAAGCAAAAAATAAATAAACTTACCCGAGAGAGAGAGAGAGAGAGAGAGAGAGAGAGAGAGAGAGAGAGAGAGAGAGAGGAGTGGCTCTAGCCCAAAATCTTTTCAAAATGACAAAACCTCAGATGCCCAAGAATAAATGAAAGTGAAAAAACAACCCAAAAAGAAGATAAAAAAAGAAGAAATCAAAATGATTTCAAAGACTTGGAACATTAAATGATTTGAAACGTGTGAAATAAATATGTATTTCAGGTTTGTAAACCCAAAATACATCAAGATGTCTATTTCGGGTTTACAACCCCTAAATACACCAAGGCATCCATTAAACCACAAATAGGTGCAATTGGGACCCATAAGTCTAATTCGCACCAAAAGACCAAAATAAGTGTAGTTTGAACTGAAAGGTCCAAATTGCACCTAAAAAACTAAAAGATGCAGTGTCGGAAATAAACTTTGACTTTGCACTTAAAGACTAAGGGTGGTGCAATATTGGAGTTAAACTTTGACTTTACATCATCTTAGAAAAAAGACTTATAAAGACAACTTTGAGTTAATTTTTGAATTAACAAAAAAAAATAGGATCGGGAAACAACTACAAAGATCTTGAAAGACTAACAAGTGAACAATTGTGTCAAAAAAAAACTTAGAGAGTGAATTATGAATTTGAACAAAAATTTGTAGGGGTTATCCAGTTTTTACCTCATATTCAAAAACAGGGATAACAAAAAAGAAGGCTAATATTGAGTAATGGGACAAGGATAGGCAATGGAGAAGAATTTGATATCTATGACCAATAAAGTTGAGAAACTTAGAGCAAAACTTACAAGTTATAAGAAAATGAGATTTTAATATTTATATTTTTCCTTGCAAATGCATGAAGGATATACCTATAGTTATGCGTGTTGGGGCAGTTTGGTTGTTTGCTACATAGTTTGTTTATGTATATTGAATTGTGTTATATTAATATTATATTATATATCCTATTTTATCTTAAAATAAAATAAAAATAAAAGTTACTTACAATTATTGTTTAAACTAATAAAAAAATAATTATTTAGATACAAGAATATTAATGAGAGAAGATCCAAATTTGAGATTTGGACATGTAAAAAAGCTTGATTAGATGCAATAGAGTTGTTCTATTCCTATTGTTAAGAAGTATTTTTTTCCTGCAACATAATCAAAGATTAAGTCACATTGTGATGTGGTATAGTATCCATCAATCTTTTATAATGTGTTCACATATGTCTTCTATGCAAGTCCAACTTAAAATTTTAAAAAATAATTTGACTATGGCCTTAGTTCAAGATGAGTTGTGTGTGACTCACTTTATCTTTACATATGCATAAATAGAATATAAGGGCAAAGTTCTAAATATATACAATTGTAATGGAGGGAAATAGGGTTCACAAGTTCACACATGAAAACTAGGAACTAAACCTATTTCACAATGATTACATTAGAAGGAGAATGAACTCAATAGGCTCAACCTCAAACTTATTAGGAAAGGGTTAAGAACAAGGTGAATTCAATACTCCTTGATTGAGTTGAAAATGAGCAATTGAAAGGATATGAATTGAATGTGAGAATTAGGGTAAGAAGGTGCAAAATTGACAACAGACAACATAAACAAATAAATGCAGGACTAGTAATCACAAAACCAAACCTGATCTAGAAAGGGTATGCAGTGATCTGAAAACGGATCTAGACTAATTGCAGTATGGAATGCTTAAATAAAATCAATTTAGCGGAAGTCTTAATGCATTTATACATAAATGAAATTATGCATCAAAACTTAAAATCTTAAGGTGAAATAAGCAAGATTGAGAGAGAGAAGATAGAAGGCGCAAACAAAGTTTGATTACGGAGTTCGCCACAACGTGACTACATCTCCGGGTCCGCTCCAATAGAGTGACCGATCCGATTAATCTCCAAAAAAGATTACAAATGCACCAAGACTTATCCCCTTAAACACGTCAGCATAACATGCCCACGACGTGCAGAATAGTCTTCAAAAATCTCTCAGAAAAAAACCCTCAACAAGTTCTTCACTATGTCACCTAGATCCCTTGAAAATTATGTGTGAAAAAAAACACTCACTCTCTCCCCCTTTTTATACATAAAAATAAGCCAAAATTGGGTTAAAACAAATTGTTTTATTTTTAGGACCTTACCCTCTGAAAATACCCCTTAGCCATTTTATAAGATTCGGCTAAACAAAATTGGGGTTAAAAATATTAACAGCCCTTAACAAATTGCTTTTAATAAAAAGGAAGGCGAGATTTAGTTAAGTGTTAGATAAAATATGGGCCCATATCTTGCAAGCGCTATCAATAGCCCAACGGCCAAGTGTTCTTTTGGGCCGTCGGTGGTTGGGAGTTCAACTCCCACCGACCCTCCTTCTCTAACATTAGCGGCTAAAATAGTTTAAATTTAGGAGGTTTTAGTTGAGAAATTTTGCCGCCCAAATTTTAAAAAATGCCACATCTCTATGCTGACGTCATGATGATGTCACCATTTTAAAAAACTTTTTGCCTCCAACTTCAAATAAACATAACTTTCACATATGAAGTCCGTTTTCGACGAAACGAACGTCGTTGGAAAACTTGTGATGAGATCTTTGATTTGACATCCATTGTTGACCACTTTCGAGATGGTCTAATTTCACCTCTTATCTAGCCCTCCGGTCTCCCTGTTGACCAAAACTTTGACTGAGCGTAACTTCTGCATTCGGACTCCATTTTTGTCCGTTCAAGTTGCGTTGGAATCAGGACGCCGAGATCTTTTTGATGGTGCAGATTCTGGAGAGAAATGAGACACTTCAATTTTCACTGAAAATATCCACCGGATCAGGTCTCCCCACTGAAGACCTTTTGGACCTCCAAAAGTGACATTTACTCTGACAGTAAGTGAGGACTTGGCCTCCCCACTTGTCCTGTATCATCTGTACATCTGAATACCTGGCTCACAAGCACAATAAAGATTGCAGAAATATTGTTGAACATAAACATTATTCTATCACTTCCATAAGCTTCTACATCAACTGTCGTAGCCACTAACCAACAAACATTGACTAGCATCAAGCTGAACAATAATGCAGAAATGAAAGAGAATAGATCAACAAGATATCGATTCTTCACAACAGGAACATGTTTACCCAAGGAACCATCAATGCTTTCAATCATCCTTCCCTCATGCTGCACTGTGGGTGCTTCCTGTAACATCTGACCCTGGTTAGCTACTCCAAGTTCAAGTGTAGAACCATCTGTACTGACAGACATAAGAGTTAACTCTTTACTTGCATTAATTACCCTTTTTAACTGCCCTGTGTTTGCAAAAGAACGATCAGTCTTAATCCTGTGAGAATGTACAATATACTGAATGCCATCTTTAAACAAGTGATAATGATTCTTCTCCCTGTAGAAAATTGCTTTTCTGTCAAAAAGATAAGGGCTACCAAGCACTATCCCACAGATATCTAGTGGAACCACATCAAACTGAACTTCATCCACAAATTTACTAGTGATTGCGAATCTTAAGGTGCATTGTCTTGTTACTTGCAACTTTTCATTTTCACAAATCCAGCCTAGTGGATAAGGTTTCTTATGTAATGTAGTTTTCAATCCCAAGTTTCTTACAATACTTTCAGAAATCAGATTAACCTGAGATCCACTATCTATGAGTGCATCAATTTTAGTGTTCTTAGCAACAACCCTTAAATGAAATAACTCATTCCTTTTCTTATCTTCAGAGAAATCATTTACTGTAGAAGTAGAAGCACAACTAGCAACAGAAACACTAGAAATAGGAGCTTTACCTTTCAAACCCATGGCTGTTATCTTAGTCTCATCATCTGAATCTGAACCAATATCCATAACAACATTTGCGGCTTTCTCCTTACCTTTTTGTTTCTGACTCTGTCTCTGAGCCCACTTAGGCTTCAGTTCAGGATGCAGCTGCCAACAATGTTCTTCATCATGACCCTTCCTGTCACAATGAGTGCAAGAAAGTTTCTCATCCTTTTTTACTGTAGCTTCCTTCTTTCCTTTCCCTGTCTCTGCAACCTTGGAAGATTTCTTTACATCATTATCAAACTTATCAATAAAAGATCCTTTACCCCTTGACTCTAAGTGTGTAGCTTGAACAGACACTTCATCCAAATTACAAGGGTTCAAAACCAAAATAGAATGCCTAAGGTAGGAATGAAGACCTCCTATGTACTTCAACAAAATGTCTTGGGTGTACAAAGGAACATTCAAAGCAATAACCCTTTTCCTAAATTCATGGGTGTACTCTTGGACAGTTTGATCTTTCCCTTGCCTAAACATTTGCCAGTCCATCATTAACTGTTGCATATGTCCTAGGGGATAAAACTGCTTCTTAAGAGCATTAACAAACTCTGCCCAAGTTAAACTGACCCTACCATGTTGTGAAACTTCTGCCTTAGACTTACTCTCCCACCAGGTTAAAGCTGTACCTCCTAACCGAAGAGTAGCTAATTGGATCCTATCATCATCATCTAATAGGTTCTGGACTCTACAGTAGACTTCTACTTGCTAAATCCAATCATCCAATTTTTCAGCATTAAGTTCACCACAATACTTTGGCAAGTCAAATTTTACATCCAATTTAATCTTAGGCTTATTCCCACTCTTGAAAGGATTAGAAGAAGTAGAATGAGGAGAAGATGGAGGAGAAGGAGAAGAGGGAGGAGAAGAAGAAAAGGGTGGATCTGGTTTCTTGTCACCATCCCCATGATGTTTCCCTTTCTTGTCTTCACGTTCTTTCCGCTCTTGTCTCTCTTGAAAAAGTATGTCCACCTTAGCCTTCATCTCGAGGAATGCTCTTCGAAAATCTTGCTCACTGATCTCATTAGGAACCTCCATTCCAGAAATAGACATCTTTGGAAAAATTCTTCGCTTCCCGATCTCAGGATCAAAGTCTGTAAGCTTGCCTTCACCCTTCTGAATCCTGGATCTCGTTAGCATTCAAAAAAAAAACAAATAACTGCAATAATAGTCAACTGAGCTCTGATACCACTTGATCTGAAAACGGATCTAGACTAATTGCAGTATGGAATGCTTAAATAAAATCAATTTAGCGGAAGTCTTAATGCATTTATACATAAATGAAATTATGCATCAAAACTTAAAATCTTAAGGTGAAATAAGCAAGATTGAGAGAGAGAAGATAGAAGGCGTAAACAAAGTTTGATTACGGAGTTCGCCACAACGTGACTACGTCTCCGGGTCCGCTCCAATAGAGTGACCGATCCGATTAATCTCCAAAAAAGATTACAAATGCACCAAGACTTATCCCCTTAAACACATCAGCATATCATGCCCACGACGTGCAGAATAGTCTTCAAAAATCTCTCAGAAAAAAACCCTCAACAAGTTCTTCACTATGTCACCTAGATCCCTTGAAAATTATGTGTGAAAAAAAACACTCACTCTCTCCCCCTTTTTATACATAAAAATAAGCCAAAATTGGGTTAAAACAAATTGTTTTATTTTTAGGACCTTACCCTCTGAAAATACCCCTTAGCCATTTTATAAGATTCGGCTAAACAAAATTGGGGTTAAAAATATTAACAGCCCTTAACAAATTGCTTTTAATAAAAAGGAAGGCGAGATTTAATTAAGGGTTAGATAAAATATGGGCCCATATCTTGCAAGAGCTATTAATAGCCCAACGGCCAAGTGTTCTTTTGGGCCGTCGGTGGTTGGGAGTTCAACTCCCACCGACCCTCCTTCTCTAACATTAGCGGCTAAAATAGTTTAAATTTAGGAGGTTTTAGTTGAGAAATTTTGCCACCCAAATTTAAAAAAATGCCACATCTCTATGCTGACGTCATGATGATGTCACCATTTTCAAAACTTTTTGCCTCAACTTCAAATAAACATAACTTTCACATATGAAGTCCGTTTTCGACGAAACGAATGTCGTTGGAAAACTTGTGATGAGATCTTTGATTTGACATCCATTGTTGACCACTTTCGAGATGGTCTAATTTCACCTCTTATCTAGCCCTCTGGTCTGCCTGTTGACCAAAACTTTGACTGGGCGTAACTTCTGCATTCGGACTCCATTTTTGTCCGTTCAAGTTGCGTTGGAATCAGGACACCGAGATCTTTTTGATGGTGCAGATTCTGGAGAGAAATGAGACACTTCAATTTTCACTGAAAATATCCACTGGATCATGCAGAGAAGAACCTATCACATAAATCTAAGTTGAAATGTAACGAACAATGACGGTTAGGTACCCTTTTCTAACTAGCAATTTTTTGCACACTGATCTAGATTTGGGTCTCTGAAACACTGCACTGGATCTGGGTCAAATCTCAACCTGAACTAGGAGGACAATGGTGCCCTAGATGTCCTTGTCTAAGTGACCTTTTATGAGCTTTGGAGGAGTCCTTTGTCTTCAAGTATTGAGTAATTTTTCATCTTCGATCTCTATTGGAAGCTTGTAGCTGAACTTGAATATGTACACAAGAGGAAACAAATGGTGTTTAGGGATGTATAAGGGTTTTTCTTAGTCAAACCCTAGGTTGGGACTCAACCTTACAAAAATGATGAATTTAAAATAGAAATATGAATTGAAATGCTTGAATAAAATGTTTAATTGAAATGATTATACATTCAACTGGTGATGCAATTCTCTTAGGATAAGTCCTCCATGTGTTGATGCAATAACATGATAAATCATCATAAAATCCACCATGAAATCATAATTGAAGATTCCTTGATGTAGTTTGTTGCTCTTTGAACTCAAATATTCTCTTAAAGTGTTGCTCTTCGATTGGAATGATAGTAGTGAGATAAAATGTAATAATGAAATGAATTAGGGGTGATGTCTTATATAGGGACCTCAAAGTAAAATCACCTTTTGGTCAACTTAGGATTATTACATTTTTTGCATTGGGAATAGTGCTGGAAGTGGAAAGATCATATTATCCTCTTGAAATTTTAGCCAAAAGCGTTAGACAATTTCACTGCAATCAAAATCATCCTAACACTTTAGGCCCAAATTTTTAGGGTCTCAAGATAATAGGGCTCTAGTGCCAAAAATATAATTTATATAAAAAGTTATAATTATTTAGATGAGGAAAATGGTGCATTGAACTTTGAAATGACATAGGACCCATATATGTGTTAAATTAAATAAGATAAAGGGCACATTTTAAAATAAGGACCCAAATAATAAAGTGTTGATGTAGTAAAGTGGAATAGGTCTCATAATATTGAATTCAATATTAATTCAATACAATAAAGGTCCTATAATGCATAGAGGAATGTGAAACACTAAAATGAGTACTAGGAGAGTGTGAAAATGGGCTCGATAATTACAGGAGTACAATTTATGATGCCACATTTAGCCCCCACTTTAGTGGAGTCCGATCTTACAGTCATACTCACGACAAAGTAGAAATGAAGAGATAGAGAATCTAAGAGTAAGACAAGTTAGGAATAGGAGTACACTAAGTTTGAGGGATGCATGAGCCCCCAAGCATAGAATCTTATCAGCCCATGCAAGTAACCTTCAAATATACACAAAGCAAATAATGTTAGTACTAAAGTAGACAAAAGGTTCCAAGTCAACTAGTTGAAGAGACCTCGATGTTACAAAGTCTCAATCGCTAATATCATCCTCGACATGTTATTGCAAGAGCACAAGTGGACTTATAGAAAGAACAAGGACATACACCAATTGAGGGTACAAGAAACCATGATTCAACACTAGCAAAGTGTGTTATGCTATGGATTCATGGAGAGAGAGAGAGAGAGAGAGAGAGAGAGAGAGAGAGAGAGAGAGAGAGAGAGAGAGAGAGGACCATGGGTTTAATAGGGCAGAAATTTGTGTTATGCTTGGTGATCCATAGAAGAGCACGAATTATACAAAACAACAAATTTTTTCATGTTGTGTGATCTATGTGAAAAAAGGAAAGGAGAGTCAAAATAGTCTAGCAATATGTGTTATCATAGTCGACTCATCCTACAAAAGGGTTGCCAAGCAAATTTTTATTATGACAAGACAATTACTGAATAGAAATTGAATAAGGATAACCAAACAAAGCATTATATGTAATGAAATCCTGCAACATTGAACAACAAGGAGGCTGCATATATGCCCCCTCTTAAGATGTCAATAGAGCCCTATGTCGATGTCTTAAGATAAAGAACACTATCATCACCAAGGAGATATTCTTTAGGCAACAATGTACATCACTCCAAGCTAAAGAGGCCTAACTCTTTTAATCAAGAAAGAGATAGTTGTTAATTTAGGGATATCTTGTAACAAGTTTAAAGAGATCCTTTTGAGAGATGCATGATTGAAGGAGGGAGAGATCTTTACCTAAATATTTCTACCTCTGAAAAGAGAGAAGATATTTAATAAAAATGACATATTTGGAAGGAGATTAAGAATACACACCTTCCCTATTAGCAAGAAAAAGTGGACTCTTAGTGAACGATTACAAATTTTCTATCAATGAGGAGAGATCATTCATAAAATACAAATACAATTTTGAGAAAGGAATGGGTATTAACCGAGGAGCACACATGTACTTGTATGAAGGATAATTATATGCAAGAAAGGAGATCTAGTTATAAAAGGATGCAACTCGGTTCAAAGTAAAAGTGAATCCTTAGAAAGAAGTAATGATTGAAAAACTATTCTTGCCTCCCAAGCATACATGCAAGAATATATAGTCTATCATGTTGCTACCTAAGTATGATTGCACCTAAAATTGTACCACCATGAATGACAATGATCCCCCAAAAGGTAAGCTTCCAATGTCACATAGTGAGGATCAACATAATAGGAACTTAGATGTTATTTAGAATGGTGATGACAAATATGCCACTCATTGTCACCTATAACTTGAATGACGCCAGAATCAATAAATTGTTAAATTATAGTATGTAAAGCTTGACATTCATTACTGGAGTGGCCATGGAGTTTATGTTATACACAAGAAGAAAGATTCTCTACATCTTGTCTACGTTCTCTTCTTCATTTGGTCCAAACAAGAGTAATCAAGTTGGCTTAAATAAGGTCAAACAAAATAATATGTTATTATAATGAAAAACTGGAAGAATAAGAAATGGATGTACTAGACAACGGGGGAGGGGATGTTGATAAAGGAGGAGGTTGGAAACCTAAACCTTCCTTAAAGAAGTGTGATGTAGATTTCTCATGAGCCTCAATGCTTTGTTGCACACATCCTAAACCATGTCCATTGTAGTCATTTTTAGAAATAATTTTGAAACCAAATCCATAATTTTTTTATAAATCAAATATCAAGAGGAGAAAATTTTCTCTTAGTTCAAAATGGATTAAATTTTAAAGATCCCAAATCTACATCAAGAGATATTTTGGAAGAAGAGGTGGGAATTGATTTAGAATAAGCTTGGATAAATGAAACAAAAGGCTCCTTCGAGGCTTCATACTTAGATTGAGGGACCTATATCCACTAAAGTAAGGTGTAAAGTCTAATGTACCCTAATTCTTTCATGAAGTATCATTGATAGGAGACTGCATCATTGAAGGAATCATAGTGTGAAAGGGAGTGTTGGATATTGTTGATCATTGCTACTGCTAGGATATGTTTCTGTCATTGATGTCAACATATTTCTATGATTTTCTCTGGTGATTGCATTTTGGGAAGATCTTATGATCCAGTTTGTAGTGTTGTTTTGCTGATCATTTTTTTGCAGACTTCGATTTTTCCTCCGGTATATTCCGATGTGATCAGATCTTGTGTTGAGACTTTGGGATATTTCTTGGGATGATATTTTGTATCTTCATTTCTGTTGGATTGTGATTTTGTGCTCCACAAGTTATCTTTCTTCGTGACAGTTGCCGATTGGTTGTGTTCTTGAGCTTTCAGACGTTGACCAATGAAGATTTGATAAGTGGTGTTGGTGTAGCTATTCCTGATGATTATAATGTGCTTGCTGGTGTTTCCTAGTCATGTCCTATTTGTTTTGGTGATCCTCATTGATCGTTGTGCGAGTTTTTGGTGGTTTTTTATCAACTGGTGATGATTTTCATGTTATACAGTTTTTTTTGTTGGTGTGGTGTGTTGCGGTTGATCTTGGTGTGATTACCAGTGGAGTTTAGTGTTTGGGAATTTAATTTAGGTCCATGTTATGCTATGTAAATCATCATATTCATCCGGTGGTCGATCTTTGTATCGAGTGATATAATTTTGTAATTGAGGGTTGAGGGTTTAGCCAACCTTGTTGTCAAGGTTGATGATTTGTATATATAGGAGATATATTCATGTTATTTAGGTGTCGATGCTATGTCCACATTATCAAAGAGAGGTTTATGTGCAAACAAGTGATTTATCCTTCGATGTTGAGTTTGAGGTGAGATTGGTGTTACATGACAAACATCTATGCTTAACCAGAACTGTAATCAGGCATTTGGAGATGGTATTCTTTCAGTTAATTTCTTTTGGATTATAGTCTGAATCTTATTGTAAGTCAGTGAGACTTCCTTGAGGGTTGTAGCCTTTTGGACCATTATATTTGAGCAGTGAGCTCTAGGCAGTGTGCCTGAATGCATGTGCATTCCCCATTCTAATATTTACACATACTACATCAGAGTATCATCTTACTGTGGGTAGGTTCTTGTGAGGCCCTACCTCGAGCCTGTCATAGTACTTCTTTATTTTTCACTATGGATTTATCGTTTGATACATTATTTTGATGCACTATTGATTTAGAGACTATTTGACAAATGATTTGATATCATTGGATATGATATATATCCCATATTATGTTTAATTTCAGCACTTATGTTAATGATGTTATGATTCATGTATGCATGCCTAATTGATGATTGTTTTGTATGATTTTAATGATGTTGCAATTTAGTAAATGGTTACATATGGATTGTTAGGAAAAGTAATTTGATTTTATCCTTATTGTTCTCTGATCAAGAGATCAAACCATGATATGATGTGAAATTGGACGCTATGTGTTTTAAAGTGTATTCTTTTATATATGTATGCATATTGTTTTGGACCTACTGGTGTGTGGGTTGAGATGTGCAGGATATTAATCCATGTGACCATGGAAATATATAGGCGAAATAGAGCCAAACCTATGTGCGATTATGAAACCAAGGTTTGTCTATTTGGAGAGACAATACCTCGTTTGTAAAGTGTTATTTTTGTGTAAGTGAATGCATGTGTGTGTGTTCACTTTGTTTAATTTTAATTTACTTTCACCTTGAAAAGACATGTCCAAGAGTATGTTGAAGTGTTGTATTTTATGGTGTCACTTGACAATTGTAATGTGTTGTGAGTTGGCATGTGACATGTCTTTGAGAGGGAAATGTGAAAACCTATGCATTTTTCAAATCTCATTTAGTTTTCCGAAATGACAACTTGGTTAGGGAGCCCTTGGAATGGTCAAATCAAGTTTGGCCCGTAGGTAAACTTTAGGTGGGTTTTTGGGGGTCAAACTAACTCCTATAGTTGAGGTTAAGTCTTTTTTGAAGGCTCACTTGATATACCTATGGGTAAGGAACCTTTTTGGGCATAGAACCACTCACATGTGATTGCCAAGTCACTTCAAAAGTGACCTTTTCTTGATGGACGAAAATCAACTTTTAAAAAATTGAGTCTTGGTAAGACAACCTTCCATTGTTGTGTTGGATGCACTTCCCCACCTTACACTTACCTTTTCAGTTTCCTCTTTTAGAGACCTTGTAATAAAGGAAGAACAACCTATGAGCTCTCATCATCCTTTTCTAAGGAAGTTGTAAAGTGTGAGAGGATCCTACTTAGGAAAGAAATTCAGAATTAGAATTTTTATCACCTACTCTCCAATCTTGGAGATCAAGAGTATTTGAAGAAATTGAATTTTGAAGAAGAAAATTTAGTAAGGAAGCTTGTAGTTGGTGGATCTTGTTGGCTTGGGTTGAAGGCTCTTCATCAAATCTCTCATCATGTTCTATTGCAAGAGTTAAGGTTCGTGCATTGTCACCCTTAGGTTTAAATTAATTTTGGTTGTTTTTGTGAAAATCTGTATGTTGTTAAAATCTTGTGTTTGCAACTTGAGTGTTGTGTTATTTTGAGTATTGGTTGAGTTATTGCATTTTGTAGAATGCTTACATATGTATGTTGTTTATGGGAGTCAAGACCAAACTCACCCTTGGGAGGGTAGAGTAGTCTTGGGGTGAAGGGGGTTTGACATTCATAGGGTGTAGAGTCTCTCTTTTGGGAAGAGAGGGAAACAAGGATTTGGGATCCTTGTTGCATTTTATTTGTTTAAATTTAGGGGTCATAAGAGAGGATTTGGATTAAAAGCTTTAGGGGGTCATAAGGGTTTTATTTTTGTGGTCATGAAAGACCAATTTTGAAAGGGATATTGGCCTTGTGATGGCCTTGGGTTATTGTTTTATACTTGCAGATCTCCCCATGTCTAGTCCACCTTCATCCCACTTTAAAAATGACATTTTTTATGGCTATGTGTTAAGCTTGGGAAGGGAGTTTTGTGTTGAATGTATTCTCTTGTATTCTGAAAATTATATGTGTGTATTGCTTCTTTATAACCTGTTTGGCACCTAGTTCTCCCAAGCTCGGGGGTGGCCCTCTTATAGGCCTAGGTTGGGAGGTGAACCTCCATGGTCACAACCAAAAAGAATATGTTATTTGTATGTCTGCATATTGGATGTAGGAGATGAAAGAAGGAAAGTCTTCTATGTGGTTGATTGAGGAATGCTCCTAGTTGAAACTTCAAGATTATTTAGTTTATGCTTATTAGTGAAAAAGAATGTAAAAGAAAATATTTCTTTGAATTTCTCTCACCTACTATTGTGTTTCAAGGGAAATTGCATGTAAAAAAATAAATTATTTCATTAAGTTCATGTATTTAGAAGCAAAGGAAAAGAGACAAGAAAAGAATAGTATTATTCTTGTATTTGTTATTTGAATAAATACAAAGTAGGAAAGATTCATTTTTAGTATTAGCAATAAGATGATGTGTTTCGGATTTAAGTTAATGTCCAAATGAAGAGAACTTTACAAATCTCTAAACTTGTATTGCATCTACTTACTACTTGCATTCTGTTTAAACTCTTAGATAGTTTCATTCTTGAAAGCTCATTTCACAAAAGTAAATATAGGAAAAAGATAGTATCTATTTGAAACATTTGTAATGTATCAATATAAGAAAAATAAATTACTTGGACAAAGAAATAGATTCAGATCTATTTATACTTCTCTTAAAGTTTTAAATATGTTTATTAGTTAATCTAAAAAGTTCAGATTTAAACACTATATTAGCATTTCCTTTACTCTCATGAAAATATTATTATTTTAACCTGAAAGTATATATGTTTGAAGCATTTCTATTTTTCAACCTGCAACTAGTTAATTTGTTTAAAAGAAAGATATAAAACCAAATGAAAGAAATATATCACTATAGGGTTTTAAAAGAAAAGGAAAAAAAGACACACACACACACACACACACACACACACACACACACACACATATATATATATATAACTCTGTACATTAGCAAACTTGAAAAACTAATTTAAATCTCAGAAAAAAAAGAACTTGTGTATCAACATATACATATGTGAGTACAAATATATATATGTATGTACACACACACAGATATATATATATATATATATATAAAGAAGAGAACAAATTGATTTGTAACCCCTGTCATAACCTATGCATCTCATATACAAATCAGATTGAATATACATCTATGCCTTTATATTTAAATATATATCTAACTATGATTTTAAATAAATAAAAAACCTGTATATATATATGTATATATATACATATATATGTATGTATACATATATATGTATATATATACATACATATATATGTATATATATACATATATATATATATAATACATATATACATATATATGTATATATATAATACATATATACATATGTATGTATATATATGTATGTATGTATGTATATATGTATATGTATGTATATATGTATAGATATACACATTCAAACACACATATATATGTATACATACATATATATATGTAAAAAAAATTATACAAAAAAAAAGTTAGAATGCAATAAAATGGTGGAGTGGCAATGTGGGCCGCGTCCCCCACAGTATGGGCCGCAACCCACACTGTGTGGGCCACATCCCATATGGTGGCGCTCCACTCCCCTTACGCCCTGCTTCAACCCTTAGGCCTGTGCAACAATTGGATCTGCGTCACCGTAGACCTGTTCGACCTTGCCAATAATGGCAGTCGAACAAGGCCCGACCTCCCCTGTAAACAATCCAAAAAATAAAATAAAGAAACCCTAACTTATGTTAGGGCTAAATAAAAAAGAAGGGTCATTTAAAAAGAGATATAAAAAAAAGAAACCCTAATAAGAAAATTAAAAGGGGATTTTAGGGTGGAGATTTTATAAAGTAGTTTTTGGGATATTTACATGTGTGTTTAATTACATACTCATGTGGTATGTAATTAAATATACATATAAATACCTATTTGTATATAGACTTTTAAATAAAGTAAAGGGATGCGTTTCTTTCATCCCATGGGATATATATATATATATATATATATATATATATATATATATATATATATATATATATATATATATATATATATATATATATATAACATTGATACCCGAGGGTCGTTTTAATTTTAAATACAATGTAATGACCCTATCGGTTATTAGATAACCTTGGCTATTAAATTAATATTAATATAAATGGTTTATATTAATATAAATGTATTAAATTCGAATAAAACCGCAATTAATTAGTACATTTTGCATTAAAGTTTAGAAGACATTATTTGAGTTAATTTAATTAACTCTAAATGATAGTGGGCTTATGTAGTTAATTTTAGAGGAATCAGATTTTAATCCCTAGAAAGGTTATATTTAAATGAATGGAGAAATTGAACACTTAGTTGTGAATTTATTAATAATTTAACCAATTTAATCAAAGTATCGCTATTAACTCTAGGGGTGGTATCTTTAAATTAATCCATAGAACTATACCCCATTAGGTGCAAGGTAGAGCAATGGCTTAAGGGATTAATTTAACCCACATAGTCAACACTCGTTGTGTGTTGTCAATTCAATTAAAAAAAAAAAAAAAAAAAAAAAAAAAAAACAAAACAAAACATTATTTCGCTCGCATTGAAGATCTCAATAAGTTGACACTTAAGTAAATCATATTAGTGAGACTAAGTGATCAACCACATCTTAACATTACGTAAATCACAAGTAAATATTGCTTTAAAAAAAAATAAATTGTTGTTGTGTTTTTGCCCAAAACTTTGGTCTCTACAGTTCCCACTGTGGTTTTTCCCTTAACCTAGTTTTTCACGTCAAAAATCTTGGTGTTGTGTGTTGTGCTGTTAATTTGCTTATCTATTTTATTACTGCAGTTTATCAAAGCTAGATTACTATTAACAATTGGTATCAGAGCTAGATCCTTCGATAGAAGCTTGACCGCTTGAGGAGATTCGGGATGGCAGCTCAATGTGTTATCTTTAAGAAGGATAGTCCGAGATTTGATGGAAGTAACTAAGCTATATGGAAGAACCAAATGGAAGTGCATTTGAAATGTCTTGGAGAAGATTACTGGAAGATTACAAAGAATACCTATATTGTTCCTTAGAATGGCCGACTGTCTACTCCTGATGAGATCAAGGAAGTTGAACACAATATTAGAGCGAAGGAAGCATTGCTTAGTGCCCTAACTAATTCTGAGATAACAAATATGATGGGACTTCAGACTGCACATGAGGTTTGGGGGAAGCTTAAGGTTTTGTATGAAGGTGATAAATAGGTGAAAGTTGCTAAGTTGCAGAGTTTAAAAGGAAAGTATGAGACATTGAAGATGGGAGATGATGAGAACATACACTCTTTCATGGCCAAGGTGAATGATCTTGTCCTAGGTATCAGATGTGTCGGTGGAACCATTGAGGGAGATGAAATTATTGCTAAGGTGTTGAGATCTTTGCCTCCTGCTTATAAACATAAGGTTGTTGCTATTGATGAGATCTGGAGTATGACTACAATTGGCATTGTGTTGTCATTGATGTCAACCGGTATAGGATGGCAACCAATAAGGAAGAGTGTGTCATTTAGCACAATGGCCATTGGAGTCACCGGTACACAAGTTAGTGTTTGACTTGTGTTGAAGATATGGATAGGAGACCGATATGATATAACAACCAGTAAATGATGACATCTATAAGAGGGAAAGATGTTGGGTTGTTGATTGTGATGAAGAGGGGGAATGTTACCAAAATCACATCAACACTAGAGGTGAAGTATGGGCAGGCCACCAATATGCTATGTGAATGTGAAACTACAGGACTCTCATCAGATAAAGATGTAGTCACCATTTGAAGAGATGACTGATAGTGAATGTGCCCAACTGGTTCACATGTACATGTTTGAAGATATGCTGATCAAACAAGAAAGCCACATTGGTGCACTGTAAGATGCAGATGACAAGGATCCACTCCCATCGGTAAGTGGATCTTATCTCCTATTATGCATGGAATGCATCATAGTTCTCAAAGATAAGATAGAAGAGTTAAAGGGAGGTGTTTGAAGTCTAACACCAGATCAACTGGTGAAACATTAAGTTGCCTTAGGTGCATGAGATCAGGGATATGCACTGGATCAGTCAAGTAGACAATGATAAGTTGTCGGTACATAGATTGAAGGATATGTTTGTCACTTTGACAAACTTATTGATAGGAGAACCGATCTATAGATGAAGGCAAGTTTGAGCAGAAGCAGACAAATGGAGATTGGTGAAGGCTGATGACATGATGTCATCAAGATGTTTACCGGTAAGTATGTCCACTGATAATGCTGACAAAGTATAGATGCAGAAGGCTCCCATCTGATGAAGATGTGCATGAGGTAGGTTGGCATGTGTGTTGACCAGTTTAGGTGCTCGACTAGAAGAGAAGCAAAGTGCAAGGTTGAAGGAAGACCGGTTAGGGTATAACCGACAGGGTGTGTGAACCGGTAGATGAACCCGAGTGTGTGGTTGGTTGGTGATCCTATCCAAACCAACATAACCAACCTAGCAAAGGTGGATGTCGACAAAGGGGCCACGTGGAGGTGAAGTGACATGCATGCAAAGGTCGGTGTGGTGAGTCGGTGAAGTTGTTGGCGTCTGGTCCAACATTTATGATGACTACAAAGCTCAAGGAATGAAGGCAGAGGATTACGACTCGATATCAAGGAAACAAAACAGATCTAGTATAGAGTGATCTTGTAGATCAAAGAGGATGAAGGAAACTGCATCACACACATGATCGATTAGACAAAAGGCCAGAAATCATGCTGCAAAAGGAAAAAAGAGAGAAGACATGGTTCGCAAGGTAAATAGTTGGGCGATGCTCATTGATTGAGTGTTGAACATCGATCAAGGACATGATATCAGATTGGATATGATATGTCACGATGGTCAGAGATCAGATCGGATGCATATTCAGTGCATGGAAAAATCCCTAGCATGCAAATATTCAAACTCATGTTTAGGCGGGAAAATATGGCTATAAGAGTGCGAGCCGGATATGTAGTTCGTGCTGCCGCAGGAGAGAGGAAATCAGTCAAGTGCTCAATGAGAATCAGAGGAGAGAGTGTGTGAGAGAGAGAATCGGGTTGAAGAGTTCAACCAGAAATAGTGGGGCAACCTGTAGCTTGCCATTGATTCTGAGAGGAGTACACCAGTGGTGACAGAACTGACAAAGAAGAGGAAGATGCTCAACCAGCAAGGGTGCAATAGAGAGAAAGGTACAACAGAGAGTGGGTTGCAGCAGGAGATAAGGTTGCAGCAAAGAAAATGTGAATAGAGAACTGACAAAGATCTATAGAGAGGAGAACCGAAGGAGAGACATACACAAGAGTTACAAATTTCTTTTGGAACAAGAGGATATTACTTTAGTTTCAATATATGATATTGTAATCACTAAGTTGGAGCTCGGTGCAGGGGTTGATGCCCTAAAATAAGGGGTTGGTGCTCCTTGGGTTGGTTCCCTAAAGAAAGAGTGGTACTCCTTTGGTTGGTGCCCTAAATGTTGTAACCAAATGTTTCATTGTGAGGTTGGATTGGAGAAGTAGTCTCTAGCAGCATTTCTCACCGAGGTTTTTCCCATGTTGGGTTTTCCTCGTACATCTGGTGTTATGTGATGTCGCTTTTATGTGTGGTGGCATTTGTGTTATCCTCCCACCTAACCGGTATGTCTTCTTTATGTCAGATCTGTTAACCGATATACACACATAGGATAGAAAATGGAAAAGTTTGGAAACCACTGATTCACCCCCCCTCTCAATGGCATCTTGTGTTCAACAATTGGTATCAGAGCCTAGGTTCCCGATTGATAAGCTTTCTCTAGCTTGGGTAGATTGTGGTATTTGAACACACTAGTTTATTTAGTGTCACCCCCTACTCCAGTGTTTGATGGTTCAAACTTTTCTGTTTGGAGTCGTAGGATGGAAGTCTACCTATCCTCCCTTGGGTTTGATGTATGGATGTCACTAGTAAATGGATGCCCTAGTAAAGTCAGTCCTTCCATTGGTCCTGAAGAAGAAAGAATAAACAAATGTAATGATGAAGCTATGGAGGCCATACTCAGTGGTCTATCCGTTGATGTCTCCTTACAATTGGATAGATGCAAATCAACAAAAATCCTATGGGATAGATTGAAGAAACTTTATGGCAATGAAAATTGTACTGCAGAACTGGTTTGTGGAAACAAAAAAAAAAATGAAGCACACGTGTTTGCAAATGATGAAGGCGGATCTGTTAGCAGCAACAGAAATGATGAAGAGGAAACTCACCTCTTTATGGCTCAAGAATCAGAAGATGAGAGGCACACATCAGAGAGTGATCATGCCGGTCATTCCCATTGATGAGATGTGTTTGGTAGTGATAGTGAAGGTGAAGAAGAAGAAGAAGCAGAAGTTGATCTTGAAGGGGTACTTGTAAGTGCACTTGAAGAACTCAGTAGAGTGAGGAATGAATACAAGTTATTCAAGAATGTTGTAGCTGTGGAACAAAACTGGTTAATAAAATGCCTTGAAGAATCTAAGAAATGTATCTCAGAGTTGAAGACTCAATAAGAAGACACCAAGGAGTGCCTGTGTAATGGTCTAGCATATGAGCTAGAGGCCAAGGATAAAAAATATTAGCAGCTAGTAGGAAATATGGAGAGTCTCCAAAACGACCTTGAGAAATGTCAGGATGAGCTCAAGGTTAGAATCCTATTTGATGGAAGGATTGATGCCTTGGACAAGATGTTGAAAAAGCAAAAGCATTCCAAGGATACAGGAGGATTAGGAAGTGGTGTTGGTGAATGCTCCATTAGCAAGAATGTCTCCCACAATGACATTTTGTTTATCTCCTCAAGTGGAGATAACAAGGGACAAACCTTCACTATCTAGAATACTCCCTAGAAGAAGGTTGAGCTAACCACAACTGGTGAAGACATGAAGCAAAGGATGAAGACCGGTGCTGCAAGAAAGAGAAACAATGCAAATCCCAAAGGAAAAGGGAAGATGGGAGAAGGCAGCTTCACCAGAAGCAAGAATGTGAGAAGACATCAAAGAAGACCTACTACCGGTAGAAGACAAGGAAGTGCTACGTCCCACAAGACAAAGCAAGCTTGGGAAAATAAGAGATCAGATGGAAGAGCTATAGAAAGCGAACATCCTAGGATCCACCCCCAGGGAAGCAGATATGGAAATACTAAACTGGTAAGATCTCCTCATGCATGGAAAAATAAATTTGTAAATAATATGCCATCCTTTATGGGATATTGCTTCTCTTGCAAGGATTATAGCCATAGGGTAGTGGAATGCAAAAAGAGGTCTAGGAATAGACATAATGTTCTTCCTAGAAATAATAATGTTATCTCCCAAATATATAATGGCTTTGGCCATATAAGCTTTGATTCCAGAAAGATGGGATTGCGATCATATGGCGACTGGTATAGCATCTATGCTCAACATGGAAAGGGATATAGAGCACATGAGAGACAAAATGTTGCATGGAACAAAAGGAGAAGAGGTTTTATTCCTACAAGATCAAGAGGTCCACCGGTTTCGGTAGTCGATTACAATTGCATGACTAAAAGAAGATGGTCAAACCGGTTTGGTAGAAGGTCCTCCAATCATGTGTTTAGCATGAACATTGCTTGCTTCTACAACAACGTCTCCGGTCACGTGGCAGAATTTGGCAAAGCAAGGACAAATCAGAAAAATAAGGTAAAACCTACTCCCAAGACTGAAAATGGGAAGAAGAATGAGACCAAGAAGGTTTGGAAGAAGAAGGAAGAAAGTGGGACCATGGACCGACACTGTGCATTCAATGCATGGGTGATATCTTCTAAGGCTTAAAGGAGATGCAGGACCTCAAGGGGAGTAACATATTGATCACATCATTCACCCCGTCAGTGGAAGAGGACACATGGAAGAACAAGTTGCTGTCGATATGAAGGAATGAAATGAGATGGTAAGTGTGTGTAGTTGTTGTCTTTGCTACACACATACAGATCAGAGATGGATCACTATTGCATGTGTCAATGGATGGAAAAATTTGCAATTGGGATTAGAAGAAAATTGACACAAAAAGACAGGAGTTAGAGGAAGGTGCTCCGATAGAAATGATGGACCGGTGCAGGAAACCAGTATGTGTAGTAGGTTACTGGTATGTATACTAACTAGTAGTGCAGGTTATGTAAGACAATGCGGTCCAATATCATTGCATTAACTCCGATGTCATGGAATAAGGAGTTTATGGTGCTGATGAAGACTTGAATGACATATGTTGGCCAGGTTGTTGATCATATAGGCATGTATAATTTTGGGCTAACCGGTTTGATTTATGGCATGATGGTGATATTGTATAGCAATGTGTACACTTAGGATCATGTCATATGTTGTGGTGGAATTTGTGGAACTGATAGATTATCATTTGATCACATATGCACAACTCAACCGTTATATTGTGCAGATTGAAGCTTTGGTTTTGAACCTGACCGATAATGAGGACCTGAGATGCATGACTCGGGGGAGGTGACAACCATGTTTTCTGATTTGTATCTGACCTCCTAGACACAGGGGGAGAGTGAAAATGTCTATGGTTGTTCTGGTATGATTGTGTTTTTGGAAGCATCTGGGGTTGTGAGATATTTCAATGTCTATCCAATTGAAATCATAACTGGATCACTAGAAGTGTTTCTTGAAAAGAGGAAGAGTTGCCTGCATAGGAGAACATACAGTTGGTATCAGAGATGATACAATTACTATCAGTGTTAGCTTCAACACTTGATATCAACAAATTGGGGTTAGAATAACTACTGCATATCAAGGGAAGATGATGCAGTCTAACCGACAGGTAAGTTGTATTCACTGACACATGTTCCTTCAATTGGTTTCAGACTTGTATATGCATGTGTTTCTAGTTTGCATATACATTTAGTTGCTGAGAAAATTGGTGTCAGTTGATGGTTGAGCCCTCCATCTCAAGTGTTGTGATTTGAGAGGATGAAATGTATGATGCTCAAAGGAGGAGAATCATCTGGTTGAGAAAAAGGGGGTTAGAAAATTGTCAGTGCCTAGTAGACACAAGGAGGAGAGAAACCTTGTTAGTGCCCTTTGCCATTGTTGTCAAAGGGGGAGAGATATTCAGTAGTATGCCGCATAATAAATGTGTGAGAATCCATGGATCACACAAAGGGGGAGAAAGAGAATCTATAGTATGCCGGATAATACACGCGTTGACATCAATGCCAAAGGGGAAGATTATTAGCATTGTGTTGTCATTGATGTCAACCGGTATAGGATGGCAACTGGTAAGGAAGAGTGTGTCATTTAGCACAATGGCCATTGGAGTCACCGGTACACAAGATAGTGTTTGACTTGTGTTGAAGATATGTACAAGAGACCAATATGATATAATAGCTGGTAAATGATGACATTTGTAAGAGGGCAAGATGTTGGGCTGTTGATTGTGATGAAGAGGGGGAATGTTACCAAAATCACATCAACATTGGAGGTAAGTATAGGCAGGCCACCGGTATGCTGTGTGAATGTAAAATTGTAGGACTCCTGTTGGATAAAGATGAAGTCACCATTTGAAGAGATGACTAATAGTGACTGTGCCCAACCGGTTCACATGTACCTGTTTGAAGATATACTGCTGAAACAAGGAAGCCACATTGGTGCATTGCAGGATGCAAATGACAAGGATCCACTCGCACTGGTAAGTGGATCTTATCTCCTATTATGCATGGAATACATCATAGTTCTTGGAGATAAGATAAAATAATTAAAGGCAAGTGTTTGAAGGCTCACACTAGATCAACTAGTGAAATACTAAGTTGCCTTAGGTGCATGAGATCAAGGATATGCACCGGATCAACTAGGTAGACAATGATAAGTTGCCAGTACAAAGATTGAAGGATATGTTTGTCACTTTGACAAACTTATTGATAGGAGAACAAGTCTATAGATGAAGAAGGCAAGTTTGAGCAGAAGAAGACTATGGAGATTGGTGAAGGTTGATGACATGATGTCATCAAGGTGTTTACTTGTAAGTATGTACACCGGTAATGCTGACAAAGTACAAATGTAGAAGGCTCACATCTGATGAAGATGTGCATGAGGTAGGTTGGCATGTGTGCTGACCAGTTTAGGTACTCCATTGGAAGAGAAGCAAAGTGCAAGGTTGAAGGAAGACCAGTTAGGGTATAACCGATAGGGTGTGTGAACCGGTAGATGAACTCAGGTGTGTGGTTGGTCGGTGATCCTATCCAAACCGACATAACTGACCTAGAAAAGGTGGATGCCAAAAAAGGGGCCACGTGGAGGTGAAGTGACATGCATGCACAGGTCGGTGTGGTGAGTTGGTGAAGTTTTTGGCATTTGGTGCAACATTTAGGACAACTACAAAGCTCGAGGAATAAAGGCAGAGGATTGCAGCTTGAGATCAAGGAAATAACAGAGATCCAGTACAAACTAATCTTGCAGATCAAAGAGGATGAAGGAAACCGCATCACACATGTGATCGATTAGACAAAAGGTTGAAATCATGCTACAAATGGCAAAAAGGGAGAAGACATGGTTCACAAGGTAAGCAATTGGGTGATGCTCATTGATTGAATGTTGAATATCAATCAAGGATATGATATTAGATTGGATATAATATGTCACAATGGTCAGAGATCAAATCGGATGCAGATTTAGTGCATGGTGGAAACCCTAGCATGCAAATGTTCAAACTCACATTTAGGTGAGAAAATATGGCTATAAGAGTGCGAGCCAAAGATGTAGTTTGTGCTGCTGTAGGAGAGAGGAAATTAGTCAAGTGTTCAATGAGAATCAGAGGAGAGACTGTGTGAGAGAGAGAATCAGGTTGAAGAGTTCAACCGACAACAGTGAGGCAACCAGTAGCTTGCCATTGAGTCTGAGAGTGGAGTACACCGGTGGTCACAAAACCGGTAGAGAAGAAGAAGAGGCTTAACCATAAAGGGTGCAATAGAGAGTGGGTTGCAGTAGGAGATAAGGTTGCAGCAGAGAAAAAGTGAATAGAGAACCAACAGAGATTTGTAGAGAGGAGAATCAGAGGAGAGACATACATGAGAGTTACAAAGCTCTTTTGTAACAAGAAGATATTACTTTAGTTTCAATATATGATATTGTAATCACTGAGTTGGAGCTCGGTGCAGGGGTTGGTGCTCCTTGGGTTGGTACCCTAAAATAAGGGGTTGGTGCTCCTTGGGTTGGTGCCCTAAAGCAGGAGTGGTACTCCTTGGGTTGGTGCCGTAAATGTTGTAACTGAATGTTTCATTGTGAGGCTGGATTGGAGTAGTAGTCTCCAACAACATTTCTCACTGAGGTTTTTCCCATGTTGGGTTTTCCTTGTACATCTAGTGTTATGTGATGTCCATTTTATGTGTGGTGGTATTTGTGTTATCTTCCCACCTAACCGGTATGTCTGCTTTATGTTAGATCTATTAACCAGTATACACACATAGGATAGAAAAGGGAAAAGTTTGGAAACCACTGATTCACCCCCCCTCTCAATGACATCTTATGTTCAACAACTATAGTGACAAGAGATATGTTGGTTGGAAATATTGTTGCAATTGAGCTGAGTGAGTTTGGAGAATCACATGGAAAGTTTGAGACTACATTTAGAGCATCTACATTTGTATCCGGTAAGCAGAAATATGATTCTAATGAGTGTAGAATATCTAGATATGAGAGAGAGAGAGAAAAGAGATGGAAGAGAAAGAAAGAGAGATTGATGAACTTGAAGCATTTATTGCCTGGAGATTTCCTAAAGGTGTTGGTAAGTATGATGGAAAGTTGCCTTTGAAATTTTTCTCTTGTAATAAGATAGGACATGTTGCTTCTAAATGCCCAGAGATAATGGCTAAGTATGACAGACATGATAAGTTTTATAAGCATGATAATAATGATAGATATGAAAAGCATGAGAAGTATGATAAGCCTTACAAGCCTAACCAGATGTATAGGAATCAGAAAAACTGTTATTATGCTGCTGATGAAGGTATTATAGATGAAGAATCAGATGGAGATGAAGTTGTATTCCTTACCATTAAGGAAGATGGAGCTGTACCTATTGATTCCACTAGTTGTACTATTAAGGAGAAATCTTTAGCTACTAAAGTTGAAGAGAAAGATGAATGGGTAATTGACAGTGGTTGTTCACATCATATGATCGGTGATAAAAACAAATTTGTGAGTATGGAAAGGTATGATGGTGGAATAGTTAGATTTGGAGATGACAAAGCCCGTGTGATCTATGAGAGAGGTTCTATTTCTTTTGATGGTAAGCATAACACGGATGATGTCTTGTATGTTGAAGGTTTGAAACATAATCTTTTGAGTGTTGGACATATGGTTGATAAAGGTTATGATATGCAATTCAAGGATGGTAAATGATGTTGGCATTGTGTTGTCATTGATGTCAACCGGTATGGAAGATTGATGAGCACTGCTATCATTGATACATATAGGATGTGATGTCTTTGATGTTGCCTAGCCTAGTAGGTCACCAGTAAGGAAGAGAGTATTATCCAACACAATGGCCATTGGAGTCACCGGTACACAAGTTAGTGTTGACTTGTGTTGAAGACATAAGGACTGCAAACCAGTAAGTGACATGTTGCAGTGCATTTTTGCCAACCAACAAGAGAGCAAGATGTTGGACTGTTGGTTGTGATGAAGAGGTCAAATGTTACCAAAATCACATCAACACCGAAGGTGAAGTATGGGTAGGACACCATTATGCTGTGTGGATGTCAATCAACAAGACTCACACCAGATAAAGATGCAATCACCATTTGAAGAGATGACTGACAATGAATGTGCCCAACTATTTCACATGTGCTTGTTTAAAGATATGCTGCTCAAATAGGGAAGTCACATTGGTGCATTGCAAGATGCAGATGACAAGGATACACTCCCACCGGTAAGAGAAGCTTATCTCCTATTATGTATGGAATGCATCATAGTTCTTGAAGATAAGATAAAAGAGTTAAAGGCAAGTGTTTGAAGGCCCAGACTAGATCAATTGGTGAAACACTAAGTTGCCTTAGGTGCATGAGATCAGGGATATGCACCAACTCAGCCAGGTAGACAATGATGAGTTGTCGATACAGAAAAGGAAGGATATGTTTGTCACTTTGACAAACTAGTTGATAGAAAAATCGGTTGAATGGTGAAGAAGGAAAGGTTGAGAAGTTGCAAATAGAGGATGTTGCTAGAATGAAGATGCAGTTTGGTGCCACCGGTATCCATAGTATCTTACCAGTAATTATGCAGAAGATACTACTGATATAGATGATGACCGGTAAGCTGACAAAGTACAGATGCAGAAAGCTCACATATGATGAAGATGTGCATGAGGTAGGTTGGCATGTGTGCTGACCGGTTTAGGTGCTCCACCGGAAGAGAATCAAAGTGCAAGGTTGAAGGCAGACCGGGTAGGGTATAATCAGTAGGGTCTATGAACCGGTAGATGAACCTGGTTGTATGGTTGGTCAGTGATCCTATCCAAATCAACATAACCGACCAAGCAAAGGTGGATGCCAACAAAGGGACCACGTGGAGATGAACTGGCATGCATGCACAGGTCGGTGTGGTGACTCGGTGAAGTTGTTGGAGTTTGGTTCAACGTTTACAATGACTACGAAGCTCAAGGAAGCATGGCAGAGGATTACAGATTGAGATCAAGAAAAAAATAGAGATCTAGCACAGACTGATCTTGCAGATTGAAGAGGGTGAAGTAAACCACATCATGCATGTGATCGATTAGACAAAAAGCCAAAAATCATGCTACAGATGGTGAAAAAGAGAGAAGACGTGGTTCGCAAGGTAAATAGTTGGGCGATGCTCATTGACTGAGTGTTGAACATCGATCAAGGACATGACATCGAATTGGATATGATAAGTCATGATAATTAGAGATCAGATCAGATGCAGATTTAGTGCATGTCGGAAACCCTAGCGTGCAAATGTTCAAACTCACATTTAGGCGAGAAAATCTAGATATAAGAGTGTGAGCCAAAGAAGTAGATAAGGCTTTTGAATGAGAGTGTGGTGCTACTACATGTGAGAAAAAATCAATCAAGTGCTCAACGACACTCAAAGAAGAGACTGAGTGTGTGAGTGAAAAATGGGTTGAAGAGTTCAACCAACAATAGTAATGTAACCGGTAGCTTGCCATTGAGTCTGATAGAGGATTATACCAGTGGTGATTGAACCAACAGAGAAGAGTCATAGAAGATTGCAGAGAAAGTTAGCTGAGAATCAACAACAATCAAATAGTAGACAACTGAATAAGAAAAGTAGACCAAAGGTGGCCAACAACAATGTGATAGAAAGATTGGAGAACTGGCAGAGAAGGAGAAGAGGTTGAACCGGCAAGAGTGCAACATAAAGAAAGGTGCAACAGAGAGTGGGTTGTAGCAGGAGATAAGGTTGTTGCAGTGAGAAGGTGAGAAGAGAACCGGTAGAGGATTGAAGAGAGGAGAATTGATGGAGAGATTTGCCTAAGAGTTACAAAGTTCTTTTGTAACAAAGATATTACTTTTGTATCTGATATATGTTTATTGTAGATCATTGAGTTGGAGCTCGGTGCAGGGGTTGGTGCCCTAAAATCAGGGATTTGTGCTCCTTGAGTTGGTTCCCTAAAGCAAGAGTGGTACTCCTTGGCTTGGTGCCCTAAATGTTGTAACCGAATGTTTCATTGTTAGGTTGGATTGGAGCAGTAGTCTCCAACAATATTTCTCACCAAGGTTTTTCCCATCTTGGGTTTTCCTCGTACATATGGTGTTATGTGGTGTCCCTTTTATGTGTGGTTGCATTTGTGTCATTCTTCCTTCTAACCGGTATGTCTTCTTTATAATAGATTTGTTAACCGGTTTACACACATAGGCTAAAAAAGGATTAAGTTTGGAAATCATTGATTCACCCCCCCTCTCAGTGACATCTAGTGTTCAACAAATGCAAGATCTTAAATGCCTTCGATATAGAGATTGCATCTAGAACTAAGAATGAAGGTAACATTTTTCATTTGAACGCTGGTGAGAAAAGTTGTTTGATTGCTCAGATTGATGAGAGTTGGTTGTGGCATAGGAGAATGTGTCATGTAAATTTTGATTCAATGATCAAGATCAGTTCTACACATGCTGTTAGAGATCTGCCTAAGATTGTTAAGCCTACTAATCCGGTATGTAAGGAATGTCAGTTGGGTAAGCAAACAAGGATTTCTTTCAAAAACAAACAATATACATCAAATGGACTGCTAGATCTTGTGCATACTGACCTATGTGGACCTACAAATGTTAGAAGTGTGCAAGGTGATAGATATTTTATGCTATTAATTGATGATTGTTCTAGGATGACATGGGTTGTCTTTTTGAAGGAGAAATCAGAAGCATTTGATAAATTTAATATATTTAAAGCAAAAGTGGAGACCAAGTCTGGATTGAAGGTGAAGTGTCTAAGATCTGATAGAGGTGGAGAATTTTATTCTAGTGAGTTGAATTCATTCTATGAGAAGCATGGGATTAGAAGACAATTATCCACTCCTAGAACCCCACAACAACTACCTAGAAGAATATTATAACTAAGATAATTGGGCATGACATGGATGGGAGTGGATAAAGTCAAGGGTCCTACATAGGTAATATAGCTATACCAAGTTATTTTCTATGGATATTATCAAAGGCACAAATACATAGCCAATTGGGCTTAAGAAGAGAATAATCCCAATATGTTTAATCTAATAAGTTAGCACAATAAATATTAATGTTTGACCCATTATCAATTAAGGTACAACTTATCTTATGTTTATGAATGCAAGGTGTGATCATGAGGGGTTCATCTCTATTTTCATTTTCTAAAGAAGGAAATTAAATTTGTGAGAATGTAATATAATTTGGTCTAGCACAAGGAGGGGAAACTACCTTTTGTAATGGTTCTTAGATCAACCCATGGTATTATGGTGAAGTTTGAATCAGGTTCCAAAGGGAGATTTTGGCTAAGGTTTCATGCAGTTATTCAACAAGATTAGGTTTCTTACCAACATGATGCTTAAGATGGGAGAGGTGGGGGGGGGAAGGGGGGAGGGGAGGAAGGGAACTGAGAAGAACACTAGAAATTTGCTTGTTTATTCAAGAGTTATATGTGTGATCTATGTCAAGACCACATTTTTGTGGGAGTTTCTTTTCCATATCACTTATTTCACATATGCATTTTGCAACTCTTAAGAAATAGTTATAAGGTCTCTTTGGTTTCTTAGCATTAATCATAGATTGATTTTGAGGTTGGGCAAAATTTTGACCAAATTTAGGCTTCACATGACTAGAAAGGTGAATGCCATTGACTTTATTAGTCTCTTTAAATTCTCCAAGGATTCATATTTAGAAGGTAGAGCATCAAGGAAAATTCTAATTATTTTATACCATTGCTCTAAGGTATCTTTATGAGTAGGAAAAACTTTGGGAGAATGATTGGAAATATCCATCAATGCTTCATCTTAGGGGAGATACCATGTATGGAAGATAAAGTGACATTAAGGAAGGTGTTTATGATATCATCCTCTTTCTCTAAGATATCTTCCTGGGAGAGGTAAATTATAGGACAAATATCAACATAATGCTTCAAATCTTCATTCATAGGAGAGGGGTTTTAAAAGAAGTGTTAACAATCTCTTCTTTCACTAAAGTGTCCTCATGGGAGAGGTATGTTTTAGGAGAAGGATAAACATCATTCTTCAAAGATTCATCCTTAGGAGGGAAATATTTGAAAGAAGTGTTGATAGTATCTTCTTGCACTAAAGTGTCCTCATATGTATGAGGATCCTTAGGAGAGGGATAGAGTGAAACAAGGGAAGATAATCCACTATCATATCTATGAAATGTATGCATCATGAAACTAATTAAATAAAAAAACAATGAAAACAATTTTCTTTTTCAAATGATAACATATGGAAAATGCATGATAAAAGCGATAACAATTTGCATTTTTAAAGATTTTTCACTAAAGGAATTACATAAACCAGGAATGAATGCATCTAAATTTGATAATTACATAGGACAATCAAATTTGAAATGAAAAATAAAAAATATGAAAGTGTAAGAAGAGTTGGGTTCACCAAAATGTTTATAATTGAAAAAGGGAATTAGTAAGACTAAGACTAAAACCCTCTTTTAGCTACACATTGGAATTCAAAGCCACTAAAGGAGGAATATTGCTTAGCTAAACTTTTATCCAAGAGAGTTAGTCAATCCCTTAGGGCTTTTGGTCCTTTGTTGCTTTGAAAGTTGGTTTGATTGATTTGTAATGCAAAGTGACTAAGGTCTAAACATGTATGAATTAATAATTGAACTAATTATACTATTTGATACAGAAATAAAAAATTTAGAATATTTATAGAGATTAAATGGGAACTCAAAAGTGATTTTGTGCCTAAAAACTAAACTAAAACTGATGGGGCAATGGTGCCCAAAACACCCTTGTGTTGCTAATGAATTTTTGCACACTGATCTTGATCTGGATCTCTAAAATATTGCACTAGATTCAGGTCAAATCTCAACTTGAACTAGGAGGAAAATGGCACCCCTAGTGCTCTTGTCTAGGACAATGACACCCAAACACCCTTGTCCAAGTGACTTTTTATGAGCTTTGGAGGATTCCTCTATCTTTAGGTCCGAAGTAGTTTTCCATTTTTTGGCTTTGTCAAAAGCCTATAGTTGAGCCTGAATTTATACACAAGAGGGGAAAAATGGTGTTTGGGGTTGTATAGTGGTTTTCCTTAGTTAAGCCTTGGGTTGGGATTCAACCCTACAACGATGATGAATTGGTAGTAGAAATCTGTATTGAAATGCTTGTATAGAAATGTTTAAATGAAATGATTATACCTTCAATTTATGATGCAATTCTCTTAGGATTAGTCCTCCATGTGTTGATGCAATAACATGATAAATCATCATAGAATCCATTATGAAATCATAAATGAAACATAATTGAAAATACCTTCATGTAGCTTGTTGCTCCTTTAATTCAAATATGCTCTTGAATTGTTGCTCTTGAATTGGAATGATAGTAGTGAGACAAGAATGTGATAGTGAAATGAACTAGGGGAGATGTCTTATATAGGGATATCAAAGTAAAATAACCTTTTAGCCAACTTAGAATTATCACATTTTTGCATCAAGGATACTTCTAGAAATGGAAAGACCGACATATCGTCCTCCTAAAATTCTAGCCAAAAAGCATTGAACAATTTTGTTCTAACCAAAATTGTCACGACACTTTGCACCCAATTTTTGAGGGTTGCAAGATAATAGGGCCTTGGTGCCAGAAATATAATTTATATGAAAATTTATAAAATTGAAATGGGAAAAAAGGTGCATTGAACTTTGAAATGATATAGGACCCATAAAAGCATGAAATAAAATAAGATAAAGTGCACACCTTAAAATAAGGACCCAAATAATAAAGTGTTGATGTATTAAAGTGGAATAGGACTCATAGTATTGAATTAAATATTAATTTAATACAATAAATGTCATATAATGCATAGAGGAATGGGAAATACTAAGATAAGTGCTAGGAGAGTGTGAAATTGTACTCAATAATTAAAGGAGTACAATTTACAACGCTACAACGATATATTATTGAAGCCCATAAGAAATCCAATATGGCTATTCAAAATGATAGAAATGATCCTATATATGATTGATGCAGGAGCATCCCCGGTTCTTGGCAATCTTGCATCAACCAAAATTATTTCTTTTGTTTATTTTTTGTTTTGTAGTTTCAGCATTTCATTCTGCATTTTCTTGTATTGGCTCACTGGATCTTACAGAGTTGGATTTTGCTTAAGGAAATGATCATATTCCTTATTCCTAAACCATGGAGCATATGGATAATTTTTCGGCATGTTATCGATTTTGGATTTCGAGATAATAATCTGGCACTGGAACCGTTTGGACCTATTTTCATTGGTGAATCTATCAGATTCCTTCCATATCTTGCGGAGCCCTGTGCGTTGATTCTGATGTTCCTTGGCATGTGGACCACCTTCCCTTGATCCGCATTTCATCCTTTGGATTTTTTGGAGGAATCTCTTTGGCGGAGGCCAACCTATTGGTTTTACACGTTTGATCTTGTTCTTCGGTATTTGATTTCTTTTGGGCCAACCAGATCTTCTTGGATCATATAAATCATTGTAATTGAGCATTAGAAGTCAGTCAGAAGGAAATAAGATAGAATATAGTAGATAGATCTTAGGTTTGAAGGTCTGGGAGTGACCCGTTCTGTAATTAAGCATGTTTGTAGCAAGCTAGTGAGTCAAATCTTGTAATCTAGATGTTACCGGTTATATGTAATCAGTTTTCATGATCTAATATATTCAGTTTTGCATTGCCTCCATCATAGCCTCTTGTTTCCGTTGTGTTTAATCTTGCTACCTAGTTCGGATTGATCTCTTTGAGGTCCCTCCTATCTGGTGATTGCACCAATGATGGTCTCATTCATGAAGGTCTCTAAAATATAGGGCCAAGACTTCTTCATCACATTATAGTAATGCAAGCAAAGCTTGAATTGTGACATGCATAAATCCAAAGGTCTATTGTAAAAAATAAGCCTTGCAACAACACAAGTAAGCATCCAATACAAGTTTATTACTACCAAAATGAAATGCACCATCTGACTCGAGTGGTGGGAAATGTTATAACTAACAAACACATCCAAATTAGAGAGTTTGTTGATAAGTGTATGAAAAGGGAGAAAAATTATGTGTAGTCAAGTCCTTAAGGGCTAGTAGTTGAAATTTGGGAATTTTTTTTTTGCTAATATTTTAAGTTGTAAGGTGACCTAAATCACCATAAAAAATTAAAAATTTCTTTTAGTCTTTATTTCAATTGCCAAAGCATTTATTTTATTAAAAAATTTAGCTCAAAAGTTTGCCACAATACATGGTTAGATCAAATTTGCCTAAATTTTATAAGTTATTGTAGAAATATAATTTAATTCACCAATAATATATCATAATTATTAGTTACCTTAGGTTCACATCACCAATATTTAGTTGATGCTATTAATTTAAAATATAATCTAACGACTTTCATATTTTGTGAGGTAAAATATACTTGTGATTTGTAAAGCTCTTGGGGCTTGAAATTACTTTAGGATCATTGATCTAAAGGGAGAATAGTAATCTAGAAACAATTTAGGGTTCTAAGAGTATTACAAATTATGGGTACATTTTACCTTGCAAAATAGAATGAGGGCCATTGGATTATATTTTAAATCAATAAAGGCAATTAAATATTATAGAGTCTATCCCTTAAACCCATTATTGATTTCCACCCTTGAGCCCCTACTTTTTCATATTATTTATTTTTTAAAATGAAATAATTCACCATGGTAATAAATACTTTTTTCTTTTATTTACCAGGATTCACCAAGATTATCTACACACAAAAAAAATCACCAATTATTTTTTTAGGAAAAAAGAAAGATTCAACAATAAAAATTAATACTTTTTTAGAAAAATGATAGATTCACCAAGATTTTATATCTTTTTGGGGTTTTTTTTAAAAGTTTTCCCTAGTTGAGTGTTGCTTAACAAGAGTTGGAAATTCAAGTTCAAGCTCTTCAACAATAAATTAATAGATCACTTGTGGATGTGTGGAAGGTTCACATATTGAGGGAAGAATTGGAAAATTTGAACTAACAACTCATACAATCTAGAACTTCTATTGAATATGAAAATAAGGCTAATACTGAGAAATGGAGAAAAAAGAGGCAATGTATAGTAAATGAAACCAAACTTTGTTAAAAGGTGTCTCCTTTGAGAGTTGAAATTCCTAGTACACTCAAATAAACCAAATAATGTTCAACAATTTGATTTATCTAATTATAATTAGAAATGTAAAAATATTACAATTCTTTCTTAATATAAATTCCCAATTACAAAGAAATAAATGAGATAATTGTTTGTTTTTGTGTATAAAAGTACAACTTAACAATAACAAAAATAGAAAGTATAGATGTTGAAGGTAATTCAATCACTCACACTGGTTCTCTAACCTAGACATTATTGTCTCATGCATACTACAATGCAACACATTGTCATCCCATTGTAGAGGGGGGGAAATGAACCTCTTCGATAGGCAGATAATAATCTCTCGATGATTCACTAACAGATCTCTCCACTTAGGACCTAGTATGTTTCTATACATCCTCTGATATCTCTCTGCATAAGGATGCGCGCGGATTATGGACAACAACGTGACACACTAGCATCCCGTACAGACATAATGTAGAGTTCACACAGAAGGGCACAATGTAATAGCTATGTGTTCTAGATTAGTTTAAATGCGATAAATGTATATAAAATAAGGTAGAATGATTATATAAATGGAATGAAAGCCACAAAGGAAAGTAAGAAAATGATCTCACAACCAGTCCACGATATGAAGACTCCAACCAAATAAATCTTCTCTAATGCAACCTCCACACAAGCCAGAAAGGAAAAATGTTTGGGGCTGCTTGGGGAGTTGCCTCAGTCAAATCCCTGTTTTGGTGTTTCCACCTCCACAGACAACCAGATAGATTGATAGAATAAAAGTAAAATGCAAGATAAGTTAAATGATAAATGATCAATGATAAATGATAGAAGAGGGATGTGATAAATCCCAAGATGCCCAAAGATAGGATAAATAGATAGATATTACCAAAGAGGCTTGAGAAAGCCAAGAGAGTTGCAAAAGAATACTGTGAGAGCTTGAGAGTGTTGTAGAAAACTAGAGATTGTTGTAGAAAGTGAGAGAGAGAGCAAAAGAAAGCTATGAGAGCCAAGAGAACCAGGGAGATTGTATGGAGGAACTATAGAGATTGAAAGGAGAGAAAATATAGATTTAAAAGAGAGAAGAGGAGGGAAAGAAGAGATTGGCAAGATTTTTATAAGATTATGAGTTGTTTCCACCGACATGTGTAGGTGACAAGTGGAAAGGCGTGCTCAAAACTGACATTCAGACATTGCGATGTTGCTAGATGAATGCATGATGCATGAATGTCCATGTGGTATGCTAGTGTCTAAATGAATCATGCTCGAAAACAAGAGGAGACAAGGGAGACGTGTGGTTAACAAGATGGATGCCATGAGGGAGCTGCTAGAAAAGAGGGGTCTCAAGCATCTTGAGAGGGAAAAGGATGATGCAAGGGCTAAAGTGAACCTACTCAAGTGCTAGGGGAATGGACACCAAAGTGGTTACAAAAGATGTAGGTCAAATTACAAATGGGTATGCAATTTTTGACAGTATATTTTGCCCCCATTTTAGTGGGCTTATGAATGAACATGAATATGCACGCTAAAGGAAATCTACTAAACAAGAAATAACATCATGATACCAAAAGGATACTGTAGAGGAAGCAGATAAATCTCCCAAGCCAAGGAAGCATGCCCCCAAGTTGAAGACCTACAAAACAAATGCATTAGATAGAAGAACCTGCATGAGAGAATAGGGTTAGAGAATAAGGGAATCCCAAGACAACAGGGTTTGAACATGATGAAGAAAAAGATAGCACACACACAAAAGTACATAAAAAAGGAACTACAATCTTGAGTCAGCAAAGCAAAAGAGACCTCGATGTAAAAGGTTGTCTTAGTACCATGTGTCATCCCCAAAATAACAAGAAACAATAGACAAAGGAATTCTAAAATGAAGAGAAGAATGCAAAGATTGATCACTTCAAGGAAGAATGCACCCAGAAGTTAGAGAAGCAATCAATATCGAAGAGATAGTACATGACCCAGACACTAGCTTGATGCATCACTAGCGGTCATGCAGATATGATGATGATGATAAAAAGGATAGATCTAGCAAGTTGTGTTATGCCAGATGATCGAAGATAAGTAGCACCAACCTCGCTCTGAAGGAAGACCACTACCTAAAGATAAGATAAATAAGATAGTTGTGATAGGGAGGCATATTTTTGTTGATCAGATGAGGTTGCCCCTAGTGAGATGAAGCTAAGATTTGAAATAGATATTGTTACTTGATACATCCCAAACACACTAGCTGCATACTAACATGTCAGATGATAAGATAAAGGATAGATAAAAAATAGATAAGAAAACATAACAAAAATGAGCCTTGCTTTAGAGGAAAGCCCCTTGTTATGAAAAAATACAAGATAAGCGACCACTATTGGTATGAGATACACCAGTATGGATAGTGAAGTGCATTATACTAGATATCCATACGATAGGGCGATGAGATAGATAGATTTTGCTAGCATGGGTAGCGACACACTAGATAGCCATGTGATTGGGCGATCAAAGATAGTTTTGATAAGTAGTAGATTGCCCCCTACAAAGGTGAGAAAAAGAGATAGATCAAATGGTTTGGTGCCCATCGAGGCAAAGAAAATAAAAAATAAAAAGATCAAGTGGTTTGGCCCCTACCTAGGCAAACATGAAAAAGTGATAAAAGGATAGTCACCACAACAAGCGAGAGATAGATAGTCACCACTATCGGTGAGAGATAGAGACATGATAAGAATGAACAATAGGTTGAAATATGATAGAGAGCAAGATAGAAATATACCTTGATGTCACGTTCTATGCCAAGAAGAACAAAAAGGCGTATCAATACACAAAAGATCGATGACACCTAATTGATGAAGTTGTTGAATCTTATCATTGAAGGCCTTGCATGGACTTGTGGAATGGCCAAGCACTTGATGGTACGCACAAAAATAATGATTCTTAGAAGACCTCTTATGTGTAGGAGGAGGAAGAGAAATCAAGCGAGCTTTAAGAAGCTGCAACAAGACACGTTCTTGCTTAGAAGGATGAGGAGCATGAAGTAACCCTTTCTCTTGAGGAGAAGAGTTTAACTGCTCACAAGAAGAAGAAGAAGAAGACATAGGAACATTAGAGAATGAAGGGGATAAAGACAAAGGAGAAGCTTTGTAACCTAAAGCCATTGCAAAAGAGTGTGATTTTGATTCCAAAGGGACTTTAACTCCTTGACCCATGTGCTCAAGACCATCTCCTTTGTATCCATGATTGGAAGCAATATTGAACCCTAGACCATAACGTGATTGCAACTCCTCCAAAGGGGGAAGATCACCTTTAATGGTATAGCCAATGGTTTTCACATGATCTTGTGCTACAAAATAATAATAATATTTGGTGGCATGTGTGAATGATACTTTTAAAATATCAAGGTGGATAGGGTTGATAGTATATTCTCCAATGAAGGAGATTGTAAAGTCTAAGGAGCCCCAACCATCACCAAGAAATGCATTTGATTGAGAAGGAGATGAAGTAGAAGTAGGCTTAGGAGTTTCTACTTTAGGGGGATCTTTAGGGATAGCCTTCTGATTGGTTTCCTCTTTAGGAGGGTCCATGGGAATAGTTGTTAGCATATTAGAAGATAAACAAGGAATATAGTTTTGAAAGCTAGGTGTAACTGAGGCATTACTAGATGTTGCGATTTGACATAAGTTCATAGCTTCAAGACCAGCCTTGATTGTAACTACCTAATTGTTAGCAACAAACTTAATAGAACCATAAAGGGCAGAACTAACTACTCCTAAAGCATCAATCCAAGGTCTACCCAAGAGAAGATTATATGATAAAGGTCCTAACATAACATGCACCATGGCTGGAATAGTAACTGGTCCAGCCTTTATAGACAAAATAATAGTGCCCAAAGCAGTTTCACCTATATTATCAAAACCACTGATGAACATAGAAGATGCAGTAAGAGACTTAGAATCCACTTTGATTTAGATTGCAAACATTTGAGTGTTGAACTAGTATCAATGAGAGCCTGTCTAATGCCGACACCTTTAACATAAACGATTATCATTAATGGATCTGCTTGATTTATTACTTTTGGAGGTAGGAGTTCATGTGGATAGAATGTAATATTTGGCGAGTCTGCACGAATATGATCCATCAATGTATTTACATCTATTGGCCTAGCAGAAGAAGGCAATAAGATCTTTTGCAGAGCATCTTGAATCATACCTTGATAAACCAGACTGGCCTGAAGAAAACCCCAAAGTGAGATCTTAGTGGGAGTAACACAAAGTTGTTCAATAAGATCGTAATCACTAGATTTCTTAATTCAAGGCTTAGGTGCTTGAGGAAGATTTGGTTGAGAAGGTGGTAAAGAAGGTTGTGGATGATCAAGATATTGCTTATTTCTTCGAGTATTATAAGTATGGGCTACCATTCTATAAGAAGGAGCCTTAGACTATGCATATCTTGTAAAAAGATCTAGTGAGTCATTTTCAAAAGGAACACCATGAATAGATTTTACCTTCTTTGGAAAAGGACTAGCTACAGTCACATGAATCATTGGTCTCTTAGGCCTTTTAGGGTTAGTAGAGAAATAAATGATCTTCACAGACTCATTATGATATGTAGAAGATTTAGATGAAGGAATTTGCTCAACATCAACTTTTAGAAAATCAGATATGAGTCGAGACTCATCATTCACTAATGCATCATCTCTAAAAGAGAGTGAATTAGAATGAAGAGATGGTAGAGTAATATTAAGAATGGCCTCAATGATTCCATTCTCTTGTAACAAAATATCTTTTGAAATAGAAGATATATTATGAGAGGGATCAAAGGAATAGAGTGATATAGGTATAGCTAAGTCACCATCACAAGCATGAAAAAGAACATCATTATCACTTTCAATAAAGCTATAAACTAAGTTAATAAAAGAAGATAACATATGCATCTTGACATTAACAAACTTAAACTTAAGAAATAATGCATAAACAAGTCGTTCGAAGGCCGACGAATCATTAAATGGGGTTTGGGGCAATGCCCTGAAATTTTTTTCTTTGGAAGAAGGGGAAAGATTTAGAATTGTCCTTTTTTTAGGGGGACATTGAATGACAAAAGGAATGATAAAGAATGCTCTTAAAATATTACAAAAGAAGTGTTCATGTCGGATTCACCAAAATGTAGAGTAGGGAAAATGAACCTCTTCGAGAGGTGGATAACAACCACTCAAAGATTCACTAACCGAACTCTCCACTCAAGATGTAGTATGTCTCTGTACATCCTCTAATAGCTCTCTGCACAAGGACGCACACAAATTATGGACAACACCGCAATGCACTAGCGTCCTGTACGGA
Source organism: Cryptomeria japonica (assembly GCF_030272615.1). Taxonomy (NCBI): domain Eukaryota; kingdom Viridiplantae; phylum Streptophyta; class Pinopsida; order Cupressales; family Cupressaceae; genus Cryptomeria; species Cryptomeria japonica. Next base: position 444,628,802 of record NC_081410.1, read on the forward strand.
TAGGATGCAGAGTTCACACATAAGGGCACAATGTAATAGCTATGTGTTCTAGATTAATTTAAATGTGATAAATGTATATAAATGAAGGTAAAGTGATTATATAAATGGAATGAAAGCCACAAAGGAAAGGAAGAAAATAATCTCACAACCGGTCCATCATATAAAGCCTCCAACCAAATAAATCTTCTCTAATGCAACCTGCACACAAGCTAGAAAGGAAAAATGTTTGGGGTTGCTTAGGGACTTGCCTCAGTCAAATTCCTGTTTTGGTGTTTCTACCTCCATAGACAACTAGATTTATTGATAGAATAAAAGATAAATTCAAGATAAGATAAATGATAAATGATAAACGATAAATGATAGAAGAGGGATGTGATAAATTCCAAGATGCCCAAAGATAGGATAAATAGATAGATATTACCAAAGACATTTGAGAAAGACAAGAGAGTTGCAAAAGAATACTGTGAGAGATTTAGAGTGTTGTAGCAAACTAGAGATTTCTATAGCAAGTGAGAGAAAGAGCAAGAGAAAGCTGTGAGAGCCAAGAGAACCAGAGAGATTGTATGGAGGAACTAGAGAGATTGAAAGGAGAGAAAAGATAGATTTAAAAGAGAGAAGAGGAGGTAAAGAAGAGGTTGGCAAGCCGTTTAGAATATTTTGAGTCATTTCCACCGACATGTGTAGGTGACAAGTGGGAAGGCATGCTTAGATCTGACATTCAAACATTGAGATGATGCAGGATGAATACACGACACACAGATGTCCATGTGGCGTGCTAGTGCCCAAATGAATCATGCTTGAAAATGACATGAGACAAGGGAGACACGTGGTTAACAAGATTGACACCACAAGGGAGCTTCCATAAAAGGGGGGCCTCGAGCATCCTAAGAGGGAAAAGGTTGATGCAAGGGGTGAAGTGAACCTACTCAAGTGCTAGGAGAATGGACACCAAAGTGGTTATAAGAGATGTAGGTTGAATTACAAAGGGGTAAGCAATTTTTTACACTACATTCATATAGACAGATAATAGGGGTCCACAAAATATCATGGAAACCTACCCTTACACAAAGTTCAAGGCAATAAGAGTGACAGGTATACGAGTGTTGGTATTTTGATGATGTTTAGTTGTGATTGTCATTGATGGACATACACTTATTTTATGTATGAGTTATTCTCCACCGGTAATATGTGTTGTATTGTTCACACCGGTATTATATGCCATTGTATGGATAGTCTTTGTTTGTAGAAGACTATCGATGTTTTTCAAAAGAAGCTTACCGGTCAAAGCATGACCGAAGACCTCAAACGGTATGAAGACATCGAATGATATGAACACATCAAGCGGTATGAAGACCTCAAGTGGAACGAGGACCCCTAGCGGCAGTTAATCTTTTTGATCGGAACACTATGTTCAAGTTTACCGGTAATCGGTATACTGTGTTAAACCAGTAAAATTGTAAAGTGTGATGAGTTATCATCCATTGACACTTTGGTGGTGCTTCTGTGTCATGTTACCAAATGTTTCTAGATGCTTTGAACCTAGGAAATTATAATCCAATCTCATTGGACCGAAATGAAATCAACTTCCTATTTAAGGACATCATGTCTAGGGTTTTAAAGTGTGTATGTGTGTGCATATATTGAAGAAGCATCATGTGATAGAGATTGAACATGCAAAGGATAGAAGACTGAAGTAATGCTGCAATGCATTAACATAGAGCAGTCAAGGATCTAATCAAGCATTCTGTGCTACTTTCTAGATCATTTACTTGTTAATTACTAATCTCTTTGACAAGTCTGAAACCCGTAACCATGTAGGCCCAGTCAAGCCTATTGTAAATCCTCTAACAAGGTGGTTCACAATTGTGGATCTGAAATCCTTTAATAGGGTAGTCTTTAACATGACTTATCTCCTAAAAAAGATCTTGATTCCTAACAGGATCTGTTCTGGTGAAGAACATTGTAAGGCCTTAACTGGTCCGACCTTAACCACTCTGGTTACTATTCTGCAAATAGTTGACTTGTGAGTTTTACTCACCGTGGTTTTTTCCCATTTGGTTTTCCACGTCAAAATATCTTGTTTTATGGTGATTGTGCTTCTGTGGGTGAATGCTATCTTTTCTATTTTGCTTGTTTGTGTTTTAACCAATTTGTTGTTTAAACTACTATACCAGTTTGCAGTAAAATTGCTTAAAAGTTTGGTTAATTTTTTGGGCATACTAATTCACCCCGCCCCCCCCTCTTAGTATTCATCAATGAGAACAAAATAACAAAAAGTATTAAACACTTAAATAACAAAGCAAACTATTTAAAAATGAGGAAAAGAGATGACTAATTTCACTCAGGCTACGAAGAACTCCAAGGAACTTGCACATAGGAAAACAAAGAGAAGTGTTTGGGTGCTATTTAGGGGCTTTCCTCAATCAAACCTCAATTTTTATCTTTTGACCTCCACAAAAAGCCACATGAATAGATGGATAAAATGATAGTGCAAGATACAATAGTACTGATGAAAAGTTAAAATGAGATATGCTATGATAATATCAAAATATCAAAGCTACAAACACATATTACCATGGTGGAGGAGATACAATCAATCCAACATGAATATCCCTCTTGGAATATTCCATGATCTCTAAAGGAAAATCCAATCAATGTCAAGGGATCCTATTCAACCAATATGGCGTGAATTAGTTGCATGCAAGAGCTTAGAAGAGTTTTGTAACACAATGGATTCTTCAGAGAGCTTCAAAATGCAAGACAACAATGTATTGTAGAGAGTGTGAGTGAGATTAAGCTTCCTCTTTTCAAAAGGGTAATGTTTTGATAAACTTAGAAGGTTTGAGCACATCCATGAGACCCAACCTAGTTGATAACAAAATTACACTAGCAAATTCTAGGAAGGGCAATGCTCCAATGCTTTATTGAATTTCACATTTTTACTGGATGCTAGCATCATGCATACATCCATGTATAACACTTCCATCTAGGAAAATGGGACTAAAAAGCTATGGATAAAGCAAATATTTTTATAAAATTGATATTTCCATGTCATCATAGCATGATTTAAAAATGATCTTTTATCATGCTAAAGGGGAGGTTTTGTGTAGTGTGAAACTATAGGACTGTGCAATTTTTGGCACTATATTTTGCCCCCCCTTTAGCAAGCATATGTATCCTACTATATGTGTGAGCTAAAGTAATAACATGAGACTTTGAAATTTACCTAGAACATAACAAAAAAATGTAGGTTTTTCAGTCCATGTGGAGATATCCCTAGGGAAAAGATCTACAAACCAGTTGAAATATTGTACATAAAACTAATGTGTTAAGCTACAAATTTTATCACAATCATGATAGTTGTATACTGTTCAACACGCCTTAGGACTGAGAGGGAGGGGTGACTCAATTCAGACCTTAAAAATTTTAACCTTAAACTTTATCTTTCCAAAACACTATTAACTTAGCTTTAACTTTATTTGTAACAAAGGAACATAATGCACAAGAGAACAATAGGTTTATGTAGAAAAGTCAATCAAGGAAAAATCATTGTGAGTGTCAACTCACAATATATGAAATGATTATAAATTTGTTTTAGGCTCACTACTAAGGAATCACACTACCACCTAAAAGACTTGTAGGTTGAGATGCACTATCCCAGGGCAAGATACACAAGGACCTGTAGGTTGAAGCTCATTGCTCTAGCGCAAGATACACAGGGACTTGTAGGTTGAATCTCACTACTCTAGGGAAAGATAAAAATACTTGTTGATTGAAGATCACTTCTCTAGGGCAACATACAATATCATAGCATTTCAATCGGCAAGATAAAGTCTTCTCTGAATATGAAGCTACACTTGAACCACTATCACAAGTAGCCAACTTCAACAAAAATCATCACCACACTATCATTATCTTCACATCATTAAACTTTAAAAATAATATGATTATAAACTTGCACATATTGTAATTTACACATTCACATCACTAACCACACTTCACACCTCCAAAAGGATAAGAATAGGTCCTATTAAGTTGGCCAATAAACATATTTGTGGTGAATGTTGTCCAATCCTATATATATATATATATAAATGACCTAAAACATCATATTACACTTCTCTAAGAACCTCCAAATAAATACATGTAGGCACACATCATCCAAGGACAACAACAAAGTAACATGTAGATAAACAATGTAGCACATAACCAATCAACTAAAAATCATAGCATTTTGTTGGTAATTAGATTTGTCACTGCAGTTGTTTATCTACTGGCCCTATTTGCCTGATGAGCAGTGACAAACCTTCCAATAGTTGGAGAGATTGGAGTAAAACCACAATCTTCCTCTGCATTTGAGAGGGCTAGCTCCCTCGTGTGATAGGGGTATTTAGGATTTTTGTGTACTTTTAACCTAAAAGTACATAAAGGAGAAAACATAGAACTTAAACAAGATTAATAACATAAACCCTACTAGAAGACATACGAATACCAAGTAGGATTCCATCGATGATAAAAATTACAAAAGGGTTACCACCAAATAGGTTAGTCATGCAACGATGATGAAAGAAGTACAATAAACCTCGACACACGAAGAGATAGGTTGTACTAGCACATGCAAGTCAAGATACCATTAAATGATGTGTTTCATCAATAGATTTCACCAATACATAAAGGGATTAATAATTCAACATACGAGAAATTGTTAAAGATAACTCATGAATACATTCAAGACACATGAACTTAATACATTCTTAATTATTCTTTTTGAAAATATACAAGTTCAAAAACCCCTTAGTACGAAGGTATGAACATAAAAAATTCTCACTTAATTCATCTACAAAATTCTGTAGATTTTTTCCCTCTGTAAGAGTCCCCCTTTACAATGCAAAAGCCTTGTATTTATAGGCTTGTAGGATAAATACCTTATAACCAACTTCAATCTTGGGTTAATAACTATCTCTTTTCTATGTAAATTTTAATGAGTTAATAACTTACACTTTTATGCGCAGCAGAATTCAACTTTCCAACCTTTGGTTACAATAAGTGACATAAGTCACTTTTTACAAAAATAATTTCAAACCCATTACATTGAAGAAATAACTTGTTGTTGATTTTGCCGGGGTGGATTCCATGTCTTCTTCTAATCTGCGAGTAACTTTCTCATAAATAATTTGGTCTTCAGATATGAGAGATTTGACTACATCTACTAGTCATCATTTCCTCTTGTGAACTCCTTGTATTCCCAAGCAATTTACAAAAGTTGGTCTTGTCATGGTCATTTCTTGTAATAACTTTCACAGGAGAAATTGCAGTGATCAATAACAAATTTTCCAAATCATGAATCTCATTGATCATTTATCATTTATATCTAATTCTTCTTTGAGATGATATCATTTGTGTAATGTTAATCATAAAATGTCTTGCATGCACCTTCTCCATCAACATGAGGCTCCCTTTCTAGTGGCAGTAATATATTCTCGTTTAACAAAATTACTTCTTATCATTTAAAGTTTTCTCTCACTTTGGCATCTTTATAGCCTTTAATACAACATTATTCTATTTTGCACAATCGCTGAAGGAGACTTAACAAAGTTATCACCAACATTAGTAATAGTACTGGAAGGGAATTAATCATAAATTCTCTTTGCTCTTGAATTGTGATCACCAATGTCGCTAGCTCTGTACAACCATATACAATGAAAATACCAATTAATGTGACCCCAATATGTTTCAATCTACAATAGCTCGGTGGTGAATTTTGTAATCTATATTGATCAATTGAAGGACACAACCATCCAAGGGGCATTTTGTGAAATTGTTCAAGTCTTTCTTTATGATTTGACATTTCTATGCATATCAAACCAGGCACTTATGATTTGATGGTTGCATACACTCTACAATCATTATGATCCATGAGAAGTATTCCCTTCACTGCACTGTGCCAAATAGCTCACATGTCTTGTACTCTATTCTTCCATACATTCATGCATGTTGACTGAAGAAAATTGCAAAATTTTGGTGCAGAAGAGAAAATGATGGTGCGGGTTATGGAATTTAGTCTTTCACCTACCAATTGCATTTGTTTCAAAATTTATTAAATTTTGTTCAACAAACCATTTAGTATATCCTCGTAATCATTGCATTCCATGTGGTACTATCACTTTGAGGTGGATTGCCAAACAATTTGCTTGTGTCTCGTCCATGCTTTGATGTTTTTCATTCATATTGATCGTGGCAATTGGAACTATAATATTTGACAAAAATCTCTCTCCCATATTTGTGAATATGTATTCGTAGCATTTGTTGAGACCAAATTTATTTGATGGGTTTGGTTGAATATTTTGCATACTTTATTTTTGCTTCCACATGTTGCATGTATTTCAACTTAGATGAGGATAACCCTATAACATCTACCATATATCCTGCATCTTTTTATGCTTCGAGGGAGGTTCATACATTTTCCATTTCATGTCAACCTTCCAACCATCACATTTCTTGGGATGACATCTTCTCGAGGCATTCTGTCAAATGGTTCACTTGCCGTGTCTAAGATTCCACGATCTGCATCATTCCACATTAAACTTTGAGGTGCGAAAGAAGTGAAGCCGTAAGAAGACAATTCTAGCATGGGAGACCCCAACATGAAATGCACCTCATCCTCAACTGTTCTGCTACATGATAATTTTGGGCATGACGAGCGAATGGTTTTGCTAACGACCATGTGAGGAGGTGAGAAAATTTATGTCTTGGAAAATAGAAGGATCGCCATCTCAATAAAATAACTCAAATAGATGGTTTGGAGCTATTTCACCATCTGACTGCCAATTAAATTACAAATTATGATCCTCACAGAGAACCTACGAGTTGACAAGGAACTCACAGATATAAGAGAACCAATGAAAGATTCACAGTAATAATAAAAATATCACTGTCGATAGAAGATATGGACCCGATTACCTTAGAATAAAATATCCAAAGTCAGTGCATAAAGTTCCAACTAATAAAATAGCCAAGCCAAGAGAATATACATGGTTCTGTCAGGATACCAGTGTAAGAAGCACTTCAAACCGCCTCAACCAAATAGATGTTTTGGTATGCAGGGAGATGAACCGGAATTCTCCCACATGAATTGCTAATTCCTCTACAAGCTCTCTCAAATTGTTACCCACTTATCGTTTCATGCCTAAATTATAGACATCTAAATCGCCTTCTCCATTCCGCGTCCATGGTTCATTGTGTGCATATCAACTTGAGCATTTATAGCTATAATGTTTAACAAAGACCTGTCTTTTATCATGCTTTGATGGATATCTCTTCACTGCTCCAAAACTCACATTTTGGCATGGGCAAGAAAGATGCTAGCAAAGGGTTGCGGAATTTGGCTTTACACCCGCCAATTGCATTGTGCATATCTTTCTATATTTTCACTTCATTCCTCAAGATGACATTAATTTGAGACATTATGGTAAACACTTCGCGTGCATTGCAACTTTGATAACTGCAATTGCAGCATTCTGTCAAACCTCTCATGGCAGGCTATGCTTTCACGACTTGCAAACTACGTTTACCAGAGCAATCTACGTCTACCAGAGCAATCGCAGCTACAACATTCGATGAAATTCCTCTAACCCTTTTAAGCTTTGATGAATGAAAATGACCTTTTCATGAGCTCTCATTTTGTATGGATGAAATGGAAGGTAGAAACACTTGCACTGCAGATTTGCATTATTAATCATATTGTCTTCACTTACAAAAATCCATGAGACTGCATTTAATTTGTGCATTTTCTTTTCCCCTTTGTTCCCCTTCGTGGTCAATGGCTCCTAAAGGTAAAAATAATAACCTTTGAGAAAATATGGTTATGGATGCTCCATTTTGGAGCATTCTTAACCTTTTTCTTTTTGAGGTTATGAATATGGGTTAAAAATGCTCGAAAACGGAGCATCCTTAACCATATTTTCTCAAAGGTTATGATTTTGACCTTTAGGAGCCATTGACCACGAAGGGGAACAAAGGGGAAAATAAAATAATGATTTTTTAGATAAAAGTTTTCCCTCAAATGATCACAATAGTAAAACCAATTTAAAACATTAAATTATTTTTTGAAAAATAATTTAAATATTTTCAATTTAATGCCCAAACATAAGAAAGATGGCCATATCTTCCAAATGGTAGAGAGTTATGCTCTAAAATTTGAAACACACATTGATGGTAGGGAAAGGAGCCAACATCACCATTTATTCCTCATGATGATAACTAGTATGAGATATTTTAATCATTATTGGGCAAGGGACATCAAAATTTGAAAGTTTAAAATATAGCAAACTATGAACTGGGTTTAGACAAAAAATGGTTATATGATATAAAATGATGCTTAGGACATGTTCAAAAAACCATTTCCCTCAATTCTTGGTAATTTTCAAATCTCATCCATTTTTGACATTTTGACTAATAACGACCTTGGATCACATACTCATTTGTTACACATAGACACACATTTGGGCCTTCATTCAACATTGGGACCAATTTGAAGTTCAAATTTGGGTATGTCAAATATGGGACAACACATTTAAATAAATTAACTCAATGTAAATCTCCACAAACCAAAGGTAGGACCCAAATACAACTTAACACACTCTCCAAAGTTAACATATATCATTAATATTATAGCACAAGTTGGAAAACAAAACTTTGTTAGCCAAATCACAATAATTACCTAGAAACACAACATCAAACACAATACAACACCAACATGATCTTCCAACACCATGCAAATAACATAAGGATATTCCTATAACATCCAACATAATTCACAAATACTTCTTTTTCCCTATCAAATCTATACATGTTAATGCAATCCAAATGGATACAAATCACTATATTGCCAGAATGCAGAGAAACACAATCCTGAATAGAACATCAATAAATCTTCTTGCAAAACACCTCAACACTTGAAACTAGAACTGAGACAACTCAAAAACATTACGAGCATTTCCTCCAAGATTAAACACCTAAAACATAAATACAAAGAAATGTGAATCATTTTTTTGACTAATTAAATCCACTTCTAACAAATAGCCAAACTCTTAGCAAACAATAATCACTAGCCACAACAATTGCAACACCAAGAATCTAAAAAGATAACTTTATGCAAAACTAGTAAAAATAAATTTATGATAGATAACTTTATTAATAGGGCTAGTAGGCTGTGTTATGTTAGAGACCACACAATGATTATTATTAGACCATGATTGTTTCAAGATCTACGTATTAGGATAACCATGGAAAATGATGTAAAACCCCACAATATAACAAGGTTTCTCCTGCTAGGTGGTTTGAAATGACATCAACTTGCTAAAATGCTTTGAAATATTTTAAAATAAATATGTGTGCATTGTGATATCCCACCTCAAAATAATTTGCATGAATTGAGGAGTGTAAGTTATTTTATGGTAAAGAGTAAGGTAGGATTTTGTGTCATGAAATACATAGCAAGATGTACTCATTGAATGACATCACTTATCAAGTAGGGTGACACATAAATCCACATGATCACTTACTCTAAAAGAACATAAATGAATCCAAATATATGGGGTTGGCATGATTCAAAATAATAATAATAAGAGATGTATATAAATATGATTAATGAACTAATATTATTCCCCAAATGTAGTGGAATAGTAAATGCAATGGAAGAATATTTAAATGAATTTTTTTTTGGGTCAATATGGAAGAAACCTAATTGTCTTAATGATTTGCATTGTCCTCAAAAGAAAAGAAAAAACTAATATACAATATATAGAAGAATGATGAACCATATAGAAGAATTTATAACAAACTACCTAGCATGTATCCATGTACCTATAGGGTTAACATGGTTTCCAATTAAGAATCACAAACATAAACATGCAAGCATAAGTAAAACACAAGAAAACAAGTAAATTGCTACTTCTAAAGATAAGAAGAGCACTGCTCTAGTTGATTGCATCATATAAATCATTGTACTTATGGCAAGGGAGGGAAATATTGTAAAGGTACCACAACCAACGTAGTACTAGGAATCTCACCTATAGTAAGAGCCAAAGAGGTAGTTACAAGAACAACATCATCTTCAACTTCCTATAAGGTAATTGTCAATGATCTTGTAAATATAGTTGACAACACTAGAATATCCTCCAATGATTCAAACATGTATTATTTAGAAGAAGAATATGTTAAATGCACTACCAGATTTGATGTAGGAGGAATATCACTACTGACTACTAGAGGAGGAGTAGTGACAAGTACAAAATAAGATGGTACTTATTTTGTAAAATGAACAAATGTAGGAAGATCATTGCTATCTGAAGAAGGTGGATAAAGCTTATTTTTGGCATGCATTAGAATGGGGATTTTCTCAAACTTATGCTTATGTTGTTGATGGGGTATGTTCACATAAACTATGGTAGGTTTGAGAATTTCATGGAAGCTCTAATGTTGGGTATGTTGTGAAGCAAGATGTCCAATAAGAGCAACACTATATACAAGTTTTGAGTTAGGCATATCCAAAGGATTTCAAAAGGAAAACTATGAGGAAGTGTGGTGATCAATGGAGGGACCATCAAAGGACCAAGGACCATTTGCAACTATTTAGGTTGAGGTTCATGAAATCACTAGGAATTATCAAGGATAGAGAAGAAGATGCACTAAAAAGGGGACAAAAGATGAAGCAATTGGCTTGGGTGGGACCAAGGTGGGAGGTGGTTGCATGGTAGGAGTACATTCACCCACTTTCATATATAAAGCATCATTTTCATGTGTCAATACTCACCTGTGAAATTAATGATCATGTATAAACTAGTATTGACAAGTATGTGGGCTCATAATAGGTGTTTGAGATGATATAGGCACACCCTTTTTCATAAGTCGAGTTGTCTTCACCCTTGAATAAGGTGGAGCAACAAGATCAATACATGGTATATAACTCACCACATGTTCCTTTCCTTTTATTTCCTTTGGGACAATAGGAGAAACAAAAGGCACCTTCAAAGGATGAGAGACATATGGTCCACCCAAGTATTTACCACTAGTAGACTATTTCCTTTTTCTCAAGGAGACAAGACTAGGTACTACAAGAGCTAAAGACGGTTGAAATACATGAGGAGAAGACTTAGACAACATGGGTACTTTTCCTTTCTCTATTTTTGGAATACAGAGAGGAATAGAAGACATCGTCAAAGGCTATAAAATATTTGGGCGAAGGGAATATCTACTCAAGAGAGCAAGAGAGCATTCTTTTGAAGAGGAACACATAGAAGTAGAGGCATGCTTCAGAAATTGAGAGATGAGTGGGGATGAAACCACAAAAGGTGTTGAAGAAGAATCATTATAAGAGGATGTGAAACAACCAACTTTGAAATTAGAATATGCTTTAAATAATAAATTGCCTCTAGGCTACAAGGGTCCTATTAGACGAAACCAAAAAAGATCAAGAGAAAAGCCGAACAATATATCAATGACTTGTATCCAAGATTTTGGATAGTGTGCTTGATATTGTTATGGGATAATTTTAGACATATGTAAATAACTATAGTGACTAAATTTGTGGAAATGAGCCATGGAATGCCTAATTTCACTCTGAATAGGTCAAATTTAGGAATCACTACAAATGTTGTATCAACTAACTTGGGTCCAAACTAAACTAACAAAGTGAATACCCCATAGGTAGTAAAAAAACAACATCAAGGGTATTGATATTTTCAAAATATCTATCATATTATTCTCTATGAAAACCATTGGTGAACAAGGTTTTTTCTAATAATGTTAATCTTGCTAGTAGGACCAATCAAGACACCATTAATAGTCTTTTGGTTAAAATGAGAAAGGATATGAAGAGAAGTGTATTCCCCTATATATGGAACATCTTTAGATGTGAATGCTATATTAAGAGAATTGACATCGTGATCTTGCAAAGAAATAGGATCACTGCTAACCATGTTAACATACATGATTTTGAAGAAGAATTTGTATTCATAATGAATTTTGTATAATTGATGGAAATAGATTTATGTATATCTACAATTGCTATTTTGGTTTTATAGTAGATTTCTTCACATGTTATTTCTTATCATTAATTTTCATGGTACCATTATCGTTGTAGTCTTGGACTAAGTGTCTAAGATGAATACACTACTCAATATCATGCTAGGGATTAACTGAACATGTGCTCATCAAACCAACTCAAATATGGTATATCTAAAGACAATAGTCTAATATGAGTAAGGGTAATTAGTTTTCATTTTAGAAGCCTCTACATGATACTATAGCATCCATTAGAATTTTGGAAAATTCTCTGTCACTAAGGTGCTAATGTAGAAACCCTGGGATATTGCGATATAGTAATTTTATTTGATTGATTGAAAGATTTGTTCTTTTTGTAACCTCCAAAATAATATGTATCATCCTAACTATTAGAGTGAAATGATGAGGAGACCTCATACTAAGTCACATTTTTTTTATAATCACACAATGAAGTATACAAATGTGTGAAAGAATTATGTTTTATTAATAATATATTTTTGCTAAGCATTGGCTACAAGATTTTCATGAATGCAAGCATTGGACATAAAAATCAAGAAGTGCATATAGAATCTACGAGACGAGATTGATATCAAAAAAAATTATTAGCAAGAAAATGGGGGAACAATGACTAAAGTTTTGAGCCCCAATTAATATCTATACATTGTATTCATACCTCAAACTTTGTCATACAAATGGAGTAATGAGTTGATCTAGATTGTATCTTAATTAGTTTATAGAATACAAAAAATACAGTGTTTATAAACCATAACACATTATGTGTATTTGTGTATATGTATATCTATATATGTATGTATATATATATATATGTGTGTGTGTGTGTGTGTGTGTGTGTGTGTGTGTGTGTGTGTGTGTGTATACAAATACACATACACATGCACATGCACATTCACATGCACATGCACATTCACATTCACATACACATGCACATACGCATACACATACACATACACATACACATACACATACACATACACATAAAAATTCCTAAATAATGAAATGCATGGGGAAAGGGAATGAGAAAAGGAATTTAAAATTCCTTGGGAAGGTGAGAGGCATAGGAGAATGTGAGATTTTGAAATCCTTGAAATGACCCAATTGGGTGCATTTAAGGTGGAAGTTGAGGAGGGGACAAGTGGATTTAGCCATTTATGGCTATGAGTTGACTTTGTGGCTAATCATGAGGATTAGCCACTAGAAAATGATTAAAAGAGATGATTAAGTGAGTTAATAGGAGATTAGGAGACAAGTTTAACATTATTAAACTTAAACTAAAGGGATTTTAGAAGAAACAAATAATTAATTAAGGTAATGGAGGATTTAGAAAAGTGGTTTGTAGGAATCACTTGATTTAGCTAATTAATTTAGATAAATTAACTAAAGGGATTTTAGAAGAAACAAATAATTATGTAACCTTAGAAGAATAGGGAATAATTGACTTATTGAATAAAACAATTATCTGGACTATAGTGACAGGATTAATTAAATTTAATTAATATTGAGAAGAATAAAGGCTAGCATAATTAAATAAATTAAGTATGTAAAAAGGAAAAAAATAATTAAATATTTAATTTAATTAATTTTGGACATCTACATTTTGCCCCTCTTTTATGCAACGACAAAATTGGTGGTGGGTAAAAGACAAAAGAAGAGAATGCCCTAGTGTGGAAGTGCGGGTGGTATATGCCCCCTCGAGAATTTACTGGGAATTTTTGAAAAAATTTCGGAAAATTCTTGAAAGAAGAATGACAAATGAGAGAAAAAAATTGAAAAAGATGACGAAGTGAAGAAAGCGGAAGAAAGATGAGAAAAATGATAAAAGAGGACTATAGGGGGGCCCAAGGAAGGGTCATTGTCACATACATCTATTGGAGCATAGAGAGCACAGAGCCCTTAGAGAGAGAGATGGCATGCATTCTTGTACATAAGCACCATGTGGAGAGGGTCCAACGACATGAGAGACCAACACACTATGGCCCACCAGTATGTACGCTAGACCCACTCAGTGATTTGGTAGATTAGAGTGAATTTTAGGGCTAGAAATAGGATTTAACATGGTAGCGCGGTGGAGGCACTGATCGTCGTTTTAGTGCTACCACCCTAGGTTAGCGCACATGATATTAGGGTAAATAGAGGGGGATCGGGGTAGACGCATGTAGTTAGCGTGTGTGCTCATGCTGGTCAGCATGATTAGGGGTCAACAGGGTCAAAGGGGGTGGAGTTCTGTGAATCAACACCTTCAATTGTGGTGCAGGGTATGCGCCACAATTTTAGCACGTGCTTGGTGAATAGAGGGGGGGTAAAATGATAGGGGGAATAGGTTTTGAAGGGATCGACGGGGCACATAGATTCCCTAGGAGTAGGTTATAGGTTAGAATTGGCTAGAATAAGAGAGGATTAGGATAGAATATGAGGGCTAATGAAGTGGATTAATTGAGTGCAAGAGGACGAGGGGTCACTTACTATTGGCAATTGACACTCATCCGGTGATTTCATGTGACTTTTGATGGTTGATTATTTGTTTAGGGTTGTCATTGATGGCAAATCTTTGTGGTTGTTTGATCCGGTAGTCGTCATCCAGCTTATCTGGAAGATGGAGGTAACCAGTAAAACAGGGTATTTCAGTAATGTTTTGATTCAGAATGATCTTCGATGATTACGGTGTTTTTTGGTGATTATTTTTGTGATCTCAATGATATGGAAGACCTTTAGGAAGCATTTGGTTATAATGGTTTTGTCTAGTGCTATGTTTTGTTTGAGATTGAAGCCAACTTTATCTACACGTTACACTAATTAAAGCCAACTTGAAGGAGAATATTTTTGTGGTAAGACCGGATATATAAGATCATTTTGGCAATTGATTTTTTGGTATGTTAGAGATGTGGTGATCCATTTTGGTGCAATTGAGCGTAGTTTCACATGCACATTTTTCTTTTAGACCAACTGGTAGTTGACTGAGACACAGACAAAGTATTTAGCAGAGCAAAAACAATTAGAGATTCAGAGCCTAACCGGAACTCATCTTTACATAGATAGATGTTGATTAAGAGTTCATTTCATTGTATTTACACATTGTAAACAAATTGCAAGTCAGTGAGACTTCCTTGAAGGTTGTAGTCCTCCGGGAAACTTAATTTGAGTAGTGAGCTCTAGGTAGTGGGCTTGAATGCAAGTGCATTCCCATCTATGTAATATTTATGTACTCCTAGCCATAGTATATGAATGTTGTGGGTTCCATCCCCACTGTGGTTTTTCCCTTTCTGGGTTTCCACTTAAAAATTCCGGTGTTGTGGATTTGTGTATTTATTGTTGCATGTTTATGTTCTTATCTGTTATGCATTGTTAACCGGTGGGTAAAGAATAAGTTTGCGGTTTCAACTTCTGGTAGATCACTGATTCACCCCCCCCCCCCCCCCTCTCAGTGATCTCTAATTCTAACAATTAGTATCAGAGCCTAGTTCCTCTGAGGAAGATCTGGGAGATTGATTCAATGGATTCTGGTTTCCAGAGACAGCTCAATGTGGCACTTGAGGATCTTGATGCAAATAGAAGTGAGGTGTGTACCTTGAAGAAGAATTTGAAGAGATATCTACAGAGATAAGAGGAAGGAATTAATGGACAAGTTGAAGGAGAAAGAAGATCAAATCATGGAATACTAGGACAAAGATGATGAGGTTAACAAACTTGACAGAGAGAATGCTACTTTGAAGAATGAGATGCAATCCATTGTGATGAGACTGACTAAGGAAATTAAGGACCAGAAGAAGAATGAAAAGAATCAGGCACAATCATTGAAGGAAAGACCTGATGAATGCTTCATGCTTACCTATGAGAATGATCAGTTGAATCTTGAACTGACACAATCAAGGTACAATGGTCAAGAACTTGAAAGACAAGTTGTTACCTTGAGGGATGAACTTGCTACTGCCAATGAATACAAAGACAAATTCAAAGCTAGTTCAACAAGACTTGATGAGATGCTGGAAAGTCAGAGACATGGAAAGGATATGCGAGGCCTAGGATTTGAGAAAGATGAATCCTTCGGATTTGGACAAGGCAATGCTAAACCTGATCAGAAGAAGAGAAAGAATCCTCCGGTAAGATAACCTAATGCTCATAAATTCAATGGTAGATGTTTTACTTGCAACAAATCTGGTCATATGGTGAGTCAGTGCAGAAGTAGGATGAATAATGGAATGATGAACAATAACAATATGAACAATGTTTCTACCTTTATCGGTCAGTGTTTCATATGCAATAATTTTGGACACAAGTCAAACATGTGTAGAGCAGTAATAAATAACTTTCAGAACAAAATATGCTATGCCTATGGAAAGTTTGGACATATCTCTAATCAGTGTAGGACAAGACAAAACCATATGAACCTCAGACCTATGGAGAACAATGTTGTTTGTAGAGCATGCAACAAAACTGGTCATATTGCAAAGTTTTTTAGAAGCAAAAACAATGCTCTGATTGACAAGAACAAATCAGATGAAAAGGGAAAGACAAAGGTTTATGAGATCAGAGATCAACATAAGAAGATGTGGGTAAAGAAAGATGAATCTAAGGCAAATAATGGATCTATACCTGAATCTGGTGCAAAATCTTCATCTAGTAACTAGGGATTTTGGCCTTAGGGGGAGGCAAATCAATGCAAATCTTTCAGTAACCCTTGATTAGATATGTGGTCGATGGATTACATATGGCAGTTGATATCCAGAACTTAGATGGCTAATTTCGGTATCCAGTAGCGGAACAAGCAATTCGATTGAATATTTGAGGTGCATTTATTTCAAATTGAAATTAGGGTTTGCAAAGTTAAAAAGGAAATTATGAGAAACATTCTTCACTTTGTGAATAGTTTTTTTGAGCTGAAGAACAAGGCGATCAAAGAGCTAAAAGTAACCTGGCGAAGCGATCTAGGGCATCCAACAGTTGGTTAAGGTATTTCTTGAAGGGCATTTTTCTGAGTCTAATTTTCTGAGATTTTAAATGGCATCTGCATCTTCTATTGCTACTCCACTGGCGGTTGAGGTTAAAGATAGGACTTGTTCTGTATTTAAGAAGCACCCTTACAAGTCCATGGAGGATGACCTGGTTGGAGCATTTTATTTCGTTTTGCATGGAGTCTTGCATGTCGATGATGTTTGAGCTTATATTCACTGTGAAATTGAAGAAACTGACTCAAAAGACATCTTAGACCTGTACACTGATAGAATCATGGATGATATTGGCAATCCTAAGTCAGAATTTTCACAATTGAAGAAAAAGGGTTTCACCCAATTTGTGAACTTTTCTGACTTTTGATGAAAAGGAGTGGGAAAGATATGTGCTGAGTAGGATCCACACTAAATTCATGTGGCTAGACCAACCTTACAAGATCACTTCTAATGTGATTAAGGCAGTTACCTATTTGAATCAAACCGATGAGAAGCCAGGGTTGTGAAAGGTTACAAACCCTACCGTGAACAAACTAACCGGTGCAGAGTTTGATGGGCGATCAATGAAGATCAATGTAATAAAAGAGAATGATGATAAATTTTCCACAATGGTGATTGGTTACAAGGTGTATCAGTCTAATAGACTGAATTCGGTATCTGACACTGCTATCCATGCAACTTACAAAATGGTCAAGGAAGATGGTCATTATGACCTGTGCAGTGTGTTATTGGAGGAACTGTTGATAAATTTGAAGAAGATTAAACAGGATAAGAAGCATGTTTTTAAATTTGGATATTTGATTATCTGTTTTGCCCTCTATTTCATGATGAATGCCTGATGGAATTAGTTCAACCCCAGATAGTATGGATAATGCCAATGGGGTATGAGGTTGATGAGACTACCTTGGATGCATATGCACAAGACTTGCTAAATTCTTCAGAAGACACCAAGGAGGAAAGGTTCGAAATATGCAAAGAGAAATCAATGGAGTTGTACTCCAAGTTCTCTGAACCAACAAGGAAGAGGAAGGTGGCAAAGATTGTAGAAGATATTCTTGTTGAGGAAGGCCATCCCCGAGAAAGAGTCAGGGTTGCTAGGGCAGCAAGGGATGCAGTTGAAAAAGAAAAGAAATAAAAGCTTGCACCTGCTCCCATAAAAATTAAAGTAACAGGACCTTCTCCCACTCTGGTGAAGACACCTCCTGCTGAACTGAGCCATCTGGTGTATCTACAAAGGGAAAAGGTGTTATGAGGAAGAAGCAAAAGACACAAAGAGAGTATGTAGTTGTTTCTCTATGCAATCAGAGATTGAATCTGATTCAGATATTCACAAAACCGAAGAAAGGTGAATTCGCTAGAGTGATCCGAAAACCCCAATCCGGTGGTGAGAAGGAGGAGCCAAAGAAGAAGAAGGCAAGATCTGATCATGTACCAACAGGAAAGCCTAAGAAAGGAAAGCAGACAAAATTGGATTTGGATGAGGCTATATAATTTGGTAAGATGAAATCTTCTAAAATAGAGTATCATATTGTTCCTTCATTATCTACTCAAGAATTAATTGATGAAATTATTAAAGATAGAAATTTGAAGAATATCCATGTATATTATGTAAATATGGATGATAAGGATCAGAGGTAGATTTAGGAAGCTATAATTTGGTATATGGATGTATTTAGTAAAGCATTGATTGATTTAAAAAATATCTTCCCAAATATTTGTACAACCTAATTGATGCTAGGAGAAAATTTGCTAGCCAAATGGACATAGAAATAAAGGAGAATGAACTAGTTAATCAGTGCACTAGCATCACTGAAGAAAAAACTGACAGATTAATTTTGTTAGCAAATAAAAAAGAATTTAGAAGTAAGCACAGGGTCAACAGTCCAATGGTTGTCCTAGTTGAAGAAATAAGGAGAGAAACCAGTAAAATTTGGAAAAAGTTTCTTATTGAGAACCAACTTGTAGGTACTGTCTCTCAAAATGATGTCACTTAGTCAGAAAATCCTCTGGCAGACAATGGAAATAAAGAAGAGGATACTCAGGATGTTGGTGAACAATTTTTTTTTTATTTTGTTGATGATGAGCCCGTAAATGAAAATGATAAACCAACAAAGGCAGAGGATGGTGCACCAAGTGGTGACACTGGTGCATAGGAGGCACCTAAAGAAGTTAAATCCAGACCTATTGAGGCTGAGAAGAAAGAAGAGGTGAAGCATGATGAACCAGATAAGGATAAGGGTAAGGGAATGGAGACTCTGGTACTTGTGGAAATTGACATTGCAAAAACCCAAAGCCTAAGGAGTTTTCCACAATTCAATATCAATTTTGATAAATCCTTCAATAAAATGTCTTTGACAGAGATTTCGATAGTTGTTGTTGCTCTTCAGGCGCAAGCCAGTCAAGAGTTAGCACAATCGGAATTTGAAGAGAAGAAACTCATTGAAAAATATGTTAAAGTTCTAGAATAGATGGTATCGGATCTGCAACTTGATGCAAGCACCAGTTCATCTGGTAAGCTTCAAAATTTAATTGATCATATATCCACCCAATTTGATTCTTTATCTAAAGCATCAACCCGACAAGCTATGGAGAAGTTTAAAGATGCTAAAGTTCAAACAATTTTGAAAATGATTAGTAATAATAAGGCATAGCTAGATAAATAATTAAAACTAATTGATGAGGTCTTAGTGGAAGGTGGTAAAATTTACAAGTCTTGTCTAACTTTGACCAATTTTACTACTAAGATGGACAAGCAGATAGATAATTGTAAAGGGTAGTCAACTCAGATTTCTCAAGCCTATGATCCCACAACTAATAAACCAACAACATTGAAGGTAAAATTTTGAATATCACTGAGCTGATTAGGAATTTTGAGAAGGAGGAGAGAATGATCAGGCGAATAGGAGAACTTCAGAACTTAATTGGTCCTTGGTTGGACACCTTAGTGTATCATATGATGGACTGCATTCAAAACATGTCTCAGAAGACTCCTATTGAGATTGAGCTATAAAAATTCACTTATGTTTTGAATGGTTTTGTTTCAATTTTGGAGAAGTTGCAAGCATAATGGAACACATATCTTGGGTTCCTGAAGATGGAATATGCGGATATACTAAAGCATGTGTAGATCTAATCCTCTGGTGAATGTGTATATGTGTATAGGCAATTTTGATGCACACTCTAGGTGAAAAATGTATAGTTGTAAAGCGGAAAATCGCGATCGAACCCTAGTTGCTCTCCCCTCTTCCAATTCCAAGGAGAGAGAAGGGAGATTCACTAGGGTTGATGGTTTTCACTTAAGGGAGAGACTTTACATTCAAAAGAGGGGTTGAAACCCACAAGATCCAATCCCACACGATGCAAGATTGGATGCTAAATGTGTTTCAAGGGTTAAGAAAGCAAGGCTACCCTCTTTTGTAAAGAATGTTGATAGAAGAATTAAGCTAGGAATGCATAGAAAGTGACAAAGATTCGCTTATAAACTGAGATAGGGATATAGGATGAAGCTGCGGACCTGGAATTAGCAGTAAAATGTCGATACGGCGCTGTCCTGCAAATTTGAGCAAAAGTTGTCGGGACGATGGTGCCCGGCGCCACGGTCCTCCGAAAAATCCGCGAAACGAAGGGGGATCTGTTCGTCTCTGCACAAGGATTCCAGATCTTCAATTTCAGCCGCATACGTGCAACCTACACACAGAAAAGCGAAGACAATTGGGGGGTTAGGGATTAGGGGTTTGCCTTTAGGTCAAACCCCAGTTTTGGAATTAACCAAGAAATGAGAAATTGCTGTAAATGTCAATGTATGTAATGTAAAACAAGTACTAATACCTTGTTGTAAGGATGTTTGTATCCTTATGTGCGAAGGTATAGATGTTGTTGTTTGTTGTATATTGTATGTTGTATGTAGCATGTAGTATGTGATCTCCTCTTCAATGGTTGAATCCTTGTCTTGAATGCAACACTTAGCCTTGAATGGAGACTTGGAATGAATGCTTGAATGCTTGAATGCTTGAATGCTTGAGTATAGTTTCCATGCTTTTTCCATCATATATCCTTCTTACCCAATGGGAGAGGCAAATGTAGTTTATATACTTGCCAATTAGGGTTAATAGACTGATTTTACCGACCTTAGGCTGACTAGGAAAGTTAATTTTCCAATTTGCAAACATAAAGACCCGAAGTCCAAAAGAGACCGGGCCCAAAATAGGACCCAGGGACCAGGGCGCTGGGTGCCCTGGTCTTGAAGGACCAGGGTGCTGGGCGCTCTAGTCCCACCTCCCGGGACAGCAGGGTGCAAAGGAGGTTCAGGCCAGGGTGCAAGAAAATGCAGTTTTTGGTGTCATAATCAGGTTTCGGGGTCTCCATTCAGGTTGCGTGTTGCGTTGCCATTGTGAAGACCGAAATGTAGTCGAAATTGCAAGTGTCACAATTTTAGGACGCTACAATAGTGTACAGATTGATTGTATGTATGGAGTGTACAATCCAGTGTATTGAAAATCTATGGATTGTTGATCTAAGGGGGAGCCTTAGAATTCTTTTATTCTTTCATCCAATTGTACATATTTCAACACTTAGCCATTTTTTACAGGTGTTGCCATCAATGCCCAAGGGGGAGATTGTTGGCAATTGACACTCATCCAGTGATTTCAGGTGACTTTTGGTGGTTGATTATTTATTTAGGGTTGTCATTGATGGAAAATCTTCATGGTTGTTTGATCTGGCAGTTGTGATCCAGTTTATCCAGAAGATGGAGGTAACTGGTAGGAAGTTAACTGGTAAAATAAGGTAAAACATAGTATTTCAGTAATGTTTTGATCCAGAATGATCTTCGGCGATTACAATGTTTTTGGTGATTGTTTTTGTGATCTCAATGATATGGAACACTTTTAGGAAGTGTGTGGTTATAATATTTTTGTTCGGTGCTATGTTTTGTTCGAGATTGAAGCTGACTTGATCTACATGTTACACTTATTGAAGCCGACTTGAAGGAGATTATTTTTGTGGTAAGACTAGATATATAAGATCATTTTGGCAATTAATTTTTGGTATGTTAGAGATGTGGTGATACATTTTGCTGTGACTAAGCGCAGTTTCACATGCACATTTTGCTTTCAGACCAATCGATAGTTGACACAGACAGAGACAGAGTATTTGGTAGAGAAGAGACAATCAGAGATTCAGAGCGTAACCATAACTCATCTTTGCATAGATAGATGTTGATTAAGAGTTCATCTCATTGTATTTACACACTCTAAACAAATTATAAGTCAGTGAGACTTCCTTGAGGGTTGTAGTCTTCCAGACAACTTATTTTGAGCAGTGACTCTGAATGCAAGTGCATTCCCATCTATGTAATATTTATGTACTCTTGGCCATAGTATATGAATATTTTGGGTTCTAGCCCCACCGTGGTTTTTCCCTTTCCGGGTTTCCACGTAAATTTTTTGTGTATTTATTGTTGCATGTTTATGTTCTTATCTGTTATGCATTGTTAACTGGTGGATAAATAATAAGTTTGTGGTTTCAGCTTTCGGTAGATCACTGATTCACCCCCCCTCTCAGTGATCTCTGATTCTAACACTTATACTATGAGACCATTGGCCTCTGATTATGAGGCTATATAGGCAACTCTAGTCAGATGGGAGGGAGATCCTGAGTGCAGTGGGCTTAGGATTCATCACGAGATGGCCTAGGATTAGGGTGCACACAACTATGATGACTGTGTTGGTAGAGCGATGGGAGAATAGGACTTGTACTTTCCACCTTCCCATTGGGGAGGCTACCATCACACTGTTAGACGTCTAGAGGATCTTGAAGATCCCCATTCGAGGTGTCATCCTAGAGTATAGATTGGATGGCAGAGACTATTATCTATGATAAGTGTGTGAGTACGCAACCCTACCCATGGAGGGGACGAGGATGCACCTAGACTGAGCCATGCAAATTCGACACATCTCGCGGCTTGTACTATTTATTTGTGAATTGATTAGTGGACATATGATGCTACAACTGAGCGAACATGGATTCTCGATTGGATGGGCTCATTGCATTTACTATATGATCAAGGATTGGGTACGATGATGCTAGGGCAGTTGTACCATGATATGCATTTATGTATATACCAAGATTACCAGAATCTAGGTATAGGGGTTACATTGCTCCATATCTGGGCATGGGATCATATTGTAGTAGCTTGGCTGATAGGTCAACAAGACAGGTGGTGACGGTTATCGTATATTGATAGATATAGAGGCATGTTACATTATCGTCATTTAGGAGCCATGTGGTTTTGGAGGAGGCTGTCATGCCCAATCTTTTGGGCAAAAATGAAACAACAATTTTTTTTAAAACAACATATATACATTAAATAATCTACATTTAAAATGGAATAAATAAGTTTTGTCTTAACTAAGGGTTAACTCAGGGTTAAATAGAATGGTTTCCTAAGTTGATTTAATCAACTTTGTCATTAATGCATCAATAATTAGAGTAGACTAGTCCAAGGGGTTGAGCTTAATTGGTTAAAACAATGGGTTCTCACTGTGGAGATCCAAGTTCAATTCCCAATAGGGACATCTGAAGTGGAATTCTAAGTTTTGACTCTTGGCCTTCCATAGGATGGGGAAGGTCTTGGGGTCAATCTAATCAAACATAATAATAATAATAATAATTCAAAGATATGTAATGGGGATGGGCCCCCCTACTGTGTCCCCACTGGTTCATAGCTCCAGTCAAAAGCTATTCAGGCTTCGACCAATTACCGATCAAAAAAAAAAAACTAGAGTAGACTAATTATTCCTTAAAAAGGGTCATCACAACTTAATTAATTAATTTTTCCTAATTAAAATTCTCCAAAAAGGATCAAGAGATATTAATTATCTCAATTGTATTTAAAATACTCAAGACTAAATGAAATAATGTTATCTCATATTAAAAATAATTAATTGAACATACACGAAATTGCTTTTAAATTTAACTAATAAAGTTAACCAAATCAATTATAATATTTGCCAAGTATAAATCATTTTATATTAAAGTCGAATTTAAATCCCCTTAGATATTTAAATTCCAACTATTATATAATTGACCAACAATGACCTCATAGGTTAAAAGTTTACATTAATACTTTTAACACATTCCATTAATAAAATTTTCCAAAAGATTTTTATCCCAAATAACATAATTAATAAATATATGAACTAGCACACACACACACACACACACACACACACACACACACACACATAAACAGACACACACACACATATAAAAACATATATATATATATGTGTGTGTGTGTGTGTGTGTGTGTGTGTTTATATATATATATATACTTAGACACATTTCCCTACTAAAGTCTATATTAAGAACCAATTTTACCCTAGTCAATATTAGGAGTTAATTAATCCTACATATTGGCTATAGATAAAGGGGGGGGAATTCTTTTTCAAATTTTAAAAAGAATTCCCCCTTATTTCATTTTAATATTATTTTATTACAAACCCTTTCGAGGGTTTATTTATTCTACTTATACTTTATCCCTATACTTTTCATTTCTTTAATTTCAAGCTTTTTTTTTTTTTTTTTTTAGGTGGAAGAGGAAGAACCAAGGCCGAAGAACCACGTGGAGGACCGAAGGAAGGAGAAGGGTGGATTTAATGTGGCCGCAGGTGTGTTGGAGGGGGGCGTCGTTGAGGGCTACCCATAGGACGGTGCAGTCGTGCCTGTGGGTCGCGGCCCACAATGGTGGACAAGGCCACCACTATGGGTCACGACCCACAGTGACAGTCACGGGCGCCCTGTGGGTTGCGGCCCACAGTGCAGCCCGAGCTGCCCTGTGGATGCACCCACAGGGAGCTCGGCTCCGATGCAAACATACATTGCCTTCACTTTTTTTTTTATTATTTAAAGTTTTAAAGAACATTATGTATCAAATAAATTTATATATATATACATGAGAATTTAAAAAAAACAACATACTTATATATATATATATATATATATATATATATATATATATATATATATATATATATATATATATATATATATATATATATATATATATATATATATATATATTCTAATTGTGAGGGCAAACATAATTTTGGTATGATCGAGAATTTAAAAACACAATATTTCATTTCTAGAATATAATGTATCAAATAAATTTATATATATATATACATGAGAATTTAAAAAAAAACAAAAAAAACAACAACATATATATATATATATATATATATATATATATATATATATATATATATATATATATATATATATGTTTCTTCCAAAGCATTTTAGCAGGGTATGTTAAATAACAGAATAGAGTAATTTTTTTTTCTTTATCAATAACATATAGTTAACATTTTGATTTAAATAACTCTATATCTAGATTTATTTACTTTTCACTAACATGCTTTTACAGAATGTAAAATATGACATAATTTTATTCAGCTGCTGCAACTAACTTTTTCTAAAAATTATTTAATCCATAAACAATAAGATGTGCAATAATAATATACACTCTAAAATATCTATCTTCCTTTGAGTTTGAACTATAGATGTAAGCAAATATTTCATTTTTGTTTAAAAGTGACTTTTCTATTAACATTTAACTTTACATTTCTTTTTCAATAACAATTAGAAACATAATATAATATCTTTCTTAATATTTTTCAAGCAACTATGTCAATACAAAAATAATCAACAAATGTATTCTTCTTTTTGCAAGAATATAAATACTTCAAATTTAAAATACATCTTTATTACATGGTAAAAACTATTCCAATAGTTACATTTAGTACATCATTTCTTCTTTTACTAAGATAAGAGGATAACTAAATCAAGCCTCTCATTTATACTAAATGAGGGCTTATCCATTACATTTATTTTTGCAACTAAATCCAATAGACATAGGATCATCTCAAAGATTTCCCTTCCAAATCTTTTCCCAAGCAAACCTATAATAAAAGCTTTTAGGTTGTGACCATGGAGGCTCACCTCCCAACCTAGGCTTACAAGAAGCCACCCCCAAGCTAGAAGAACCAAGGCTAAATGAGAGACACACAAACAATACACATACAAGCAAGAAAACTCACAACATACACACTCCCAACCCAAGGGTAGACAACATCACTTTTGTGACTTTTCAAGTGGGGTGAAGGTGGACCATATACCTAGAGGAGAATTCTGCAAGTAGGAGAACATAATGCCATTGCAAGGCTACAAAAAATCACATCCACAAGTTACAAACATGTCCCAACAATTCCTTATGTCCCCCAAGGCATACAAGACAACACACTCCCCTTATGACCCCCATTGCATAGATAAAACACTATGCAGCAAGGGTCCCATAACCCCTTGTAAATCACTCTCTTCCAAAGAGAGCCTCTACACTCATAGGTTGTCAAACAACCCTTCACCCCAAGGCCACTCTACCCTCTCAAGGGTGAGTTTGGCCTTGAAAACTCCCAAAACAAAACTAAAAAAAAATCACAATAACAAAAGAAAAGAACACATAGGGAAGAACTCAACATCTTCCTAACACGCTAAGATATCAACAATGAAAAACAACTATAACAAGCAATCTTTTCAAAAATACAACAACATACAAGAGCTAGAAAAACAACCAACCTTAAATCTTCCAAAAGGATGATGAATCTTGTATAAGAGCTGCCCAAATCCACTATCTTTTCCCCTCAAGACTTAGCCAAAAATCTTCCAAAACTTACAAAAACTACTCAAGAATCTAAATCTCTGAAAATGGAGAGTGGGTGATCAAACTTTTCTCTCCCAAACTACTCCCTAAGAAGACAGTCCTCGCTCTTTCCAACCCTCTTGGGAAGGGCAAATGATGTTCATAGGTTGGTCTTCCCAACACCTTACAAACTCTCTAGCCAAGGCACCTCAAATAGGTAAAATGAACGGAGAAGAGAAATGTCACTCATGAGGAGGGTTGTCTAACCTAGGTAGGCTCCTCAAAAGTTGAAATTCGATCAACTTGGAAAACTCTACTTTTGGGGTGACTAAATAGTCCCTAGGGAGTGGACACATGGCTAAATTTGGCCTTCATCCATAGGTACATCATATGGCCCACTAAAAATGCCCCTAACTTGACCCTAGGAGTTAGTTTAACTCTCTAGAAACCCACCCAAAGTTTACCTACGGGTCAACCCTGAGTTGACCTTTCAAATAGCTCCCTATCCAAGACTTTCTTGGGACCATACTAGGATAATTGAACAATGCATTGGCAAAAAAAATTTCCTTCCAAGGGACATGTCATTGCCAACTCACTTTACAACACGTGTCAAGTGACACCACAAAAGAATTACACATCACTAAAATACACATGGCAAATGTCCCTTTTTTGGAATTTATAAATTAAGCAATTTCCAAATTAAACACACATCCAAGCATAACATTTACAAATTAAAATACATTTACAAACGAGGTGGTATCTCTCCAAATAGACAACCCTTGGCTTCACAAATGTACATAGGTCTAGGCTTGATTCTCCGAATAGTTTCTATGGTCACATGGAATAATTTTTCTCCACATCTCACTTTGCACATTAGTAATTCCAAAAATCACATATAATATTATCATATGGAAAAAATATAATTTAGACATCGCATACAATTTCATTTATAATAATCAAGTTTCCAATTATCTAATAACATCCACATAAAATAATCTACTAAATGGCATCATCATAATCATCATGGAATTAAATCGTTTATAGAGCATGCATCCATAATTTTCTAGCATCAAAACAAAGTACTACAAATCAAAGTAAATAACATAATCATATCAATGTTATCCAAACACTGGATCATATAAAATCTATGTCCATAAAGCATCAAAATGTAGTATCAATAGTAGGTCCAATATGAAAATAATTGAAATGCTATGACGGCTCGGGGTAGGGCCTCATAGAGGCTATTTGATGAGATGATATTCTTCTGCTGGCACGCTTACATGGACCGTGAGAGGTAGAGAGAGGACTGGTAGCTATCATGGGTACAGATAGAGTGCTAGATTTTTGGTAGATCCATTTATGTCATTGAGCACTATGCACCACACCGGGTCATGCATTAGTTCTAACACATGCAAGAGTTAGTGGGCTATGACAAGTTATACCCACGTATCACACAGGAGACTAGGACATGGGGGAAAGCACCTGGACCATTAGAGGCTCATATCAGATGGGAGATAGTGAATAGAATTGTCTGGGACGAGCGGTATCAGGTGGGTGAGGATCCAAGATGTTCAGTGATGTACAACTACTGGTGGGATGCTCACAGGCCAGTTCATCTGAGTATCCCTGGAGTTTTGGAGGTCAATGAGTTATGATCATCAGTTGATAGGGTCGTAGGGGGAGATGAGGATGGACCAACAAATAGGGTAGCAGTAGGGGGAGGATGCGAGAGACGAGGAGAGAGAGGAGGAGGGAGAGAAAATGCTCAACAGAGAGGTCAGGGGAGAGAGGAGGTTCCTCGAGATGAGGTACCACTATAGGTAGAGGCAGTAGCAACATAGATTGGATAGGTACCTGGGGAGGGAGAGGGTGCAAAGCCGATGGAAATTCTGGATATACAGGTCTAGGATGAGTAGGGTGTATAGGTTGTTGGTGAACAGGGACAAGCAGGATGGGTCTCCCAGGTGGAGTATGACTAAGTTCTCCAAGAGAGGGATGGGTCCAGGGAGAGGGAGAGGAGATTGGAGGCTAAGCTACAAGCCTCGGAGGCTAGTTGGGGGAGGATAGGTAGCTTGGAGGAGGAGCTAGAGGTAGAGAGGGCCAGGGTAGCTAGCTTATAGTCAGAGATGGATAGGCCCAGGAGGGAGGTAGAGGACCTGACAGAGAGCCTACAGGTGGCTCGGGTGGAGGTGGCATATTTGAGAGAGGAGAGGGAGGAGATAATGACTTTTGGAGGAGGCCATGAGTGGGGGAGCTATTAGCTAGCTGAGGGTAGAGTTAGAGAGGTTGGATGGGGAGATGGATGCACTCCACACCCAATTATCTAGAGTAGAGGTAGATGTGGTTAGACTATGGGGGGAGAGGGATGTGGCCCGCTAGCTTTTGGAGCCTGCCAGTTTCGCACAGGTATATGCAAATTTGACTAGTCAGCAGTGACGGGCAGAGAATCTGAGGTGGGAGGTTGCATATTATAAGGGTTTATATCATGGGGCAGTTCCAACATAGTAGAGAGAAGAATCATATACTGAGAGTATGCAATCACACAGGACACATAGCCAACATAGGGCACAGAGCCAACAGATGGGCGGATCAATGGCTATATATGGGGCCACCTAGGGGAGGGGGTGCAGGACCATCTGGAGGTGCAACTGGTGGTGGAGATGGTGATGGGGATAGGGAGAGTGTGGGGTATTTCTTATGTATGCAACATTGTATTTTGACCCTTTGGGGATTTTATATCATTGTACCATGATTGACACATTCACTAATTTTTGATATATAAGAGATATGATTTTTGGCGGCATATATACATGTATGGACTTTATTATGGACTTTGATGGATTTTGATTATTATTTTATTATATGATAGATGGTGATATTATAATTTGATGTGGCGCATATGATTACTTGACTTACTTGTGATGTAGGAGGGATGCTTATATGTATATATGTGATGTTGTTGATGTGTTTGTGGATGTAGGATGCATGATTTTATATGCATATGTTATCTATGATGGTTCTAACATGTTTGTGGATGCAGGATGCATATGGATGATATGTTGTGCATGTTTTTGGATTTTTATGTGAATGAGATCTAAAGAAGATATCCCTGAGGCTAAGTCCTTTTGGGACCAAATTGATAATCTGTAATGAAATTTGACAGTGGATGTGCCCTGGTATTAATGGTGTAATGATAAATGTTTTAGGTTGTTAAATTTCTTATCATTCTCATTGTAGATAGATGATGCTATGGATATTAATGAAATGTTCCAAAATGAATGATAACTAATTGCATCAGGTAATGAATGTTCCAAAATTTGATTTTTTTCAAATATTTTATATTGAATGGTGTGATTATTAATGATGGCAATGCTAAATGAGATACTAATGTTTGAATGGGCTTTAATTAACCTTACATTATTATGAACCTAAGATGTGTGACTATGAACATGCATGACAAATATATTTTGATAGATGGTCGCGATTGTATGTACCAGTTTGTATGTTTGCAATGAATAATGCAACTAAATGCTACTAAATGAACAAAATGATTATGATGATATAAAGTGATAATGCAACTAATGATTATGCAACTAATGACTATGCAACTAATGTTAGATGATAATGAATAATGAAGTGATTTTTTTGGAATGTACCAAGCATAGTAAAACAACATAGGATTAGAAGAAACTAAGAAAGTGAATAAATTGAGGTCTCCAAAATGCATAGTGCAAATGATGAGATGGAGATGTTGCTCTTTACTAAGTTGTCATTAGTTTTATGCCCAAAGTCATTTTATATACTCTAGTCGGTTAATACCAATGAAATGTCCAGTCGGTAATTACTAAGGTGTCGGTTACAGAGAAAGGCTAGTCACCGAGATGAGACACACCGAGTTGTCTACCGAGTAAAAGTTCTATGTCTACCGAGTAGCAAAGAAGGTATACCGAGTCAATCTGAACCGAGTGAAAACATGTTACTAAATTCAATGAACCTGGACACACATGTGAAACATGTTACAAGATTTGAGAACATGGAACCGTTATTACATAGGAAATTGCATTTAAAGATTTTGTATGATTTTGAGTGAGTTTATCCAATGAAATAGTTTCTATGTTTATTCATTTGATAAAACATGTTTGTATGATCGATGCATGAATAGATCACCGTCTCAGAGATCTATATATATGGAATGATTTGAGTATCTAAACAAGAGGGAAAAATGATGAGTTGAATATGAAAATCTTGAGAGAAGATAAGATGTGAAGATTAACAGAGATATTCAGAGGTCACCGAGAAGGTTTTTCAGAGAACAGTTTAAGTGACAGAGTATACAGAAGTGGTCACCGAGTTGACTTATCAATTACCAAGGTATGCTATGAGCAAGGTAATTTCATATTGAGCACATAGAGTCTGCTATAACATTTCAGATGTAAAGTTGCAGATATTTTGTAAAGATTTTGATTGAATTATTTTGAGTTGAGTTAGAAACCTTTAATAGGGTAAGAGACTCTAACAAAGTCTATAAATTGTAAAGTCTTTAACCAGGTACGACATTTTGTAAAAGTGTTTGTAAAATCCTTTAGCAAGGTAGATCTAAAGATCTTTGTACTCCTAACAGGGTAAGCTATCAGAAATAGCTAAACATGTAGCTCTAACCAAGCAATCTTGATTATTGCAGTAGTGAAGTTGTGGGTGCCATCCCCACTGTAATTTTTCTCTCTAACCAAGAGTTTCTGCGTAACCAAAATCTTTGTGTTATGGAGTGAAATTTGTATGAGTATTATTTTTGTGATTATGTTTCAGCATTATATATTATGAGATCAACAGTATTCAGTTTATGTTTAACAGTAAAATTGTTGCTCAAGGAAAGTTTTGAAGTACTGATTCACCCCTCCCCTCTCAGTACATTAGCTTTCCTAGTCAGACCTAACAATTGGTATCAGAGCTCTATTCTTGGTAAAGGGTTTAACAACCTAAAGAGAAAGATCCTATCAATGGAAGGCTACAAACAATCTCGCAGAATTGTGAATCTTCAAGAAGAATTGGATCATGTTAATCAAGTGATTGCAGATATGCATAGACAAATGCAAAGATCATTGAAAGTCAGAAGAAGGTTGTATGATGATTTACAGGACTCACAAGAGTTGGTGGAACAAATTGAGACACCATCTGAGAACATCATATCAGAAGAGTCTGAAGAAATGATTGTAGAATTGAAAGAAAATAACAAAGCAATGAATGAACAACTAAAAGCAATGACAAGGGAACATGAGTATTTCAGCACACAAATGACTGAAAATCTTGATGCATTGCGAATAGCTGAAGATAATATTCAAAATGTAGAAAGAGAAAAACAACAGCTAGAAGCAATGGTGTCTGAAAAGAATGATGAAATATCAAGGATGACTGGAGTTCAACATAATCTGTCTGATCAATTGGGTTATGCACATCATGAAGCAACTCTAAAAGAAAATGAGAACCAAGCATTGAAACTTGAATTATCAAGATTGATCGATGAATTTGAAGAAGAAAAGAAGTCCAAAGAAATATTGAAGAAAAGTTATGAAGCATCAAGAATGTTGGATGAGCAACTAAACTTAAGATCACCTAACAAATCTATCGAACTCAGTTATAAAAGAAATAACTCTTTTGAGAAAGGGATCAACACCACTGAGAAAGGAGAATCATCAAAGAAGGCTGGAAACAAAGATAAGATGAAAGACAAGAAGCCTATTTGCAACTACTGTGGAAAACAAGGACATACTACCAACGTTTGTCAGATCAGAAAAGGTAAGCAACCGAATGTAACTAGGTCTGATGGTTATTGTTACAATTGCAATAAGTATGGTCACACATCTAAACAATGTAGGACAAAGTCTATTAACAATTATCAAAAGGAAAATTTCAAGGGGTTTTGCAAAAATTGCAATAGATATGGACACAATACTGAAAAGTGTAGGTTTAAGCAGAAAAACTATATGTGGTCTCCACACTGAGCAAATACCAGAAGCTGTCGAACTCACACAGACCTCAATTGTCAATATACTGCAGTACCATGGGATTACAATACAAGGATATGGTGTGAATGTTGTGGAAGATACGGACATATAAGTGCTAACTGTATGATAAGGTTTGGAATGAACAACCAGAGATCATGGAGAAATCTTGGAATGGCATGCTTTCATTGTCACAAAGTTGGACACTTGGCTAAAGAATGCAAAGATCAACCCAGAAGAGATACTAAGGAGATAACAAGTAAACTACAGAAATTCTAGAAAAATAAGGAAAATGTGTCAACCAATGAAGAAAGCACCTTACCTACCGAGTTAGGTGCATCTACTTCCAATTAATCAATAAAGGTATGAAGGGACTGCATTCTCACAAGGCTAGATTTTAACAGTTCCTATTTAATCATATACTTAATTCCAAGATCTGCATAGCTAAGATGCAATAGAAAATTTGAAATATTATCTAGTCTTTTTTATTTACCACAAAAGTCGGTAAATACATTAAGCTTGTCTAGTCGGTAAAAGCGTATAAGGGAGATAGTCGGTTTAGTGGAACCGAGTGCATTTAATGCTTAGTATACCTAACTGCATGAAGCTCGATAAGGTCGAAAGGATGTATTTAAAGTACTCTGCGTGGTCATTTTTCACTTACCAGTTTTCAAAGAGCAGAGCTAAGCAAATTAAAGGCGATCAAACATTCCTAGAAGCGAATTCAAGGAATTTCACACAATCTAAAATGCATTTTCAAGCAAGTTAACCGATCAAAATCAATTGTGAATATTTGCATTGTATTTACTAAGTTGGAAGCATTTTCTGGTTATTTGAAACCCTAAGCTATTCCGTAAGTAGAATTCCAAGTTTGAAATGGCTCCCAAGGTGCAAAAACCCATTGTAGTTGAGACCATTGAGAAGTCGTTAGTGAAATACACCTTACCTCTCAAAGTGGCATCCGAACCCGATGAGAAAATTGCATTCTCTCTTATTCCAGATAGGGTTCTGTTGAAAGAAGATGTCAGATTTTATACTAAGTGTTGTGTTGAAGAGCTAGGTCATACTGAAATTAAGGATAAGTATGATGAATTGTGTACCGATAGAATCCTGGATAGCAAGTTTGAGCACATCAAAGTTAAGGGATTGACCGAAGCCCTAACCTATCCCTGAGTCTTCAAACCCCAATGGGTCAAATTTGTCTTGAGCAAAGTGCATGACGATTTTATGTGGTTAGAAGATCAACCTTTCAAGATCACCAAGGAGATTATTCACATAATAACCGGATACCCTATATTTGACCATTCCCGACCACAGAAGATGATTTCACAGAAGGAATTGATAACATTAACCGGAGTTGAGTCTGATTGCAGAGGTCTTAAGTTGAACAATGTAACTGATGCATAACTTAACTTTTCTATTAGAGTTATTGGTTATTGTTTCTTTCAGTCGGCAAGAGAAAATAGTGTACCGTGTGCAGCTATAGATTTGGCCTATAAAATTGTGAAAAAGGGTATGAAAATTGACTTTTGTGAAGTGTTGTTGAAGAATCTTTTTGAAAATCTCAACACAATAAGGAAACCGAAGAAGAAAAATACTGCTAACACACTAAAGTTTTGGTCACTCTTAGTGTGTATGTTCTTCTATTTACATAAATTCTTTCCTTCAATTAGTAACATTGATTGGGAATTACACCGACCAATCACCCATCAGATAAATGATTTCATCAATAAGCTAGGTGATAATTTCAATGTGATAATGGATGATTGCTTTTATAGTTTTCAGAAAAAGATGCATAGCAGGTACAGGATCCCACCACAGCTAGTGGAAAAGTATAAGGATACCATCTATTTTGAGTTGGATACTGACTACTGTTATGTTAATGCAGTAGAGCCCAAGACTCAATCTTTACCGCCTATGGGTTATGAGATTGATTTTGATATTGCTCAACAGCAAATAGATGCCTTCTTAGCACTTCCAAGGCATTCTATCAAGATCAGGTATGGCACCTATGAAGAGGTAAAAGAAAAAGTAAAAATGAGCATTGTAGTACCTAAGGCTACTAGAAAAGCCACCAAAATGATAAAGGATTTAACTGAAAAGTTTGGACAAGGTTCTACCTCCACTCCTACCAAGAGTGATCAACTTTCAATCGAGGAAGAATGTAAAGCTCAAGAAGCAACAATTACACTAAGCACCGAGTTGCCAAAAGGCAAAATTTTGAAAAGGAAGAAACATGATACAACCAAGATATCACCGACCCTGCCAATAAAGCGACCAATCACTAGATCATCTGCTGTGTCACCCGGTAAGAGGCAGAAAAATGTTGAAATGCCTAAGGTTACAAAAACTTATAAAAAGACGACCAGAAGACTCATTTTGACTAAAGAGTCAAGTGACATAGAGTCTGAAGATGCAAATAAATTTCAGATTGTAAAAAGCACTAAGGAAGATGTACATAGTGTTGATAATTTTTGTGTAAATTTAAAACAATATGGTGGATTTGGGTCATTTAGATATGTAAAGTATGACTCTAGAATAGAAGAGTCAATAGTGTGTACACTTCTCAAGTTTCGAGTAGTTCCATTGGAAGTAAATGATTTTCTTCCAAAAGCATTGTACTCTCATATTGACAATAGATGGAAATATGCTGTGGACTCAAAGAAGCAGATTAGAGAAAGAGTTTTGGTACATCTCTTTCCAGATATGTCGGTAGATGATATAAAAGATCATTTGAAAAACTACCAGACAATTTTTCAAGTAAAGCAAAGGGCCTTGAAAATGATGAATGGCCTTTATCTTGAAGTAGAGAATGAAACTAAAGAAAAATGGCAAGAAATATTCAGAATTCAAACTGAAGAACCTCAAGGTGAAGTGGAGATAGTTGACATCACCGAGCAAGATCCTGCTTCAACTATTCAGTTAGATGAGGATGTCATGGATACTAAGGCATAGGAAGAAGCAATGATAGAAGGGAATGCCTATGCCAAACTGGTATCAAGTGAATCAGTTTTGGAAGAATTTAAGTCCTATCCTTTGGTAACCCAACAAGTTTCAATCGAGAAACCACAAAACACAGATCAAGATAAAGAGGGTCAAAAGGCTACACAAGGTGAATCTACCTCTCAAGCCACCGACGAGAAAACTTCCCAAGCACCTTCAAACACTGAAACTATTTCCACTAAGACCCCAAGCAAGGAAACACCAAAGGATACAACAGAGGCTATAGGAACCGACAAAAGTGTTGCCTCCACTGAGAAAATTACCAAGGAAGGACAAGCCTTCAAAGCCATTGTCCTTATTCAACTAGTGAAGGCATCATCATCAAAGGAGAAGAAAGCAAAGAAGCACAGTTTCAAGATAGATCTATCAAAGCCTATTGTGTTGTTGAATGTTGACATTGCAAAACTAAAAGGGCAAGCACTAATAGAATTCGATGAGCTTTGTTAAGCCAAAGCAGAACAGGAAAAATAGATAGCTATACAAAAGAAGAACCAAGTACTTCAGAAGGTTAAAGCATTATTGACAAACATACTACCTAAAGCTACTGTAAATAAAGATGCTGCCATCCATATGCAATTGGATGAACTACTCACTCAATTGGAAGCATCAGGAGTAGAATCATGAGAATACCTTAGCAAATTGAAAGAAATAGAGCTAACTGCCAAGATGATTGAAGAAGTGCAGAAAGCAATTGCTATAGGTAAAACTAAGCTTATTGGATTCATTGCTAAGTTGTCCCCTCAACTCAAGCATATTATTTATTTATTTTAGAAGTTATGTACATTCTCATTCTTTATCAAAGATATCAAGAATAAGACCGAAGTCATTGAAAAAGAGATTACCAATCTCTCAAATAAATTGACTACCGAGCCAAATTCTATTCAGAATTTTTATACAAAGCTACAAACTCTTATGGCTCAATAGTTAGAACTTCAGAATGTAGAGCACAAAATAAGGATGGATATCATGACTCTTTAGACATTATTTATTCCCCATTTATCATCAATTCAAGAGTAGATCAATCGAGTCACCCAATTGTCCACTCAAGCAGAGGGAAGCACTTTAGATGGTTTGATCTTACTGTCCGCTGATATTACAACTCATAATTCTCTAATGGAAAGTTTCAAGGATGCACTTACCAACGCTCTCAAAGATGCTCATACAAAGTATAAATCTATTTTTGACCAGTTGCCCCCACCAAATGGTAACTAGTTTCGATGTTTGTCAAAAAGGGGGAGTGTACTGAGTATATAGAGTATCTGAGTGTACAGAGTTAATAATATATATACCGAGTGTACAGTTGAAATTGACAGGGGGAGCATAGAACATCAGGAGAATGAAATATAGAGTATAGATTATCAAGTTATACAACATATTGATAAGGGGAGTATGCATTTGAGTATGTATTTGAACGAATGTATATACTGCCATTTCAATTTATTTTGTAAAGTATATAGATTTTGTATTATGACTTTGAAAGGAGTTTTGTCAAACATACCAAACTAATGTCAAAAGGGGAGATTGTTGCTATTTACTAAGTTGTTATTAGTTTTATGCCCAAAGTCATTCTATATACTCTAGTCGGTTAATGCCATTGAAATGTCTAGTCAGTAATTACTAAGGTGTCGGTTACAGAGAAAGGCTAGTCACCGAGATGTCTATCGAGTAAAAGTTATATGTCTACCGAGCAGCAAAGAAGGTATACCGAGTCAATCTGAACCGAGTGAAAATGTGTTACCAGATTCAATGAACCTGGACACACATGTGAAACATGTTACAAGATTCGAGAACATGGAACCGTTATTACATAGGAAATTGCATTTAAAGATTTTGTATGATTTTGAGGGAGTTTATCCAATGAAATAATTTCTATGTTTATTCATTCGATAAAACATGTTTGTATGATCGATGCATGAATAGATCACTATCTCGGAGATCTATATATACAGAATGATTTGAGTATCTAAACAAGAGGGAAAAATGATGAGTTGAATATGAAAATCTTGAGAGAAGATAAGATGTGAAGATTAACAGATATATTCAAAGGTCACCAAGAAGGTTTTTCAGAGAACAGTTTAAGTGACAGAGTATACAGAAGTGGTCACTGAGTTGACTTATCAATTACTGAGGTATGCTATGAGCAAGGTAATTTCATATTGAGCACATAGAGTCTACTATAACATTTCAGATGTAAAGTTGCAAATATTTTGTAAAGATTTTGATTGAATTATTTTGAGTTGAGTTAGAAACCTTTAACAGGGTAAAAGACTCTAACAAAGTCTATAAATTGTAAAGCATTTAACCAGGTACGACATTTTGTAAAAGTGTTTATAAAATCCTTTAGCAAGGTAGATCTAAAGATCTTTGTACTCCTAATAGGGTAAGCTATCAGAAATAGCTAAACATGTAGCTCTAACTGAGCAATCTTGATTATTGTAGTAGTGAAGTTGTGGGTGTCATCCCCACCATAGTTTTTCTCTCTAACCAAGAGTTTCTGTGTAACTAAAATCTTTGTGTTATGGAGTGAAATTTGTATGAGTGTTATTTCTGTGATTATTCTTCAGCTTTATATATTATGAGATCAACAGTATTCAGATTATGTTTAACAGTAAAATTGTTGTTCAAGAAAAGTTTTGAAGTACCGATTCACCCCTCCCCTCTCAATACATTAGCTTTCCTAGTTGGACCTAACAGGAGATGGAGAGATTTCTTGTTGTGCAAAATGTGGAGAGCAAACCTAGTTTTGATTTTTCTAAGGATAGTCTACACCACTGATTATAGGAATCAGGATATTATGGAAAATCCAAGGCGTGGATTGACTCTCAGATAAACAGGACACTCTAGCACACAATCATGTAACATCATATAGATGTAGATACAAGACTGCAAGTTCATACAAGAGACACCTTCAAATACTCCATACCACAAAAATATGCCCCAGTATGACCCTCGCCGCAACATACCAAGATATAGATTGATCCTGACAACCGTGAGTAGGAACAGTCATAGGAAAAGTGATGCAAATCAAACCAAATAGACCAAATCATTGAAGCAAAATGCACAAGGCCAACTGATATCTCTTTCCAAGAGTAGGACATAGGATATGGATAGGCTGCCGGACATGGGAAGGATGGATCGCGATGGGAAGGAGTGATTGATGAAACTGAATAGGCAATAGAGAAGATGGCATGGACACATGAATGCAAATGCGGTACTTGACTACAAAGACTTGATGGAGTACATGTGGATGAATATTTGAATAACGCGTAAGTCAAGAAGAAGCACAAGCTCCAGACTCAGGTTTAAGCTCAATTTATTGGGATGGAAGCTCAGTTTGATGGGATAGAAGCTTAGTTTGATGGGATGATCCTTATTCATGATTCAGGAAGAGACTCATCATCATACACCATGGGAGAGGATGGATAACTATCCTGCTGAGGATATTTTGGTGGGAAAAGTAGGTAGGGTTGTTGCAGAGGATACTAAAATGAATCGCGACATCTATGGAGGTGGTCAGGATCACCTTGTTCCCTTTTCTTTTCTATGGGGACAGAGGTTAGAGGATGATAGAATGAAGGAGACAACCAACAAAAATCAGGGTGATGGATGCTATGTGATAAGGCTTATGCAATGGCGTCAATTAAAGAATGAAGGAGGCAACCGGTTGCAGGAGAGCGGGTGGAATGTGGAGGAGTATGGAAGGTATGGAAGGTCATGTAATGACTCATGTCACATCAGAGCATTTTGCTAAAATGAATCTGACTGCTTGAGTCATGTCAATTAATTTCGCTTACTTAAATTGATTGTTTCCATGTATATCAGTTCATCACCTTCAATTTAAAGTATAAGGTGTCATCCTGCACAAATGTTCCTATCCTTGGGTGTTGGGTGGGGAAGTGCAAAGATGTCAGGATATTTGATTTAAGGAATGTGGATATCAGGTGGGTGGTTGGAGAAGATAGAGTCTGACCTGATAGACGATGGATCCAGATTATTTACCTTGGCACGTATAAATAGGTTTTCACCAAGGTATATGCGTTGGATAGAGGAGGCAGAGTGGGTCTATTTAATGGCTAGTGGTATGGATGTTTCCCCTCTAAGAGCTTGCAATACTGGAAAGGTTGTAGATCACCTCTGATAGTGATTTTTCTGCCATTGAAGGGAAATTTATGGCATTGGTGGTAAGTGGAGAGAACGACTTGAAGGGAATGAATTCACAGACAGCCAAGAAGAATGTCATATGGGAGGTCAAGATCTAAGACTTGGCAAGGGGTCTCAAATGTAATGGGGACCACTTGAAGAGATAAAGTGATCATGCCTTTGGAAACCCTTTCTGCATCATCACAGGCCTTGATTGTGATTCGTCCTAATGGGTCAACCAGGTCCTCAGAAAGTCCCAATTGCTTTATTAACTTGTATCTATAGAGATTGAGTCTAGACCCACCGTCTATCAAGATGCATTTAACCTTATTTTTCTAGATAAGAGCTTCAATGTGCAATGGCTTATTATGATCATGATCAGGGGGAGCATAATTAGAGGTGAAAACAAGGTGGTATTGGGCCGTGAGGTTTCCAATAAGGGCTTGAAACTGGGTAGCATTGATGTTGTTGGGGACACATGATTCAAGGAGGGCTTGTTCCAAAATATCCTTGTGAGAAAGAGAGGTCTTGAGAAGTTCTAGGATGGAGATCTGTGCAGAAGTCTTCCCAAGGTGATGAAGGAGGTCATATCGGCGAGTGGATAACGTGGAGGGAGGATTAGGTGGGGGAGGACTTGCTTGGACAATTACTCTTCCACGATGAGTGGTTACATTACAGTCATTCTGAGAATGCGACATGGAAGGTGTGACACCTTGAATGACTATTTTTACAGGGTTGGGCCTGCTTGGCGGTTGTGAAGGGGGAGGACCACCTTGAATAGTGACCCTAGGTCTATTTTGGGTAGGGGGAGGGTTAGCTCCTTGGATAGTGATGACATTGACATGGTTATCCACATGCTCTGTACGACCCACCAAGGAGTCAAAGTCCGATATATAATTGGTGTAATCATAGTTCACATCATTAGATGATGAGGCCTTGCCTTTATCATGCTTCGAGAAGGGTTCCTGGTGCACCTTGAGTTTGTCGTTATTACTAGTTTTTGTCATTGCTACCTCAATATCACCCTTATCAATAAGGTCTTGGATGTAATTCTTAAGTTTCATACAATTTCGTGTATCATGCCCATTGATGCGGTGATAGTAACAATACTCATTCTCATTATACCACCTGGGTTTGGGTTGATTTGGATCAAACAGATGAGTTATTGGAAAGACAACTTCACCGGCTTGGACAAGATTTTGGAACACAACCTCAATGGGCTTAACAAGAGGAGTATACTCCCTTGGAGTCTAAATTTTAGCTCAGGGTGGTCGCCCTAGATTGATACATTGTTGGGGGGTCTTTGAGATTGATTTTGATTGTTTTGTCGATTGTTGAATTGATTGTTAGTGGTGGTGGGTTTTGGAGGAGCAACCATAGTTTGGACCTGCTTTGCGTCAGTGACACCATCGTTGAAAATGTTCTTGTTTTTAGACAAAATTTTTGGTTTATCAGTATTATAAGAGGAATTTTCTGGTTTGATTTCTAATAATTCTTTAGAGTGCCTTCCTCTAACAAGACACGTTCAAGGGATAAGCCTTTGTCAGTCAACTTTTGGAAAGATTTTATACACTGAGTTGTCAAGGATTTTGATAGTTTGGGTACTAGATTCTTTTGAAATAACTCAATTTGGTGTCCTCTGGCATATCCCACTGTAATTTTTTGATAAGATGTCACCACCTTTGCAAGAAGTTGGTGAAGGTTTCTTTGAGCCTTTGTTTTGTGTTACATAGGTCCATCATGGAAACACCATTGATGATATGTAAGCATAGTGGGCCACAAACTTGTCTGCCAAGTCCAGGAAGGAAGTGATAGAACCTCGAGGTAAGAACAAGAACCACACAAAGGCGTCTCTCATAAGAATTTTAGGGAAAAGTCTTCCTAGATACAAATCACTATAGGAGACCTCTTGACATAAGATGTGAAACTCACGGACATGGTCTCGGGGGTCACCCTTGCCTTCATACTTCATGAACTTAGGCATCTCAAACCCTAGTGGGTAAGGCACGACTGATATTGATGGGTCATAAGGGTAGGGATAATATTCCTCAAATGAATAAGGCTTTCTTTTGTTAGTCCCCTCTTTCATGTTTTTGACTATTTTCTTCATGTCCTGAATTTCCTTGATTAAGTCATGTTGTGGATCTTGGACATGATGGACCGTGTCTGCCCTGGGCTTCTGGTGAGTCACGGATGACACACCACCACCACTAATATATTGGTAAGATGAAGAAATAGGGAAATGAGATGTGATGACCAATGTCACGAGGACTTGAGAGGTGATGATTGGTCACGACCTGCGGATTGTGGTAGCATGAGTGAGAGAAGCTTTGATGAAATTAGAAACATTGTTAAGGGAAATAGAAGATTGGGAAATAAAAATGTGTGGGCGAGTGGAGGAATATGGGATAGGAGCATGTTGAAGAATAGGTGTGATTGGGTTGGATAATGGAATAGATGCTAAAAAGGAAGAAGAAGGTTGGAAAAAAATTCTAGGGATGGATACCATGGGCACTATAGATTGAGGATGAAGAATAGGGGCAATGATGTGACTAGTAGCAAATTCTCCTTGTGGTTGTTGATCAAGAATGGATCTATCAAAATCAGGGGGAAGCCAAGCTCCATTTTCAATGAGGGTCCTTAAGAGACCACTAGGATTGTGTCAGATGAATTTTTCCATCATTTCTTGATTGTATGAATCCTCTAGGAGTGTTTGCATTTTTGGGGGGAGGTCGTCTTAATCAACCATGTTAGGGTCCACTTGTGGTTGTAGATCTTGACTGTCGAGTTGTAAATTTTAACCTTGTGTGGGATCTTATGTAGGATCTTGATATAGGACACTAATGTCCAACATGCCATATTGTTGTTTGGCCATCTTCTTCTTTTGAGATCGAGTTGTGACCATACAAGAATAGCCTTATAAAAGTTTTTAGAAGAAGAATCTTGATGAAAGGACTTAGCAAAATTTTTCGGATT
The DNA here is from genome assembly GCF_030272615.1 of Cryptomeria japonica. Taxonomy (NCBI): domain Eukaryota; kingdom Viridiplantae; phylum Streptophyta; class Pinopsida; order Cupressales; family Cupressaceae; genus Cryptomeria; species Cryptomeria japonica. The sequence continues at coordinate 444,671,647 of NC_081410.1, forward strand.
TTGATTTGATTGGATAATTGATTGGGTCCTTAGATTAGGACCAAATTGATTAAGATCACACCCTAGTCCTTGAACAAGGATTTCAGACGGAGGAGATTGATGATGAAAACCACAAACAAGGTGATAACCAAGTTGGGTGAAATTTAGACCTTAAAATGATGATCAATCTTTTTCTACTAAAGATTGACTAATGATCCCAAGAAAAATAAAGACGTAGGATTGGGATCTTGATCGAACCAATGGATGAGACAAAGGTGCTTGGGGGAGATTCTTTCCCAATCACAAAGGCCAAATGATTGATTGATTTAAGATGAGGTCTAAATAAAACTTCACAAGGTACAAAACCTTAGAGTGAGGTTGATTTGATTTGGGTGATTGATTGGAGGATTGGATGATTGATTGATTAATTTGATTAAAATTTTATTGTTGGATTGATTGATGTGCTAAGTCCTTAGGAAAGGTAGATGATGAAAGATCAAAGAGGGATGATAGTGATGACTAGATGAAAGTGGTGACTAGGTTCTTCTTGGGATGGAAAAAACTCAATAAGTGATAGGTTCGGATGACAAATTGTATGAAGGGATACAACCACCCTGATTTTAGAAATAGTTGGTATTGAAAGACAAGCCTGATCCTTGGTGTAGGGCACAAACTCTTAGTTCATCAGTAGCATCAAACTCATTGCTATGACCATGAGTGTAATCGTGAAATCAGTGCAAGAAGGTCCTATGTTTGAGCAAGAGTTTGCAGTTGGTGTACCAAAACTTTCAACGTCTAATGAGTTGGCCTTGGGTGAGCTACTTCTTTTTTATTGGATGGTGGATAGACTTCTTGGGATGAATGTACAACTTAGGCTTATGGAACATGAGGTGGACTTGATTTGGACTTTGTTTATGCAAGTGCAAAAATTTGGATTTGGAATGTTGGTCAAATGTGGAGGATGAGGAAGTTGTTTTTCAATATACTCTTGGAAAGAAAACATCAAGCATAGTAAATAAATTGCCAATTTTACCACTCAATAATGAGTGTGCAAGTGATGGGGGGCCTAGATTAGCCCAAATTGATTTTACGAGTATAGCACAAATGAAGACACTTGAAGACAACACAACTTAGGTTGGAAAGTGGAAACCACTTGATAGGCCCCTCGCATAAGCAATAACTCACTTAGGCGGACAAATAGAGATTCCAGTAGCACTAGCTCCACTTCACGACACTCACTTCTCAGGCATACCAGATTCTCTTACCCCAAAGATCCAAGGATCTATTACATGGAAAATTTATGTCTTATCCTGAGCAGATTCATGAGGAGTAACTTTGGGGTATGATCTGCATCCCCTACACTATCAAATGTAGAATTTTGGCTACTAAAACTGGTATCTAGTGTAATTTTTGAGGGATCACCAATCCAACAATGGATTCTCGAAGCAAGCCACTTAAGGCTCTAACTAAGCTTATCGGTGCAAGGAAGGCCCCCACATATGTTGAATTCACTCAGAACTCAAGCCGCTTGACCAACATATTTATATAGAAGCTCAAAAAACTTGCTTGAGATTGTGCCAAGAGAGTCGATATCCCTGACGTGTCCCAATTCGAGATACTCTTGTGGGGTGATGGAATCCCCAGTCAAGAAATACCCCTCAACTACTAAAATAAAAAAGAGAGTGTTGTTGATCACTCATTCTCTTACACCCAAGATCCATGAAGGCGAGGGGAGAGGATACTAGAGTGCAACGGTGGTTCCACCCAATGCTAAGCATGCAAGTGCACAAGACACATAAGACACTTGTTCATTTTAGTCCCACATGTACAATGATTTCTATATAAAAAGCACAAAGCAAAGCTAAACTAGTTGAAATAATGGACCTTCGACAAGTGTGCTGCAAGAAACAAATTAGTAGTTTTAAAAATTGTCTTGGATACATGACACCACCTGCAACTACCCAAAATTTGATTAGCAACTAAAAACTCCTAAGGATGCAACGCATACGTTGATCCATAGGTGCAAACACTGCAGCGTCTGCGTAGACGTTGATGTGTCTATGCAAACGTTGAAGTAATCATGCAAACCTAAAGAGCAGTAAAGTGAGAATTATAAATTTAAATTCAAATTCAAATTCAAATTTTCGGTTGAGATTTTACCTCCTGCACAAGCGTTGATGCCTTGCACAAATGCTGATGCGTATGCACAGATGTTAAAATAGAGAGTTAAATGTCGTTAGAGAGTTAGTTGATTAATCAAAATTTGAATTTTGAATTTCAAAGTTCGAATGGGAAGTCTGGTCCAACGCAAGCGCCAAACTAGAGCACAAACGTTGTTTTGCGTAGGCATTGATTAGCCTGGTACCCAACAAAGTAAACTAAAACGCCTAAAAGATTACTAAAAATAGAAATAAATGCTAAGTATTTGTTTGTTCTTGTTCTTTTAGACTCCTTTTTAATTTTCAACCTTTAGAAACAAAAATAAAACCTAAACTAAAGCTCTAGATAAAAGTGTCTAAAGACATTGTGGAAACGTTGATTCACAGTGCATACGTCGATCACCAAACCCTACCAAAAAAAAGGTGTGTTAAAATTCAAATGTTAAAACACAAATGTGAATCCGCAGTGGAGATGTTGAAGTACAGGCAGAGGCATTGAAGCATCAAACTACGTACTAAAACCACCAAAAACTCACACACATGATTAGTTTCAAGGGACGTGGGTCCCAGCGAGGATTCCAAAAATGAAGAGGGGAAAAAACAACAAAGCAAGATTCAATGGTTATATTTAAATAAATCATTCAAAACATAAAACAAAACCATTTTTACCTTGTTATTTTTACCTTCTCCTTCGGATTGGGCTTGATGAAGTGAAGATGTGCCCTTGTACTCCACTTGTTTGGATTTTCCCTTCTTGATTGATGTGGATTGCTCTCCAAGATGCACAAGAATGATAAAAGGGATGGAGTGATGGGTGCTTAAGTGATGGATATGGATTTTAAGTGGATAATTTACTATAATGGTGATGCTCTTGATGGATTGCTAAAGATAAAATGACAGCATGAGATTACTTGACTTGGAGATGGGAAATGAAGGGGAGGAGACCCTAATTTATAGATTTGAGAGAGGATGAATGGAGGGTCAAGATTGAAGATGAATCAAGGGTGGAGATTGAAGGAGAGGGAGCACATGGATTGAGAGGACATGAGGTGACAAGTGTGGAGACCAAGAGATTTTCCATAAAGGAATTTCTTGTCTCCACACTCCACAATGTACATGGGGAAGATATCCCCAAGTACATTGGGGGAATAAAAAGGAATTAAAAATTCCTTGGAGGATGGAGGAGGAATTAAAAATTATTAAATAATGAAATGCATGGGGAAAGGGAATGAGAAAAGGAATTTAAAATTCCTTGGGAAGGTGAGAGGCATAGTAGAATGTGAGATTTTGAAATCCTTGAAATGACCCAATTGGGTGCATTTAAGGTGGAAGGTAAGGAGGGGACAAGTGGATTTAGCGTTGTGGCTAATCATGGAGATTAGCCACTAGAAAATGATTAAAATAGATGATTAGGTGAGTTAATAGGAGATTAGGAGACAAGTGGAATTTGTAGGAGGATTTGACAAGAGGAGAGAGAATGAGTAGGGGAATTTAAAATTGAAGAATAATATTAAGCATGATTATGAGGGATTCTAGAAGAATTAATTAAGGTAATGGAGGATTTAGAAAAGTGGTTTGTAGGAATCACTTGATTTAACTAATTAATTTAGATTAATTAACTAAAAAGATTTTAGAAGAAATAAATAATTAGATAACCTTAGAAGAATAGGGAATAATTGATTTATTGAATAATTAAATTGGACTATAGTGATAGGATTAATTAAATTTAATTAATATTGAGAAGAATAAAGGCTAGAATAATTAAATAAATTAATTATGTAGAAAGGATAAAATTAATGAGATATTTAATTTAATTAATTTTGGATGTCTACAATTTGCCTCCCCTTTTACACATCGGCAAAATTAGTGGTGGGTAAAAGATAAAAGAAGAGAATGCCTCAGCATGAAAGCGTGGGTGGTATAGGTCCCCTCGAGAATTTAACCAGGAATTTTTGAAAATTTTCGAGAAAATTCTCTAAAGAAGAATGATAGATGAGAGAAAAAAAATGAAAAAGATGATGAAGTGAAGAAAGTGGAAGAAAGATGAGTAAAGTGATAAAAGAGGGCTATAAGGGGCCCCATATAAGGCCCACAAGGCCCAAGGAAGGGTCATTGTCACATACACCTATTGGAGCATAGAGAGCACAAAGCTCTTGGAGAGAGAGATGGCACACGTTCTCATGCATGAGCACTAAGCGGAGAGGGTCCGATGACATGAGAGACCAGCACACTATGGCCCACCAGTATGTACCTAGGACCCACTCAGTTATTTGGTAGATTAGAGTGAATTTTAGGGCTAGAAATAGGATTTAACAGGGTAACGCAACAGAGGCGCAGATCATCGTTTCAGCGTCACCGCCCTAGGTTAGCGCGTGCACTTGCATGATATTAGGGTAAATAGAGGGGGATTGGGGTAGGCGCACAAATTAAAATATATGTTCTCTATTGAAGAGAATCATCTATAAGTTGTGCTCGCGTTGGTCAGAATAGATTTTGAAGGGATCGATGGGCCACATATATGCCCTGGGAGTAGATTATAGGGAGAGGATTAGGATAGAATATGAGGGCTAATGAAGTGGATTAATTGGGTGCAGGAGGATGACAGGCCACTTGCATCATGAGAGAATTGGCCTTCGATTATGAGGCTATACAACCAACTCTAGTCAGATGAGAGGGAGATCCTGAGCGTAATGGGCTTGGGATTCATCAGGAGATGGCCTAGGATCAGGGTGCATACAGCTATGATGACTACGTTGGTAGAGCAATGGGACAATAGGACCTGTACTTTCCACCTTCCCACTAAGGAGGCTACCATCACACTGTTAAACATTTGGAGGATCTTGAAGATCCCCATCCGAGGCATCATGTCAAAGTACAGATTGGATGGCAGAGACTATTATATAAGGCAGGTGTGCGAGTACGTAGCCCTACCCATGGAGGGGACTAGGATGCACCTAGGCCGAGCCACACAGATTCGGCACATCCTGCAGCTTGTACTATTTATTTATGGATTGATTAGTGGACGTATGATGCCAAACCTGAGCAGACATGGATTCTTGCTTAGATGGGCCCATTGCATTTACTATATGATCGAGTATTGTGTGACATACTATTGGGGTGTGGTGATGCTAGGGAAGTTGTACCATGATATGAATTTATGTCTATACCAAGATTACCAAAATTTAGGTATAGGGGTCACACTCCTCCATATCTGGGCATGCGATCATATTGCAATAGCTCGATCGATAGGTCAATAGGACAGGCAGTGACGGTTCCCGTACGTTGACAAATATAGAGGCCTGTTACATTATCACCGTTTGGGAGCCTATTACATGACACCAACTACAACAACCCAAAATATGCATTTCTACATCGTAGAGCTCTTTTGGTACTATAGTGATTTTGAATAAGTTTTCTCCAGGGATATCTTCCTTAGCATCATTTGTCTCTTCTCTTATAATTATAGATAGATAATCTAGACATTAATTGTTCCTCTTGGGTTTTACCATGATATTTGTTGTCATGGGGAGTTGCACCCGATGCCAGGTTTAAAATTCTACAATCTTGTGCAACATGTGAATACTCTTAGGTTGTGGGTATCCTATAATGAGAGTAGACCTCAGATTATGGGTTGGCTCCCTTTTGAATATCCTAAAAAAATAACACTTGACAGAGAAAAGGGTAAGAAGGAGGATATTAAAAAAGGAGCCAACCCATAATCTGGAGGTCTACTCTCATTATAGGATACCCACTGCCTAAGAGTAATCCCATGTTGCATAGGATTGCAGAGTTTTCAACTTGGCATCGGGTGCAAATCCCCGTGACAATAGTTTTTGGCACATTTAGTGGAACCGTTGAACTATTTTAGTTCATACAAGGCCACCTTGGCTGCTATTTTGGTGTGAGCAGCAGTGATTTTAGCCTTTGGAGGCAAGATCTACACACAGCTGGAGACTTAGAACTCAATACCACTAGTTTCAAGCAGATTTAGTGCTGGTATGGTTCAAAACATCTTTGCATTTTAATTTCCAACTCTTTATATGATTAAAGATGTCAAATTTCTATGGCCAATATGTATACCCCCCTCCATATCATGACAAGGAAGCTCCTACGCCTCCTTAACAACCATATACTAATAGCCATAGTGTTGGTTTTAGCCCAAACTCCCTTACAACAGTAGGTAATCAACACACCTATCCTACTTACCACCCACCCACCCCTGCTCAGTCTTCTTGGCAGCCTAACCAAGCTTACAGTTAGTCTCAAGAAGACTATTTTCTTTCAAATCATCACAATCATAGTTCCAACCAGCTTCAACAAGAGATTGATGAGCAACTAGAGGAATGGTCTTATCAATCTTATCTCCATAAGAAGGAAGCGTTGAATTGTCAAGAGCAATCTCATTAGTAGTATTTGGTGGCACAATATAGGCTAAATGAAGAAAATCTAGAAAAGGAGTTGGTTGTTCAAAAAGAAGAGTATGAAGAAAATCTTGAAAGGGAGTTAGTTGTACAGAAAGAGAAATATGAAGAGAGACTGACAACAGAAAAAGGAGAGCTGACAAATATTTTTCTTTCTATATTACAAAATGTAGAGGCACCATCGACTCCTCCTTCATTGCAAGAACTTGTACCTAAGCAAAAAGCTAACCTTGCTGATGTCTTTCCAAATTCTTTTTTTTAAATGGGCATTTCTATGTTCAATACATTATCCTTCATACCAAATGCCCCTCATGAAAAAGTACAACCTATAATCCCTCAAGAGAATCCTATTGAAGAACATATTTGCCTTCCAATAGCCTAAGAAGCTCCTCAAGTTGATCTAGTTAGTCCTATTATACCCCCAGAGAGATGTCATACTAAGAAAAGAATGTCAGAACAATGAACTTTAGAGCAAGATAATGATTATTAGTAGGAATTTTTGCATGATTTGTTTAACAAACTTCCACTTTTCTTTGAATAACAGGAGGTTGCACAATGTTCAATACCAACAAATCAGTTGTAGTAGCAAAATGAAGATACAAAGGAAGGTAGTGTTGAAGGTGAGTTGAGTCAAGCTTTCGCTTTCCTATTTTATGAACTCCCTTGTTTTTATGATGAAGAAATCATGCCCCCACCAATGGAAAATCAAATATTTGAGAAGCATGAGGAAGAAAATGATGATGTTCTTGTGCAAGAGATTGTTGTTCAAGTTGAGAAAATTCTTAAATCAGAGCCTATACTTCAAGAGGACATAGTTTATGATTTGTCAAACCTTGAAGAAAGCTACAATGAAGTCCAAATCAATCATTTTATGCTGAAAAGCAAAGAAGAAATTGAGGAGGATTTATTTTGGGAAGACTTGGAGATGTTTTGTTCAACTATTGAGGATAAAAAAACACTTTTTGAGGAGGTAATTCATGAACAACAAGAAAAAGATGAGGAAAAAATTGTGGTTCCTCTTGAACCAGATGAATCAATTCCTTCCAATTAGTAGGGTAAGGTTGAAGAAGCAATTTATTAGCTTAAGACTAGCAAGGAGAGCTCGAGTTTCATTCCTATAAGAGGGTGTCCTATAAGGCATTTAGTACATATGGATGCCAAGAAGGCATCAAAGGTCAAACTTTCACCCAAGCACGAAGCCTCAACAAAATCATATCATCCTTAGCTTTTTTATGCCCCTTCAAGAAGCAGTATGTATGAGCAAGATGAAGAGGTAAGTCATTTCATTCTCATTCTTGGAGAAGTATTGCAGCATTGTGTAAGGTTCCTCTTCATTTTTCATCTTTTTTTAGTTGTTCATCAGCATGTAACTCATTCTAAATTGGGAAGAAGAGGGAGTTATTTCCTATACCCAGTGAATGGTTTTGTTTAGGTTGGTTTCAGTCAATTAGTTTAGGATTAGGTTAGGTATGTTTGGATTCAATGAGGTGTTGTAACATCTTGTTTCAGTGATGTTAGTGTCTATTTTTCATTCCTCCAAGTGCTTGAGCGCAAGTTTTAGTAGCAGTCTCCTGGTTTTTCTGAGTAGTTTTCAGTATTGGTGGAGTTTGCGGTAGTTTGGTTTGAGTTTTGAGTGTTGTTCCATGTTTCTAACAACAAGTCTCTTGGTTTGGTCAAGTTTTATTTTCTGAGTTCTTTAGAATCAATGCCCAATGGATTGCTTAAGGTTACTCGTCTATCATTACTTACTAGGCAAGCATCCCCGAGAGTCGCCAAAATGTTTTCCAATTTATATTATTATGTAAATTGGACATGTTGGGTCTGAGTGTATTAATTTCAAACTTCATTTTTGTTATTATTCTTAGGATGATGTGTGAGTCAAATCTGAAATATTAGTGAAAAAGGGCTTCATTTTTATAAGCATGCTGAGTAATATCTTGTAGCCTTAGTATTGTCTTGTTAAAGGGGAAATGTCTTTGTTGTTTGAAAATTTCACCAAGAAGATTTTGATTTTATCTTTTTAGAAAGTCTTATATTACAAGTTCTCACGTGGTTTTGGGCCAAAAGTTCAAGATCATGTTGGAGGGAAAGTTAAAGTCCCACTTTAGAATATTGCAAACCATAGTTGAGCTCATGGTTAAAATGAGGAACTTGAGTTTTGTTTAAGAAAACCCTATCTTTTAGGGATTTTCTTTTGTTGCAGCATCATCCATGGTGGCTAGGAGCTTTAACATCAATGTTTCTATGTGCATCTTCAGTTCATCTCCAGTAGAGAAAGACTTTCTTCATCACATCTTTCAGTTCTTTGGGCAGAGATGGAGTAATCTTTGAGTTTGAATAAGAAACAAGAACAAGTCTAAGAGGCAAGTCATCTTTAGCCCTCTTGTTTTTTGGGTCATTACATAGTAAATAACTTTTTCTTTCTATGTGCGTAGAGAGTTTTTTCTATTTGTTTTTCTCTATTGAAAACAATATATAGAGAAAAACATGAAACGGAGGACAAGCACCTTGTATGTATTCAGAGCAAATACAACAACACATTCATTTAATATTTAGAGACAGTATTCAGAGAGGCTTAGAAACATAGTGATATACAACTACGGGTTATATGGTTACAATGAGCCAAAAGTGGTCAAAGGATAGTGCAAAGACCTCATAGCATCCTTACATAGTGTTGGAGAATTTCAAAAGCTATTTGCAGTAGTATCTTTCTTTTCAGGGATGGAGATACAGATCTCAAAGGTCTTCTTCAAGGGACAAGTAAGATACAACAATAATCAATCACAATGATCTTGTACATTAAGTTGTCACAATTATAATAAGGCCAACATCATATTGTCATAAAAGTATGAAGCACATTATATGTACAGGTAAATGATCAAACAAGGAAAATGATATGAAGAATACATGTTTTGATGTGATAGAATGGGCTCTCCCAATAGTCTTAATAGATACAAAGTCTACAATAAACCATGAGACTCACAATCAAATGACAGATCAATATAGTTCCCATGGAAAGATATAGTCACAGTCAACAAATCAGTAAATAAGACAGAAGTGGAAATAATATTTAAGAGCAGGCTTTTACCATCAAAATTCAGTCACCCCAAATGGATCAAGGTAGACATTGTTACTACTTATCAAGGTGCCATTAGTTTTTATATTCAAATTCATACTATATACTCTAGTTGGTTAACACTACCGAATCATGCAGTCGGTATACACAGAGAAGTCGGTATGCACAGTCTAGTTAGTTACAAAAGAAAGCAGTCACATAATGCAGTACACACCGAGCTATCTACCGAGTATCTTTTTATGTCTACCGAGCAGCAAAGATGACACACCGAGTTGATATACACCGAGTGAAACATGTTACCAGATACATTGAACCTGGACATGCATATGAAAACGTGTTACAAGATCAAGGCACATCTAACCGTTATCACATTGGAAATTGCACTAGAAGATTGTGTATGATTTTGAGATCAATCTAACCAATGAAATATTTTGTATAGTTATTCATTCGAGGAATCGTGTTTGTAAAATCAAAGCAATGAATTGGATCACTGTCTTAAGAGATCTATTTATACAGCATGAGTTAAAGGTGTGTGCATGAGTGAAAGAAGTCTATTACAGAGACACAGAGGTCACTGAGAAGGTTTTCAGAGAACAGTTGAAGAATAGAGTAAACAGAAGGGTTTATCGAGTTACTATATGGGTTACCGAGGTATGCTACAAGCAAGGTAATCTATTCTGAGCACATAGAATCTGCTATAACATTTTAGATGTAAAGTTGCAGATATTTGTAATGATTTTATTGTAATATTGTGAAGTTTTAAGAGAAACTTTTAACAGGGTAAAAGACTCTAATCAAGTCTATAAATTTTAAAGCCTCTAACCAGGTGCAACATTTAGATTAAATGTTGTAAAATCCTTTAGCAAGGTAGATCTAACAGATCTTGTTACTCCTAACAGGGTAAGCTATCAGAAATAGCTAATATGTAGCTCTAACTGAGCACTCTTTATTATTGCAGTAGTGAAGTTGTGGGTGCCATCCCCATCGCAGTTTTTCTCTCTAACCAAGAGTTTCTGCGTAACCAAAATATATGTGTTATGAAGTGAATCATGTATGATTGTTATCTATTTATTTTAACTTTATTTTATGTTACTGCACTATTCTGTTTATGCATAACAGTAAAGTTATTATTCAAGAAAAGTTTTGGAGTACTGATTCACCCCTCCCCTCTTAGTACATTAGCTTTCCATATCGGGCCTAACAATTGGTATCAGAGCTTGAATCTTGGAAAAGGGTTTAACTACCTAAAGAGAAAGATCTTATCAATGGAAGGCTACAAACAATCTCAGAGGATTGTGTATCTACAAGAACAAATAGATCATGCTAATCAAGTGATTGCAGACATGCAAAGGCAAATGCAAAAATCTTTGAAAGTAAGAAGAAGATTATCTGATGACTTGCAGGATTCTCAAGAGTTAGTGGAACAAATTGAGACATCATTTGAGAACAGTATATCTGAAGAGATTGAAGAAATGATTGGAGTATTGAAAGAAAAGAACAAAGCACTGGTTGATCAACTAAAAGCAATGAAAAGAGAACATGAACATTTCAACACACAAATGACTGAAAATCTGGATGCATTAAGAACAGCTGAGGATAAAACAAGAGATCTACAAAGAGAGAAACAACAAATTGAAGTCTTAGTATCTGATAAAAATGATGAAATCATAAGGTTGACTGGGATTCAACAAAATATGACAGATCAACTAGGTTATGCACATCATGAAGCAATTCTGAAGAATGATGAAAATCAAGATTGAAACTTGAAGTATCAAGGTTGACCGATGAACTTGAAACAGAGAAGAAATCCAAAGAAACACTGAAGAAGAGTTATGAAGCATCAAAAATGTTGGATGAGCAATTGAATACAAGAAGACCCAATGGAGATGCAGGACTCGGTTACAAAGGAAAAGACTCTACCGAGAAAGGAATTCATACTACCAAGAGAGGGGAATCATCAAAGCAAGCTAGAAACAGGAATAACATCAAAAGAAAGAAGCCTATTTGCTACTACTATGGAAATCAAGGTCATACTGCCAACATGTGCCAAATCAGAAAAGGTAAGCAACCGAATGTCACTAAGTCTAATGGTTATTGTTACAATTGCAATAAATATGGTCACACATTTAACCAATGTAGGACAAAGTCTGTTAACAACTAGAGAAGGAAAAATACAAAGGGTTTTGTAGAAACTGCAATAGATATGGACATAGTACTGAGAAGTGATGGCTTAAGCAAAAGAACTACGTGTGGTCTGCACATCGAGCAAACACTAGAAGTTACCGAACTCACATCTTACCGACAATATGCAATAGTACCATGGGATTACAATAAAAGGATATGGTGTGAATGTTGTGGAAGATATGGACATATTAGTGCTAACTGTTTTATAAGGTTTGGAATGAACAACTGAAGATCATGGAGAAATCCTGGTATGGCATGTTTTCATTGTCACAAAGTTGGACACTTGGCTGGAGATTGCAGAGATCAACCTAGAGGAGACACTGAAGAAATAAAAGGCAAATTACAGATGATTTGGAAAAAGAAGGAAATTGTGTCAAATGAAGAAAGCACCTTACCTACTGAGTTAGGTGCACCTAGTCCAAATTAATCAGTAAAGGTATTAAGGGACTGCATTTTCTGAAGGTTAAAATCATAACAGTTCCTATTCTACTATGTACTAAATTAAAAATTTGCATAGTTAAGATGCATTAGTAAGTTTGAAATTCTATCAAAGTCTTTGAAGCACTTTACAGGAAACCTATCAAGTCAGTGAATACAGGAAGCCTGTCAAGTCGGTAAATGAAGGAAATTTGGTTACTTGGTTAAAACAAAAAAAAGGAGAGTAAATCGGTTAAAGGTGAACCGAGTGCATTTAATGTTTTTAACCTAACCCACACGGAGCCCGATAAGGTATTTTGTGTACTTAAAAGCATTTTTGCGGTCATTTACACTTACCAAGTTTTCGAAAGAGCAGAGCAGAGCGAATCAAGGTGATCAAACCTTATTCAAAGTGAATCCAAGGTATTTACATCAAATCTCATCACACTGTTAAGCTAGTTTACCGATCTTATCTTGTTGCCATTATCTGCTGAGTGTGAAGCGTCTGTCATTTGGAATTCTGAAACACTAAGGACTCTTTACTAGTTTTTACCTAAAATCTTAAATGGCTCCCAAGATCCAAGATCCCATAGTTGTCAAAAATGTAGAGAAGCCCTCACTGAAATACTCTTTGACTCCTAAAGTCATCTCTGAACCGGATGACAAAACCGCCTTTTCACTCATCCTGGATAGAGTATTGTTAATTGAAGATGTGAGATTCTTCACCTAATGTTGTGTTGAAGAACTCGGTCATGTTGAAATAAGAGACACCTATGATGAACTATGTACCGATGGTGTATTAAACAACAAGTATGAACACATCAAAATCAAAGGATTGACTGAAGCCCTAACCTATCCTCGTGTGTTCAAACCCCAGTGGGTCAAGTTTGTTCTGAGCAGAGTTCATGATGATTTCATGTGGCTAGAAGAGCAACCATTTAAAATCACCAAGGGAATCATTCATGTGATCACCGGTTATCCTATCTATGATCATGCACGAGCTCAAAAGATGATATCACAGAAGGAATTGATCAGTTTAACCAGAGTAGAATCTGATTACAGAGGACTGAAATTGAACAATGTCACTAATACAGAACTTAAGTTTTTCATTAGAGTAATTGGTTACTGTTTCTTCCAATCAGCAAGGGAAAACAGTGTACCCTATGCAGCAGTTGACTTAGCTTATAAAATTGTGAAAAAGGGAATGAAAGTTGACTTATGTGAATTGTTATTGAAGAACCTGTTTGAGAATCTAAACACAATAAGGAAGCCGAAGAAGAACAACTCGAAAAATACACTAAAGTTTGGTTCACTTCTTATATGCATGTTTTTCTACTTTGAAAAATTATTTCCATCAATCGATAAAGTAGTTTGGGAGCTACACCGACGAATCACCCATCAGATTAATGGCTTCATCAAGAAGCTAGGTGATAATTTCAATGATATAATGGATGATTACTTTAGTAAATTTCAAGAGAAAATGCACAACAGGTACCGGATTCCACCCCAGCTAGTGGAGAAATATAAAGATGACATATGCTTTGAGGTGGACACTGATTACTGTTATGTGAATGCTGTGGAACCAAGAACTCAATCTTTGCCACCTATGGGTTATGAGATTGACTTTGACATCACACAACAGCAAATTGATGGATTTCTTACATTACCAAGGTATGCTACCGAGCTGAGGTATGGAACCTATGAAGAAGTGAAGGGAAAAGTGAAAATGAGCATTGTAGTACCCAAAGCTACAAGAAAGGCAACAAAGATGATAAAGGTTTTAACAAAGAAATTCGGAGAAGATTCTTCCTCTACACCCGTCAAAGGCACTCTTTCCATCACTGAAGAGGAATCAGAAGCTCAAGAGGCAGCTATAACATTAAGCACCGAATTACCTAAGGGTAAAGTGTTAAAAAGAAAGAAACATGACACTTCAAAGGCCGTACCGACTCCTCCAACAAAGAGACCTAATATAAGAGCATCTACAACATCATCGAGTAAGAAACAAAAGAGTGTTACTGCTCCCAAGGTAACAAAGACATACAAGAAATATACTCGGATACTCATTTTGGCAAAAGAGTCTAGTGATACAGAATCTGAAGATGCAAACAAATTCAAGATTGTCAAGAGCAAGAAGGTAAATATACATAGTGTTGAAAATTTATGTGCCAATCTGAAAGAATATGGCAGATTTGGTTCATTTAGATATGTCAAGTATGAAACTAGAAATACTGATGAGAAGAGACAAATTGAAGAAGTTGTCATCTGCACACTTCTAAAGTTCCAGTTAGCTCCATTGGAACTAGTAAAGTCACTTCCAAATGAACTTTACTTGCATATTGATAATAGGTGGAAGTATGCAATGGACGCAGAGAAACAAATTAGAGAAAGAAGTCTAGTCCATCTATTTCCTGATATGTCAGTAGCAGAAATAAAGGAACATTTGACAACCTACAATTCAAAATTTCTTGTCAAACAGAGAGCCTTAAAACTGATGAATGGGCTATATATTGACGTAGAAAATGAGACAAAAGCAAAATGGTAGGAAATCTTCAAAATCAAAGATGCCGGTGAACAATCTATAGTTGAAATCGTTGATGTCACTAAGCATGATCCTGATGTCACCGAGCAAGGTCCTAATGTTACCGAACAAGACTTGGCTGACACTATTCAAATAGATGAAGATGTCATGGATATAGATGAACCAGAGCAGGAAATGATAGAAGGCACTACATATGCAAAAATTGTATCTAGTGAATCCGTTTTAGAACAAGTTCAGCCTTATCCACTGATCAATCCACCTGTCTCTACCAAAGCTCCTCGGGATACAGCACAAGGAACCGAAGGTCACAAGTCTACAATGGGAGAAGATACTACTCTAGAACAGACCTCTCAAGCACCTTCGAGCACTGAAAATGTTGCAGTTGAGACACCCAGTACCGAGGCACCAAAAGATACCACAGCGGCTACAGGAACCGACCAAAGTGTTGCCTCTATCGAGCAACCTACCGAGGGTCAACAAGCCTCTCAAGCTATTGTCTTGGTCCAACCAACCAAAGGTAAAGAGAAGAAGGTGAAAAAGCATAGTTTCAAAGTTGATTTATCTAAACCGATAGTGTTGCCCAATGTGGATATATCAAAATTAAAGGGGCAAGCACTCATTGATTTTGGTGAACTATGCAAAGCAAAGGCCGAACAAGAAAAATAGATGGCCATACAAAAGAAGCATACAGTACTTCAGAAGGTGAAGACACTACTATTAGATATGCTACCTACAGTTGCAGTGTCAATAGATGCAACCGTCCAAATTCAACTGGATGAACTCCTTAATCAAATAGAAACATCCGGAGTTGATGCGTCTGAGTATTTGAGCAAGCTAAAAGACAATGAGCTTACTGCAAAAATGATAGAAGAGGTACAAAAAGCTCTAGCTATTGGCAAAGTCAAACTTGTCAAATTCATTGCTGAGTTGTCCCCTCAACTCAAGCACATTCTTTATTTATTTCAGAAACTCAGTACATTTTCTATATTCATTAAAGACATTAAGAATAAAACTGATGCAATTGAGAAAGAGATCACCAATCTCTCAAATAAGTTGACCCCAGAGCCCAATTCAGTTCAGAATTTTTATACCAAGCTTCAACAGCTCATGGCTCAACAATTGGAACTAAGAAATGAAGAACACAAGATCAGGATGGATATAATGACACTCCAAACATTATTCCTTCCTCATCTTTCATCCGTCCAAGAATAGATTAACCGAGCCACACGCCTATCTACTACACAAGAGGGAAGCACTCTTGATGGCTTAATATCACTATTGGCTGATATTCAAGCACAAAATTCTTTAATGGAAAGTGTCAAGGATGCACTCTCTGTCACACTCACCGAAGCCAAGACAAAGTATAAATCTATTTTTGAACATTTACCACCCCCGGATGGAAATTAAGTTTTTGATGTTTGTCAAAAAGGGGGAGTAATATGATAGTCTTGAGTGTGATACGATATATTTGGGGAGTGATACAGTTTTGGTGATACAGTTTTGATTTAGTATTCAGAGTATTGTATATAGGGGGAGTATACCGAGCAGAGTATGCAGAGTATCCAAGGACAGTAAGCAGAGCACACAAGCACAGAACCGAGCATGCAAAATCAGAGTTATGTACAGTATAATGATAAGGGGAGTATATTTGAATATACTATTTCATTGACTATTGTATATACTGTCAAGTATAGTCATTTTGCAAAGTATATAGATTTTTGAGTTATGACTTTGAAAGTAGTTTTTGTCAAACATCTCAACTAATGTGAAAAGGGGAGATTGTTACTACTTATCAAGTTGCCATTAGTTTTTATATTCAAAGTCATACTATATACTCTAGTCGATTAACACTACTGAATCATGTAGTCAGTATACACAGAGAATTCGATATGCACAGTCTAGTCAGTTACAGAAGAAAGCAGTCACAGAACACAGTACACACCAAGCTGTCTATCGAGTATCTTTTTATGTCTACCGAGCAGAAAAGATGACACACCGAGTGAAACGTGTTACCAGATACATTGAACCTGGACATGCATATGAAAACGTGTTACAAGATCGAGGCACATCTAACCATTATCACATTGGAAATTGCACTAGAAGATTGTGTATGATTTTGAGATCAATCTAACCAATGAAATATCTTATATAGTTATTCATTCGAGGAATCATGTTTGTAAGATCGAAGCAATGAATTGGATCACCATCTTAAGAGATCTATTTATATAGCATGAGTTAAAGGTGTGTGCATGAGTGAAAGAAGACTGTTACAGAGACACAGAGGTCATCGAGAAGGTTTTCAGAGAACTATCGAAGAACAGAGTAAACAGAAGGGTTTACCGAGTTACTATATGGGTTACCGAGGTATACTACAAGCAAGGTAATCTATTTTGAGCGTATAGAATCTGCTATAACATTTTAGATGTAAAGTTGCAGATATTTGTAATGATTTTATTGTAATATTGTGAAGTTGTAAGTGAAACCTTTAACAGGGTAAAAGACTCTAATCAAGTCTATAAATTGTAAAGCCTCTAACCAGGTGCAACATTTAGATTAAATGTTGTAAAATCCTTTAGCAAGGTAGATCTTACAAATCTTGTTACTCCTAATAGGGTAAGCTATCAGAAATAGCTAATATATAGCTCTAACCGAGCACTCTTTATTATTGCATTAGCGAAGTTGTGGGTGCCATCCCACCCAGAGTTTTTCTCTCTAACCAAGAGTTTCTACGTAACCAAAATATATGTGTTATGAAGTGAATCATGTATGATTGTTATCTATTTGTTTTAACTTTATTTTATGTTACTGCACTATTCTGTTTATGCATAACAGTAAAGTTATTATTCAAGAAAAGTTTTGGAGTACTGATTCACCCCTCCCCTCTCAGTATATTAGCTTTCCATATTGGGCCTAACAGACATTAGCAACAAGCATAAGGAGAATGATAGCCACAAAGCTCATTTGTCTCAAATCAAAGTGTAGTCAATTCACAATGCTAAGATAGTGAATACTCATGACAAAGAGCCTGGTTAATATCAGACAATGGCATTCAAAGCATAGCAAGTGCCCAAAGGACAATGATCTAGAAAATCACATAAGCTCCCCCTCAATAATCTTCTCAAGGCTGTGGATGGATCTACAAGCCAATGCACAGAGGCCTCATCATTGTCAAGAGCCATGGATAGTCATCTAAAAGAAAATCACATCATGAAGCAATCCTAGTTGTCATAGAGCAGTTCATAAGATCCATCAAAAGGGGCAACAAATGATAGCTATATACAAAGGTTAGGTGCATGAGAAATTCTTTAGACATGAGCTAGTCATAGTTACAAAAGAATGTCCAGTCTCACAATAGAAGCTATAAGACCTATAGCGACATTGAAAGAATAGAGAAAAGGCCAAACAATCAAGAATAGACAGATCTCAGGCTTAAGAATATCTTTGTCATAATGCAATCTCAGACTAGGACAAAAACAATGGGTCAAATACTACCAAAGCACAAGGACAAATGTCATTCCAAAATGATCAAGCATGAGTTATATTAGAATTAGTCATTAAAGAAGACCCTTTAAAGACTTTTGATAGCTTTTAGCAGTCCAAAATGGAGTAAGAACCTTGGATATTGTTAGCACAATGCAACTTAGATCTCAAAGCAACCATTAATGGACAAAATACAATCCTCACATGGCATAAATCACTATCAAAAAGTAGTTTTGCTGGTTTAGAAGCATAATCTTCATAAAGATAGCAGTCACACATGCATTCAAAAGATAGTCCATCATAAAGAAAAGGTTGTGCTCCTCAAGATATAGAAAGATAATTATATTTCATTGAGTCTTTGATGAGGATGTAAAGAAAATCACAGATCATATTTCTCATATGACAATTATCATCAGAGAGACAGTAATGCAGCTAGAACAACCATAAGGATAGGCCAAATCTCCAACAGTAGACATGAGATCTTCAACACAACCTTCAAGGGATGGCACTCAAAGTGGATCAAAATAGTGTAATCAGTCCATTGGCAACAATAGTTAAGAACAATATAAGAGCAATCTTCATTAAAAAGAGGACATGGAGGAGTCATTCTCAGACCGAAGTTAGCAACTTATGGCGAAAAGTTGATATATTGATATAAATCTTAGAGTTATGATACAAGTTCAGATGAAGATCACAACAAAGACAGGTTGCAGTGCTCACAACAGTGATAACTTGACTAAAGGCTCAGAATAAGATACATAGTCAAAAGGCACTCATAGTAATAATACAAAGACAGTCCATAGTTTTTGCAGTGCTTTAAAAAGGATAAAGAATTGGTGATAGTCATATTAAGGAAACAATAAAGATTTTTAGACCAAAAACACAGCTGGAAACTAATGCTTAGAGCTTTTGATAACGAAAGATCACGTGGTCGTATGAGGAGCATTATGTACACCAGATAACAGTCATAGAGCAACACTACACAAGAACAATGGATAGCCATGTAGCTCACTGTCAAAACATAGTATGACCCAAAGATCCATTGTTAGAGTAGTCAAAGTGCATTTAGGGCACAATGTTTTGGGTTCATTATTCCTAAGGACAGTAAGATACCAACCACACTCAATTTGTCCACTGTAGGAAAGTTTGCAGTGAATAGATAAGAATAAAGTGCAAAGGTAAAGGTCTTGATAGTTAAAAGTTTTGCATAAGGACAGAGATCCCATGATCTGGGCAAATAAAAGAACCTAATCAAAAGACACAAAATGGAAACCTATTCTCAAGCATGAAACACAATCTATAGTTCCAGGAGAAATTTCAATGAGAGATCAAAGCAAATGGAAAATGCTTGTGACAATCTTTCACAGTCATAATAATCATGATAGTCACCATGGAGTAGCTTAAGTTTCAACAGTTGTAGAAGACAACCTTATTCATAAGTGTAGTGTCCCTCCTAGACTCACATTTTCGTTCATGTTTTGATTAACCTATTTAGACATATGGATGATGTTCTGATGTTACTCATGACTTTATTTCTATGATACTGATATTGCTAGGTTCTTTATGTGGACATATGTTATTTGATGATTCATATGATGGACGATACATCCTAGATTATTTGATGGATGGATTTATATTGATGGGTTATATGCATTTGACATTTCTATGTGAACTATATAAGTTATGATGTTATGATGATTCTAACCCCTATTTAGTAATTATGGTTTCATTCGATGTATTGATGTGATTGTTGTGTGACTATCCTCGTGAAAGGGACGATGCCTTATCACTCATTGTGAGCATGATAAGATGTTGCGACTCTTTTCACTTGCCTTTTTATTATGATGATTATATGTCGTATATGTATTGTATCGTGATTGCAGGATTGCAGGTACTAGACATGGACTCCACCTGGCTTCACAGGTCCGAGCATGTCCTATCCCAATGGCAATTTGTTGGAGATGGCATGGGTTTCTTTCACTCACTCGAGGCTTAGATGTTCACCTTGTCAGTTTGTGCCACAATGCAAGTCAATGGTAGAGTTTTGCGTTGATGTTTCCCTTTTGTAGAGTTGCTTGGGTATGTGAGTGTATGATTTCTATTTAATTTAAATTATGGGATAATGTAATTGATTAAGATTTGAATTAATTTATCCTATAATATGATTATTGGTTATTTATTTGGTTATTTTATTAATTGATTATTATTTATTGTGAGAATTGTATTTAATCATTTGAGATTAATTTAATTAATTAAATTGATTTAATTATTATTTATTTGTGATTTATTGATTATCTATTTATTTATTGTTTTGATTTATTTAATTATTTAATTAATTATTGTTGAGATTGATTTATTTTGATATATTGTTTAATGATTTTTTTATTTTTTATTTATTTATATTTATTGTTGAATAGTTTATTTGCTAATTTTTTATGATTTATTTATTACTTATTTATGATTTATTTACTATTGATGCTTTGATGCTTTGATTTATTTAATTGTTAATTTATTGTTGAGTTGATTTATTGATTTTGTTTAGTTGTATTATTTATTTATTGTTTATTATTGATTTGATTTTATATTTATTTGAGAACCCCTATTTATATGGCTTTATCCATTTATTTCATTTATTTGATTGTTATTGGTGATGATTTATTATTTAATGTATTTATACAATTACTATTTTATTGGAAATTGAATAAATTATAAAGTTGCCTACCCCTTTTATTTGATTGGTTATTTTTGAAAGGGTACGAAAATTATATTAATAAATAATATATTCCTCGGAACTATACATGATAGCTAAAATATATTGTTTCTTGGAATTTTCTGATTGGTCGGTTTTACCTATAGTTTTGAATTTAATTTTTATTTAAATTGCATTCTGGCAATGTTGTCGGGTTAATAATCTGATAGATTTCAGGAATTGGTTTTCGAATTGGATTGAGGATTGGCTTGAAGATTTAGATTGTTTGAGGATTTCTCTTCTTCAGATTTCAACCTTGTTTGGATTGCGCTTGCAGGTTGGTTTTATTTCTCCTTCGAAATGTTAATTTCTGGAAAAGCTTGTCTTCTCTGTGATTGTGCAAAATTGCCAGAAATTAATTTGTTTAGGAAAAGTAAATTTAGAATGGGAGGGGAAATTACAATTTAATGTTTTCATTTTCTAGAAAGTTATTTGCCAAAAAACATCTTCCTGTTTTCTCTGTGAATGACTGTGATTTCATTTCTTGTGTTTTGAAAAGGATATTGGTTTGTTTTTAGAGTTGATCATCTCCTTGTGTTGCATTTCTTGAATTCCCTTTGTTTCAAAGTTAGATTTTGAGGTCTTTGTCTCTCTATTGTTATCGGGAGTTCTCTGCAACTCTCTGTGATTGCACATTTGGAGTGTGGACCCTATTAGAAGAGTTTTGAAGTTGCTTTTAATTCTTGTAAGGCTTTTGTGTTGTCTTAATGTGATAATGGCAATGTTATCTCATCTCCCTTGATGTTATGCTTTCTAAGTGTTAATCTGAGCATTGTGGGAGAAGGTTCGCCTAAGTAATTTTTTGTTAGTGGGTCTGATACTTATGTTTTTGAGTTTCCTCTTTGAATTTTGAGTCTTTTAGTTCCTCTATGTTGAGTTTGTGTTCTGGTTTTGACCCTTGTACAGACCTAGGCAAGTACCAATGCCTTATATGTTAGTTTTACTTGTTTTCTTACATACTTCCCCAAAATGCTATAGGAACACCCAAGAGCATTGGGGAATAAACCATGAGAACTGGGCTATACCCCAAAAGTGCTAGGGAATGTACCTAGGGCATTGGAGGATGCACCCAGAGAGTCGAGTCCTAAACTCGAAAAGCTGACCAAAACACCCAAAATGTTGTCAAATGCCCCCAAAATGTTGAGGAATGGTCTCAAAACACTATGGTGCACACCAGAAACACTATCTTACATACCAGGGGTGCTAATCTATAAACTAGGAGCACTAAAATGCTCTGGAGGTCTTAAAAAGCCATTTTTGAGCCCTGTTTAGTTTCTTTTTGGGTTTTGTGATTTCTCCATAGGCATGTGTAGCTTGTGATGACATTATCAGAGTTGTCTTTTATGTATTTTTATCATTCATTATGTTTATTGTGCTTTGGTAAGAGGATTCGTGCCTTACCATTGAGGTGTTTCATATGCGATGTGTTGCTCCGACAAGAGGGAGAATTCCTCGTTGTTGAGGATTGATTATATGACTCCAGTGGGATGTGTTATGCCTCACTGTAGAGGATTTGATATGGATTTGATTTCATTTTTTTGGATTGTATTCATGATTGGCTTTTCCTTTGAGATTATTTTGTGAAGGCTCTTATCATGTGTATGACTTTATGTGCTCTATTGTGGTCCAAATGTTCTCAGTATGTTGTGACTATTTTTATATCATTTGTGAGCCTTCATGATGTTTTTATGATGTTCTTTGGATGTATGTTTTACCCTATGGTTATGGTCCATGGTTGGGAGAGTGGGCTCTTGCATGTGTAGGACCTAGGTCATAAGCACTAGATCTCTAGGAGGGGGTCTAGACCTATGGAACCACACAAAGATTTTATGTTTTAATTTCAAGTGATAACAATAATAATAATTAATTAGTGGGTTTGGGTAATTAGGAATTCACATAATCAAGATAAAGAATATGATTGTTGTATTCCCCAAATGGAAAGACCTAGGGAGGTGGTTTTGGGATCTTAGATTGGGAAGATCGTTGGAGCGATAAACCGATCTCCCTTGTTTGGCTCCAAGGTGGAGACAGATTCCAGGTGAGATTAGCATGTGATGAAACTCTACCTTGCATGTGTCCATTATCCATATGCCTTGTTTTGTTGATTTCTCCTCTAGAGATTTTGTTGTTGGTTTAGCCATGTGTTGTGATTTGATATTTGATTCTTGATGTTGTCTTGTGATGTCATGTTGTATTCCTTGGTTTTCAGGTGTCATCCTAGGTCTTGAGTGTGAGTTGCAACCTCATATCATCTCCTAGCACGGGGGGTGGTTCCTATTTGGTTCCACATGGTCAGGTGATTGATGCCTTCTTCCATTGGGATGTTCTTCTTGGATGCAGCGTGTGTGGATTGGATTCTTGGATTCTTCACTATGTGGATGTTCTTGGAGCTGAATTATGTGTACTTGGATTACGAAACATTGTATAATGATGATTTGTATATGTAAAAGAGATTATGTACCTTTGTGTTATGTATCTTCATGTACTTGTAGAGGAAATTGAATTGGGATATGATGTAGTGGTTTAGGAGAAGTATTCATTGATCACTCCTTGATGTATTGGATATTCATGATGTAATAAGAATTTATGAGTTCTATGTGAAAAAGAAAGAGTTAGTGTTTATGTATTCATATTGCATTTGAATTCGTGAGGTAGTATTGTGATATGTAATCTCATGGAATTTATATCGGAAAGAATAGTATTGCTGCTATAAATCTCATTTTAAGTAAATAGGAGTAATCTAGATGAAATGGTTAAATAGATCTATTATGCATTTATGATAAATGGAAGTATTAGTATTAGGAACATTAGGTTAGTGTTTCAAAATGAACCTAAGAAAATATAATGTGAAAGAGTTATGCATATGTGTTATTGTTTATCCTAGTTGTATGAAAAGTAAATGATTAGTTGGATGATAGAATATGATGTTCTAGATGGATTGTGATGTGCTAGATTATATGTCAAGTAGTGATGTTGAGATACCCTAGGGAATGGATATGTTTGTAAGAGTTTATTTGGTGATATGTTAATATTTAGATGATTTATTCTGCTTATGTAATATGGTTCTATGGTTATGAACATGATGATATATGTGAACTTGTAAATAGTTAATGTTGCATTAATGTATGATTAGTGATAGCATAGAAGTAATGGATGTTTAAAATAAAAATTATCTCCATTTGTTAGTAGATTATGGATTATTTCTCTAGGGTATTTTGGCGGGCATTACAATAAGACTTACAACAGTCATAGCCATGGATGCAATGAGGGCAAGTTAGGTCTTCAAATAATATCTGAGGTAGTATAAAGCTTCATTGAGACAGTTAATCTCAAGAGTTTCTATGATGTAGAAAGAAGACAAGAGTACAGTCATGATAGGAAGAGAAGGTCACAAAATAGTCCCAGTTCTTTGTGACAGTCAAGTGAGACCTTTTGTAGCAACTCAACACAAGCAAGTATAGTCATGGTAAGTTATCATGGTAGGATAACAGTGAACCATAATAGAAGCTACAATCCATGTATCATAGTGTTAAGAACAACAATGAGGATCAGTCAACATTGGCAAACATTGACAAGTGGATCCTAAGTGACAATGAGGTGGAGTTGAAATCATTGAGTTCAAATTTTCAAGTTTAAATTTTAAAATTCAAATTTATCATTAATGCAGTCAAGCACCAAATTTCAAAATAGGTCAAAAGAGGGTGACCAAGGAAGAAATCCACCTTTTAAGGAGGATTTTGAAGCTAGAATAACAATTTTACCCCTGATTTAAGGGCTCCAATAGGTTGACTATCAGTCAGGGGCAGTTTTGGGAGTGTAGTCAGTATTAAGTCTTGAGTTCAAGGCCACCTTTTGAGGGGTTTTTGATTCTATCCACCCAACAACTAAAGAAGAGCATGGGCAGCTAGTTAACACCCGATTCTAAGGAAAAGGAGTAGTCAACACAAGAAAAGGCAACCAAGATTTCAAATTTTCAAATTTTGGATCCTTTTTTAATATAAGTCAATCTTCTCATTTTTTCTTGACTAGTTCTTGGTCCTTCTTTTGTTGTAGCAGCAGAGCTTGTACTCTTGTAACTCATTTCTTATGAGTAATCTTAGTGATTTTGTAAGCATTTTCTGATTTATAATGCAAATGACTTCTCATAATAAAGAACCTGAGTTCTTTTCCAATTCTCTTGTTGTCTAGTCATTGTATGTGAATAATGTGATAAAAATATTGTGATTTAGTCTAAAAATCCTTTATTTTTGTATAGTTCCTTCAATGTTTGGTGTAAGAGCGAAATGTATGGTGCAGGTCTTTGAATGTGTTTTAATATTTTGATGAATGAAAGTTGTGAAACAATAGTGTGTTCCTACAAACAAACATCAAGCATCAGAAAACCTTTCATATGAAATGTTTTTGCAGGCATGTCTAGTTGGATTGTGAGTAGATTTAGTTTCATAGTTGAGTATTTTGTGAGTTTGACAACATATCAAGTCATTTTATCATTGGTGGATCACCCATTAGTGGCAGTAGTTTCATTTTCAAGCACATCCTCCTTCTTACCCTTTTCTCTATCAAGTGTTAGTTTTAAGGATATTCAAAAGGGGGCCAACCCATAATCTAGAGGTCTACTCTCATTATAGGATACCCACAGCCTAAGAGTATTCCCATGTTGCACGGGGTTGCAGAGTTTTCAACTTGGCATTGGGTGCAAATTCTTGTGACAACAATATTAAAATTGATTATTGGGATCAACAATAGCCACCTACATATTCTCCCTTGAATTATTGGTTTTTTTGGCAAATGTTTTGAAGGTTGATTATATGTGTAGAAGGTGAATGGTGTCGATAATAGGTAATAGCATAGTTTATGTATTTCTTACACCATGGCCAAGGCCTCCATTTTTATGGATGTATAGTTCCATTCTGCTTAGGGGAGCTTCCACCTAGCAAAGAATAAATGGGTGATCATTATTACCATAAGCTTGTGCTCGTACCGTCCCCCTGGCTATATTGGAAGGGTTTGTATGGACATAGAATGATATTTTCCAATACACGATTATCAAGATATGTGGCTCTACCATCTTTTGTTTCAAAGTGTCCAAATATTGTTGACATTGCCCAACCTAGGTGATTGATTTATTTGTCTTTTTCTTTAAGAGTTCTTCTAGCAGAGTTGCTAATGTGGCATAACCTTTGATAAAATTTTGATGGTAATCTAGAGGAGGGGATTCACTACCCTCAAGATGAGATCTTAAAGATAAAACCAACCTTTGCTAGGAAGATCAACATGGAAGAAAGGAAATAAACTGCACTATGTCTCTAAACGAAAAATACTAGATAAAAGAGGAATATAAAATAATAAAAATATTTTGGTTATAGAAACATGAAGCTTATGAAATAAAGATTTTACCTATAAACTGGTGAATCATAAACCTTAGACACTAGAGTGCCACGTTGTCGTCTGTAAAATCGAATAACAGAAAAATACCAAAAGTCGCACCAAAAAGGGTCTTGTGCTCTATGGACACAATCCGATGGGGAAAAATGTCGGGGCTCTATAGGGGTTTGTCACAGTCAAACCCCTACTTCGGTGTTTCCACCTCCACAGACAACTAGATAGATATATTGGATAAAATTAAAGATAGATTGTGTAATAGAAACAAACCCTGCTTAATGGAAGAAAACCCCTATTACAAGAGATGGATGATAAATAGATTAAATGCAAATAGATATTAGATGAATTTAGATATTTTGATCAAACTAAATTATATTGCAAATCAATATATATGAGAGATGAGAGAGAAGAAGAGTGTTACAAAACAAAGAGCCCTATCTTGAGAAAATAGAATTATTGCAAGCAAGAGAAGACTTGGTTGGTGTGATCTTGAGTATAAATGTTGGTAGATTTTTGTTATGAGTGTGAGAGCAAGAAATCCAAAAGTGTGAATGTTGAAAAATGAATGAGAAAGTTGGGTTTTTTTGCTCAAAAATGGTGGGAGTAATCATTTCAAATGTGTCCAAGTGAAGGGACATGCATCAAAAGAGGTTTGATGTGAAATATATCTATTTGAATTTGTAATCTTTTTGAGATGTTTGCATATTGTGCATACGTTTGTCCGTTGTGCTCTCATCTAACCAAATCAATCCCAAATATGGACCAAGAGTTGCTAACACTTCTCCTTTCAAATCAATAATGTTAAAATGATAAAATTTTGATCATGAATTTTTTCATAAATGCATGGGGCCTATAACATAAGTGTCATAAATTTATTAGGTGTAATTTGCAACACTACATTTTGCCCCCTTTAGTGAACTGGTCAACTCAAGGAATCAGGTGCACTAAAGTATCTTAGAAAGATGTATTCATTAAACTCAAGCAATGCATTGAATGCATTAATTGCTTCAAAAAAAGATACTATAAAGGTTGCAAAGGTCAACCAAGTGAATGTGAATGATGCATCTAGTGCTCAGTGAAAAATTTCAGTGTATGGTGTGAATACATATGTATTGCAATATCATAATTTTGTTACCACCAAAAGTCGAGGAAACCATTTGGGTGAGAAAAATGCTTAAGAATCTTTAGCAAAAGTTGGAAAGAAAAAGATGGTAAAGTGTGAGTATAGGCCACCTCATGTTTTGTCCCCAGTTAGGTGGGGAAAAACAAGAAGGAAGATGATCCAAAAGCACCACAAATTTTTTTAAGAAATTTTGAGTAAAATTTAGCTATATACTCAAGAGGTGGGCCATTGTATAAATCCACAACAAAAATACCTTGTAGATGAGATTTCCAGCTAATCTGTGTGGAGGAGTTGCATGTTGTCACACAACAAGGTGAGATCATGGACAACGTAGCCCTTCTTTCACATATTTGTGATTCATTTTATACATTTTACAATAGTAGTTTTCTAAACAGCACATCCATCCTCATTGTGCACAGGCATCTATGACCCATGCACTTGTCTGAAGATGAGTTCCACATTGGTATCCAAAAAATACGTCAGTGTCCCAAGGACACACTGATGTTCTTGTTATTACCAAATAATGCACCCTAACCAAGTTGAGAAAAATCAGACTACTAGTGAAACATTGGATGACCTCTCAAAGTGTGGGCTTTGAAAGTTAGAGGTCAACCTCTAGAGAGGGCTAGTTCCCTGGTTACCATCACCTAAAACTACTTCTTGATTGGGAAAAGGAGAGAAAAAGACTTAAAAAGAAAGCTAAAACCTAAGGTGATGCACCAAAATATTATGACATATAGCACTCTTATTAGCATACAATATGCTCAATAAATTGACTACAATAAGCGCAACTCAATTTAAACACCTTTGTGGATAAGTGTTTCATGGTAAGGTTAAATATTGTGAAATTTTTAGAAGGACAATCAAACATTTTTCACAACTAAAAGATTTATAGCTTGATAACATAAACTATGACCTACACTCATATGTATCTCCATGAAGATGAATTGAAAATGAAGCACAAAATCAAGGATATGTCAAATATCAAAAAAATTATATCCACCACTCCCATATTTCACACAAAAATAAATAGCATCAAAAGGCTAAAAGCTTGTTTTATTGACCAAAAGATAACTTTTACAACTTCATACAAGTCTGAGTTACAATGTTCCTCATGCTTGTAAGAACTAATCAAGTTACAATACATGTTGAGGAAAAGAAAGAAATCCCTCCTAAAACTAAATTCTAAACAACTTTATATCTCTTTTATGCATGAGAGAAACTAGGAAAGCATCAATGAGAAGGAATCAATGCCAAAGGCCATATCCACTTGCTTATACTGCAAAGGAGTGCTTCTTAACTTATCTTCAATGTCTTGACTTGGCTCAAACCTTTCCACTTGATGAGCTTGGCTGACTTGACTTGCAACTAGCCCTACATGCATGGGAAAAGATAAAACCATCCCCTAAATCCTTGGAACTAACCTCAAACTAGGTCAGCAAGATCCAAACTACGTCATGCATCTTCTCATGTGACTCTTAAATTGCTGCTTGACAAGGTCTTCCAGTTGTCTTATATCTCTCCACTTGTCTTCTAGCTCATCCAACTTCTTCCTATGTGCTTGCCATTGTCCACAACTTAACCAAACTTCTATTCAACTATTTGTTTCTTTCTATTAGGACATGTGAGAACATGTGAAAATAGTCAAATGCTTGAGTAAAGTGTATGAAAACCTTTAGGGTTAATTTTTGACACATGTGCCTTCAAGGCTTCTTCATTCCTTTCTCACCAAATCTTTATTAATCACTTTTGTTCACAACTGTTCCTACCATAAGGTCTCTATTTATCCCAATGCCACCAATTTTCTCGCTTAAATGATTGTGACTGTTGTGTTTGAAAGTTGATAAATCATGCACCGTCACTATCTATTTACATAAGTATCTTTATAATAGATGGTTGAGCTCAATGTCATGGCATGCATGAACTTACAAGTATCTGGTACTTTGGAGTCTTGGAATGTCACTTTCTTCATCTAGATTGTTCACTTTTTATTTCATACTATCTTAAGGATTTTTCATCATATGTATTTATGAATCCCTTATTCTCTATTATATCATGGTTCTCCTCATAACCTTATGTTGTTGTTGTCACCTGACTTGTGAATTTAAACTATCTTCAACACTTCTTCTTGCTATGATATTCAGGTTCTCAATATCTTTGTCTATTCACTGATTTGTTCAAGACTAACATAGTCACCATTTTGTTTCACTATTACATTATCATGCTAGGACTGTCACTTTTAACTTAGAATTGAAATTTTCCTTTTCATTGCATACCCCCATCTTTACTTACTGAGTGCATGGAATTCTTTCTTTCCTACTTTCAACAAGTGAAAATCATTGTTCAATTATTCATTTCTACTCCTAGCTATGGCAAACAACACAAGCACACAAATCCTTTTAGAGACTATCATCTTGAAGACGTGACTTTTCCGCTTCATCCTTTATCTTTTATGACCCCTTTGACTGTTTCTCTATGTGTTTCTCCTCTCTTCATGATTCTAGGACCTCTTTGAATGGTTTGTGATCATGGATTGTATATTGTATTTGTTCGAATAAACTAACTCTACCTCTTTGATAGTCCAATACCTCTACCATGTTTCTTCTTTCTTTATACTATCCACTATCCATTTGAGAGTAGCAGCAAGATCAACTAAGGTACCTTCTCCTTGTAGTTTATGGATCATATTACTCTAGTCATTTGGGTCCATTTTCTCAATAGGATGAGTTGTCCCCCTCTTCATGGAAACATGCTTTATGAATATCAACTTTTCCTTGTCTTTATGTTGCTCAATTATGTAGATTGTTGCTATGTTACAAAGACTCTATTCTCCACTCATTCATGGCCAAACCATCCACCTGACTCTCTTACTATGCATATTGGACTATATCATGTGAGGAACTTGTGACCTAACTTATGATTAGGACAACAAAATTGTCTTTGTCTTCATGGTGTGAGACTAAGATAATAATCTTGATTTAGCTAAGACAATGAAATTCAGTGTGACAATGTTAGAAATTTGACTGTTGATTGTATCACCTCTTTTTGTTACCTTTTACACTCTTTTGTGCCTCCATCATGGATGTGTTTGAACTAACTTATGTATTTTTACTTTGGGTATTGTGAACTCACATAAGCCCTTCAAGAGGATTGTCTTCATTATTTGTCAATACTCTTTCAGGGCTGACACTTCAATATGCCTTACATCTTTTCTCCATTGTCTTTGACCATAGCAGGGATTGCCATTTGACTTTTGACATAACTATATTTTTCCTTGTACTATGAATATCCATTGAGAATATAAAGACAATAACCATAGGACTTTTCTTTCTTAAAATATCTCTCCTTCTAACCATAGCCTTAGACACTTTTCCTTCACTAGCTTTGCACCTATAAATTGTTTATGAAGACTATCTATAAATACTTGCCATTTTTGCCCTCAACTGATCTTCACATTGAAAAAGAGATACCTAGGGAGGCCAAACAACTAAGTCATTAAAGAAATATTACTAAGTATCATTGTCTTGAATGGTCTCTTTTTTCATATTGCGACTCCCACTCTTTGGAATCACAAGTATCTTAATGCTACTACCATTCCACACTACCAAGTAATAATGATGCACTCATAGTTCAATGAAACTCATAGTTTCTTCACTATATTCATTTAATGCAACTCATGGTTCATGGAACTCTAATTATTTTAAGATCATAGATTGCAAATGGCAGCCCTAATAATATTTCCCTTATAAAAAGGGTAGTTAAATCAATATATGGCAAAGCTTTGGGAAGCAGACAAATACATATTCACATTGAAATTATTTAACAATAAACAGTTGAGGCCTATATTGTCAAAATATCCTTTCAATACTCAGGACAAAACATACCTAGAAAAAATAACAGGTTGCAATCATAAAATCTTTAATTTAGGAATACTAGGCACATAGAAATAGTCTAGTACAAAGCTCTGAACCTCTCTCTCTTCATGACAAGTGCCATGACTCTTTCTTGGCTAATGAAACATGCCTATACATTTGTAGAAAAAAATCTTCCATGCCATTGAAAGAATAAGACTTATTCAAAGCAGGCAACCAAAACAAACCCTAAATGTTTTTTATGCAATATTTTAGTTGTCCCAACTCTTGAGTTGATGTTGGTATTAGCACATTTTCCTCATCTTTGACAAAGAAAGGAATTTGTTCAAACAAATCAACCAACACTTCATAACAAGTGCCACTTTCTTGCTCCATATCTTGTTGCTACGAACCTACTATTGGTGTGACCACAACCATCTTCTCTTCATGTTCAAGGAAAGAAGGTAGCTCATCAAACCAAATTGTAGCATCCTCTTTTTCAACAACCTCTTCTTGTTCTTGTAACAAGCCTGATTTGTTAGCTCTTAAAATATAAGAACATTGTTGAACAATAGTTTCTTCCTTATCTCCTTCAAGCTCCACCTTTTCCAGGCTTGTTGGGCTTCTTTAAGTCAAGTGGATTCTTGAGAGGGTTTCTCTTAATAAATAAGAGGCTCAACTTGTGTAAGTGTAGATTATTGTAATTGAAAAGGCTTCTTAAAACTTGGGATGTTGAATTTAGAGGACTTAGAATGATTACCTTGTGTAGCATCCCAAAATTGTACCCCTTTACAATTTTGACCACATTTGGGTCTTTACCTTAACGTTTGCACCTTTAAGCCTGACTCAGACCTGATCTTGCTCACACCATGCAAATATGACCTTATTTTAACCTCATACATCAACTGGGCCCCTTATCCTAGCCCCAAAAAATGGGTAGGACTAGGGTGTGGCACCTTGGTCCTCAATAGGACCAATGTGCCATGCCTTGGTCCTTCCTACTTGGGCCCCCCTTTGAACCCTTTTTCCATTTCAAAAATTGAGCAAGAAACCTAGCCTCGTGTCGGCTCATGTTAGAAAATTAATGTTTTTCGACCAGCAAGTATAAAAGTAGGCTTTCCTCTCTCGTTTTGACAACCAACAGACACATGAAATTCAATTCAACATCAAGAAATCAAGCATTCAAGTCAAGTGAGAAAGAAATCAATCTTCCTTCAAACATAGGAGCAACAATAGAGTCAAGATTCAGGCATTGAAGTGGAAATTCACACCCTATCTTATCAAAGACTTCATGAAACCCTAATCCTTTGTGGAGACAAACAAAATTTCACAAGGAGGTATATAATCTAGTTTTCAGTCATTATTCAACATCTCCCTCAAATGGAGAATCTTCCATTACAACAATTCAATTATCTTTTATCTCTATTTCATGGTTAATTCCAAAATTGGGGTTTGACTTAAGCAAGCCCCTATTCCCAACCTATTTCCCTTTCTTTCTATGTGCAGGAAACAGGTATGGAGTTGCGATCTTGAGAATAAGCACTTTTTACAATGGCAAATCGATCCCTCATTGGAGTGTGAAAATTTTGGAGGACCAGGGCGATGAACACCAAGGTCCCGACAAATCAGGAGTTCCTTTGGGGATCAGATCTGAATATGCTTATATTTCTCAGTTCCAAGTTGATTGCTCAGTACGACATCTATAGCTTGTTATTTATGTGTGTCTATTCTCATTTTTGGCACTTTACCCTGATTTCAACAATTCAACTTACAAAAGAGGTCAAACAAATTCACACCTTGAATTCAATCAGTATTTTTAGTCCTTATCCTTGCTAATTTGTGACTAAATCTATTGGATTCAACCCCTCTTTTGAATGTAAAGGTCCCTAACCAAAAATTAGTGGTTTTACTCATATGCTTGAAACCCTAATTTTTCACCCTTTACGTTTTGGTGAACCCACTGCCTTACACTTGTAATTCTGATTTATGTCCCCAGATCTGAGTGTTTATTTGCAGTTTAATTTCCAATCAAATTTCAAAAATTTAGAGGTTAATTTCAAAAACCCTAATTTTTAAAATATAAAATTGATCTTGTGGGTTTCCTAATATTGGATTAATTATTTCAGATATGTTTGTTAAAGATTCAAATTCAAAATTGCAATTTTAGATCCAATTTCAAATTAATTTTTTTTAAAAATTAAGAGTTATTTTCACAAAGCCCTAATTTATTTAAAAAATTTAATTTACTAGTGGATTACATTTATCTTTTTAAAAATCACAAATCAATTTTCTTAATTAATTGAACAATCATTTTTATAAAATTTTATATTGTTTAAATATTTTAAAGTTCAATTTCCAAATTTCTCTCCTTTGTGCATGAGTTTTACTACAATTAGTCCAACCTATAATATCCTAGTGAGAAGAAGTTGTAGAATGAATGCTTCCCAAGGTTTGATTACCGAGGATATAGATTCTAATTTGGATAACTTGTTCCATGAGGATGTTGGTGGTTCTTCCAATCCTACAAATAATCTTGTTTATCCTCATTCTTTCCTTGATACTCATGATGTAGATGAATCACTAACTAGAGTTTATGTTGACCAATTGGCAAAGATTGACAATCAATTTGAAAATCTTCAACAGTGGATGAGTCAACAATACTTGGAAAGTGAGGCTCTACCATTGATTGAAGCATTGAAAATAATGGTTCAAAGTGATAAACTTTGTGTTAATTTGTTGTGTGGTATTCCTCATATTGTTGATACTAATATTATGTCTATGAAGAGTTGTGTTGAAGTCCTTGGTTATACACAACCTCCTAG
Source organism: Cryptomeria japonica (assembly GCF_030272615.1). NCBI lineage: Eukaryota > Viridiplantae > Streptophyta > Pinopsida > Cupressales > Cupressaceae > Cryptomeria > Cryptomeria japonica. Next base: position 444,705,832 of record NC_081410.1, read on the forward strand.
TCAAATTAATCATTTCATTCCTATGACTACTCCTGTGGCTAGTGTTACCACCTTTACATCTAACATCATGGCTACCTCTATAGAAAATGTCATACCTACACATGTTAGTTAAGGGGGAAACTCCTAATCATAATTCCTTTGCTCCTCCTCCTGTGACTCTTCCATTTGTTGCACAATCATTTCCTATACCTACTTACAATAGTGTTCCACCTCCTTATTCTCAACCTTTACCATCATACAACAATGTTACTTCCCCTTCTTGATATGACATGTCCAATTTCAATCCATCCACCAAAGATACCATCAATAATCTAGTCCAAACAGTGTCTTCCTTACAAAAATAACAAATAGCTTCCATGAATCAATCTAAATATAATGTGCCCAGATTTGATGTAATGAGCCTATTATCCAATGACATTGTTCGTTCTATCCTTGATAAACATGTGGAAGTCCCTCAATTGGAGCTTTATAATGGAAAAGGTGATCCTTTCACTCATGTGAAAACATTTTAAACTTTGTGTAGTGACTTTTCTCATGACCAGAGACTTTTGGATAAATTGTTTACTAGAACGCTTAGGGATAAAGCTTTGCAATGGTAATGTTCTTTGCCTCCTTATTCTATTAATTCATTTCAACAATTGGCTAATGCTTTCATTCAACAATTTCACAATAATATTGGTCCTAAGATTACTTTTTCTGATTTGATGCATTGTAAGCAAGGTGTTAAAGAAAAAGTGACTGATTTTATTGGTAGATATAAAAATTTGTATTCACAAATTTCTTTTCCTAAGCCTAATCAAGATATTCAAATAATTTTCATTTCTAATTTGCAAAAAGACATTATAGATAGACTTCTCTTTTATGAGTTTACTTTCTTTACGCAGTTGTGTGCAGTACTTCACAATTATCACCTTACTATGAGTCAATTGGAGCAGTCTCCTTCAATGGCTCCAACTGTTAAAAGGAAATTGCTCAACAATGTTTTGTGAAATTCAAACCAAATTAGGGATTCATCAATTTAAATGACAATAAAAACACTTAAGTAGAAACTACAACAACGAGGGTGCCTCCTTTGTCCAAGTATTTTAGAAAAGAATTCACTCCTCTTAATGAATCTTAGCATAGTATTATGATGCAATTGTTACAAAGGAATGTGTTGAATCTTCCCCCTATTAAACCACTTGATACATCAAAGCCTTTGTCACCTTACTTTGATTCCAAATCTTTTTTCCAATATCATCATCAACCCGGTCATGACACTAAAAAGTATTATTCCTTAAGAAGTAATATTCAAGACTTGATTGATAAGAATACCATATATGTGGTTGGTGTGAATGATAAAGGAAACAAATTTGTAGCTCCTCCAAATCAAAATCTTCAAATTTTCACTATCCTTTACCTTCACATTCCACTAATGTGATTGAGACTAATCGTCTTACCTTCTCTCTTACTGATCTTGGCCTTGATTATAATAATGTAGTAAACCTTATTGATAAAATTGAACCTGCTAAGGAATTATGCATTACATTTGATGGCTCACTATATAAGCATTTTATGGCTCATTATATATCACTACGAGAATCAAAGGCATACCTTCACGAGGGTTGCTCATTGATCCAGCTTGTATGGTTAATGTTATAACTAGAGAATACCTTTTCACTTTACAATTGCATCAAGTAACATATGATAAATCATTAGACTTCCAAGTGGCAGAATTTTGGTTTGAATGTTGCTAGATCCCTGATAGTGGAGCTAGGTGTTTATCATAATATGGGGGCTATAGAAAAGGGAGAAGAAGAAGAACAGGAGAACACAAATTCAGAGGATGGGGACCTAGGGAATCATGTTATAAGGTTTCCATTGGAACCAGGAGGTAAGTTGACCCATGACCCTAACCCATGTGGGTCTAAAAAGGATGTTCAGGCAGGGGTCCCAAATGAAATTTTTAAATCCTAGGATAAGACTTATTTTGTTTCCAAAGTAAAGATTCTTGAAGGGAAGGACTTTGAAAAGGTTGGTCTATCCGCGAGGTGTTTTTGAAGGAGAAGAATAATGAGGAGCATACAAAGCAGTGGGTATCTCTTTTTGGGATTAAACCCACTGGTAAATTTGTTATCCCCCTTGTCAACAACATCTTAGACCCAGGTAATGGAAAGTTTGTTATATTTGTGCCAGACTCTATGATTGATCATAACATTTATATGATGGCCTTAATTATGGTTGGAAAGTTCATGGGTTTCAAACCTAATATTGAAGTGGTTAGGGCTTTTGTGAGAAAAAAGTGGAAGCTTAAGGGCCAGGTTGAAGTTTCGGCTATGTCGAAAGAATTCTTCTCTTTTTCTTTTTCTTGTGAAAAATACATTGCGACCATTTTATGTGGAGGGCCTTGGGTTATCGATAAACCTTTCATGGCTCTAAAAAAATGGACCCCTAATTTGGATCTTTCAAGCACCCATTTTGAGGTTGTACTGGTTTGGTTGTGGCTTCCTGGGTTACCACTGAAATACTATAATGGGGATATTTTTAGGGGTATTTTGAGCTCTTTTGGTGAGCTCTTATTTATTGATGCCATGATGGCAGCTAGGAAGATGATGGCGTTTCCAAGGATTTGTGTTGGAATAGTCCAAGCTACTAATTTGCCTTCCTCCATTGATATAGTTTCTAAGCTTGGAAAATAGATTTAGCCTATAGAGTTTGAAACTTTTCCCTTTGTCTGCTTTCATTGTAAAAATTTTGGGTATTGGGCTAAAACATGCCCTCTTATGGCTAGCTAAACATACTAATGGTGCCTTGGATAAGGATGCTTGCAATAAGTTAGACCCTAAACAAGGTCTTAATGTTGAAGAGCACCATGGGACTTCGAATCTGAACAATGTATATGAAAAAGATAGAGTTGTGCATACAAAAGGGAAATATGATGGGAGGAATAATGGTAAATCTGGTCCAACTAATGGCAATAGGAAGTTAGAACCTAATAAAGGCCATAATCAATAATATGTTGAAATGGATGGTAAGTAGTTTGGGAGGAATAAGGGCTCAAATGGATCAGCTGAGAATAGTGAGGATTCCTAAGGGGATAGATGAAAGAATGATGAGCCAGAGATTCCTAATGTTCTTGGTGATGGTCAAGGTCTGGATCATTCCACATTCCATTTTGACCAAAATACTCCTAGGGTGGTTAAATATACCTTTCCTAATACAGTGGGTAAATCTCTGAGCAACAAGGATAATCTGAGTGAAATGGGCTATACTTACACCCTAGCTGAGATGGATTGAAATGTTCCTGATCTCAAAGTTTCCCAAAAAATATTTGCAACTAGGGATGGAGAGGATAAAGAAAATATGACCTTTGAAGAAATTGACATGGAAGAGGATAGCTCTTTTACTAGGGTGGAAAAGAGAAAAGGGAAGAGATAGAATTATACTCCTCTCGGGGTCTCCACCAAGAATAGGCCAAAAGCGGATTGTGGAATCACGAAGAACTCAAAAAGAAAATCTTCCAGAGTAGGAATGCCTTCAAAATATTGTCAATGGGGTTCAAAGAACTATCCTGGAGATCTGCCAAAACAATACCCCAGTAAGAAATGAAATTTATGTCATGGAATGTTAGAGGGCTAAATAGCTCTCATAAATAGGATATTTTGCACAATTTTGCTAGGGACCACAAACTAGATATTTTATTAGTCTAGGAAACAAAGCTGCCTAAAGATAGAGTTGAAAAGATAAAGGTTTTTAAAGGATGCGGTGTGCAAGGGAATAGCTCAGATGGAGCTTCTGGAGTTATTGTTACATTTTGTAACTTTAATCACATTCAAGGAGATTCTATTTGGGAGGATGTGAATCATGTGGCTACTAGATTTAGGCATTTAAGAGATGATTTTTGTTGGATTCTCTCCAACATTTATGCCCCAAATAATAAAGTGGCTTGAAGGAAATTTTGGATTAATCTTTCTTCCTTCAGACAAAAATTTCCCAATGACAACTAGATTATTATTGGGGAATTCAACACCCCTCTCCAAGATAAGGAGAAGTATGGTGGCTCTCAGATTCAGTTGGATAGTAAAATGGACTTGGTGGACTTTATAAATGCTTAAGGGTTGCATGATGTGGAATTAAAGGGAGCTAACTTTACTTGGACTAATAGGAGGACCAAAAATGATCTTATCTAGGTAAGACTAGATCGGGCCTTAATCTCTAATGAGTGGCTAATTGGCTATTATTTCTCCCTGAATGATATTTCTAGGATTGTTTCAGGCCATTACCCAATTAGTTTTGTGGTGGATTCTATGCATGGCAAAAGAAACTTCTCTTTTAGATTTGAAATAATGTGTTTGTCTCACCCTAAGCTTCATGATTGTGTTAAAGTTTGGTGGAACATAAATGTCAGTGGCACGACTATGTTCAAGGTGGTTAAAAAATTAAGAGAGGTTAAGGTAAATATTAGAAAATGGAAAAAAGAGACCTTTGGGAATATTTTTTCTATAAAATCTTCTATCCAATCTGATTTAAAGGAGATCCAAGATAAGATTAAGATAGATGGATATATTGGGGATTACCTACTAACAGAGAGTAAAATTCTTATTAAGTATCATGACATTATCTCTAAAGAAGAGGAGTTTTGGAAACAAAGATCTAGATCTTTATGGCTCACTCTCGGAGATAAGAATACCATATTCTTCCATATGACCACCCTTAAGCATATAACTACAAGTAGAATATCTTTTGTTATGAATAATGGATCTAATCTTGAAAGGGATGAAGAGATAAGAAGAAAGGCAGTCCCCTTCTTTGCTAACCTCTTGAAAGCTGATGATAGGCTGGATGTGATGGCCCAACAAGATCTAATTGATGAAATAGCCAAAAATTTAAATGATGAGCAAAACAAAATGTTGGTTACTATCCCTTCTTTAGAAGAGATTAGAAAAGTAGTGTTCTCTTTTGAAGGTAATAAGGCCCCAGACCCAGATGGATTCCTTGTGTTCTTTTTTCAAGCTTTTTGGGGTATTGTTGCCAAAGATGTTGGGAATGCAGTGAGGGAATTCTTTGGGTCAAGAAATATTCTGAAGGAACTTAATTCAACTTTTATTGTTCTCATTCCTAAATATTCTAGAGCTGATATTTTTGATGATTTTTGCCCTATCAGTCTATGTAACTCTTTTTACAAAATTATTTCAAAGGTTTTGACTTCAAGAATGATGGTTGTTCTTCCTTCGCTAATCTCGCCACAACAAAATAGATTTGTTCCGAGTAGGAAAATCCTTGACTCAATTGTTATTGTTCATGAGAATATTCATTCATTGGAGGTTTCTAAGAGCCAAGGCTTTTTGCTTAAATTGGATATTTCTAAAGCATAAGACAGGGTTGATGGGGGTTTCTTAATGAAAGTCTTAAGGGTGAATGGCTTCATGGAAATATCTCTTCATCTTATATGGAAGCTTATATCAACTTCCAACACAACTGTTATTGTCAATGGCTCTCCTTCTCATTTCATTAAAGTGACAAGGGGCTTGAGATAGGGTGACCCTTTTTCTCCTATTCTCTTTACCATCATGGCTGAAAGTTTGGGCAGGTTTGTGCATAAAATGGTTCATGATGGAAGTTTAAAGGGCCTAAAACCTTCTTTGATGGATTTAGTGTGTTCCCATCAATAATTTATTGATGACACCATAATGATGGGAATTTCTTTCATTGGGGAAGCCAAAAATATAAAGAAAATCCTAGTGAAATATGAAGATGCTTTGGGGCAGATTGTGAATAGGGAAAAAAGTTCTCTTTTCTTCTTTAATACTCCAGAAGAAAGACAGAGGAAGATTGCTAATATCATGGGGTGTACCATTGGATCCTTTCCATCAATCTATTTGGGACTCCTTCTCTATACTAAACCTCCTGATTCCTTCTGGTTCTCCTTAGTGGACAGGTTTAACAGGAAACTGACAGGGTGGAAAGGGGTTCTTCTCAGCCAAGCTAGGAAAATTCAGCTCTTGAAGTCTTCTTTGTAGAATCTGCCTATTTATGCTTTAAGCTTGTTCAAAATACCATCTATGTTTGTATACATCATTGATAAAATCCAAAAATGCTTTCTATGGTCGGAGTAGATGAGAAAAAGAGAATTCCTTTAGTTTCATAGGAAGTTGTTTGTAAACCAAATAAATATGTTGGTCTCAGCTTAAGGGATATAAGAACCTTCAATAAAGCCCTTTTAGCTAAGTAAATTAGGAGAATTTTTTATAATATTAGACAATGGAAATCTATATGGCACAGTAAATATCTACATAATGTTAATTCTTTTATGGAATTCCTTGAGTCTCAAAATATTTTGAATGGTTCTTCGTTGTGGAACAATGCTATTAAAGCCAGGGATATTGTAAGTAAGGGAGTTTGCTGGAAACTTGGTAATGGCAGAAGGATTTTATTTTGGGAAGATAGCTAGCTTGGACATGAGCTGCTCTATAATAACACAACTTTCAAGCAATTAATGACTATTTATAAAGATAGATATGGATCATATGTTGTTGGCTACTAGAGAAATTGTCAGTGGGTTAACCTAACCCATATTAGCTCTGCCCTTTTGCCCCTTCAAATATATCTTTATTTGGTTAGTGTGGGTCAGCATAGGGAGGAGGATGTTCTAGTTTGGAAAGGGTCTACCTTAGGTATTTTTTTTGTTTCTTTTGTTGTTGCTTCGTTGTATCTGTCTGCTTCCCCTCCCCCCCCCCTTTATGGGCTAAAGCTTGGATTCATAGTGTTATTCCTAAAGTTAACATTTTTTCTTGAATTCTCCTTCAAAATAAACTTCTAACTACAGAAAACTTGTGTAGGAGGGGCTTCTCTATTCCCAACATACGTTATCTCTATTTAGATAAGGTTGAATCTGCCTCCCACTTATTCCTTTATTGTCCTTTTGCTTCCACCATTTGGAGTCGAATCTTACAACTCTAGAATCTTAGCTGGGTTTTTCCCGAGTCTATTTTGGACTTTTTTTTCTGAATGGAAGGTGCCCTCAGCCAACCATGTTTTAAATTTTCTCTACTCTTATACCTTCCTGCATGTGGCTTGGTGGATTTGGAAAGAACAAAACAACAAAATTTTCAAAGACTAGGCTCTTCTGGAGGACATTGTCTTTGAAAAAAAAATTAGAGCTATTGGGGAAAATTTGAATAGTCTTAATACCAACCCTAAGTCTAAGGATAAATTTATATGCTAACATTATGACCATAGGGTGGTTGAGGCTTGGATCACAAAGATTGATATTACTAATGCTTTAAGACCTATAAAGAAATCTAGAGATGGATTTTATTAGAATTCCCCTTCCCCGAGATGAGTGAAAATTAATTTTGATGGGGTGACCAAAGGTAATCTTAGGTCAGCTGGGTGTGGGGGAGTGATAAGAGATGAGAATAGTAGGTTTATTGCAGCAGTGGAACTCCCCTTGGGTTACTAGACCAACCACCTTGTTGATGTCATAGGGGCCTATCAATTTTCACCATCTCAACTGTAAATGTGTTTGGCTTGAAGGAGACTCAAATAATATTATCTAATGTCTCAAAGGAAAATATAAGCCTTCTTGGACTATAGAGGGATGGATTAATTTATCTAAGGAAATTATTGGAACTTTTGAAAATTGTGTGATTTCCCATGCCTACCAGGAAATTAACATGGTGGCAGACTTTTTGCCAATAAAGGGGTTGTGGCTAGAGAAAGGATGACATGGAACCTAAGTGATAAGCTAGATAAAGATGTCATAGCATTGCTTAAGTATAATTAGATTCACGAAAGAGGAAATAACTCCTTCACTAGCACTAAATATGATTTAGCTTAAGGCGGAGGTTACAGACACCCTAAAGAATCTGGTTTAGTCTCTTCTATTGTCTTTCATGTTTTTTGCTCTGTTTTGGTTGTCGATTTTATGGTCATATTTCGGGAAACTTTCCTGATTTGTGTTTTTTACCATTCAATTTTAATCATGGTTTAAGACTAGTTGTTAAAGGGTTTCGGGTCCCTTCAAAACCTGTTTTTACCATAATAAAAAATATATGATAAATTTGATGTGGTAGTTAGAGTCTTTGATGGCTTCTCTTGTCTTTCTTTGGTTCTATTATAGTTCCTATTGAGGTTATAACTAAGTTCTTAGATGTTGTCTTTGCTATCATTCCTACATCTGATCAATTTCATGTGAAGTTGGGACATCCTTGGCTCTCTTCCATGACAGTGGTAACTTCTACCATTCATAAGTGTTTGAAATTTCCTCATGATGATAAAATTATAAATATTAATCATAGCATGTACCAACCTATGGTGAGACATGGATATGTTTGTCTTGATTATTTTTGGTTTTAACAATTCCAACCTCTTCAGCCTAGAAGTGACGCTCTTTTTAAATCTTATCATAATTGGAAAAATGGAATGATTTTATCCTTGAGTAAACCTATAAATCCAACACTTAGTCTTCCTCCTAGCGATAACCATATTCCTTCTCCTAAGGATACTCTCCCTCTTCCTCCTAAGGGTAAACCTATTCTTCCTCCTAAGGATAAGCATATTATTCCTTTTAAGGATAGACCTATTTCTCCTCCTTGTGATGGACCTAGTCTCCTTCCTACACCTTCTATTCCTCCTTTATATGTTGTAGTTCCACCTCCTACATATTACAAAGGAAAGCGCTCGACATCTCCTATTGTCCAACCTAAAAGACCTTCTCCTATGCATCATTCCTTAAAAGAAGAAAATAAATCTACACCTACTGAACCTAAACCTCCAAAACCTTCGGCTAAAACTAAACGAAACCATTATGTGCTAGTGCTCGTGAACTTACTTCTCAAACCATTTCTTCCCCGAAGACACCAACTAATGAGATAACACCATTTGCTCAACCTTCTCCTAACCAAGAGGTTCAACCTAGATCTCCAAGATGCAAAATGATTAATACAAATGATGGTTCAAGCTCTATTCCTATTAGAGCTCCTATTTTTGTTAATTTTGATGATGAAATAGATGAGAATGTTGTTCATGATGAAAATGTTGATGTTAATAATTAAGACAAATAGAAATATGTCACAAATATGTTGATATTGACAATGCTTTATCTAAACAATTTTCAAAAGCATTAATCCTAGCTCCTATTAACAAACAAAGTGACTCATCATTAGAGCATGGTCCTTATTTGGAACTTGTGATAGCTCCATCTATCGTGCTCAAAGTGGCTCCTTTTTCATGTTGTCCACCTTCCCAAAACAATGATGAGAAATATTAGGAGGCAGATGATTTGCATGATTAGATTCATTCATGTTGTAGACTCTCTCTCTCTCTCTCTCTCTCTCTCTCTCTCTCTCTCTCTCTCTCTCTCTCTCTCTCTCTCTCTCTCTCTCTCTCTCTCTCTCTCTCTCTCTCTCTCTCTCTCTCTCTCTCTCTCTCTCTCTCTCTCTCTCTCTCTCTCTCTCTCTCTCTCTCTTTCTTTTTTGTGACCTTCCTCTATTTGTCTCTCAATTATTCTATTTGTTGTCCCTAGTGTTGTCTACTTGAGGATGATGCAAAGTGTTGAGGTTTGTTTTGGTCTCTCCCATGTTGACTCAAAAGACACATGTGCCCTTCTTCCATAGAGGTTTAACTTTCTTTGGGGGGATGAGGATATTTATATGCAAATAAATATACATGATATACATTATTTATCATAGAAAGGATACTGAACCCAAAGATAAGTAAAACCAATTTGTGTTTTATGTCTTGTGATCATTATCCTTTGATTTCTCCTTTCTTTGGGGCATATCAATAAGATAAACATGCCTTCCTTTTTGGGTGTATCCTACCTTAAAGCAATTGATGTCAATTAGGCGTGCACAATCACTTTAATGTGGGGGCATACACATTTCTTAATATCTCTCTCTTTTGCATATCTTGATAGCTAGATTACTTAGCAAATTTAGTCTTTTGCTTCATAATTTTGGTATTTTTCTTTTCATGACTCATAGTAAGAGAGCCTTACTAGGCTTGTAGTGATTTTCACTCTCTATTTCCTTCATGATATCCCTTTTATCTCAGTATCAAAGTAATAAGATCCTAAAGTCCATTGTGGGCTTGGTGTATCTTACATGCTTGGTGACTTGGTGCAAATTTTTCAAATGTGAGCCCATGTACTTTACCGTGGGTATGATTGACTTCATTCTCTCATTAAAGTGGAGGCTAAATGTAGCATCCTAAAATTGTACCCCTTTACAATTTTGACCACATTTGGATCCTTACCTTAGTGTTTGCACCCCTAGACCTAATTGGGACCTAATTCTTCTTGCACCTTGCAAATATGACCTCATACATCAACTCAACCATTTATCCAAGCCTCAAAAATGGGTAAGACTAGGATCTGGCACCTTTATCCTCAATAGGACCAGGGTACCACACCTTGGTCCTCCCTATTTGGGCCTCTCTTTGAACCCTTTTTCCATTTCAAAAATTGAGCGGTAAACCTAGCCTCGTGTCAGCTCATGTCAAAAAATTAATATGTTTTCAATCATCAAGTATAAAAGGAGGCTTTCCCATCTCATTTTGACAACCAACACACACATGAAATTCAATTCGACATCAAGCAATCAAGCAATCAATCTTCCTTCAAACATACGAGCATAAATAGAGTCAAGATTCAAGCATTGAATTGGACATTCACATCCTATTTTATCAAAGATTTCATGAAGCCCTAATCTCGTGTGAATACATACAAAACTTCACAAGGAGGTATATCATTTGGTTTTCAGTCATTATTCAGTATATCCCTCAAATGGAGAATATTCCATTACAAAAATTCAATTATCCTTTATCTCTATTTCATGGTTAATTCCAAAACTAGGGTTTGACTTAGACAAACTCCTATTCCCAACCTATTTCCCCTTCTTTCTATGTGTAGGAAACAAGTATGGAGCTATGATCTTTAGAATAAGCATTATTTATAGCGATGAATTGATCACCCATTGGAGTGTAAAAATTTCAGAGGACCAAGGCAATGGATATCACAGTCCTGACAAATCAGGAGCTCCTTCGGGGATCAAATCCGAATCTGCTTATATTTGTCAGTTCCAGGTTGGTGGCTTAGTCTTGCATCTATATCTTGTTGTTTCTGTGTTTCTATTCTCATTTCCAACACTTTACCCTAATTTTAGCAATTCAAATTACAAAAGAGGTTAAACAAATTCACACCTTGAATCCAATCAGTATTTCCAATCTTTATCCTTGATGGTTTGTGACTAAATCTATTGGATTCAACCCCTCTTTTTAATGTAAAGGTCCCGAAGTAAAAATTAATGGTTTTACTCCTTATATGTTTGAAAACCTAATTTTTCACCATTTACACCTTGATTAAAGCTTGGGATTTTGAATTTTAGGACCTGCTCCTTCTCTGGTTTCTTCAAAATGCAAGGAATTGATTGGGCCTCTAGTTTTTGAGCTTGAGCAGGTAATAGCCTTATCTCTCTTCTTTTGTAGCCAACTCCCTTGCAAGAGATTCTTCATACTCTTTTCTTTGCAATTCCATCTCATGTTGCAAGTTAAACTCTTGCTCTACATCAACAACCCTCAACTACTTTTGAATACCCAATATTATATCCTTGAGGTTGATATTGTCACTATGTTGAAGTTGGTTCTAAGAACAACTGTGTTGGATTGAGGTGGAATGATCTTCTTGGGGATGACTAAGAGTATATATAGGCTGCCATGGAGTTTGAGCAGGGGTGGGTAGGTGGTAAGCATTTTGAGCATCCTGGCTACTTGTTGTAAATTAGTTATTTTGCATGAGGGAAATAGCTTGTCCATTTTGACATGGTGAGTACATAGGCATATGGACACTTTTTTTGTGAAATGGAGGGTAATAAAACATGCCTTGAAATGTAGGCATATTAAGGCATCAAAACAAGCTCAAAATTCATGAAAACCATTTAAAGCAAGAGAAATTAGGTTTGATTTCTACAAAAATAAGTACATACCAACAATTGTCTACTTGAAACTAGGAGGTATTATTCCAGCAAACATGTGAGTGTCCTTAAGACCCAAATAGAAAAATACAATAGAGAAATGGTTAAGTATCATGCCAATATATAGATTTAGAATGTATAGATGACACAATTGCATGTTTACAAGTGCTTCTAGAGGTTCACAAGCATACAAGTGGAAATTTACTGAGCATTCTACATGATCATGTGGAGGACTTACTAGTTGGCCACCAAGGGTGCCTATGAAAAGAAGGCCTCTAGTGGCTATATCAAATGCTAAAGATGATATTCCATGTACGTATGCCAATGGTTCTCATTGAGAGTCGGGACACAGACAACATGTCCTTCCATCTATTGTCAAGGGAGACAACTGTTACATTCATGGATGTGTACTAGATTTTATGTCATCCCATCTATAGGCATAGAGTATCCCTAGATGAGCACCTATTAGCTCATGAGCTCAGGGATGACAGGATTAGTGTATTGATAGGGTTATAGATGTTATTCGACACATCTACCTTTGGCAGTTGGAGAAGGACCAAGCAGAGGTACCACTCATCGATCATATTAAGATTGCTATGGTGGTTCTTTGAGTTACCACTAACAGATGGTACTCACATCTACCAGCGAGCCTTGTCCCTTATATTAGAGGGATGAAGGAACATGAAAAAGTGTTTTCCTGGGGCTAGAGCATGCTTTCCCATCTATATCATTACCTAGGGAAATACATGCACCATGAGTACCATAGTGTTATATCCTACACCCTATTATAGGTGTGGATATTTAGGTACATCGATTGCACAAGGTCAGTAGGGTTTCCCTACCCCTTTGGTCATGACATGTTATGGGCCCACACTTATCCACTAAAATGAGGTGACTGGAGAGTTAGAGGCCTCACGTATTGGAGGATCATTATTGATTAGTTGGGGATCAATAATGTCATTTGGTAGCCATACCAGGGTATGGCAATATGAGTAGCTGATAGGATCCAATTGCCTTGGATGTAGTGCCATCAGTTTCTTGCCAATCACCATAATTACATAGTGGTATCTTACCACTGACGATGTTGTATATACCAGTTTGGCCAAGTGCAAACACATTCAATGGATATACCCACATACATCGGTTATATAAGGGTTGTCTCAGGATTATCCGCATCTATATATAGTATACGTACTTGAGATCATAGAGGTGAGTGATGGTGATGACTTGTCATTACTATTGAACATGTAGATGACATCAACATCATAAATGGGTTTGTGGAATGTTGGGTTTCCAAAGGCCCCACTCCTATCTTCCCATCAAATTCCCTCAAGGGAGACCCATGACTGACATGAAGGAGGCACCACAAGGATCCCCACAATACCAACAATAGGTAGAGGAAAACGGTAAGAGGCCTTGACAATGGCAGTGGGTAACCTCTCTCACACCTAGTCTAGCCATCTCAATGAGACCCCTTTTTGAGTTACCTCAACTACAACCATCACACCCTGAGATAACACCCACCATGCCAATAGATAGATCGAGGGTGTCAAGTAGTAGAGCGCTAGCACAAAACCCCAACTGGCGGAGGGGAGATCTAAGTATACACGTGATTTCATTTGTGATACAGATATTAGATGTAGTATATATCTATTTATGATGATATAGATGTTGATATAAATCTCTTTTGTGTATGTAGAGAGTGTCGTGAAGTGCCTTGAATTTATCCATCAAGCACTCTCTGAGATCGTCCAAACTCAAGGATCAATCCTTAATGCTTACCAGACTCACTAGTCAACTAGGCAATATTTTCAATTGTTCAAGCTTGTGTCATGACTCTAAATAGCTTATGAGGCTAGATTTGATCTAGTGTCGAGGGAATCATAACTAGACACAATGATGGGGAAAAGAGACTAGGCCACCATGGAGTTTCAAACTATCCTCTCAAAGAGAGACCAGGTAAAGACACAGGTAGAGAGTGTCGAGAGGGCATGTGATGCCCTATAGAGATGGGTTGAGGAACTTTAGAGGTAGGTTGATATTGCATAGAGTGGCACTCTAGGTGATATTGACCAACCTTGAGTATGTTAGCTGAGGGACGATTAGCAATGGAAAGGCAATGAGAGGATACTCTCAGGGATGAGCTAGTATTAAAATGAGAGTACATAACATCTTGGAGAGAGACTATAATAGAGATGAGGGGAGAGCTAAGGGAACTTTGTACTCAGAGTACTTTGGTTGCTTGATCTCATTGCACCTCAATCTAAAGCCACCATGATCAAATTGATATCCTCCAAGGCCCACAGACATTGGGACCCATGAGCTAGGAGGGTCATGATTCCAAATTTTGATGTTGATACATTTTTTATAAAAATATTTGATGATGTATAAAATTTGTTTGATGTATGTTTATATGCATGTGTATGTCAACGTCATATATTTTTGTAGTGATGTGACACATTTACATCAAGGCCTTTACATTGATATATATAGATGAGATTTTGATTCGGCCATCACGTGTGTCTTTATGAATGTACACATTTGATTTCATGTATGTTATGGATGCCAATGTGATGTATAGTTATATTAGATAGTATCATGATTAAATTATACATATGTTATACACATTCTTAATTAAATACTATGATGATCTAATATGATATGATAAATGCATTATTTTAAAATAAAAGAACATGCTAAATTATAACTAACTAAATTAACCATACACATGTATACATCATGACACGTGAAATAAAAGAATGTGTTGATGAAGGAATGTTATAGCACAATGAACTTAATTTCTTAAGTATCATGCACATGACACATAGGATAATTCTATTCATGGCATCAAATCAAGTGCGTGACATTTGCAGATTCTTTCAATGGTATACCATCCATCTTAAATAGACCATAGGAACCAAAACCATAGACATAGGTGACTATGTAAGGACCTAACCAATTAGGATTGAATTTTCCCTTTTGATCAAGTGACACATTTACATTTCTCTGAATCTCATCAAGAGAAAGGTCACCTACTTTGAAAGTATGAGAGGGAACACTTTGATTGTATTGTTTCAATAAAGATTTTTTATAAACTTGAAGATGCTAAAGGGCCTTTAGTCGGTGCTCATCAAGAAATTCAATTTGATTGAGATGATGAGTATGATAAGTGTCATCATTAATTAACCCCCTAAGGGAAACTCTCAAAGAGGGGATTTCCAACTCTAGAGGCATGATAACGTCAACACTATACACAAGGTTGTAGGGCATAGTAAAATTAGCTATACAAATAATCGTGCAATAGGCCCAAATGTGTTGGTCAACTATATACACCAATCCTTACTATGCTTATTAACTATTTTACATAGGATTTGCTTAATAGTCTTATTTGATGCTTTGGCTTGACCATTGGGTTGAGAATAGTATGGTGTAGAAAATTAGCATTGAATATGGAATTTCTCAAGGAATTGTTTCACCTACTTTTTCTTAAATTTAGTACCATTATCATAAACAAGGGTACAAGGAAATCTAAAATGACAAATTATATTGTTCAAATGAAAACTAAAAATTGCTTTATGGTAGTCGATCTCAACAAGATAGCTTCGACCCACTTCATAAGGAAATCGGTAGTTGTTATGGTAAATGTATGTCCTTTAGAAGAAGGGGCAGATATCTTATTGATAATATCAAGCCTCGAAGTTTGAAAAGGCCAAGGAGAAGCTTGAGCTCAAAGTTCATGTGCAAGAGCCTAAATTGGATTGTTGTGTTGCTAACATCGAGGTCACTTCTTGACAAAGGCAAAGGAATCATGTTCCATCATTTTCTAATAATATTTCATATGAATAAGTTTGTGAACCAAAGATTTACCACCAAAATGGTTGCACCAAGAGCCTGAACGAGCTTCTTGAAGGGAGATGGGTATTTGGACTTTAGTTAGATATAAAAGAAGAAGACCATTGTAAGACCTACAATAAAGGATATAAGATAAGATAACGTAATGGGCTAAAAGATTTTGAATCAAGACACTTAACAAAACAATATCATCGACCTTACATACAAATCAACTAGGTCGGTAACACAACAAAAACCTAATTCTCATCATTGAGATTACAAACAAGTCGGTACAATCTTTACCGTTAGAAATCATAACAATCTCTTCACATCTATCAAGAAAATTCCAACCGCTCCATGATCACCGCTTCATCAAACTTTGTAACTCATCGCATGCTATGAATTAGATGCAATCCACTTTTCTCCTTTCCAAGATAACAAACAAATGTGCCAAATCAATCTGAACTAATCCTCATACAATGATCACACGTGTCTCCATCATTACCGCTCAACATTAGATCTTAAACCAACAAACTTGATCAATTAGGGTTTAACAGAAAACAACTGGTAGGGTTTATCGGTTACATAACATAGAAAGGTTTAACCTTTTACACCGGTTCATCTTAAAAACTACCATATACTAGTTTACAACATCTTCCTCAAGGTTATCATACCGGTTACAAGACAATAGAAATAACAACAATAATATCATCAATATGATGATACCATTCACCAGTTCAATTGACATCAATGACAACATATCATTAATGAAATCTATATGTAAAATGCCAACAATCTCCCCCTTTCGCATTGATGGCAATACAAATATCAATGCCTCTGATTGTTGTTGTGGATTGGTGAATAGGAATCCTAGTTTACATTACCAAGTATTCACCATGCTATGTTTGTCTTTAGTCTGTCACTAGTTCACTTAATCAAACACATAATTCTTCTCCTCAATCACATAATTCTTCTTTTCCTTTGACAACAATGCCAAATTAAAAGTAAAACATGTAATTCCAAATTCTCACTGTGCATCAACATACTGCAACTTGATTCTCCCCCTGTGGAATACATCCACTTCCAAAAACATCATTCCATGTAAGATTTTGCAAGTAATTCAAGGACTGATGCAATCAGTATCATTCTCAACTAACTTCATGAAGAGGGACAACCCTCAACTAACTTCTAAGATACTCAAAAGTGGTCTTAGGCAGAGGTTTGGTAAAGATATCTGCAAGCTTCTCCTGGGTAGATACATGCTCTAAGATAACATCTTTACTTTGAACTTTTCCCTCAAAAAGTGATACTTCAATTCAATGTGCTTAGTCCTTGTGTGCAAAACACGATTTTTAGAAATATTTATTGCGCTTGTATTATCACACAAAATATTTATAGGTTCTGATATCTTCATCTTAAAAGCTTCCAAAATGTGCCTCATTTAAATAGCTTGTGTGCAATTCATATAAGTTGCTACATACTCATCTTTCGCAGTATATTGTGAAGTACAACTCTGCTTCTTACTACTCCATGAAACTAGCCTTCCTCCTAGAAAGAATGCTCCATCGGTAGTACTCTTCTGGTCATCAATATTTCCTGCCCAATCAGCATCAGTGTATGCCTTCAAATCAAAATTGCCTCCATATGGATACCATAACCCATAGTCAACTGTACCTTTCAGATATCTAAAAATTCTCTTGGTTTCTATCAGATGTGCTTCCTTTAGATTTTTTTGAAATCTAGCAACTATACCAATGGCATGGGCAATATCTGGTCGACTGTGAACAACATAGTGTAATTTTCTAATCATTGACCTATATTCCTTTTCATCTATAGACTTAGATGCATCTTCCTTGAACAATTTACAACTTGTAACCATTGGAGTTCCAACTAGTTTACAATCACTCATGCCAAAAGTCTTCAAAACTTCTTTCACATACTTAGATTGAGTAATGAAAATACCACTTGTCATCTGTTGTATCTTCAAGCCTATGAATTTTTTTATTTCCCCTACTAATGACATCTCAAACTCATTCTTCATTTCATCTGCAAAACTGTTGCTCATGATATCATTACCTCCAAATATAATGTCATCAACAAATACTTCACTGACCAGTATTTCATCTCCTTCAGACTTGAGATAAATGTTGTTGTCATCACTGGTTCTTGCAAAGCCTATCTTCATCAGATGTGTATGAAGTCGTTCATACCATGCTCTCGGTGCTTTATTTAATCCATATAAAGCTTTATGCAATTTGAGTACCATCTCTTCCTTATCTGTCAATTCATAACCATCAGGCTGCTCTATATAAGCCTCTTCTTACAATATCCCATTCATAAATGCAGACTTAGCATCCATCTGGTATACCTTGAACTTCTTATGGGCTACAAATGCAAGTAATGTTCTAACTCCTTCCAGTCTTGCTACTAGTGCAAAATTTTCTCCATAGTCTTCTCATTCTTCTTGCGCATAACCCTTGCAAACTAATCTTGTCTTGTTGCGAAGCTACAAAACCATCTTCATTTAACTTGTTCTTGAACACCCATTTAGTACCTATAACTTTCTTTTTTATTGATCGGGGTACCAGGGTCCAAGTGTTGTTCTTCTCAATTTGAACCAATTCCTCCTCCATTGCTTTCACCAAATGCCTCCTTAGCACTTCTTGGTTCAATGGTGGAGATAATGCAAGAGTTCTCTCTAATTTTCCTTCTAGTTAGTACTCCAGCATCCTTATCCCCAATAATCTGCTCAGGACTATGATTCTGTCTCACATATCTAGGAATAACATGATCATTCTCTTCAGGTTCAAATTCTTCATTGTCTTCTTCCTCTGAATTTATTTGCTCCGGTTGAACAAGTACATCAAGATTTTCTTTACAGGTTTCTGATTTAACAGTTTCAAGTTCCAAAAGAAAAATGCAAGGATCTTCATCCTTTCTCTCTGAACTGGTTCCTTCTAAAATTTTAGGACATTCATCTACACGAACATCAGCACTCTCAACAATTCTTCATGTCCGGTTGTTGAAGCATTTGTAGGCCTTACTCTTGGTGGAATAGCCAAGAAATATGCCTTCATCACTCTTAGCTTCAAAATTGGTTATGTAATCACCTCTTTTAATAAAACATTTGCTACCAAATATTTTAAAATAACTAACATCAGGTTATCTTCCATACCAGTACTCATAAGGTGTCTTGTCCTTACCTCTTTTCACCAAAACTTGGTTCATTGTGTAGACTGTTATACTTACAGCTTCTTTCTAAAAAAACTTTGCTACACCTCCTTGTATCAACATAGTTCTAGCTAATTCAACCACTAACCGATTGTTCCTCTCTTCTATATAATTCTGATGTAGTGTCCTTGGTGCAGAAAGTTGTCGCTTGATACCATTCTCATCACAATACTTAGTGAATTCCTCAAAAGTGAATTCACTGCCTTGATATGTTCTCAGACATTTTATCTTTTTGTCACTCTCTTTCTCAGCTAAGGCTCTGAATGCCTTAAATTTACCAAAATCTTCATTCTTATCCTTCAAGAATGTGACCCACATCATCCTTGAACAATCATCCGTGAAGATCATGAAATATCTACCACCTTGAATGCTTCTTATTCTTATTGGTCCACATAGATCTGTATGAACCAAATCTAACAAGTGTTATGCTGAGAAGGACTTTCTCTTAAAATTTGAAGAAATCATCTTTCCTAACTGACATTCTATACAAAGAGCATTAACCAGTTTGTCTATCTGAGGTAGACGTCTTATTGTCTTAGACTTGCTCACTTTAATAATGTTATCAAAGTTTATATGACAAAATCTCCTATGCCAAAGCCAACTATCATCTATTTTTGCAATCAAACAGTTGCTAACTTTAGGATTAAGATGAAATAGATTACCTCTGGTATGTTTCCCGATCGCAATCAATTCACCTTTGTTGTCAAAGGTTTTGCACATACCATTTCTAAACTCCAATGGGTATCCTTTGTCATTAAGTTGTGCCATGCTCAGAAGATTGTGCTTTAGGCCTTCAACCCAATAGACATCATTAGCACTGCTCTTCCCATTAAGAGAAATAACTCCCTTACCTTTAATTATCTAGGGTGAGTCATTGCCAAATCTGACAACACTGCCATCAAATTCCTTCAAGGAAATAAATTTACTCCGATCATCGGTCATGTGATGTGAACAACCACTATCAATGATCCAATCATCAGAGTTATCCATCCTGGATACTAGTGCCTTCTGATCTGATATCTCTTCCTTAATACCTACAATCACAATATCTTCACTAGCATCATCATCAGATTCTTCATCGGTAATAACACTATCAATAGCTACAAGATAATCTCTCTTGCCTTTACCCTTATATTTCTTGAATTTGCCTCTCTTATATTCATTTTCACCATTAGAGTAATTAGTTGCTATATGACCAATCTTATTGCAAGCAAAATATTTCAACGATAGCTTACCTTTGTATTTCTCAATGCCTCTAGGCAGTTGTTTTGCCAACAATGCTTCAAGCTCCACTAAACTGTCTTCATCATCAACATCTATGTTGGATCTAGATTCATAGCTATGGTTGGTATCTCTTCTTCTCACAGATGGGTTAGAGACAAAAGCTTTGAATGCAGATTCTGATTTTTGTACACTACCATCATAGCCATTTAGTTCAAAAGCAGTAAGTTTGCCAATGATAGAGTAAAGAGTTACCTTTGTTTTGTCAATGGATTTCAGCTCTTGAATAGCTGCAACTCGGATAGCATAGACTGGTAGCAAGGTTCTCAGTACCTTACTGATCACTGTGGCATCTTCCACTTTCCCTCCCGCACTCTTTATTTCACCAACTATCTCTTTTATCCTTTGACCATACTGTTGGATATTCTCACCTTCAGACATTCTCGTGTCATTAAACTTTCCTCTTAAACTCTCCTCTTTAGCAATCTTAACATGTTCATCACCGCTATAAATCTCTTCAAGTTTTTTCCATACTTCATATGTAGTTTCAAGACCATGAACATCTATATATTCAACATTAGACAGGGAACTGATAATAGCCTCTAATGCTTGATGATTCTCTTGTTGTTGTTTCTTCTAATCATCAATCAGAGTTCCAGTAGGTGTAGTATACTTAGTTTCTACATGATCCCGATACTGGCTACCAAGACTCTTAATGTAAATCTTCATTATGTCACTCCATATCCTATAGTTATCTTTGTTGAACTTGAGACCTTCTTTCTTCATCATGATCTATAAGATCTTCTCCTCAAGTTGTTAGGCTTTTAGGTTAAAGAGGCCCTGAGACGCTCTAATACAAATTGATGGTATAATGAAAGAATAAGTATCCGGTAGAATATTGAGAGAGGGGGGGGTGAATCAGTATACTGAAAAAACTGATACAAACTCCCAAACTCAAAAATAAACTTATCAACAAATAACTCAGTCAAGATAATATCTCAAAGATTACCAACATCAACCAGTTTCACTGTTATGACAACTTAACAGTAAACAACTTAACTATAATGGGCTAAAAGATTTTGAATCAAGACACAAGCATTCTTACTAGAATCTGATGGTATGATGAAAGAATAAGTATCCGGTAGAATACTAAGAGTGGGGGGGGGGGATGAATCAATATACTGAAAAACTGATACAAACTCCCAAACTCAAAAATAAACTTATCAACAAATAACTCAGTCAAGATAATATCTCAAAGATTACCAACATCAACTGGTTTCACTATTATGACAACTTAACAGTAAACAACTTCAATCGTGTAAACATAAAAAATGCTTAATCATATGTCAACATATTCATCTCTCAATGCTTCCAATTATCATGCCTTATCAAAAAGTTAAGTAGTTAATCAAATAAACAAATAAGATCATAACCACAAAATCATTCACCACTTGACACAAATATTTATACATGGAAAACCCAAATAGGTAAAAACCACGGTGAGATGGACTCACAAGGATAGCTATTTGAACTCTTCTAAAGTTCACCCTATTAGGAGCCAAGCTTGTTAAAGCTTTTACAACAAGTCTTGTTAAGAACTGATTCTATTAGGAATCATGCGATTAAGGGATTTACAAATATGCCTTGATGAAAAGCACAATACCCTGTTAGGAGTAACCTCGCTAGAGGATTTGAGAATCCAAACTAATGGACCACCTTGTGAGAGAATTTAGAAAGTAACCAAGCTTGTTAGAGCTTACCCGGTTAGGGGATTTCAATTTCTATTGTAATTGATAGAAAACAATAGGTTTTCTTGATCTGTCTGAATAGCACTACATCTGCTTGATCAGATCCTTCTTAAGCTTCAATCTGCCTTTACTCAAACTGCAGATCCATCCACCAGTTAGGCAACCACACACTCAATTGGTTTCTGCCAATCTTTTTAACTTTTCCAACACTTAACAAAACAATATCATCGACCTTAAATACAAATCAACTAGGTCAGTAACACAACAAAAACCTAATTCTCATGATCGAGATTAAAAACAAGTCAATACAATCTTGACCGTTAGAAATCATAACAATCTCTTCACATTAATCAAGAAAATTCCAACTGCTCCATGATCACCGCTTCATTGGACTTTGTAACTCATCACACAGTATGCATTAGATGCAATCCACTTTGCTCCTTTCCAAGTGTTACCAAATTTTTGCACATGCTAAATTTGGTGCCCTAATGAGGCCTTTCTTTCATCCATATTAAAAAGTGTCAAGCAAATCAACAAATATCAAGTCAAATCATCGGCAACAAATCAGATATGCACTATTTTTTTTTAACTTGTTTGCTTCATGTGCAAATACAGGAAAAGTAAAATACAGCATGTGGGTTAAAATGTGGCTCCCACAAGGGTTGAGCCTAGCATGCTGATGGAGATGGGTGTTAGAAAGATAAATAGATCACAGAGATATTCATGCTCCATTGCACTTTCAAGAATGGTGTGGCTTATCAAACCTTTAGGCAAATTCATTTGGCAAGTGTATCGCCAAATCCCCTACGTGGCTGATGGGAGGTAAAAGAAACTTCAAAACAAATGCAATCAGCTTGTGTAAGGCATTTTTTACCTGGGTGCCAAGTTGCATTTACAAAAGAAATGAACTTTCAAGGGAAATCATTTATCCCACATTGGCAGTGCAAAGGGAATTTATCGCATTTAAATATAAGAACACATATAAGTATAGTGTCAAAGCTTAAGGGCTTTTGACAAGGAGTAGCTCAGTGTTGGTGGGTCTCCTGCATGCACGCGCATCTCAAGGAACCCAAATTTTGCAGGAAAAGGGAAAATTAACCAGCGAGCAAGTCAGAAAGATCAACGGTGATCAAGAAAGATCCGACGGTGGTCGCTATACTACGATATAAAGATGTCTGCCAAATACTCCCCGCGACTTGGAGACAAAACACGTGCGAAAAAGGTGAAGTGCCTGGAATGAATACCCTAGCAACTGGTGAGGTGGCAGACAGGTGGCACCTAGATGGTGGCTAGCTAAATGTGCAGACAAACCAGAGAGTGACTTATTGAACAGACCTTGGCATCGATTGATCTCTAAAAGGATTCACCGAAAGCATCGGTTCCATCAACATAAGGTACATCAAAGAAATTAGAACTAGTCCCTCCTATAAAATAAAAGGTATTGACGAAACTAAGGTATCGATGAGACATGTGAGCAATTCGCTGAGGGAGGAAGTTTGGCCAAAAGAATAATATCGAACGAACCAAGGCGGGCCCAAGTCCAATGGCAGGTCCAAGTGGCGAGACAGGCGGATCTCATGAGAGAACCAGTGGCTGACACATGGTGACACCATGGTATAAGAGAGAGCCGCTCAGAGAGGCTAAAGGTCAAGTTGATCAAGGAAGATCAACGGTGATCAAGAAAGATTTGACAGCTGTTGCTATGTCGCGATGGTAAGATGATCATCGAATACTCCCTGCGACTTGGTGACAAAGCATGTGCAAAAAAGGTGAGCGGCTCAGGTGTTAAGGGTTGAGTAAGTTTGAATCAATCAAACGGTCATCGTTGTTCCGCAATGAAAAGATGATCACCCGTTAGTCATCGTGGATCAGCGACTGATGATGTGGCAGTTAAGGTGGTGCCCAGTTGGATCCAAAGACGAATAGGAAGTGACACGTGGTGAGCCTGCCAGAAGAGAGAGTAGCCCAGGCAAATTAACAGGTGGGCATGTCATGGAAGATCTAGCAGCTGTCGCTATACCGCAATGAAAAGGTTCCTGAATGTTAATCCTTGTGACATAGCAATAAGCCGTCAACAGTCTCGATGATTGACTGTTAATCTATCATGTGCTGATAGTTAATGCAGGTGATTAAGTCAAATGGTCAGGTAACCAGTAGCATCCAGGTGGACTCAGCGCGAAATGAGGAGAAGTCATCAGGTAGTTTGGGGTCTGATTTAAGCTTGAGAGCAAGTTTGCATGAGTTATTCTCATGATTTTGAGCCTATTTTGGTGGCTTTTTATTTCCACTCAAGGATCAGTTTTCAGAAAAGATATTTTCAGTGGGAGTTCATCTTCAATCATTCTGGAGTCATATTTCCTCTACCTTTTGGAAGGTTTTTGTATAAAGTGAAAAAGTTTTATCTTTTCACTAGTTCTTGATCATTCCCTTGTTGGTTTTAGCAGAGAATATATTCTTGTAGCTCCTATGCAGTTTTATGACAGAATACTGAATAAAATTATCAGCTTATGCCTTAAATTTTTGGAGTTCATTTTCTTATTCATGATTGAGAGCTAGTTTATTATGTTGTTGTCTAGATAACCTTTAAATTTTTCGTCTCATTTGTAAGTCACAGGTTGTGCATTGTGATAAATTGGTTCATTTGGTTGATTGTGAAAGTTTTTTCTTTCCTTTTAATTTCTTGAAGTTTAAATCCTTTGCATGAAATATTTATGTGCTATGAACTAGAAGTCTATTTGTGCATATTGGTATTTTTAGGAGAGTATTTTTGTCTTTTTGAGATATCATATTGATGCTTCACCTTAGTTTAGCATTCACAAAGTCATTCTATTTTTATTTTTAGCTTTCCTATCCCTTTTCTTGGTAAAGAATTTAGAGTTATTCATAGGGAACCAGGCCTTCATCTGGAGGTTAATTCTCACTATAGGCAACGCATAGGCTTGAGAATTATCCCATGTGTCACCAAGTTGCTTGAGCTTTCAACTTGTGCATTATGGGTAATTTGAGTGACAACACCAAGATAACAAACAAACATGCCAAATCAATCTGAACCAATCCTCATACGATGATCACACATGTCTCCATCATTACCACTCAACATTAGATCTTAAACCAACAAACTTGATCAGTTAGGGTTTAACAAAGAACAACTGGTAGGGTTTACCGGTTACATAACATAGAAAGGTTTAACCCTTTACACCGGTTCATCTTACAAACTACCATATACCGGATTACAACATCTTCCTCAAGGTTTATCATACCGGTTACAAGACAATAGCAATAACAATAATAACATCAGCAATATTATGAATACCATTCACCGGTTCAATTGACATCAATGACAACATATCATTAATACAATCTATATGCAAAATGCCAACAGAATCATCGAGAAAACTTCCAGACTTTAAATAGTTATAGATGTGAGAAATCCCTTCCATTTCACACTCTCTTATGATATTTATATCATATACTTGTGGACTTGTTTATGTTCTTAATACTCTTTGCTTGTTGTTAGACTCTTTATGTTCAAACACTTTATGATGACATTTGATACATTATGTTACTATGTTGGATAATGTTATAATCAAGACTTATGATGATGCTAGGGTAGTAGATGTGGCTTATATTTATTAATTATGATGACTTGTCATGTGCTAACTCTTATTTCATGATTACATTAGATGTGGATGATGTTGATTCTATTGATTATTTTATATCTTTTCTATGATGTCTTACTATTGTGGATGTGAAAGGGACGATATCACTTCACTCATATATGAGCAAGGTGTGATGTTGCAATTCTCTTTCACTTGCTTGTGTATCTTATGGTGATATATATGTTGTGTATAGACATTTGGTGTTATGCAAGATGTAGGTACTAGCCATCAACTCCGCCTAGTCTTACAGGTCTGAGCGTGCCTTTAATCCCAATGGCAGTTGATCAAAGGTGACACTAAGGCCCTACCACATCTTAACCCTATTCAGTGATCTATGTGAGTTCCAATGTTCTTGTTCTAGAGTCATCTTGTTAGGATTTGAGTGGTTTTGTGTATGTTGTATTTTATTTAATTTCATTCATGGTTTTGATGTAATATATAGTTGTGGTAAATAATAAGTAATTTATAAGAGATAACCTTGGGTATAAATGATTAATTATGTTGAGATATATTAAGTGGGTCGAGCATATTATATTATTTATTATTTTATGGATTATGATATAGGGATTATATTATTTTGCATTTATAGTTATATGTGGGAATTATATATTTATATTTTATTTGTGAGATATGTTAATTAGTAATTGAGTTTAATTACTATTTTATTTATTTGATTTGAGTGATCTCTTGTTCGAATTGCGAGTTGCTAATTTTGTCCTAACTGCAAGAGGAAACTATTATTTTTCATTTGTGTATGATTTGGAAAGAATGGGTTTTTGGTAACTTTTTGAAGGTTGTTTTGGGGGTGGTTTTTTTTTAAATTGAGATTTTGGGGAAAAGGGTTTTCGATCTGCATTTGGTTATGGGGTGAAAATTTGTGAAAGGTTTTTGGGAGATTGTGAGGATTGGATCTTGGAATCTTAAAAGAGATTTCTTGTGTGAGTTTGTGAGAAGATGTGGAGTGATTCTTGGGTTGGACTATTGTAGCATCATAAAATTGTGACCCTTGCAATTTTGATTGTGTTTTAGACCCTCACCCTAGTGACTGCATCTCCCTACTCAATTGGGACCCCTCTCTGCATTAGTCTTCCAAATATTTTCCTATTTCAGCCCTTGTGTCACCTCATGACCCTATCCAAGCCCCAAAATAGGGCAGGACAAGGGTGTGGCGCCTATGTCCCCTTAGGATAGGGATGTGGTGCCCCTGTGCTCCTTCTTTGCTTGGCCCCAAAATGGGTCCATCTGGCCCTTGGACCTAATTATCTTTTTGGGATTTAATTTATCCTATGTCGGCCTTTTGGTGAGATGAAAATTAACCCTCCTAGGCAAGTATAAAAGCAGACTTAATTCCCTCATTTGGGGAAGGGAGCAAGAATAAGCAAAATTCATGAGGAGGCCTTCATTATCGTCATCAAGCATTCACCAAGTCTTCTTCTTCTTCATGTGTCTTCTTCATTTATCCATTGGAGAAACATTACAACATTCATTTTCAAGAATGTGTGTGTGTTAGGGTTTTTCATGTTACATGCCATTTCATGCAACACTTGTGATTACATTCAAGAAGTAAAGAAACCATCATCAACAAATTGCAGATCTACAAGGTATACATTTCCATTATTCACATTTAAGTATTTGCAATTACTTTCTTTCAAGGTTGATTCCTCAATCGGGGTTTGACTAAGGCAAACCCTTATCCACAACCCTTCTTCCCTTCTTTTATGTGTGCAAGTTGCAAGTGTGTGGCTGTAATTGCAGATTTAGGCTTCATTTGCCAAGATAGAAAAAACCTTTTTGACTCGCGGATTTTTTGGAGGACCGTGCATAACTTACGCACTGTCCCGACAAATTTTATCCAGATTTGCAAGGCATATCTGTATCAGTCTAAATATCTCAGATTCGAAGTTACAATGCGATCCCGAATTGGTAGCCACTTATTTCATCAATTTTGTCTTCCTTTTTTGCATAGTCAACAAGTTGACATATCTATTTATAAAAGAGGAAAAAATAATTCCAACAACTTGCAATCCACTTAGGATTCACATCCTTGTTTTCCTTGGATTTGGATCTAGTGGATTCAATCCCTCTTTTGAATGTAAAGTGCATTTTTGTATCAAGTGAAAATCATCCTAGTGGTTTCCTTTCTCTCTCACAGTGGGGAACCACTAGGGTCCAATTTTCCACTTTATAACTACCACTATGAGTGCATTGGAAAATATTA
The DNA here is from genome assembly GCF_030272615.1 of Cryptomeria japonica. Classification (NCBI taxonomy): domain Eukaryota; kingdom Viridiplantae; phylum Streptophyta; class Pinopsida; order Cupressales; family Cupressaceae; genus Cryptomeria; species Cryptomeria japonica. The sequence goes on from NC_081410.1 coordinate 444,733,691, forward strand.
GACTTGTTGTGGATTGGATTACGTGTTAGAGAATTGCTTGTGAAGATTCTTCTACTTCTTCAACTTTTTATCCTATTCTCCTTCTTCCAAGTTGGACATTTCATGACTTTCTCTTTGTTTTATGCACTCTTGATCATTGAAAATGAAAATAAGTATTTATTCTATATTTGTATTATGTTTAGAATGTTCTCAAAATGTTTTTATTTCATATTTTGTTATTATGTTAAATGGATGTTTGGGGTGCTTTCATTTTACTCTTTTAAAGGGGTATTTTCAGTGTTTGTTGTCTTGGAAATTGAGTAGTGGACTTAGGATCTATAGAATTACTTTTCCAAGTAGAAAATTCACCCATATAAAATGGGTTTGAGTCAAATTTTGGATTTAGTGTCATTCTGAAGTTTTTGGTGGGCCCAAAGTCAACCCAAGGTCCTTGTCCTAGTTCTATCCCAGATGCTTAGGAATAGGAAATAAATGGGTAGTTTCAACTCTCAAATGCACAAAAATAGAGAGGATATGTATAGGATTACATTTCATATGTGTAGGTTAATCACTTAAGTGTGCAGTTTCATAATTTCTCTTTGGATTAAGTTTTTGGGGTTTGTGTCAGTCCTGGTTGGAACAAAGGCTTGGGAATGGGTTTTGGCCTTCATGTCTTGATATTATGAGTTTGTATGGTTTTTATGGTGGGTATTAATTATCATTTGTGTGTTCTATGTATTTTGGTGCTGTATCTTTGATATTTCTACATCTATGCCTAGTTTCTTTAAGAAAATAGAAAGATGAATGTTATATGTATCAGTTGTTGAGTTAAGGTTCAGATTATGTTATGGAACCAATAATTTATGATTATATTATGTTTAAAGATATCAAGTATGATTTGATTCATTGTAAGAACCCTAGGTTTTAGGAACATATTAGGTGGAGTCGCTTCCAACTGGGTGTTGGGGCCCTAAGTGGTTGCTAGAGAATCTCATTGGAAGTTTCCTTAATTAAGTCATAATTTTGATTAATGAATATAGGGGTTGGATGGTTCTCACATTAAAAATATAACTCTCTTCCCCATCTAATGTCCTAGAGTGCTAGTTCAAACTTAGGATGAGCTCAAGAAGGCCTGTTGGCATGACTATATTTCTTTGTCTTCACAAAAAAATGAACTGGTTCTGCATGGGTGTCACTTGGGCACTAGGGTCTACAGAGAGACTACCATGGAAACCCTTATTGATGGAATGTGATGAAACCCTTCCCTATGTGTATCCTAGGACCCTAACCCTTGTGTTGTACGGAAGCCTCTAGTGAGTTTGTGCTTTATGGTTGAGCTTATGTCTTGTGATGTTTTGGTCCTTCAATATGTTTCGTCTTTGTGAATGTTTTTGTTTACTTGGATGTATAGTTGTAGGCCTAGGTCAAGTGATGTGTGTGGAGCCTTATGTCATTCTTCAAAGCTAGGGGTGGACCATTTGGTTTCACATGGGCGAGTGATTGGCACCTTCTTCCGTTGGGAATTCAGTGGTTTGTTCATCAATGTGGTGGATGGTTCTTATTCTCTTCAATTCCAATGCTATGTATTTAAGATGTGAATGTATTCACTAATATATGTACAAGATTCATTTATGCACTTTGTAATTTGGATATCATTTATGTGAGTAATGTATCATGATACTCTTATTGGGAAGATTGGTGTAAAATTTTAAAGTAATTATGCATAAGATGTAAGATCTAATGTAATGATATTATCATATGTTTAATCAATGTGGTGTTCATACGGGATATGTTTTGGGAATGGATGGATTCGTTATGATTGCAAGATTTATTAGCTTAGAAATATTTGGTATTGGTTTTTAAAATGTATGTAGTATCTTAGAAGTGCTAAATATGTTATATCTCATGGTTATCTTTCTATGGTTAAAATAAGTATTTTCTTATGCTATGTTTAATGATGAGTCCTTAGTTTAGTAGGAGATGTTTCATGTATCTATATGGTTGTTGCATTATTAGTAATGACATTAGAAAACCTTAGAGGATTTAGTTTAGATGTTATGAGTTTATTTCTACATGTGCATTGATGTTATGTAATCATGTTTAATTTTAATGTATGAATTTCCTTTAAGTCTAATGTGATGCTATATATTTTTTTTAAGAATTATCTCTAAGATGTTTGGTTAGATTGTTAGTTTGCTTTGGTCTCTAGGCTTTCTTGGTGGGTGTTACATCTAGTAATAGAGCCCATGTTCATACATTGGGTACTCTGGTTTCATATGAGCCCATTGTGCATGTTCATAGTATATCTTGGGTATATAACCTTTGAAGCCATATTTCCATATTTTCCTTGTTGTAGTTTGCCTTAGATCTTGCCTTATAGTTGTCTCATGCTTTGTGCTAGGCAATATGTCTCTTAGGGGTAGAGGTTGTGTACGAGGTAATCATATGGGTACTCAACGAGATCCTCATCTCAAGGTTTCTAAAGGAGGTTGCTAGGAGGATCAACAACATGACTGTCAGGAGAAGGAAGCTCAGAGTGAGAATTACTAGCAGTGCGAATATAAAAAGAGTCAATAGAGTAAAAGCCGCAAACAGGAGAATCTCCATAAATAAAGCAGCAAAGGTCCGATCAATCAATAAAAGCAAAATATTCGCAGCAATCAACAATAAGACATCGGCGATCAACAAAATCATGAGAGCAGCATAAGCCCCCGCTCACAACTAGGTAGCAGCTGTGCCTAAAACTATGAGCCCCGAAGCCATGAGAGCCCCGGTGGTATTCAATGTGATGGGTGGGGGAGCACTGATCAATACTATGGGAGAGCGCTAATCAATGCTTTAGCGAACCAAATTGCAAACCAAATCAATTCATAATTCAAGTTAGTAGGGTAATGATAGAGCTTCTCATTTAAATAATGTTTTACAGGAGCTTCTTACTCACTTTGGACCGAGGTAGGAAGACAACTAGTAAGGAGAGTCTTATCATTCTAAGCATCAGGATAGAGTTAAGCATCAGGGTAGAGCTGAGCATCAGCACAGAGAGAGGGAGAGGTCACCTTGGAGGAGGAACACTGCAATTCTAGATCAGGATGCTATTCTAGTAGGACATATGAGGGACCTTCTCAAGTCTTGGAATCCTACTTTTGATTGATCCAATAGAAAGATAGAGGCAAAGACATGGCTTCTGGACTTGGGCAAGTGTTTTTCCATGCATCCGTATGGCAATAACACCAAGGCTAGGTGCACCATCATGCATCTTCGTGGGTTTTCTTCCACTTGGTAGTGTTTAGAGGAGCATAAACTTCATTTCGATATTGCATCAGTTTCATGGGAGATGTTTTTGGAGAGGTTTCATGCTCTCTTCCTATCTAATCACTGGAGATGAAGGAAGGCATATGAGTCCATGACCTATGACAATTAGCCATGTTTGTTGAGCAATTTGACCATAATTTCCTTGAACTCAAGTAGTAAATAGGGATAGCCGATGATAAGGCCATGCTAGTACAATATTTTTTTAGGGGCCTTAATGCCTATATTAGTGGTGGAGTATGGATCTTTGAACCCAAGACTATGGAAGTAGTTGTGGAGAATGCCCGATTAGTTGAAGGATAACCTGTGTATGGCCCTTGGTGGATAGTTGGGTGTGTGGATTGGTAGTGCTTTAGTTTCAAGTTTCGGTGCAAGGGGTACTCAACCACAAGTAGTAGGTTTTGCTAGGAGTTACCATCCATTATTTATGGGTGGACAAAATCAATTGAAAAATAATTCTCAAGGATAGAACTATGCCTGTGGTGGTGGATCTCAGATAGGGAAGGATCATAATTGGCAGCGCCATAAGCGCTTTCATTCTAGTTAGCTAGCATAGAGTTCTCATTATAACTCTAGTAGAGGAAGCTTCCAACAATCTAATGCACCTTCAATAGTTAGAGAATTTAGTAGAGGAGGTTTATTTACTTGTGGGCAGCAAAGCCACATGGTAGTATAATATCCTCTGAGATTAATGCAAATGTCTAGCTAGAGATAGGCAGCTTCAAAGCCTATAGTGGGAGATGTGGGGAGATCTCATCGAGTTTTTGTGGTGGTTGATAATCATCAAGTCGATCACCAGGGTACAGTTGTTGAGACTTCAGGTATCATAGCTAGTATCTCTTTCACTATGTTGTTTGATTCAGGAGCTTCAAATTCCTTTATTGCTCCTTCTTTAGTGGAGCGATGTGGGGTTTTGGTGGTAAAGCGAGCTGATAACTGGTAGGTCAAGTTAGCTTGTAGTTCTAAGGTGGTTTTGGATTCTCTTGTTCACAATTGTGTGTTGAACTTAGGAGTCTTCATCACCATTGTTGATCTTTGTGTTCTTTCATTTGGGTTTTATGGTGTTGTGTTGGGCATAGATTGGTTTGATGTGCACTAGGATAGCATAGATTGCTACCAAAAGATGGTATAGTGTTTGGGAGACTGTGGTGAGAGAGTGGAGATAGTGGGATTTCAGTGATCCATTTCTCTTCATATGATTCCACTATGCAATTGAAGCAGTGTTTGTGATGAGGGTGTCAGCCTTTTGTAGTTACATTGAATGATTTAGATGAGGGAGATATTCGAGAGGGTTCTCTTCTCAATCATCCTATTCTTTAGGATTTTTCAGATCTTTTTCCCGGTGAGATTCTAGGTATGCCACCTAAGCATGAAATTGACTTTTAGATTGATCTAGTTCCCGAAGAAAAGCTAATCTCTAGAGTGCCTTATCAGATGATTACTCAGGAGTTGAGTAAGATTCATTTGTATTTGGAGGATTTGTTAGCTAAGGGGTTCATTCATCCTAACATTTCCTCATGGGGAGCACCGATCTTGTTTATTAAGAAGAAGGATGAATCTCTTCACCTATGTATAGACTACCAGCTATTGAATAAAGTGACAATGAAAAACCATTATCCTTTGTCAAGGATTGATGATCTCTTCGATCAGATAAAATGTGCTAAGGTCTTTTCTAAGATAGATCTTAAGTTAAGGTACAATCATCTTCAAATCAATGAGGCAGACTTTCATCAGATAGATTTTTGCACTTGCTATGGGCACTATGAGCTTACATTGGTTCCATTTGGGCTTACCAATGCACCTTTAGTTTTCATGAGTCTGATGAATGGGGTATTAAGGATCTACCTTGACAAATTTGTCCTTGTTTTCCTAGATGACATATTGATTTACTCAAGGACAATGGAGGAGTATGAGGAGCATTTGAGATAGGTGTTGCAGTGTCTCTGAGATAATGAGTTGTATGCTAACCTATCTAAGTGTGAGATCTTTCAAATTGAGGTGAAATATTTGGGACATGTCATTTTCAGAGAGGGTTTCATTATGGATCCCTCTAAGATTCAGGCATTGTAGAATATTACTGTCAGTTTGTCTAGTGACTTTCAAGGATAGCTCATCCCATTACTTCTCTTCAAAGGAAAGGTAAGAAATTTTTACGGACATAATAGTCTAAGACATATTTCCAAACTCTTAAGGAGCCTCTGACTAGTGCACACATTCTAATAGTTCCAGACCCAACAAGAGATTTTTTTGTGTGTACTAATGCTTCTTTGAAGGGCTTGGGAGTATTTCTCATTTAGGACAAACATGTGATTTCTTATGAGTCTTGCAAACTCAAGGATCACAAGCTAAATTATCCCACTCATGAATTGGAGTTAGCAGCAGTTATTCATGCTTTGGTGGGGTGGTGACATTTTCTTCTTGGGTACCCGTTTGAGTTTCATAGTGACCATCAGAGTTCACATTA